>NC_080800.1:84299514-84914514 GCF_028018385.1 Neofelis nebulosa | reverse complement strand
GCATATAAGGTCTATATCATTCTATTTCCCCACCCTCATCCATATGTTCCATTCACACTGGCCTTTGAGTTTCTCTTAAGTGTCAAGTTTCTTCCCATCTCTGAGTCTTTGAATAGTCTCTCTACCTGGAATGCCCTTTACCCTCATCCTTATTCATCCAAATTCCCCCTACTCTTACTTCAGATTTGTTCAAAATGTCCCTTCCCCCAGACAGACCTTCCATGTGCCCTCAGATCAGCCTAAGGCCACCCATTTTATGTTCTCATAGCACTTCCTCTATTTCTTGCATCCCTAAACTTCTAAAATGTGATAATATTATTTTGAAAATAAAAAATAAAATTTGAAAATTATCAGCTACCAACAAAGTATGTATTACTGTATCATATCAACCAGAGGACAGAATATAGGACAGAACTATTTGGTTGGGGAGGAGAATAAAGAACAAAGGTAGACTTTTGGGTTAGGAAACATGGAGGGAGCACCACTAGGGAGAGCCAGGGAAAGCAAAAGTGATGAAAACCTTGAATAGGCATCTAGGAGCAAAAGAGTAGAGAAGAAAAGGAGGTTGAATACTGACCCTTATATTTTTGCTGCTTATTTGTTCTGGTCCTCAACTCAATGTGAAAAATAGGATCACAGATGAGGTGAAGATGAGAGAGGGGTCAGGGATAAGATTGGGGGTTAGATACATCTTGCAATTGCTCCACATTTAACCAAATGTCTCATGGTTATCAGACATGCTCATCTCAAAAAGGGCCATTGATCATTCTGAGCAATTCCTCTTTGAGCAAAGAGGAATTCACTTGCTTTCTGAGAAGTCTGCTTCTCAAATTCTTATAAAGTTCCTTCAGAGATACAATTTGCTTTTAATGATAAATTTAACTGCTTGATAATAAAATTTAGTTTCAATTAAAATATCCAGAAGATGGACACCTCTGATATTTATAGGCTTCACAATTATACAAGTTTTATCTGATCAGTTATCTATTAGACAGTGTTACCAGAAAAACCACAACATGATCCTTTATTTTCATTTATAGACTTAACAGTTTCCACAGAACTCTTATGAAATGTACACATATTTAGTATGAGTACATGTCTCTATAGAAATGTTTAAAACAGGACTAGAGGTTAGCCCAATTCTAGTAGGTTTTCATAAAATCTTTGTCTTTATTGATGATTAAATGAATATATGCTCATAGAATTTTAAGTACAGAATAAAATAATAAAAATAGTTGATATTGACTAATCACTTAACTAAGGTACTATTCTAACTACTACATATCCATGGGACTATTATCATAATTACGTCTTCCAGAAGAGGGAATTGTAGCCTAGAGAGCCCATATATCCTACCTGGAGTCACATGGTTAATAAATGATAGAGCCAGGACTTAGATCCAAGCAGTCTAGGTTAACATGGTTTAACCATTGTTCCATACAGCTAAATAGTAAACTATACACATAAAGGCTTTCAGCATGAGGTATGGGATAGCCTGGCTCAAGGGCCCATCAAGGATGTCCTGTGAATATTATTGATAATTAAAAATAAATGGTGCTTTTATAGTTTGACAGGGCTCTCATAATGCCATATGTTTCAAAATGACTGTGTAAAAATTTCCAGCTTCTGAATTCAACCCAAAACTCCTTAGAGATAAGGGTCTTGAGAATAAATAAAAGACCTAACAGCCAGCCAGTGCCCTGGCTCCCTGCTAGACCTCGGTTTAGCACAGGGACTATTCCCTTGGCTTCCTAGGTAAGATTTTCACTATACTGACCAAATATCCAGAACTAATTAAACCAGGAAAGCCCAAAGGAAGACTTGATTGAAGGAGATGAGATCTAGTCACAATCCAAGACTTGGTGCTTGTTCAATGTAAAGGAGACTAAATAGAGCAGGGCTCTTGCTTTAATAGCATGTAAGTTAACTCGCTCTTGTTCTTTCTCCCTTCTCCCCTTTCTGTCTCTCCCTCACTTCCTCCCTCCCTCTGGTCCATCACACTCAGGAAAGGAATAGTGATGGTCTTTCCAAATATAAGAGGATTTCATTTCCCACTACCAAGCCAGGAAATACTCTTAGGCATTTAACTCTTCAATAACTTATTTGAAGCAATTGCATTGAAGGCAGCAGTTGACTGTCCCCTTAAGGTTCTGCTTTGTGTGAAACACACACGGCAGGCCCACTTTTGCTCTTAGCTACTCACTGAACGCTCACTACAGCTTTCTGACATCTCCAGGCTGGTAGAGGAGAGCTGCAGAACCTCCAGGCCATTTAAAGATTATTTTGGAAAACTTTCTTCATCTAACCCTGCTGTAACTACAGTTCCAAAGAGCTGTTAGCATCTTAAAAAACATTTTCTTAACTGGGTGAGAGCCTATCACCTGAACTAGAATTTTTCTAAAATATTATCAGTGATTGTCTTAGTTAGTCCTTTTCATTGTGTGTGTGTGTGTCTTAGTTTGTCCTTTTCATTGTGTGTGTGTGTGCGCACACACACACACACACACACACACCCTAGTCAATATATGAAAATAATCAGGGGAAAGAAGAACAAGGAGGAGAGAACCCTTAGGTATATGAGAACTGAAATAAATCATGGAATGTGGACACTGCTTTCCCTGCATCACTCTAAAGTTATAGCTGATTATTTCCCACACCCCAAGTACCTCAGGGCCAGAAGTTTAGCAAGTGCCATCTTTGCTCCCCATTGCTATTTCTAGTGCTCTTTACTCTTATAAACCTCTCTTTTGGCTTATATCACGACTATACCAACCTTCCTCTCTCCCTCTTTCTGTAGCTGTCAGCAATTCTTTTGTTTGTCAGACCTTGGCATCATCCTCCTCAACTCAGGCCTTGTCATCATTCTTAGTGACACCAATATCCATATAGATGGCTCTTCCAAATCCCTGGCTTCTTCCTTGACTTCTGAATTTCTATTGACCTACCCTTCAACTCCAGCTTAACCATCCATCTCTAACATCCTTGAATCTACTTCACCTTCCATATCACTAACTCCAACATTCTGTTCTCTGCCAATAACCTCTTCTCTTTCTACTTTGCATGTTCAAGTACTTCCCACTGTAACTATTCTTTGGCGTCATTAACATTTCCAGTTCACTGACATCTTTATGCTCTCCCAATCCATCAGCTAGTTTTTATTTACCTTGTTTTTTATCTAATGTAGATCTGTCAGTCATATATTTTCAATAATTCTTGCCAAAACCCTAACTCTTCTCTTGTCATTTCATTGCATATATCTGGCAAATCCTTAACTCTGGATGAACACTACTGTTCACATTCACCATCTGTATCAGAGTGATCAATAATTGCTAGATAAAGTCATACACACGGAAGACTGGGACTACTGTGTGTTCATAACCACCAGCCTCACACATTTTCTAAATACTACCTGTAATCCTAATATATGTCTTTGGTCACTATATTGGTAATTATGTCATTCCCCACCCTCCAGAGGATACTTCAAATTTTTTCCATTCTCCTCAAACCTTCATTCCTTGACTCCATCCTCCTCCCTCTCAGCAAATTACAGGGAAAATTAAAGCCATTAGACATAAATGCTGTCTTCTTCTTGATTATAAACATAAATATCTACTTAACACCTGTGTATATTATCCTTTTACAGTTTAGAGCCAGCTCTACTAGTCACTCGCTGTGTGAATTTTATCAAATAACAGGCTTTTTGTGATTTTTGTCTTTTTATAATAGATGGACAAAATTAATACCTAATTATTACTCTGTAACATTTTATGAGTTAATATGTATAAAGTTCTTGGAATAGTATGTGGTGCATGGTAAGCCCTATTTATTTTCTATTTGGGGTATTATTATTATCATCATCATCATCATCATCATCATCCTTTCCTCCTGTCATATTAAATGAACTAGAATTCCTCCTAGCTAAGGTAAATTCCTCCACCTGTGCTTAACATCCCATCTCTTCCATTTATACAGGAACTTTTAATATCATCCAACAAATATTTAAGTGTCTAATATGTGGCAACCACTTTCCTCGGCATTGGGTATATAAGCAGCCATGAACTTGTAGTTCTCAAAGTACAGATAGAGTAGAATGAGAAATATAGTCATATATGAAATGAGAAAGGTAGCTGGACCCATAACATAGAGGGACTTGAAGGATTAGTGTCTGCTGAAATTTCATTGGCTGCCATTTTGTTTCAAGATTATGAACAAAGCCATAAATTGAACTTTATATAAGACCTGATAGCAGATATTAGTGAGCCATCCAAATGAGTTAACTTCGTCAGAAGGTACTATGGAATATTAGGATCCACCTTAAAATCAGTTGGCTAATAGAGCTCATTCAATAATTAAAAGAGGCTACATCAAGAACCTACAAGTGGCCTTAACAAACCATCTACTGCCACCCATCCCTGTTATGACTTACATTGTGGCCTATCAATGATCCATTCCTCATTTTCATGGCTTATACCATCGCTTTGCTTTAGAATTTTCCTGTTTGTCTCACATAGTATGGCTTTTGTTTACACAGTAATGGATAAGAGCACTGGCTCTGCCATTTATTAAAAAGACCAATTTTATAATTTCTAGGTATCTCTGTTTCCTCATCTACAGTTTGGATAATAATAGCATTTATGTCATAGCACTTCTGGAAGGATAAATGCTAAATTGCATGTAAAGTACTTAGGACAGTACTTGGTCTATAGTAAATGGTTAGAGCATGGTTTCTGGAGACAAGTTTGGCCCGAGTGTCATTCCCAGCTCTACACCTTACTAGCTATGTGACCTTAGGCAAGTTAATTTACCTAAGACTCCATTATTTTATCTGTAAAATGAGGATAATATCAGTACCTGCCTTACAAAGTTGTGAGGATAAAATGAGACATAATGTATAGAAACTGCTTAGCATACAGTAATCGCTCTTGTTATTACGAGTAAACTCTCAAATTTTGCATTTTAAAAGCCAGATTCTCTATGCCTCCTCTCTACATAAAACTATATTGTCTACTGCCATATATTTCCTTCCTTACTCCTTGGTCACTTTCCCAAATCCCAATTATCTTTACTCTGATTATAGAATCCTTCCAAGGATAATGTTACTACCCACAATCAGACAGCTGACCTGATATTATATGCACTTTCTGTCACCCAAAACAAGGGCCTCAGACAGAAGTAAACACTGTTCAAGTGTCACTTATTGCATTTTTATCCCGTTTGTTTTTGTAGGTGATTAACACATTTTGCAATTCATCCTCAAATCAGAGTATTTTCCTGGCAACAAGACAGAGCAGGCCTGAGAAGGAGCTGGAAGCTAATCATGGGAAGCTTATCACACAGATGATGACAAAAGCAATACACTGAAGCACACAAAGCCTGGAGTACAAAGAAAAAACATATCAATCACACCAAGGGCTAGTGCTTAGGGTCTGATGGATACAGAAGGCTGGGTAGCAGGGGTTCTATCAGGGACAAGGAGACTAGGGAGAGTGATGCAGCAGTAGTGACCTCATCTCTTCCTTAGAATGACTTCAGTCAAATCTATTATTTTTTTTACTTTTTCAATATATGAAATTTATTGTCAAATTGGTTTCCATACAACACCCAGTGCTCATCCCAAAAGGTGCCCTCCTCAATACCCATCACCCACCCTCCCCTCCCTCCCACCCCCATCAACCCTCAGTTTGTTCTCAGTTTTTAAGAGTCTCTTATGCTTTGGCTCTCTCCCACTCTAACCTCTTTTTTTTTTCTTCCCCTCCCCCATGGGTTTCTGTTAAGTTTCTCAGGATCCACATAAGAGTGAAAACATATGGTATCTGTCTTTCTCTGTATGGCTTATTTCACTTAGCATCACACTCTCCAGTTCCATCCACGTTGCTACAAAGGGCCATATTTCGTTCTTTCTCATTGCCATGTAGTACTCCATTGTGTATATAAAACACAATTTCTTTATCCATTCATCAGTTGATGGACATTTAGGCTCTTTCCATAATTTGGCTATTGTTGAGAGTACTGCTGTAAACATTGGGGTACAAGTGCCCCTATGCATCAGTACTCCTGTATCCCTTGGTAAATTCCTAGCAGTGCTATTGCTGGGTCATAGGCTAGGTCTATTTTTAATTTTATGAGGAACCTCCACACTTTTCCAGAACGCCTGTACCAGTTTGCATTCCCATCAACAGTGCAAGAGGGTTCCCATTTCTCCACATCCTCTCCAGCATCTATAGTCTCCTGATTTGTTCATTTTGGCCACTCTGACTGACGTGAGGTGATATCTGAATGTGGTTTTGATTTGTATTTCCCTGATGAGGAGCGATGATGACCATATTTTCATGTGCCTGTTGGCCATCCAGATGTCTTCTTTAGAGAAGTGTCTATTCATGTTTTCTGCCCATTTCTTCACTGGGTGATTTGTTTTTCGGGTGTGGAGTTTGGTGAGCTCTTTATAGATTTTGGATACTAGCCCTTTGTCTGATATGTCATTTGCAAATATCTTTTCCCATTCCGTTGGTTGCCTTTTAGTTTTATTGGTTGTTTCCTTTGCTGTGCAGAAGCTTTTTATCTTCATAAGGTCCCAGTAATTCATTTTTGCTTTTAATTCCCTTGCCTTTGGGGATGTGTCGAGTAAGAGATTGCTACGGCTGAAGTCAGAGAGGTCTTTTCCTGCTTTCTCCTCTAGGGTTTTGAAGGTTTCCTGTCTCACATTCAGGTCCTTTATCCATTTTGAGTTTATTTTTGTGAATGGTGTGAGAAAGTGGTCTAGTTTCAACCTTCTGCATGTTGCTGTCCAGTTCTGCCAGCACCATTTGTTAAAGAGACTGTCTTTTTTCCATTGCATGTTCTTTCCTGCTTTGTCAAAGATGAGTTGGCCATACGTTTGTGGGTCTAGTGCTGGGGTTTCTATTCTATTCTATTCCATTCGACTATGTGTCTGTTTTTGTGCCAATACCATGCTGTCTTGATGATTACAGCTTTATAGTAGAGGCTAAAGTCTGGGATTGTGATGCCTCCTACTTTGGTCTTCTTCTTCAAAATGACTTTGGCTATTCGGGGCCTTTTGTGGTTCCATATGAATTTTAGGATGGCTTGTTCTAGTTTTGAGAAGAATGCTGGTGCAATTTTGATTGGGATTGCATTGAATGTGTACATAGCTTTGGGTAGTACTGACATTTTGACAATATTTATTCTTCCAATCCATGAGAGGGAATGTTTTTCCTTTTCTTTATATCTTCTTCAATTACCTTCATAAGCTTTCTATAGTTTTCAGCATACAGATCTTTTACATCTTTGGTTAGATTTATTCCTAGGTATTTTATGCTTCTTGGTGCAATTGTGAATGGGATCAGTTTATTTGTCTTTCTGTTGCTTCATTGTTACTGTATAAGAATGCAACTGATTTCTGTACATTGATTTTGTATCCTGCAACTTTGCTGAATGCATGTATCAGTTCTAGCAGACTTTTGGTGGAGTCTATCGGATTCTCCATGTATACTATCATGTCATCTGCAAAAAGTGAAAGCTTGATTTCATCTTTGCCAATTTTGATGCCTTAGATTTCCTTTTGTTGTCTGATTGCTGATGCTAGAACTTCCAACACTATGTTAAACAATAGCGGTGAAAGTGGACATCCCTGTCGTGTTCCTGATATCAGGGAAAGAGCTCTCAGTTTTTCCCCATTGAGGATGATGTTAGCTGTGGGCTATTCATAAATAGCTTCTATGATGTTTAAGTATGTTCCTTCTATCCTGACTTTCTCAAGGCTTTTTATTAAGAAAGCGTGCTGGATTTTTTTCAAAGGCCTTTTCTGCATCGATTGACAGGATCATATGGTTCTTCTCTTTTCTTTTATTAATGTGATGTATCACGTTGATTGATTTGCAAATGTTGAACCAGCCCTGCATCCCAAGAATGAATCCCACCTGATCATGGTGAATAATTCTTTTTATATGCTTTTGAATTCAATTTGCTAGTATCTTATTGAGAATTTTTGCATCCATATTCATCAGGGATATTGGCCTGTAGTTCTCTTTTTTTTTTTTTACTGGGTCTCTGTTTGGTTTAGGAATCAAAGTAATACTGGCTTCCTAGAATGAGTCTGGAAGTTTTCCTTCCCTTTCTATTTCTTGGAATAGCTTGAGAAGGATAGGTATTATCTCTGCTTTAAACGTCTGGTAGAACTCCCCTGGGAAGCCATCTGGTCCTGGACTCTTATTTGTTGGGAGATTTTTGATAACCGATTCAATTTCTTCGCTGGTTATGGGTCTGTTCAAGCTTTCTATTTCCTCCTGATTGAGTTTTGGAAGAGTGTGGGTGTTTAGGAATTTTTCCATTTCTTCCAGGTTGTCCAATATGATGGCATATAATTTCTCATAGTATTCCCTGATAATTGTTTGTATCTCTGAGGGATTGGTTGTAGTAATAATTCCATTTTCATTCATTATTTTATCTATTTGGGTCATCTACCTTTTCTTTTTGAAAAGCCTGGCTAGAGGTTTGTCAATTTTTTTTTTTTTTCAAAAAACCAACTCTTGGTCTCCTTGATCTGCCCTATAGGTTTTTTTTAGATTCTATACTGTTTATTTCTGCTCTGATCTTTATTATTTCTCTTCTTCTGCTGGGTTTAGGGTGTCTTTGCTGTTCTGCTTCTGTTTCCTTTAGGTGTGCTGTTAGATTTTGTATTTGGTATTTTTCTTGTTTCTTGAGATAGGCCTGGATTGCAATGCATTTTCCTCTCAGGACTGCCTTTGCTGCATCCCAAAGCATTTGGATTGTTGTATTTTCATTTTCGTTTTTTTCTATATATTTTTTAATTTCTTCTCTAATTGCCTGGTTGACCCACTCATTCGTTAGTAGGGTGTTCTTTAACCTCCATGCTTTTGGAGGTTTTCCAAACTTTTTCCTGTGTTTGATTTCAAGCTTCATAGCATTGTGGTCTGAAAGTATGCATGGTATAATTTCAATTCTTGTAAACTTATGAAGGGCTGTTTTGTGACCCAGTATATGATCTATCTTGGAGAATGTTCCATGTGCACTCGAGAAGAAAGTATATTCTGTTGCTTTGGGATGCAGAGTTCTAAATATATCTGTCAAGTCCATCTGATCCAATGTATCATTCAGGGCCCTTGTTTCTTTATTGACTGTGTGTCTAGAGGATCTATCCATTTCTGTAAGTGGGGTGTTAAAGTCCCCTGCAATGACCACATTCTTATCAATAAGGTTGCTTATGTTTATGAGCAATTGTTTTATATATCTGGGGGCTCTGGTATTCGGCGCATAGACATTTATAATTGTTAGCTCTTCCTGATGGATAGACCCTGTAATTATTATATAATGCCCTTCTTCATCTCTTGTTACAGCTTTTAATTTAAAGTCTAGTTTGTCTGATATAAGTATGGCTACTCTAGCTTTCTTTTGGCTTCCAGTAGCATGATAAATAGTTCTCCATCCCCTCACTCTCAATCTAAAGGTGTCCTCAGGTCTAAAATGAGTCTCTTGTAGACAGCAAATAGATGGGTCTTGTTTTTTTATCCATTCTGATACCCTGTGTCTTTTGCTTGGTGCATTTAATGCATTTACATTCAGTGTTATTATAGAAAGATACGGGTTTAGAGTCATTGTGATGTCTGTATGTTTTATGCTTACAGCGATGTCTCTGGTTCTTTGTCTCACAGGATCCCCCTTAGGATCTCTTGTAGGGCTGGTTTAGTGGTGACAAATTCCTTCAGTTTTTGTTTGGGAAGATCTTTATCTCTCCTCCTATTCTAAATGACAGACTTGCTGGATAAAGGATTCTCGGCTGCATATTTTTTTCTGTTCAACACATTGAAGATCTCCTGCCAATCCTTTCTGGCCTGCCAAGTTTCAAAAGAGAGATCAGTCATGAGTCTTATAGGTCTCCCTTTATATGTTAGGGCACGTTTGTCCCTTGCTGCTTTCAGAATTTTCTCTTTATCTTTGTATTTTGCCAGTTTCACTATGATACGTCGTGCAGAAGATCAATTCAAGTTACGTCTGAAGGGAGTTCTCTGTGCCTCTTGGATTTCAATGCCTTTTTCCTTCCCCAGTTCAGGGAAGTTCTCAGCTATAATTTCTTCAAGTACCCCTTCAGCACCTTTGCCTCTCTCTTCCTCCTCTGGGATACCAATTATGCGTATATTATTTCTTTTTAGTGTATCACTTGGTTCTCTAATTTTCCCCTCATTCTCCTGGATTTTTTATCTCTCTTTTTCTCAGCTTCCTCTTTTCCCATAACTTTATCTTCTAGTTCACCTATTCTCTCCTCTGCCTCTTCAATCCTAGCCGTGGTCGTTTCCATTTTATTTTGCATGTCGTTTAAAGCGGTTTTCAGCTCCTCCTGGCTGTCCCTTAGTCCCTTGATCTCTGTAGCAAGAGATTCTCTGCTGTCCTGTATACTGTTTTCAAGCCCAGCGATTAATTTTATGACTATTATTCTAAATTCACTTTCTGTTATATTATTTAAATCCTTTTTGATCAGTTCATTGGCTGTTGTTATTTCCTGGAGATTCTTCTAAGGGGAATTCTTCCGTTTGGTCATTTTGGATAGTCCCTGGAGTGGTGAGGACCTGCAGGGCACTTCCCCTGTGCTGTGGTGTATAACTGGAGTTGGTGAGCGGGGCTGCAGTCAGACCTGATGTCTGCCCCCAGCCCACTGCTGGGGCCACAGTCAGACTGGTGTGTGCCTTCTCTTCCCCTCTCCTAGGGGCGGGATTCACTGTGGGGTGGCGTGGCCCGTCTGGGCTACTTGCCCACTGCCAGGCTTGTGGTGCTGGGGATCTGAGGTATTAGCTGGGGTGGGTAGGCAAGGTGCACGGGGACAGGAGGGGCAGGCTTAGCTCACTTCTCCTTAGGTGATCCACTTCAGGAGGGGCCCTGTGGCAGCAGGAGGGAGTCAGATCTGCTGCCTCCGGAGGTTTGGCTCCGCAGAAGCACAGAGTTGGGTGTTTGCGGGGAGTGAGCAAGTTCCCTGGCAGGAACTGATTCCCTTTGGGATTTTGGCTGGGGGATGGGCGAGGGAGATGGCGCTGGTGAGCGCCTTTGTTCCCCGCAAAGCTGAGATCTGTGTCCGGGGGCTCAGCAACTCTCCCTCCCTTTGTCCTCCAGCCTTCCCACTTTCCAAGCAGAGCTGTTAACTTATGAACTCCCAGACGCTAAGTCGCGCTTGCTGTCGGAACACACTCCGTCCGGTCCCTCCGCTTTGCCAGCCAGACTCGGGGGCTCTGCTTGGCCGGCAGGCTGCCCCTCCACCCCGGTTCCCTCCCTCCAGTCCGTGTAGGGTGCACCGCCTCACCGCCCTTCCTACCCTCTTCCGTGGGCCTCTCGTCTGCACTTGGCTCTGGAGACTCCGTTCTGCTAATCCTCTGGCGGTTTTCTTGGTTATTTAGACAGGTGTAGGTTGAATCTAAGTGATCAGCAGGACACGCGGTGAGCCCAGTGTCCTCCTACGCCGCCATCTTCTGCCTGACCCAAATCTATTATTATTTTAGAGTTTTTGTTTTTCTTTTTGTAAGCGATTTAAATATCCTCTCTAGAAGCCACCTCCCCCTTTGCCATGTAACTAGAAACTTCCACCACCAGAGATTAATTCATTTAGTTTGAATGACTACCCCCAAAGTCACCTTTTAAAATGCTCAGATTCCTGGGAGAGATATATATGATCCCATTAGTATAAATCAGGTGAGAAACTTTTGTTTCACCTAGGGAAATCCCAAGGGAATGGAACCCAGGGTTGAAATATTCTAGTTGGGGAGAGTTGGTTTCAGAAAAGGTCAGAGTAAGAAGGCAGACTCAAAATGTAGCACTTCCATGAGGACAAAGAGCATACAAGGTAAACATAAACATAAAGGAAGAGTATGAATCAGGAGTGGATGAATCATTGAAGACAAAGTACCAAAGACCCAATGACCTCCTAATTTTCTCATTCAGTAGACATTTCTTAATTATTCTCTTACTTGATTTCATCATGAGAATCACTTGACTGGCCTCTCACATAACTCCCTCACCCGGAGAGTCTCCTTTTTCATCTTCTGTATCTAAATAAATATAATGTCATATTGAGTCTGTTTCTGAAGTATTCTTTTAAGTCTCTCCCTTCCATTCCATCTCTTCTTCACCAACTTAGTTTTAGTCCTTCATTTAGCACCAGAACGCTATTGTAACCCCTTCTTAATTGCTACTTCTGCAAAGCTCCTATCCCATTTCTACACTAATACCAGGGTGTCTGAAGTCTCAAATCCAACAAAATCTTTCAACTGCTTAAAATCCTTCTGGATTCAAAAAGACTTGGCTCCTTGACAACCAGAGAATACAAATGAGGTCACGTTAACACTATTACCAACATCACAATAGCTGTGAGCATGTTTGAATACAGGAAGTTCAACCTTTTACAGAATATTTCTAGAAATCCTCAGGGGTGCTTACAAGTGTCCATAAGTCCTTCCCAGTCATCACTTACTGATACAGCTGTCTGAAGATTTTGCAACCTCAGGTCCCAAAAGTGCCTAGGAGAAACTATTCCCACCCAGAAGTTTGCTTTGGCTGAAGTCACTACTGTCTATGGGTTCTGGACCTTGGAAACTACTCTGTGGTCTAAGTGGCATATTATTTGAATATATATTATTTGAATGTGGCTACTACCACAGCTTCTGTCAAGCTACTTCCAAGACACCTTAATCATGAGAAAAAGATGACAAGAATACAAGTCCACTGCTGTCCATTTCATAGTCAGGTGACTACTCAGCCTTCCAAGTAGCTACAGCTACCCTCTGGGAGGCTCCTACTGAAAACATTTGCCCCAGAGGATCATCACCCAGGCCTTCCTTCTACCTTCTGAGGCCAAACATGACTGAGAGACAACCCTAGCCCAATATCCCTCCTCCCACCCTATAGAGAAGCCTATTTAAGGAATACCTGTTTCCATTCTCATCATCTTCTAGGGTGCTCATACTGTCCTAGAAACTAGAAAAAGTATAAGATGAATAGGTATACCTTGATGAGAATTCCCCCAAGATATTTTCATATCACATCTAACTAGCCTAAAATAGAAACAAATTTAAAAGCTGACAATTGTGTGGCACATACTATACACCAGGAGTTGTTTTAAGTACTTTAGTACCATATGGGATAGATTAATATCATCTTCATTTTACAAATGAGAAAACTGAAAAACACAGGGGTTAGGGGACTTACTCAAGGTTATACAGCTAACAAATTATAGAGCCAGGATTTAAAACCCAGAGAGTCTGGTTCAAGAATCTATGTACTAAATCACTTATTTCACTGGAACTTTCCAGACATATCTTTGAGGAGAAGTAATGAGTTAGCCCCAGCCAGGTATATGTCCTCCTTCTCTTCTTCCTCCATCCCACCTCTTTTCAAACCTTCTGGCTATACCTATACAGCCTTAAACAAGTCTGTCCCTATCATGTGTGGGGAACTGAGACAAGTGTACAAATGGAGCTCCATATACCATATGTCCAAATAAGTTTAACAAACTGTTAAATAAAATATGTTCTATCTGCCTACCTTGATAAATATACCTTTATAACAGCATGGCAGTCTAGGTTTGCAGAATTCCTGGACTCCTCAGAGTTCATAAAATTTTGTCAGCACAGGGAAAGTACACCGACTACCTCCTTTCTCTTCCTACTCCTGGCTCCCCACTGCACCATCCTGTCTTATATGTATATGGATGGACAGTCCAATCTAAGTATGAAAGATCCACCCACACATCCCATAAGTAGTCATTGTTGGGCATAGAGATATGTACATTAGTGTTGAAGTCTGCCTTTGGAAGGAGAGACCCTAGAAAGATGCTTATGAAAGCTCTGGATGTGAGTTCCAAGCAATAAATTTGATATGAGAAGGAGAAGGGAGAGAAAAGTTACAAGAGTACCTGGTATACAGTAAGCGCCATAGAAATCATAGCTATGATTAATCCTTTTGGGACAACGCATGCATCATATGTGTGAATGAGGCAGATACCCATCCCTTAAAAAGGCAGAGCAGCTCAGATTTCCCATGCACAGAATCCAACATATTTTGATAAGAATAAGTTTCTGAGCTGTGGAAACACAATCTTCCAGTCCAAACCTCCTCAGTTTCAATGTGTGAATTCAAACACATAGAAAAAAAGGAATAGCACAGCATCATGTTGTAAGCAAAATTTTATTCTGTTGGTAAAGAAAATTAAGTAAAAACATGTCCTCAAGCTCATTATGTTGAACATATTCATTCCTCAGCATAAATACTGAGTTATTGGGTTTTTTCCCTATTGTCTATAAGAGCAAAGAGTTGGAAAAAAATACAATGTGTGAAAATCAAATAAGTGACATACAGGACTGCCTGAATGATGTGCAGACAGAAAACTGAATGTTTCCCCACTCAAAGTTAGAGGGGTAGCCTGAACATGTTAGATGTCTGTGAGGATGAGGAAATGAACCATCTATTTAAAAATATGGCTGATGGTGGCTGCGTGGGTATAGGGAGAAGACTTGTTAATTGAAAATGTTTAAAATGATTCAGAACTCAACACTGCTATCAAGGTAGGCAGAGGAGTTATTTCTCTTTGAATTTTTTCTTTGTAACATAACTGATTTTTTGACATATCTTCTGTGCTTTCACTTCAAGCCACACAACAATGTAAAAATACCTCATATCAGTGACTGCAACTGTTTGGGGAGGGGTGAACTTTCCACTTTAGTATTTTTGCTATGATCTTCAGCTATCCAATAATGGGCCTCAGGCCTTAGGATTTTTATGATTATAGCTTCCACTTAGTTGGTTCCTACTATGTGCCAGGTACCATACATATGACTCAATTCATACCTTCACTTTCATTCTCACAATGGCTCTCATAACAATGCCTGTAAGGAAAGCATTATGCTCCTCATTTTCTATATGAAACGGAAGGTCAGGAAGGTTGAGTGAGTTAAGAAAAGCTGCATGGCTAAGAAGTAGTAGAGTCAAACGTAAGTCTCTCTGACCCAGGATCCTGTTCTTTCCACACATTGCCTCCCACAGTTCTATATTCCTTGTTTCAAAGCAGACTCCACCTGATGAAAGGGAAGAGCTGAAGTGGAGGTCCCTTCAAGTCCAAAGACGGGCGGGGGAGGGGCTGGAGAGGGCAGAGGTCTAGAAATGGAGTCGGGAGAGCCTATGAGACAACTTAACACTGAATTCCCAAGTACCTCTTTGTTCTATGAATTGGTTCAATCACTGAGTTTGGCTATCTAGAACTGAAACAGTATGGGATACTGGTATTGCCCGAACATGTAGGGTTTCTTGCTGGTTACCATACAACCTCCTAAACTATTGGCTCTCAAAGTCTGGTCCTGGACCAGCAGGATGACTGACCACCCTGGTTTGCCTGGGATTGTCTCAATTTTAAGCACTAAATGTCCCAAGTCCTTAAAAATCCTCAGTCCCAGGCAAACTAAGATGGTTAGTTACCTTATGACCAGCAGGAGCATCCCCTGGGATATTGTTAGAAATGCAAGTTACTGGGCACCACCCTAGACCTGTTGAATCAGAAACTCTGAAAGTGGAGCTTGGAAATCTCCATGATTCTGATGCATGTTCAAGTATAAGAGCCACTGCCCTTTTTGCTGATTAGCTCAGCAAACTTTTGCTCAGTTTTCCTTTAGGATAATTCTTATCTGCATTTTGCTCTGAGTCTCCAAATAAAATATGCTACTGAGAGGAAGCCTGTTGCTTTTGTTTCTTTTTTGTTTTTGTATTTCAAGGTTGTGTGGAATTACTAAGACAGAGGTTTGTGTGAGATGAATAAATCTATTAGAAAATATTTATTGAACTGAAATATGGTAACTATATACTCCACCATTGTCCTTAAATGTTATTTATTTTTAATTTTGGTGGTTGCATTGTCCATAATATTGGACACTATCTTCTAGGTAATATTAATCAAGAATATAGCACTTTGGGCAAGATTTTGAAGATTTTGATTACCTATAGTTTTCCATGTTGCCTTTATGAACTTAGTATACTTCTCTACAGCATTAAGAGGTTAGAATAGAAAGGAAAGTGTGTGTGTGTGTGTGTGTGTGTGTGTGTAAGTGAAAATTTTGGTAAAATAAGTAACACCACTGCACCTTGCAGTCCTTATTTTAAAATGACTGGATGCAAATTGTGCCATAAATATTACAAGATAATGTACTGGCACACAAATGAACAGGAACCCTGAGATCAAGGGTGTTACAAAGTAAGGCCTAACAGAGCAAAGGGGCCCAAAACAAGGTAGAGGATGGGATGTCAGCTAGTGAAAATACCTAGAAAAAAAATCAAGGAGGTACCTGGAGAAAGGAGGATTTCAGATCATGTCAGGTGCCATACAAAGCACTGAGGATCCTGCCTGGCATTTGAAGGGGAGTAGTCATATCTGTAAGGCTTCTGCCTGGTGTACAGGGTGCTGAAAATATCTTTCAGTCCCTTCCAAAAGGGTCACACTGAACCCAGGATCAGAAAAACTCCCAGGTTTCATAGCTATACATGTGATTGTGCAGGGCCTAACTGTTCTAGGATTTTTTAAATTGTGTGCTACAAACTAAGAATTGTTACTGATCAGTAGAGGTGAGGTCTGCTTAGAGATCTTGGGTGAAAAGTTGTATGTACCTGTTCCAACAGGTTTACCTTTTTAGCTTATATAACAAAAGAGTAAGGTAGCAAGCATACACTTTTAACTTGTTTAATGAAAATGAACGAAAAATAAAAATGGTTCAAAATGCAACATACTTGATTCTATCCAATATTTCCATTATCTCTATTAAATTATGTTGTAAGCTGGGATGATTAGTAATACATTAGCTCATTAACTTTCTAACCACCTTTTGCTAAGGATGGGATCTAAGTCCCCTCAATTTTATGCATTAAATTCACTCATGGAGGCTTCCCTGGGAGAAAAATAAAACTCATAATAAAAAAAAAAACCCAACCACTAGGAAGACAATAATAATTCTGAGGAACAATATTGCAATTTTGCCTTCAAATTCAGTCATCATAAATGCAAACTTACTTCAGGCAAGAACTTGTAAAAATAACAGGCAGATGGCATGTGGAAATTCATAAAGCTTTAGAAAAATGCAATAATATTGTGCTTTGTGTTGACAGAACTCTTTCTCCGTAAGGAGTTCTAATCCCCAGATGTACCTGCTGTCTCTTCAGTGCAGCCCTGGTAGTCTGGGTGCAGGTAGGACACCTGATATACTCCACCCACTATGGCTGCCTGTGCTTCATAGCCAGGCAAAACAAGCAAGGCTGACCTCCACTATCCATCCATTCATTGATTCACTTAATCAGAGTTTACATAAAATGCAGTCACTCATTCCCTTAGTGAAGAGTTTCTCAGTCATGCCTGCATATTAGAATTAAAATTACTGAAGAGGGGAGTCTGGGTGGCTCAGTCAGTTAAGCCTCTGACTTTGGTTCAGGTCATGATCTTGTGATTCGTGGGTTCGAGCCCCACATTGGGCTCTGTGCTGACAGCTCAGACCCTGGAGCCTGCTTCAGATTCTGTGTCTTCCTCTCTCTGTCCCTCTCCCACTCATGCTCTGAATGTCTCCCAAAAATAAATAAATGTTTAAAAACTAAAAATTACTGAAGCTGGGGTCCTACCCCTAAAGCTTCTGATTTTTTCACTGGAAGAATAAATACAACATCATTTATTAAGCACAGTTCAGCATAGATTTTGTTTGTTTGCTAACAGACTTATTGAGCTATAATTCACAAAACATACATTTCACTCATTTAAAGTGTATAGGGGCACGTGGGTGGCCGATCTGTTAAGTGTCTGACTTTGGCTCAGGTCATGATCTCACAGTTCATGAGGTCAAGCCCTGCGTCAGGCTCTGTGCTGACAGCTCAGAGACTGGAGTCTGCTTCAGATTCTGTGTCTCCCTCTCTCTCTGCCCCTCCCCTGCTTTTGCTCAAAAATAAATAAATGTTAAAAAATTAATTAAATAAATAAAGTGTGTAATTCAGTGGCTTTTAGTGTATTTGCGGAATTGTACAACCAACACCATGATCCATTTTGGAACACTTCCATCAACCAAAAAAAGAAACCTTGGTCTGAACCAATCCCAGTCCCAACTCATACTATCTGTGTAACCTTGGGCAAGTTACTTAACCTTCAGTATTTTGATTCCTTAACTACAGGAGGTGAATAATAATAATATCTTATTATCTGGAATTTCTGGACATTTAATACAAATGGAATCATAAAATATGTGGCCTCTCATGTCTGGCTTTATTCACTTACCATAATGTTTTCAAGGTTCATCTATATTGTAGTATGTACTTCAGTCATTTTTATAGCCAAATAATATTCCATCATATAAATATACCACATTTTGTTTATCCACGTATCAGCTGATGGACATTCATATTGTTTCCACCCTGTGACTATTATAAATAATGCTGATACTAATGTTTGTGTACAAGTTTTACATAGACCTATGTTTTCAGCTTTCTTGAAAGGAAGTGGAACTGCAGAGTCAAAGTTAACTCTATGTTTAATTATTTGAAGAACTTCCAGAATGTTTTCCAAAGTTGCTATACCAATTTATATTCCCACCAATAACACATGAGGGTTCCAATTTCTTTACATCCTCACCAACAGTTGTTACTATCTGCCTTTTTGGTTATAACTATTCTAGTAAGTGTGAAATGGTATCTCATTTTGGTTTTAATTAGTACTTCTTTTATGACTAATAACGTTGAGCATCTTTTCATACACTTATGGGACATTTGTCTCTTTTCTTTGGAAGAATCTCCTTCTGACCTTTTGCCTATTTTGACTTACTTGTCTTTTTATTATTCAGTTTTAAATATTCTTTATATATTCTAGATAAAGACCTTAATCAGATATATGATTTATAAACATCTTTTTCCATTCTGTGGGATGTGTTTTCATTTTTCTTAATAGTGTCCTCTGATTCACAAAAGTTTAAAATTTTGAAGAAGTCCAACCTATCTATTTTTTCTTTTGTCCCTCATTTTCAGTGTCATATCAAATAATTTGTTGCCAAGTTCAAGGTCATGAATATTTACCCTTATGATTTATATATATATATATATATATATATATATATATATATCAATAATTACTTTGCATGTAAATGGACTAAATGCACTAATGAAAAACATAGGGTGATATAATGGATAAAAAAAATCAAGAACCATCTATATGTTGCCCAAAAGAGACTCATTTTAGACCTAAAGACACCTGCAGATTGAAAGTGAGGGGGTGGAGAAATATTTATGATAAAAATGGATGTCAAAAGAAAGCCAGAGTAGCAATACTTATATCAGACAAACTAGACTTTAAAACAAAGACTATAACAAGAGATGAATTAGGGCACAATATCACAATAAAGGGGACAAACAAGGAGACATGACATAACAATTCTAAATACTTATGAACCCAGCATAGGAGCACCCAAATGCATAAAACAGCTAATAACAAACATAAAGGAACTACACAATAATAATGTAATAACAATAGGAGAATTTAACACTCCACTTACATCAATGGACAGATCATCTAAACAGAAAATCAACAAGGAAAGAGTGGTTTTGAATAACACACTCGACCAGATGGACTTAAAGATATACTCATAACATTCCATCCTAAAACAGCAGAATACACATTCTTTTTAAGTGTACATGGAACATTCTCCAGAATAGGTCACATATTAGGCCACAAAACAAGCCTCAACAAATTCAAGGAGATTGAAGTCATACCATGCATCTTTTTTGACCACAACACTCTGAAACTAGAAATCAACCACAAGAAAAAATCTGGAAAGACCACAAATACATGGAGGTTAAATAAATGCTACTAAACAATGAATGGGTCAACCAGGAAATCAAAGAAGAAATTTAAAAAAAAAACATGGAAACAAATGAAAATGAAAACACAATGGTCCAAAACTGTTACAATGCAGCAAAAACAGTTCTAAGAGGGAAGTTTATAGCAATACAGGCCTACATCAAGAAGCAAGAAATATCTCAAATAAGATCTAATCTTACACCTAAAGGAGCTAGAAAAATAACAACAAAACCTAAAACCAGCAGAAGGAAGTACATAATAAAGCTTAGAGCAGATATAAATGATATAGAAACCAAAAAAAGGAAAAACAAACAAACAGGAAAACAAACAATAGAACAGATCAATGAAACCAGGATCTGGTTCTTTGAAAAAAATCAGTAAAATTGATAAACATCTAGCCAGATGTATCAAGAAAAAAAGAGAATGCACTCAAATAAATAAAATCACAAATGAAATAGGAGAAACAACAACTGATACCATAAAAATACAAACAATTTTAAGAGATTATGAAAAACTATATGCCAACAAATTGGACAACCTAGAAAACATGGACAAATTCCTAGAACATATGAACTATCAAAATGAAACAAGAAGAAATAGAACTATCAAAACTGAAACAGGAAAAAATAGAAAATTTGAATGGCAAAGAAATTGACTCAGTAATCAAAAAACTACCAACAAAGAAAAGTCCAGGACCAGATGGCTTCACAGGAGAATTCTACCAAACATTAAAAGAAGAGTTAATACCTATTTTTCTCAAACTTTTCGAAAAACAGAAAAGGAAAGAAAACTTCCAAATTCATTCTATGAGACCAGCATTACCCTGATACCAAAACTAGATAAAGACACCACTAAAAAAGAGAAGTACAGGCCAATATCCCTGATGAACATAGATACAAAAATTCTCAACAAAATACTAGCAAAAGGAATCCAACAGTACATTAAAATAATTATTCACCACAATCAAGTGGGATTTACTCTTGGGTAGTAAGGGTGGTTCAATAATTGTAAAGCAATCAATGTGATACATCACATCACCAAAAGAAAGGATAAGAACCATATGATACAAAGAGGCTTTGCAAAGTACAACATCCATTCATGATAAAAACCCTCAACAAGATAGGTTTAGAGGGAACATGCCTCAAAATAATAAAGGCCATATATGAAAAACCCACAGCTAACATCATCCTTAATGGGGAAAAAAGGAGAGCTTTTCCCCTAACGTTACAAAAAAGTCAAAGATATCCACTCTCACCACTTTTCTTTTTAAAAAGTTTATTCATTTATTTTTAGAGAGATTGAGAATGCAAGCAGAGGAGGGACAGAGAGAGAGAGAATCCCAAGCAAGCTCCACGCTACCAGCACAGAGCCAGATGCAGGGCATGAACCCATGAACCATGAGATCATGATATGAGCCTAAGTCATGGATCAGATGCTTAACTGACTGAGCCACCCAGGTGCCCCCATTCTCACCACTTTTATTCTACAGAGTACTGGAAGTCCTAGCCACAGCAATCAGACAACAAAAAGAAATAAAAGGCATCCAAATTGGTAAGTAAGAAGTAAAACTTTCACTATTTGCAGTATGCATTATACTATACATAGAAAAATGAAAAAGATTCCATCAAGGAACTGTTAGAATTGATAAAAAAAATTCATTAAAGTCATAGGATACAAAATCAATGGGCAGAAATCTGTTGCATTTCTATACACCAATAATAAAGCAACAGAAAGAGAAATTAAAAAAAAAAACAATCCCACTTATAATTGTACCCAAAATAGTAAGATACCTATGAATAAACCTAACAAAAGAGACCTGTACTCTGAAAACTATAGAAAATTAATGGAATAAATTGAAGAAGACAAAAAGAAATGGAGAGACATTCCATGCTCAGGGACTGGAAGAACAAATATTGTCAAAATGTCTATACTAACCAAAACAATCTATACATCTAATGCAATCCCTATCAAATTACCACCATCATTTTTCACAGAGCTAGAACAGTCAATCCTAAAATTTGTATGCAATCACAAAAGACCCTGAATACCCAAAGCAATCTTGAAAAAGAAAAGCAAAGTTGGAGGTTGTCATAGACTCTGGCTCTAGAGTTCTTTCTTTTCCAGCAAGAAAGGTGGACACAGGATTAAAAAGTCAGAGATGGCTAATGTCCAGGAGAAGACAAGAGCCCCAATTAAGGGTTCTTGTTCAATTTTTATTAGGATCAGGAGGCTTACAAACATGGTGATGGATGTGCACAAAGAGACAATGAAACTGTGAACATTAACTCATGGGCGTGAGGGAAAAGGGGGTTTCGAAGATATGCAGGGTTAGGGGTTCGGTTTAATACAAAACAAAATCCTGGCGCCAGGCGGAAGGATGTTTACAGCAGACATGAGGCAACACCTCTGTTTACCTAAACTGATCTAGGGGACAAGAAAGAGCATCCTACCTCAGGATCACCAAGGCACTTTTCTTTTTTTAATTAGCTCCACTCTGGGCAACTTTGCCCTGCATCAGTCTACAGCTCTATTTATCTGTTCGCCTGATTTGGTCCTTCCTTCCTGTGAGAGCAGCTTTCTACTATTGTAGTTAAGTTGGGGGCGTTTCTGCCCTGTATACCTAATCATATTTACCTCATATACCTTTGTTCTATACTGGGGCCTTTGCCCTGCCCTATCTATACTTATTTATATAATCTTGTTTACCCAAACTTGGGTGTGAGCATCCTATGGCTTTCTAATTCTTTATTCCTTTTTAACCCATTAGTACAAGCTCAGGGAATTCCTAAGCTTATTCCCCACAAAAGGTGTCACAATTCTGGACCCAAGTTATATTACAAAGCTTTAGTAATTAAAGCAATATGGTACCAGCACAAAAAGAGACACAGAGATCAATGGAAAATAATAGAAAACCCAGAAATAAATCCCTAATTATGTGGTCAATTAATCATTGACAAATCAGAAAGAATATCCAATATGAAAAAGACAGTCTTTTCAATAAATGGTTTGGGAAAACTGGTCAGCTACATGCAAAAGAATGAACCTGGACCACCTTCTCCTACCACACACAAAAATAAACTCAAAATGGATTAAAGACCTAAATGATACACCTGAAACCATAAAACTCAAATGAGAGCAGAGGAAATAATGTCTCTGATATTGGCCATAGCAAGATTTTTCTAGATATATCTCTTAAGGCAAGGGAAATAAAAGCAAGAATAAACTATTGGAACTAGATCCAAATAAAAAGCTTCTTTCTGCACAGTGAAGGAAACAATCAATAAAACTAAAATACAAAGTACCAAATCAGAGAAGATATTTCCAAATGACATACCCAATAAAGGGTTAGTTAGTATCCAAAATACATAAAGAACTTATAAAACTCAAGACCCCCCAAAAGTAATCCAATTAAAAATGGGCAGAAGACAAGAACAGACATTTCTCCAAAGAAGACATACAGATGGCCAACAGACACATGAAAAGTTGCTCAACATCATTGATCACCAGGGAGATGCAATTAAAACTACAATGAGATATCACCTCACACCTATCAGAATGGCTACAATCAACAATGCAAGAAACAAGTGTTGGAAAGAATGTGGTGATAAAGGAACCCTCTTTCACTGTGAGTAGGAATGTAAACTGGTGCATCCACTGTGGAAAACAGTATGGAGCTTCCTCAAAAAGTTAAAAATATAACTATCCTACAATCCAGCAATCGCACTATGGGGTATTTACCCAAAGAATACAAAAAAAAAAAAAAACCAACAACAACTAAATCAAAGGGATACACACACTCCTATGTTTATAGCAGCATTATTTACAATAGCCAAGAGATGGAAGCAGCCCAAGTATGCATTGATTGATGAATGAATAAAAATGGTAAGATGTGATACACACACACACACACACACACACACACACAAAGAATATTATTCAGCCATAAAAAAGAATGAAGTGTTGCCATTTGCAATGACATGGATGGAGCTAGAGGGTATAATGCTAAGTGAAAGAAGTCAAAGAAAGACAAACACCATATAATTTGTGGAATTTAAGTCATATGTGCAATTTAAGAAACAAAACAAATTAGCAAAGGGGAAAAGAGAGAGAGAGAGAAACTAAGAAACAGACTCTTAACTATAGAGAACAAACTGATGGTTACCAGAGGGGAGGTGAGTGGGCTAATGAGCTAAATAGGTGATGGGGATTGAAGAACGCACTTGTCAGTGATAATCACTGGGTGATGTATGGAATTGTTGAATGTTATATTGTACAGCTAAAATTAATAAAACACTATATGTTAACTAACTGGAAATAAACTAAAAAGTTTTTTTAATTTTTTTAATGTTTTATTTATTTTTGAGAGAGAGAGACACAGTGTGAGCGGAGGAAGGGCAGACAGGGAGACACAGAATCCAAAGCAGACTCCAGGCTCTGAGCCCACAGCACAGAGACTGACACGGGGCTAGAACTCATGAACTGTGAGATCATGACCTAAGCCAAAGTCTATGCTTAACTGACTGAGCCACCCAGGCGCCCCTAAAAACTTTTAAAAACCACTCAATGGTAGTCAATTTTATTAATGATATAATCTAATGAAAGGCCCACAGGTCCTTCTTAGGAGCATAACTCAGACAGCTAGGCTATCTACCTTACTTGGGGGAGGCACAACATAGAAGGAGGGCACAGGGGCTAATGGGGTTCAGATGTCCTGGCCATCACCTGACCAGAAGTGTTTCTGAGCCCTACGGTTCACCAATGAGTAGGACATCCAGAAAGAGACCCAAGGCTGTGCACAGATACAGATCTTAGCTCCTACCACCTCTTAAAGACAAGGGCAAAATGTCAACTGCTGGGATAGTCCCTTCCATTAGGTAATACCAGCAATTTTTTTCCTAGGAATAATACCCAAGTGAACCTCATGAAGCAAGCCACACAGTGGGACTCAGCATTTATGCTTTGATTCTACTACTTTCTTAGGCTTCAGCCCTAAAACCTAAGGCTGTTGAGGACTATCCCTGACTCACTGCATTTAAATTGCCTACTCCCTGCTAACTGTCTAAGTGGGCAGCCATCAGCTTTAGAGTCTTGTCCTGAAGACTCCCACTGTGCTCGGCTGCACAGAAATGGCACACACTAAGCAGCAGGAGTAGGCAGTCACTACCTCAGCTGGTACTTGGTGTCCATTCATTTTCAGCTCATTGAAGTTATTTTCACAATACTCTATCACTGGTTTATGGAGTCTCTGACCAAAAACAGTAACCCCGTGGTCTGTCCACATTATTTCATTGGTATCAAGTTAACAGCATTGCCTTTAGACCCAGGCAAGAGGACCTGCCGTAAGGCCTGCATTTTAGAGGACCCAACTCTAGCTCTCCTCTGGCTGCACCTCTCCCTACAAAGTGAGGAGTCTACAAGGCCAAGGGAACATACCCACTTTGAGTCTAGACTCACAGCTTCTAGGCCAACATCCAGGTACATAGACCCAGGAATTCTCTGTCCAAACAGCATGAAGTCTGTGCCAGGGGCTTTTACAGGCCTCTTCTCCAGGTCTGTCCTCCCAAGAGCAAACAACAGCATAGCTTTACATATCCTTAACCTGTTGGGTGGTCCAGAGCCAGCTGTTTGGGATGGGGAAGTGCTGCATGGAGCTTGAACATACAGCCTGGCATGTCCATGTGAATGAGGCCTCTGGTGGTATGGAAAGAAAACCAGGAGTGGACAAATGAAGGGACAGAGGTATGCAGACTATAGGCCAGATGATTTCATTTGTAACTTTGCCCTATGCTTTGCAAATAGAAGCAAGACTGCATGTGGATGCCACTTTGTTTTTATGAATAACATGGAATAGGCAGAGGGATGGTAGCCCCATCCTTCACCCACCACAATAGAACATATCCAGTGACTCACTAAGTAGAAGCTTCTTTTTGGCAGGAGAGAGTAATCCATAGTGGAATCAACCATAATGCTGAGAATTTCCAGAATAGGCCAATTTCAAACATTCTATCCTATGTCAGGTATGTGTCTATCCACATGTTCCAATCTGGGACTCAATAAAGCCTTCCATATCCACAGCTAGTTTCCAAAGTAAGTAAGCTCTTCTCCCACCACCTTTATTCTGTGACTGTCGCTAAGCAGATCTGCTTTAAGGATGAACCCTAAGCCCCCTCCTAACAGGAGGACATCAGACAGCCCCAAACATCCTCATGAGTGCCCTTACCCCTGGAATTCTCCTCTCTCCTTCTTCACACACAGTATGAACACTTCCCTGTCCTTTATTCAATACTTGTTTCTCACAAAGAGGACACTGAAATTTACTAGCTCCAGATCCTGCTGGATCTCACCCACCTGCTGGCACTCACTCGCCTTGGGAAATACTAGTACTCAACACTATTAACTTTCACCATGGGTTTGTTGATCTTTTCCAGGGTAAATCCTGAAGCATAAAACTTATTTAATGCCAAACACTTAAAATGGATCAGAAAAAATTTAAGCCACCAAAAAATAATGGTCTCCAGTAAAACAAGACCTCATCCAGGAGACTAAGTATTGCTAATACTGTCTTTAAAAGCTTATCCATCATTATGCTTATTCAGTATTACACTAAGCAAAATGAGTCAGAGAAAGACAGATATCATATAATTTCACTCATATGTGGAATTTGAGAAACATAACAGATGCACATAGGGGAAGGGAAGGAAAAACAAAATAAAAACAAAGAGGGAGGCAAACCATAAGAGATTCTTAAATACAGAGGACAAACTGAGGGTTGCTGGAGGGGATGTGGGTCGGCAGATGGGTTAAATGGGTGATGTGCATTAAGGAGGGTACTTTTTGAGATGAGAACTGGGTGTCATATGTAAGAGATGAATCACAGGGTTCCATTCCTGAAGTTGAAACTACACTCTATGTTAACTAATTTGCATTTAAATTTTAAAAATTAATGAGGAGGGCACTTGTTGGGATGAGTACTGGGTGTTATACATGTAAGTGAGAATCACTGGGTTCTACTCCTGAAACCAATACCACATTTTATGTTAACTAACTTGAATTTAAATAATAAAAAAGGCTTATTCAGCTTCAAGTACTTTTCAAATGGTGATTGTTTTACCATGAGTAGCTGTGGCGTGTCCAATGCACCACACTTACAAATAATAAGAAAATCACTCAACTGTTTCTGTGTTGAAAAGGCTGAATTTTTTGTGGGCAGTATGGCTAGCAGAAGTCTCAGGGATCCCAGCGAGAAGTAGTAGGTTGCTGATTGGCATTTCATCTATGTATTAAGAACATCATCTACTGAAGAGACGATGGTGGATTTTACCTCCATTGGCAGGTTGGTGAAAGTCCCTCAGAATTGAAGCTTTTACGGAACTGTGCCTTGCCCTCTTGTCTTCTCTCCCTGATCTAAGACTCACCAAATCTGGCCTGTGAGGTACAGTCCTGGCCTACTGCAGGGCTAGCCACCCCCAGACAAGCCCCGTATATACAGGCCAGGATAAAGAAAGAGTCTTCATCAATAAGGTAAAAATGACTCCATGTTCTCACTTCCCAGGCCCCCCATCTCCTCTTGCACTTTGTGTCCTCAATTCTGCACCAGACCTAAACAATATGATAAATTAGGAAAAATATGCTTCTTCTCTTGCCATCTTTTAGCACCTAACGTAAGGCTCCCAACTTGCTTCTTCAGTGGTGTCTTGTTTTCTATTTTTTGTAAGTTTTCCCAGCCCAGATTCCTTTCTCTTTTAAAACACTCATCACCCTCAGTTTCAAATAATCTGCATCCATCACATATCGGGCCCTCTTATGTGATAAGAATAAAAAAGCCAATTTGTACAACAATCAATTATGAACATAGGATAATAAGTTAATATTCTTCTCTGAAGTATCACACCTGGAATTTAACAGGAACCTTCAAGAACATGGGCAATAATTTCTTTGACATCAGCTGTAGTAATGCTTTTTCTAGACAAGTCTCCTAAGGCAAGGGAAACGAAAGCAAAAATAAACTATTAGGACTAAATCAAAATAAAAAGCTTTTGCACAGTGAAGGAAACCATCAACAAAACAAAAGGCAATCTACTAAATAGGAGAAGATATGTCCAAATGATATGTCAAATAAGGGATCAATATCCAAAACATATAAAGAATCGATACAACTCAACACCAGAAAACAAAGAATCTGATTTAAAAATGGGCAGAGGATATGAATAGACATTTTTCTAAAGAAGACATACAGGTAGACAACAGACTCATGCGAAGACACTCAACATCACTAATCATCAGGGAAATGCAAATCAAAACTACAATAAGATATCACCTTACACTTATCAGAATGGTTACAATCAAAAAGACAAAAAATAACAAGTGTTGGTGAGGATGTGGAGAAAAAGGAACCCTTGTGCACTACTGGTGGGAATACAAATTCGTGTAGTCACTGTGGAAAACAGTATGAAGATTCCTCAAAAAAAATTAAAAATAAATATACCATATGATTCAATAATCCCACTACTGAGTATTTACCCAAAGAAAATGCAAACACTGATTTGAAAAGATATATGCACCTTTATGTTTATTGCAGAATTATTTATAATAGCCAAGATAGATGAATATATAAAGAAGATGTGATTTAGATAGATAGATATCCTAAAAAGGGATGAGATCTTGCCACGTGTGACAACATGGATGAATCTAGAAGGTATTATGCTACTTGAAATAAGTCAGACTGAGAAATACAAATACCATATTAATAAACAAACAAAAAGCAGAATCAGACCTATGAATATAAACAACAAACTAATGGTTGTCAGAGGGAAGGGGGTGGGGGAATGAACAAAATGGGTGAAGGGGAGTAGAAGATAGAGGCTTCTAGTTATGGAATGAATAAGTCATAGGGAAAAAAAGGCACAGCATAAGGAATATAGTTAATGATACTGTAATAGCATTGTATGGTAACAGATAATAGCTATACTTGTAGTCAGCATAGCATAATGAATAGAGCTGTTGAATAACTATGTTTACACCTGAAACTAATGTAACATTGTGTGTCAACTATACTCAAATAATTGTTTTAAAAAGGGACCTGCAATGTCTTTAGGAAAAAAGTTGATGTTAAGTATTTTACTTGAAGCATCTATAGGTATACTATCTGATATGGTAGCCACTGAGTGCTACATGTGGCTATTAAACTTTTACATTAAATTATATTAAACTTTAATTTTTAAGTGCTTAATAGCCACATGCGATTAGTGGCTACTGTACTGGATAGTGCAGATATAGAACATTTCTATCATTGCAGAAATTTCTATTAGGCAGTATTGACTCTTATGGTTGGGACTTTCAGGCATTGTGGTAGGCTGGTAAGGCTAGTAGGAGAGATGTAGGGAGCAAAAGGACTCTGAACTCTCTGTGAGATAGCTTTTGCCTGTACAGAATATTCTCTTTGTTGGTGCCCAAAAAGACTCTCGGTCTTTGCCAAAAAAATCATTTTATGCCCCACCCAACCATAAAGGTACATGGAAGAAAGTGACACACAGCTGCCTAGTCCTTGCTTTTAGAAATATAGCAACCTTCAATTGAGTTCCTACATTGGGGACATGAAAAATTATAAAGCCATTAACTTCTCCTTGCATTGTAAGTTACTAAAACCATGAAAAACACTCCTTGGCAAAGCCTAAACTAGAAATCCCAATGATTCTACTGGTATTCAAGAGCCACCATACTCACTGCAATCACAGTTAGAGTATTTAAGGTCCAACCCATAATCTTGGCATTAGACCCTTTGCCTCTATCACAGACTTGGAGATAATCACTAAACTCTGTTTACTAAAGTGAGAAAGTGACTACCGACATTTAAGAAAGATTTCCAACCACAAAGGTTGAAATCAATAGGGTATCCTAGTCAACCCTTGGTTAATTAACCAGAAAATGAAGCTCAGCATAATACCCCATACTGGATAATCAAGGTTTTACTGTAAACAGAGTGCAGTCAAAAGGTAAACATCATCTGTAATTTCAGCCATTTCTGTAATTGATTTAGTAGCCTGTTATCAATCTCCAAATTAATGTTATTTACATTAGTGCTGGTAAGAGAACAAACCATATTAATGGTAACTGCTAAAACTTATTAAGAGTTAACTATGTTCCAGACACTATGCTAAGTACTCAGCATATTTTAATTCATTTAATCTTCAGAGTAATCTAAATGAGACATGTACTAGTGTGGTCCCTATTTTACAGATGAGGGGAATGAAGCACACAAAGATTAGGTAACCTGCATAAGAACACACAGGAAGAACATGAGAGATAGTATTTGATCCTAGGTGATCTGATGTCAAACCCTGAACTCTAATGCACTATACTGTCTTGCAACTATAGATGACATTGAATGAGTCACAGAAGCTCCTTGAGGACTGGCCATATCTCTAGCTAGCACAGTACATGGCAAAGAGCAGAGATTCTCATTAAATGTTTGGTGGGGGCGCCTGGGTGGCTCAGTCGGTTGGGCGTCCGACTTCAGCTCAGGTCATGATCTCACCGTCCGTGAGTTCGAGCCCCGCGTTGGGCTCTGGGCTGATGGCTCAGAGCCTGGAGCCTGCTTCTGATTCTGTGTGTCCCTCTCTCTCTGCCCCTCCCCCGTTCATGCTCTGTCTCTCTCTGTCTCAAAAATAAATAAATATTTTAAAAAAATTTAAAAAAATAAATAAATGTTTGGTGAATAAATAATTGCTAAAAATCTATTAAGCACTTCCTATCTCATTTAATCCTCAAAGGAATCCTATTGATACTATTATAATACCCAGTTTATTACTCTGTTTTTACAGGTGAGAAAAATGTAACAGAGACTAAATCACTTGCCCCAAATCACAGAGCTAGTGAATGCTGCTGAAAAAATCTAAATCCAAACCCAGATCCCCCTCATGAATGAATAAATATGCTCTTGGAGAATGTATAGTCTGCCCTATCACATTCTTAATTATGTGCTGTGTCAAGTGTGAGCTTGACAGTAGCCTCAACATAAGTCTTAGCTCTTCAAGGTTACTGAGCTCCTTGAAGTAGAGATCATGCCTAACTACTCTTCCCTCCAAGCTCTTAATCCAAAGCTGAGCAAGGAAATAGTGTTGAATACTCACTTGTTAATTGATTCAGTGCCCTAGTAAGGGGCTATTCCAGTCTACATCCAGCTGATTGGCTTCCTGTCTTCTCTTCTGGCCTTAAGCAGAACCTCTGGCACTGGATGGACACCCTGAGAAACTTTGCCTCTCAGGACAGAGTGGTGCAAATGGTTTACTGCAGAAGGAAAAATTATTCTATTACTGACACTGTTTAGAGTTCCCAAGTCACCATGATAATAAAGAGGAGACTGACTCAGAATTAGTTTTATTATTGTTTTTAAACTCTCTGCAATATACTCCCTAACTGCCTGCACCTAGGCAGACCATTCCCACTGCCCTGCTCTCAACCATAGTATGCCATTGTGGCAACCTACCAGAAACAGTTTAGAGGAGCAAGGCTGTAATCATTCTAATCAAGCACTAGGTTAGAGACCAAAGGCTAGGATTAGAGTCTCATTTCAGTCAATAACTGTCCTTTGGCAAGTCACTAGACTCATTAGTATTCTAATCGGTAAATGGGGGTACCATCTCCATCTCCTGCTCACACAAAGAACAGAATAAAAGGATGATATAAATATGCTACATAAAGTAAAGGGATAGTTGTTACTTTTGTTCTCCACTAAACTAGTGGTCACTGTTTTGTTGACCTTCTAGCCTTCTTTTGGCAATTCACAGAATTATTGGATTTTTTTTTTAAGAATAAAAGCTTTTACCAAAATAAGGCAAATCCCTGGTTCAAGCTGTTTCAGATTTATCCTGAGTAAGAACCACAGAGCACTTAATGGAAAATGTTACAAAATATCAGGGCAATGCCATAGCCACCTCTCCCCCATTGTAGCTAAAGTGATCCACCACCACAACTGAGGAGGCCTTTGGGCAATAAAGCAGACTGACAAGGCAGAGGGTGAAGAAGGAAATTCCATTTATCCAGAGGCCCCATGGCTTCTCTCAGTCAGCACTAGCCAGCACAGAGCAGTCAGAACCATGAGTTTCTTTAAATAATACCAGCAAAAGCAGGAGTCTCAAAGGAAGTGAAAAACAGTGGTATAGTTCTCCTAGAGATTCCTTCACAAGCATATAGCATTGGTGCAAACACCTCAGTCATCTTGATGTACATCTTCCACAACAGTTGATAAGGCTGCTCTGTTGAAGTCATTTCCAAAGAAAGAATCCTAATGTACCATCATATTAGAAAACATTCCCAAAGCTTACCATCACTGACTAATGCAGAGATACATCAAAAGGCCTTTATTTTTTATAAAAAGCGGTCAATCTAGGGATGACATTTCAATGAAAACTAATGTCTTAAAGTTTAATCTGGTTTCATAAATGGGTGAGAGTTCATTATAGAACTTTGTTTCTCCCTCACATACCATAGATGGTTTCCTCAGAGTAAGGCCCCAGGCAGAACTTCATGGCTGTGGACACTGTTATTAACAATTAATAGAATATTCAGGCCAAAGGGACCTTTGAACTCATCAAGTCCAGTCTTGTCAAATTATGGAAAAGAAAAATGAGGCCTAGAGAGTTTAATTGATGAACCCAAAGACAGTAACAGAAGGGACCAGAAGCCAGGTCTTCTGATAACCAAACAAGCATTATTTTTTTCTAAAATATATGGCCTCATCCTTTCTTCTGAATTCTTTGGTAAGGCTACCACCTTGATTGGTCAGCTTGACAACTAAATAACCACTCTCACTTCACTACATTCTTACATAGACCATTTTTAATTATATTTGATAGGTCATTTAAAACCAATTTTTTTCCTTTTCAGATCAAATTATCATTCATACCCAAAACACTCCCAGTTTCTCCTACCAGTCAAAATTACAAATTCATAATAATATTCATTTCAGTGTCTTATAATTGAGAATGCAAATATGCTGCTTATAAAAACAAAGTCAAAGATACTCAAATTACTCATTTTTCATTCTTTGATCACTAACATATACCATATCATTCATATTGCTGAGAATTGGGGAGTCAATGTATTTTAAAGACCACTTGTATATAAGAGGTGGTGCTGTGGTTCAATATTCCTTTTGGATGTATACAGTTAATCTTTCTTTGAAGCTATATTTGTATGCAGTAAGATGGTTTTAGTTGTGGGAATTTTTAGCTATATAAAGTCCCATATTTATATCACTTTATTCCTAATTATTTCCTTGGGAACCCAACCCTGCACTGTCTCTGTAAGAGAGGGTTGATTTCTATTTGACAATAAATGAAAACGTAATTTCATTCATACAGACTGAGGGTTGTGCCCACTTGGAATGCATATCACAATTTCTAGAGGGTTGTTTACAGGAAGTCTGATGTGCCTCCTTAGTGGGTGAGTACTTCTGCTGGGTGATAATCACTGCATTCAGAGAGTCTAGTTACTAAAATAGTACAGAGGCAGGAAAAAAGGTTGATCACTACCAATATAACACTTTGTATTTTCTAGACCATTTTTAATGATAATGACTAACATTTATTGAGCATTTACTACATGCCAGATAAGGCTCTAAATGTTTTTACATGTATTTAATTCACTTAAATCCAAGATATACGTTGTGTGGTAGGTATTGCTATTTTCCTCATTTTGCTGATGAGAAAACTGAGCAGGGAAGTAAAATCATTTACCTATGGTCACATAGCTAGTAACTGGCTGAGTCAGGATTAAGCTAGGCAGGCTGAAATCAAAAGTCCTCTTGACCCCACCTTCACCCCTGAAGTCCTAATTCCCTCCCTAGAGGTAACTGGAATCATCTGTTACGTAGCTTTCCCAAACTCATTCTATGCATTTATACACACAGGCATGTACCCACAGAATATAAATAATTTTGTTTTATTCTTTCTCTTTTGCCTATATAAATCATCGTGTCTAAACTTAACAGAAGACCATGGGGGAGGGGAAGGGGAACAAAAGTTACAGAGAGGGAGGGAGGCAAACCATGAGAGACTCTTAAATACAGAGAACAAACTGAGGGTTGATGGGGGGTAGGGGAGAGGGGAAAGTGGGTGATGGGCATTGAGGAGGGCACTTGTTGGGATGACCACTGGGTGTTGTATGGAAACCAATTTGACAATAAATTATATTTAAATAAATAAATAAATAATCATCGTGTCTGGTACTCTTTCTCTTACTGCCTCTTGAATAAGGGTAAGTCAAGCAGTATTTAAAAATGATTGAGAAACTTGTTTTGGATATCAGCTTTATCCTATGGAGTATGTTGATACCCTTAAGAATTTGTAGCTCCATGATTTACAAAAGATCTGGGCTAAACCTGGAGCTAGAAAACACAGCTCTAGACCAGTAGTTCTTCTCAACCACAGCTGCATTAGAATCACCTGAGGAGGTTTAAAAAGAACTGATGCCCAAGCATGACCCTAGACCAACTTAGAACCACAAGAGACAGAGTCCAGCATCAGTACTTCTTAAAGTCTCCGCAGATATGCAACCAGAGCTGAAAACTGCTGGTCTAGAGCAGGGGTTGGCAAACTACAGACCTTAGGCCAAATCCAGCTGACCACCTGTTTTCCTACAACCAATAAGCTAAGTATTTTTTTTTACAGGTTTAAATGGTTGCATACAAGATCAATAGAAAAATAATATTTAAGAACACATGAAACAAATATATGTATACACACACACACATACACACACACACATATATATAATTTAAATTTGTGTCCGTGAATAAAGTTTTGTTGAATCACAGCACACCCATTCATATATGTATTTTTTTAACTTTATTTTTTATTTTTTAAAATTTACATCCAAATTAGTTAGTATATAGTGAAGCAATGATTTCAGTAGATTCCTTAATGCCCGTTACCCATTTAGCCCATCTACCCTCCCACAACCCCTCCAGCAACCTTCAGTTTGTTCTCCATATTTATGAGTCTCTTTTGTTTTTCCACCTCCCTGTTTTTATATTATTTTTGCTTCCCTTCCCTTATGTTCATCTGTTTTGTCTCTTAAAGTCCTCATATGAGTGAAGTCATATGATTTTTGTCTTTCTCTGACTGACTAATTTCACTTAGCATAATACCCTCCAGTTCCATCCACGTAGTTGCAAAGGCAAGATTTCATTCTTTCTGATTGCTGAGTAATACTCCATTGTATATATATACCACATTTTCTTTATCCATTCATCCATCGATGGACATTTGGGCTCTTTCCATACTTTGGCTATTGTTGATAGTGCGCTATAAACATGGGGGTGCATGTGTCCCTTTGAAACAGCACACCTGTATCCTTTGGATAAATGCCTAGTAGTGCAATTGCTGGGTCATAGGGTAGTTATATTTTTAGTTTTTTTTGAGGAACCTCCATACTGTTTTCCAGAGTGGCTACACCAGCTTGCATTCCCACCAACAATGCAAAAGAGATCCTCTTTCTCCATATCCTCACCAACATCTGAGGTGTTGCCTGAGTTGTTAATGTTAGCCATTCTGACAAGTCTGAGGTGGTATCTCATTGTGGTTTTGATTTCTATTTCCCTGATGATGAGTGATGTTGAGCATTTTTTCATGTGTCTGTTGGCCATCTGGATGTCTTCTTTAGAGAAGTGTCTATCTGTGTTTTCTACCCATTTCTTCACTGGATTATTTGTTTTTTGGGTGTTGAGTTTGATAAGTTCTTTGAAGATTTTGGATACTAACCCTTTATCTGATATGTCATTTGCAAATATGTTCTCCCATTCTGTCGGTTGCCTTTTAGTTTTGCTGATTGTTTCCTTCGCTATGCAGAAGCTTTATATTTTGATGAGATCCCAGTAGTTCATGTTTGCTTTTGTTTCCCTTGCCTCTGGAGACGTGTTGAGTAAGAAATTGCTGCGGGCAAGATCAAAGAGATTTTTGCCTGCTTTCTCCTCGAGGATTTTGATGGCTTCCTGTCTTACATTGAGGTCTTTCATCCACTTTGAGTTTATTTTTGTGTATGGTGTAAGAAAGTGGTCCAGGTTCATTCTTCTGCATGTCACTGTCCAGTTTTCTCAGCACCACTTGCTGAAGAGACTGTCTTTATTCCATTGTATATTCTTCCCTGCTTTGCCAAAGATTAGTTGGCCATACATTTGTGGGTCCATTTCTGGGTTCTCTATTCTGTTCCATCAATCTGAGTGTCTGTTTTTGTGCCAGTACCATACTGTCTTGATGATTACAGCTTTGTAGTATAGCTTGAAGTCTGGGATTGTAATGCCTCCTGCTTTGGTTTTCTTTTTCAAGATTGCTTTGGCTATTCGGGGTCTTTTCTGGTTCCATACAAATTTTAGGATGATTTTCTATGGCTGTTTCTGAGTTCCTAACATAGAGCTGAATAATTGCAACAGAGACCCTATGGCCTACACAGCCTAAAATACTCACTATTTGGTCCTTTACAGAAAAAAAATTACTGCTGACCCCTGGTTTAGGTCATAACCTTTCTAAGAGATCCACCTTCATAGACTATAATCTCAAAAGGAACAGGCACACCCCCAACTAGATGTTCTAAATCCAGGTCATGGTCTTCCTTGGGAATCCCTCTATGAATGGAATTATGAAAAAAATTTTGAATGGGTTTGCATTTTTCTGGGGAAAGTATCCATAGCAGGAACAATTTCTTCACAAATTTTTCCAGAAAATTAGTAAGCCTAACTGCATAGGTAAAAGGCAAAAAGTAGTCAGGGGTGGGTTGAAAATCAGTGGCAACAAGGAAGGAATATTAAAATAAAGTTGCACCAGATTCAAGTTATTAACTTGGAAATAGAAACACCTCTGAACCTAAGCATGAGCCTAGATGTCACTTAATTTCCTCATCTGGGCAAAGAGAATGATCAATTACAATTGCAGAAGTATATGAGAACCAGGTCAGATTATAGGTATGAAAATGTTTAGAAAAAGAATAAAGCATGGTAATAAATTGTTTAAAAGTTAATTTCCTTAATATATATATATATATATATATATATATATATATATATATATATGGCTTATCAGATGGAGAAAAAAAGGAAGATGAGGGAAAACAATATCCAGTGGACCTTTAAGAAATAATTCACTTGAACTGTGGCATTAGGGCTATGGATTAGAATTTCCAAATATTTGGAAATTTTTCTTAGAAATACATTGACATTACTGGCCCAGGGCCCCTGATGACCACATTCAACCTGTTTCTGGAATTCCCTGAAAGTTTTAACAGGAAAACTTTCTCTCAGGTCCTTATCAGTTGTTCTGGGGAAGGATTAAATGTCCATGTTCTTCAAGTCTCTTTCAAAAAGCTTGGATAACATCCTATCCCCTCCTGCCCCAATAAGCAAGCAAACAAATGAACAAATAGGAAAGAGTTTCCATCCCAAAAAGATAGCACCCTGATTTGAGGAACAACCATTCTAATGTGGTTGGCATATCCAATTTTTCCAAAATGTTTGCTATGTTTTGATTTTTTTAAATAGAAAAAGCTCACTATGTGATTGAGTTCATACATAGTGTGTATCTGGGAAAATACTTATGGATATCAGTTCTTTAAGACCCACCCTGTGGGATGCATGAGTGGCTCAGTCGGTTAAGCAGCTGACTTCGGCTCAGGTCATGATCTCGCAGTTCATGAGTTCCAGCCCCATGTTGGGCTCTCTGCTGACAGCTCGGAACCTGAAGCCTGCTTCAGGTTTTGTGTCTCTTTCTCTCTCTGTCCCTCCTCTGCTCATGCTCTGTCTCTCTATCTCTCAAAAATAAATAAACATTACGAAAATTAAAAAAAAAGACCCACCATGTTAGGATGCTTCTTATATATAAATATTTATCATGGACATGTAACACAACATGCCTGCCTGTAACACAACATGCCCCATCCACTTGAGTTATGACCCTCCAGTCACAACAATCCAACAGTCATGGCAAACCCAGCTTAATGATAAGGAAAAGCTACTGGGCCAGTCTCCCTGTAAATAAGGCTGTGGATGCTTACAGTAATGTTTTAGGCTCCTTGAGCCCCACTGTGATTCACAGATGCAGTTTACATAAGGGGACCCTCACAGTTTCAAACAGTTAAACAATCTGTCCCTGAGCAGTTCACTCAGGCCCATAAATAAATTCCTAATGAAAATCTGACTCAAGTAAAATTTTTTTAAAGCCTACTCTTTAGGTTCCTGGGAAATTTATGGTATGTATGTGCTAAACTTTCTGACTGCTAAAGTAAGACAACCAAAGTCAGCACATGGCTCATTATGAAAAACCAAATGGTATAGATGTTAGCATTTTAATTGTAGGTGGGTTTTCAGATTTCACAGAATGGCCTATTTGAAATCAGTTATACACAATACAAGGTGAATTTACAAGAAGTCCCGTTTAATTGGGTGACCCCATTCTTGGCCCATACCTGATAAAGGGAACAATTAAGGACTGAGGCTTCATTTCACAAGTGCTTTGAGGAGGCAATCTCATTACTTTATAGTCATAACTCACATATCTGGTCATTGAAGAGAAATCTACATGCAAAGAGTTTTTCTGAAGCCAATACCATTTTCTATTCTGATCCACTGCAAATGTTCTCTCTCCAAGGCACAGGAAGGACACATGGAGAGTATCTTGGCTACAACATATGGTGCTGAAACAGCAAGCTGATAAGTCTTTAGCAGTACTTGACAGTGGTAAGAGATCAATTATTGTCACATAAATATTAAAAAGCTCCCCTAGTGCTCTGTTGGAATCAGAGTATATTTAACCATGATAACTACCTCTCAGTTAATAGCAACCGAATTTGCCTGAGAAACAAAATGTCACTCCATCAGGTGAAGTTCAATTAAATGCTCAGCTGGTCCAAGGTTATGCTGCTGCTGCTGCTGCTTCCATCTGTGATGAAACATACAGTAAGTATGTAACATACTTACTGTAACATACATACTGTAACAAAACATAAAGTAAGTACTTAATACCTTCCCTAGAGATCATGATTCTTCCATCTTGCAGGTGATAGGAAATTTCTGGAGACTGCCCAGAGTGGATTTTTACCTAGGAAACTCTGACCTCCTAAATATTATAAGGAGGTTGAACCTGGAATCTGATACAATCTGAGACAATCTGTTTTGCTTGGATGTTCCAAAAGTTTTTCTGTAGCAGATTCTAGCAATCGACCCACCAACAATCATTGACTGAGTGCAATCTGATAATCATCTCCAGCCTCTACTGCCCATGGCCCAGCAATCTACTGGGCAGGATTAGGGGAAGGGATGAAGAAAAAAGATTTCTCCAGGAGATTGAAAATTCCAAGATTCAGATGCTTACCTAATCTCTGAGGATTCTAAGAGAATCATGTGGTCTGGAGAGCTCAAGTGCAGAATTTCTAGGTCAAGTCACTGAGAAATACCTTCTCCAAACCTAGAATGGCAAGCCATTCGCTGAAAACTGAGTGCTTCTCCCCTGATTTTTGGTGTAATTCATATTACAGTGCAGTCATAAGGCACACCAGCTCCAAAGAGAACAATTTATACTTACTAAATAAAGAAGAAAAATATTTTAATTATTTGAGAGTATGTGCAGTTGTGCACAGAATGGGTAGGAAGGCACTCAAAGCACCAAGAAATTCCTGACTGAAGTGGCATTCAAAGCATCACCAAATTCCTAACTGAAGTGTGAAATAAATACCAACACATATAGTTGTAGAAAGGATACAGATAAGGTGCTGTAACAACCACCTTAGCTGTACAGTCTCTGAACTGAACAAAAGAGAATAAAACAGAGTGTGTAATGATGAAGAGCAACTGCACTGGAGCCAGACTTGCCTGGGTTCAAATTCTGCCTCTGCTACTTTAGGAAAGTGCTTAGTCTTCCTGTGTCTCAGTTTCTATTTAAATTTCAAATAAAAACTTTCTCAATCCTCAACTCTAGAATTCATCTCTATTTCTATTTTATCTTCAAAGAACAGCAGCTCCCACCATTTTAAGTCACCTATCTGCATCTCCATTTCTCTGGGCAGGAAACCTCAAAGACTTAGAAGCAAAGATTTAGCTTTACAGGGGTGCCAGGTACTACAAGGAAGAGGAAAGGTGGATCCCTTAAAAAGATAGACTTTTATCCCTATTTTCAACTGGCTTTGGAATGTGGTTGCAGATCAGGATCAACTGTTCTCAGGGTGCACCCACCCAACTGCTCTGGCTAGGAACACAGTTTCACAAGGAGCTCTCCTGAGAAGCAGATTCCCTTCAGGCTTGTAGAGTTAGGGAGAGACTATTCATTTCTGGGAGTGTTATTAATTGTTTTGACACCTGCCTCTGGCATCTGCACCTTTTGGTGTAAATAAATGATTGGCTAGGGCCAGAGCGTTGCCTGCATCAAGATGATTAGAAGAAGGGGTGCTTTGGTGAAACCACCCATGCAGCTCTTCCCTACAGCCCCTCTGTAACAAGAACACATTTTTCTCCCTGTCCCCACTACCCTACTTTTTTTTAATGAGAAAAAAAGAAACCTGTCTTTTCTTCATATTCTCATCCCAGATGGTGTTTATTCCCTCTCCCTCATCCCTTCTCCCTCACTCCACTTAGGGAAAAAACAAAAAGAAAAATGGTTTCTAAGCGGTTAAAAAAATGCCTTGTTCTGTGGTAAGGTCAACAATTTGGGTTTGGAAGGGATAGAAAGGAAGAAGAATTCAGTGAAACCACCAGGAGTGAGTTATAGTCATTGGACTGAATGCAGCCTCCCTGCCCTTTCCACCCACATTTGGATTGTTTGTGCTTCTGTATTTTATCTCATTTTGAATACAAGCTCTCAGAGGTGAGGGATATGGCTTCCTTAACACTATGACCAATTCCTAGCATAATCATGGTAATAGTAGCTATCATTTGCTGATTGCTGACTATATGCCAGCCATGGAGATCAATGTACATCCATCACCTTCTTCAGTCCTCATATTAGTCCTATAGGATCAGTACTCATGATATATTTTTGAAAGAGGCATAAAATGAATCAGAAAAATGAGGTAAGTTGCCTAAGGTTACACAGTAAGAGGAGGAGTTTCCAAAGCATGCATGGGTAAGCACATCTCAAACTGACTTGTTCAGTTGTCCTTAGGTCACATATGAGAACAGGCTGCAGCTACTATTCCACAAGTGACTAGCTTATTGGAGGCATCCAATCCATATAAAATAAGCCTTCTCATGCCTGGGAACAGAAGAGATATTCTTTAGAGTTTCTTTAATGGGTTTAGAAAAGGCCATCGATTCTGAGGAAGTTGCTCTCCTGCTGTGCACCTGACAATGAGAGGTGAGCTATGAGCCCAACAGGATTATTCTGAGGTAAGGAACAGCCCTGTGCATGAGAGTATTCTTAAATTCCCCCCAACATAAAGTGAAGAGAAACGTAATAAGCAAAATTACAAAGCTATTTTTTTTTTAATGGGGAAAGTAAATTTAGTGCTTGTGACAGTGAGGAACTCAGGATGATCTGGAGCAGACCACTGAGTTTCACAACTCAGACTCTGCCAATCTCCTCCGTAAATACCCAGTCTATTCCAGGCCTGTTTCCTCTCTGGAGCAGATGCCACCAGTCTCAGAACATCATGGGGATAGAGATGTACTAGGCAAAAGAGGCAAAAGCCCATGTGGTGACACCACTGCACATTCATTTAGGGCTTTATAGTTTGCAACATGCCATCGCCTATGATCTCATTTGCTTTCTTTATGTTGGGAGCCAATTACTACCAACCTCATTTGCTACAACAGGATCACAAGACTTCATACAGTGACTGGACATGCCCCAGCTCTCACAGCTACTGAAGTAACAGAATTGGGATTTGAAACCAGGTCACTGACTCCAAATCCCTGCATTTCCTGGTAACACAATTTAAGAAGTAGGAATTTGGTTTTTGTTATGTTAAATCACACCAGAGTATTCCCAGATACCAAGGAGTGTCCCATTTCCAATGTAGATATTAAGAGCCTGGCATACACCCTGTAGGTTTTCTGAGAAGGTACACACTCTTACTGAGTATGGTTAGGATATTACTGGGACATGTATTACCCAGCCAAACCTCCTTCAACCTCTGGCTCTGGTCTTCCTCTTCACTGAAATCCTAGAGAACATAAGTACAGAGGGTCTCACTCTGTGCAACTTTGCACATATATTCTACTTGATTTAATAGTCACACTCCATCTTACCTGGGTGAATGTTGTTTTACATATTAATTCTGTCACTGCAGATAGTTTGAAAGCTCTTATGTGTTTTGTTACTGTACCCAGCACTATGATGGCCACACAAAGGACCAATAATATATGTGTTTTTCCTAGTAAATAAAAATATGTATGTTAATAAGATTAGCTATAGACCTTCAGAAAATCCAGAACAAAATGGAAGATCAATAATGACAATGAAAATCATAGCTGTTTACTGAGCACCTGCTATATACCAGGCATTGGACTAGGAGCTTTATATGCCTTATCTCATTTAATCTAATGATTTTTATAAGGTGAATACTATCATCATTCCTAATATGCAGAAGAAACTAAAAGTCTAGAGCAATGGTCCTCAAACTTTTTGATCTCAAGAACTTCTTGGATCCTCAGACCACACTTTCAAAACTATCAGCCTAGATGGTTGAATAAGTGTTGAAGATCACTCAAAAAGTGGTCAGATTTGGCGAAAATGTGGTGGTTCTCTTGCTAAGATCAGGGGATTCTTTCAGACCCCTGTTGTTGAAAGCAATTGGCCACAAATACTTGCCAGTACTGCCAAAGCATTTCTGTGAAATGTGAAATACCTATAAATAATTGTCTTTTTGTTGTCAATATTTTTTGTTCTTTTATTATTACTTGCATGGCTCAGCATCAGAAATTGTTTTCTCCTTATATTCTTTGAGAGTTGAAATAAAACAGTATGGTGCCATTTTGAAAAAAAAAAAGTGTTCAGATTTGAACCACAGCAGTCTGAGTCCAGAGGCCCCTTTTTAAATCACTGGTTTATATTGTCTTCCTAAAACAGATGTCTTTGGTTTGCTCTCAAGTCAGGGAGGAAGTAGGTAGCTACATTGCAAAGGGAGCAATTATCATGGTGGCAATGAGTATAAACGTTAGAGAAGTCCAGTGACATGTTGCATGCTTTGCTCACCTGAGAGTGATTGATTGCCTGGGGTTCTTGAACTTTCCTTTTCAGTCTGCCCTGAGGACAGAACAGATATGTTGCCTGGAGCCTTGATAGCTCTCCCTCTTCTTTACAGCCTCCTCCCTTTCTCACCATGTGGTGGGGAAGAGAGGAGGTTCTACTACTTACTGGTTGCATGTCCTTAAGACAAGTGATTTAATCTCTGAGTCTCCGTTTCTCACCTGTACAACAGAGGTAAGAATAATACCTATCTCACAGCTGTGATTGAGAGGACTAAATAAGATAATTATGTAAAGTTTTTACCACAGAGATGGCTGCATAATTAATAAACTTTCCAAAAGGTTATCAAAATGAGGAAGCACCAACAAAAAGAGGAAGCTCATATTATTACTAATAATAATTTGTTGACCATTTACTCTATATGATAGTGTGTACTAATGCTTTATACATAATAACTCATGTAATCTTCACAAAAACCTTTAAGATTGAGATCTTTTTGCCAATTAAAAAACTGGAATAGAGAGATTAGGTAGCATGGCCAAGGTCACAGAACTCATAAGTAATTCTCTAGAACTTAAATCTAGGCTATCTCATTCCAGAACCTGAGCTTATAACCATGGAATTCCCCTTTTACAAAAGTCAAAGGTGCTGTATTCACTGGAAGCAGAAAACCAAGTATCCATCCTAAAATCTCTGGATCCAATATGAACATAAGAACACAAATGCATCAACATCGCACAAAGGGTCAAGGAGATGAGGGTCTGCAATGCTCATGGATGGGATACCCACCACGGTTGCCTATGGGTGGCAGGATTAGAAGGCACAGTTTCCTCTTTATCATCATTTGTTTCAAAGCCTAGCAATTTCATGCATAAAACCTATGCACCAAATAAATGAGAACCCTGTACTTCATTCAATTCCTCTTCATTGATCAACATAATGACCAATGTAGTAAACTGCAAGCACCTAGCTGGCTCTAACGCAATCTTAGGGGAGCCAGAACCCCTCATCAGTGATCTGCCAAGTAATTAGTGGTTGATGGGCCACTTATTTTCCTGTCACTTCAAAGTGAAACACACAAGACACTTACTTCATTTTACTACTTTGCAACCTGGGAAGCCTAGGCAGCTGCTAGATTTATGCTTTGCACTCATATTTATTCCTTCTTTAGAAACATTCGTGACATTCAGAAGGCAGGAGCAAAAAGAAAAAAAAAGGACCCACTCGCTACCTGCCTCAGTGACATTAAATCAAGTAATGGAGTGAAATAGAGAATGTGGGCCAGGGGAGGGGGTGGTTAGGAATGAACCCAAGGACTATGAATCAAAAGGCAGTACAATATCTCTGCCACTGGTGTCAGAAGACATAATTTGTATAAAAAGAAGCTATACACAATTGCTTAATAAAGCAAAGGCTTTAATAATAGTTCACATTTATTGAATATAGTAAGTATGCCAAGTATATGCTTTACATGTATTAATTCATTTAGTCCTTACAACAAAACTATGAAAAAGATGCAATTATTCTCCCCATTTTACAGATGAGGAAACTGAGGCACAGACCTTAAGTGATTTTACTGATGTTACATGGTAAAAAGCAAACTGGGATTTGAACCCAACTACTTTGACTCCAGTGCTGCATTCATATGCTGTATTGACTCTCTTCACAGAGGAAATAGTGAAAAATATTCTACTCCCATGTACTGGATATTATTTGATAAATCATTTATTTAGCAAACTGTTCCTGAGCACCTAATGTGTGCCAAGAATTATGTCAACACTGAAGAGCCTGAAGGACAGGAGAAAAGTCCCTGCCCTTGTGCAACTTCCAGTCTAATGTGGGAGACACATTCATCAAAAAAATCACACTAGTAAGAATAAAATCACAACTGGGATGGGTGATACCAAGAAGAATTTTCTGGTTCTCTGGAAACAGGTAAGAGGGGACTATGACCTTGAAAGGGGTGGTAGAATGCTACTGGGAATGCTTCCATGAATTGAGTTGCAGTCTCAAGTGTGGGGGGAAGAGCATTCCAGACAGAAGGAACAGCACGTGAAAACTATTTTTTCTCCTTTTCTCCAAGCTTCTTTGACAGCTGCACTGGGCTCGTTCTCTGGCCTCAGTTTGAATTAGATAGTTCACTTTATCATGGTGAGACAAACATGACAAACCTAAAAATAATGACTTCCTTTCTTTTTTTTTTTTTTCCAGCAGCCTGATTGCATAAGATTTCAAGCTCAGGGCTCACCACTTTTTCTCTATTCTCTAAATGCCCAAAGTTGAGCCGGGGTGTAAACAAAGACTAATTGTTCCAATTGCAGCTAATTTTCCCTCTCCTTATTAACTGGTCCTAAGAGTTACCAGTAACAAAGGAAGAAGAGGGAGTCAGAGTGGGAAGGGAGAGGCTCTGAGGTATGGTGGAAAATAAAGGGGAAGCTTCAAGGAGATGCTCCTTGTTGACTGCATCTCAGTCCCTCCCTCCCTGTTCTCCCTATTCTCACAAGCACATTGTCCTTCCCCTTCTTCCTGCTCCCATCTACCCACCAGCTTTGGAGCCTGAGCTTTGAGCAAGGCCCTCCTAGAATCCATTTGATCATGAGCTGCCAGCTTCAGCTGAGACTTGGAATCAGGCTAGCCTTTCAGCCAAGCAGGATTAGCACAGCCCAAGGACAGAGACACATCAGGCAGGCAAGCATTCTCCCACAAGCCTCACACTTGCTGTGACCCTCTGACTTGAGGGCAAAACCACTTCTATCTTCTTCATAACCACAGAGCCCCAGAAGTACCCTGACATACAGGTCATTAAACCTGGTGCCATAGGGTGCCACCCAAGTAGCCATGAGCTCCCTTATTTATTTACTTATTTATTTTGGTAATAAATAAAGACTAAGGATACTCTTCTTCTGTTTGAATATGATGAAATTAGCAATTCTTATCCCAGCAGCAGCCACAGTTAGGCTACTTATTTCCCCACTCTGGGTCTCAAATTAAATACCTCCACAATATGGATATAAGGGAGGGGGATGGACTTGGTATAAATGATCTGTTAGGTTCCTTCCAGTGGAGTATAAAGAGGAGAAGCCCCTATTACTATGAAGTGGTTATAAATGCAGAATTCGACAGCCTAGGTTTGAATCCCAGATCTATCTCTTGCTAACTGTATGTAATCCTAGGCAAGTCTTTTATAAGCCTTAGTTACCTCTTCTGTAAAATGGGAGTAACAACATAACATGACAATTATAATAGTACTTACTTATAACAGAGCTGCTGTGCGGCTTGACTGAGGTCATACATGTACAAGTGTACTTGACACCCATTAAGTCCTGAATATTTCTTTTTTTTAAATTTTTTATGTTTTTATTTTATTTTTGAGAGAGAGAGAGAGAGAGAGAGAGAGAGAAAGAGAGAGAACGAACAGGGGAGGGATGGAGAGAGAAGGAGACACAGACTCTGAAGCAGGCTCCAGCCTCTGAGCTGTCAGCACAGAGCCTGATGCGGGGCTTGAACCCATGAACTGTGAGATCATGACCTGAGCTGAAGTAGGACGCTAACTGACTGAACCACCCAGGTGCCCCAAGTCCTCAATATTTCTTAATTATTTTCTTTTATTAATGAAATGTCATGAAGATAATTTAAAAATTCAATGAAGACCATACAAATATACATCTAGTGTTACCTGTGATTTTTTTCATTCACCTCAGTTATACAGCTAAGTATTAAATAATTACATTGTCCCATTTGGCATTTTTGACAATCTTTGCCACAAATAGTCCACTCTGGTACTTGTTTGCTTTTGAGCTTGGATTCTGTAAAAGACTTTGTCCTTCCTTCATTGTGAACCTCTGAAGCACATTTCAAACCATTTTATGTCTCCAATACAGTTATACAATAGATTTCTCATAATCTCATGTAGTTGGAATTAAAATATGCCAACCCCAAAGGGACTTCTATTCTTCCTTTATAAAGGAGTCATATTACATGCATATATTTAAGCTCCAAGGTTGAGGTTTTTCTCATTTTCCCTAGATGCCTGGACATCAGTTAGTATAATGTGTGAAGACTCATTGGTCTTTTTTCCTGAATCAATAGTGACACTGATTTATAACTTAATAGTGAGTCCCCTGAGTACTTAATAACATAGATTATACCCTAACAAATGCATTTCCTGTAGGCTTAAGTGACTAACTCACTTATCTATTAGACTGGTAGAATAATAGAAGCATTAAATAAACATTTTTCTACTGGTATATTCTTTCTACAAATTAATTCTTACCTGAAAAATAGAAATGTATGATTTCATATTCTCAGAATATGCTCACCATGTGTATTTTGAAAAGTGAATCCTTTTATTTTAGTTAACTTTAATTATCCTTAAAACATTCAGGATCATTAAGAGAATTAAGATGTTTAGTACTCTTCAAGTGTGGTTAGCAATGTCAAGATTCCCACTTTGCATTTTATTTTCTTATTCCTAAATCTGAATCAAATCTGCATGCACTGTGCATCCTCAAATATGCTTTATCTTTTTTCCCCCAGTTCTCAGGCCCTGTTATGTGTTGATCAGTAAAATCTTAACACACAGATGCTTGTACTTAGCATCTGTCAGTAACCCCATAATTAATGACTCCTGTGTTGCCTAGTATGTCCAAACATCATAAGGCTTGGCTAATGTTTTGTCCAGGCCTGAACAGCATGTTTAACAGCCTCCCTTATGGACAGCTAGAGGGTAGGAAATAATCACATTGAATGAAGAGTCCAAGTTCTTGCAGCTTGTGGTAAAATTGTTCTGAATATTGATTCCCTTTGCTAATAAGCTCAGAAGTTCAAAGCAAGGACCTGAGGCCAAAGCTCTCCCTTGTCTTCTTCAGACAAACTGCACTCCTCCTATTTCTAAATGGACAGGATTATGAAACAGAATTTTTTAAAGCTATGTTACCCACTTGACCTCTTTTCAAGACGTTCTGTTATTAACATTAACTTAAATTCCCTGTGCCAGAACCAAGTTTTCAAATAAATTACACTCAGATCATTCCTCCCACCTCATCCTAGTGGTATTTTAAAACTGATGTAAGGTGGATAATTTTGTATCTTAGGGTGGGCTTTTAAAATTCATCATTAGGTAAGTGAACATTGCTCTTGACTACTGGCAGGCAGGTGTGGCAATTGATTGCTAAGCCTACAGAGAGTCTAGCACAGTAACTCAGATACTAAGACAATTTGGGGGTTTGCTTATCTCTTGGTCCTTACAGAAGCAGCAGGAAGCCTCACCACATCCCAGAGAGTTGTGGACTGCTATCCTGCCAGCACGTGGTAGACACACAAAATTATACATCAAATAAATCAATGAAAGAATAAAATGCTTATTTGATTTTTAATCACAGCAAGAAAAGAAAACCCAAAGCTCCTCCCCCCCACCCCCCATTCCCTAGTGCCATTCCAGGAACAAGCATCATTATCATGAGTTCTCATTTGTCCCTCAAAAATAGAGACTGGACGTTTTGTATTCCGCCAAGTGACTGAGAACACCAATGTACCCAGGAAACCTTCCTTAATTAAAACTAAAGGTTTAAGGGGCGCCTGGGTGGCTCAGTCGGTTAAGCGTCCGGCTTCAGCTGAGGTCACGATCTCGCAGTCCGTGAGTTCGAGCCCCGCGTCGGACTCTGGGCTGATGGCTCAGAGCCTGGAGCCTGCTTCTGATTCTGTGTCTCCCTCTCTCTCTGCCCCTCCCCCGTTCATGCTCTGTCTCTCTCTGTCTCAAAAATAAATAAATAAATAAATAAATGTTAAAAAAAAATTTTTAAAAACTAAATCTTTAAAAAGAGGCCACGAGATTGAGCATGCAGGAGGCCACTGGTGACTTTTAAAAAAGCAGTTCTAGCAGAGTGGTGAAGGTTTAAGTCAAACTGCAGTGGGTTGAGGCAAGTGGGTGGGTAAGTAATAGAGGCCATAACTGTAGGCTAAACTTTTAAGAAATTTGCTGGCAAAGGGAAGGATGGAGACAGTGAATAGAAGCTTTAGGGAGATAGCTTTCTCCATATCCTCTCCAGCAGGGGAAGGTGTTTTCAGGGAAGCCATCTATTTTATTTGGACTAGGTAATCCCTGAACCTTCTTTTAAACCCAGGGTAAATAACTTATGGGATTGGAAAAAATGAAGGATACAGGAAAAAGAAAGAATAAAATCAGAAGTTTCCAAAGAGCACTTGAAGATTATCTGGTCCAAAGTGGCAAGAGGGGGGTATACATTTTGTGTAACTAGGATACGGAATGAGGAAAGAATACATTGGAACACACAGCAATGTTGAGAACAGGTGGAAGTAGTGAGAGGAATGTGTTAAGGATACAATGAAAGGATTCAAAAGGGGAGACAGGAGCTTTGAGACTCAAAGGAGGTTTGGTGATAGTGGTGACTGAGAAAGAACAGAAGGCCTTCTTTTCTCCCAGCGAAGGGTAGTTACGGGGATATTTAAAGCATCTTCTGAACCACTGGTTCCTGTAAGAATAAGGCTCTGGCCTCAAATGAAGGTAACTGCTATCTGACCAGAGCCTACTTTCCACGTTTCTATTTCAAGAGTCTTAATAGAGGCAAATGACTCAGTGGAGCAACCAACCTAGCTGCTATTTTTAACAGGGAAAAAAATTTAAGCTGATATTATTTTTTTTAGCATGCAGGGCTCAACAGTTCTAGAACTGTCTTCCTGTCAGTGGACAGGAGAAGGCTAGAGCTGTGTGATTTACATGAAGAACAAGCCCTGGTCAATAAGTAAGTTCAAGGGGAGTTATTAGGAGTCACTCTGGCTTCCTGGAGAGTTTTAATGTGAAGCTCAGATCATTCCAAATTCCAAGTCTCTCACCTCATATCTTAAAACTTCATCTCTGTGTTTGGACTATGTTGACTCCCTGTCTATGTACCCAAAATACTCCCCCCAACAAACCAGCCATTGTGCCTGAATTCCCAAGTATTAGAGTCACTTATTTGGGCTAAGGCTATTTTTTGTGAAGATATGTTGAAATGAGAGAGATTATCCAGTAACACATGGGTACCCAGTGATACCCACAAATACATTTGCATGGAGCTTGGTGTCATATTACCTTGCTGTCAGTTTGGGAGCATGGACTTTGAGAAAATGAAACAACAGAGAGACCTTAAAGATTGCAGGATGTAGTGTCCTACCAGGAAGACACACTAGAATGTGGTAATATAATGGGGGAAAGGCCAGGGCACTGATATCTGGAAGCAGCTCCCATCTAGTGTGTTTGAAAAAGAGTTTAGAGGTCCTCCAGAAGACAAGTATTAAACACATTATATTTTTCTAGATCCAATCTGAGGTCTTCCATGACGTTATTTCAATGAGAGCACATGGAAAAAGGATTCATCTTCCTGCTGACACTAACATCTTCCAAGTTACTCTTTTAACAGAACCAAAGCAATGCTATGATAGCTTCTATGGAAAGAGATCACTTAGGCCAAAATCTCAATCTATAAACTACCTCAATTCAGACCCAGGCCCAAAGAGTTATTCAGAAGGCCAAGGAAGGTCCAACTGCTGAAAGGTCTACCCTGACCCAAGATAACAAAGATCATTTTCTCCCTATAGAAGACCTGTCATAGGGCGCCTAGATGTCTCAGTTGGTTAAGCATCGGACTTCGGCTCAAGTCATAATTCTCACAGTTCTTGAGTTCGAGCCCCGCGTCGGGCTCTGTGCTGACAGATCAGAGCCTGCAGCCTGCTTTAAATTCTGTGTCTCCCTCTTTCTCTGCCCCTCCCATGCTCCTGTGCTCTCTCTCTCTTTCTCTCTCTCTCTCTTTCTCTCTCTCAAAAATAAATAAAAGCATTATTTAAAAAAAAAAAAAGACCTGTTGCTTTGCAATGAGGTAGACGCCTTAAGATGCATATACCCCTGGGAAGGGTAACACATTTACTTATACATAAGTTGTGATTTTAATGACTGAGACTAGAGCCTATTCTGGGAGTGAGATTTTCTTTTTAAGAAATGAAAATATCTTCATTGTTATTGTGATTATAGAAGTAATACATGTTCTGTGTAAACATTCAACAAGACAAGTGTATAGAAAGTAAATAGTGAAAGTCCTTCATCATGCCACTTCTCTAAAAATAAAAAGTTGTATATATCCTTCCATATTTTATTAAGCTATATAATCATTTCATTTATGCTATTTTGTACCTTTTTTTTCACTTAACAATATGTCATGGCCAGCATGGAGAAGTAAGCTGCTAGTGAAACCTACCCTCATGCAGATAATAATGATAAACCCTGGACAAAACACACACACAAAAAAACAACTACCTGAGGGATCTGAACAGTAAAAAAAAGAAATCAGGAAAAAAAAAATTCCCCTGAGAATTTGTAACCACAAGTGGGCCTCCATGTGAATCTCTGGTTGGGATTCATACTACGAGTACAAAATCCTAAGAAAAAAAAAAAATTCAACTTCAAATGTCCCAAGGTTAGTAGCATCCTCCAGACTACTGGCAAAAGCATATGCAAATCATGTCTGAAAGAATTCTAACAGAATTCAGGTTGAATATGTATATACCATGTAACCAACACAGAAATTCCTTTTTTATCTTTACACCTAGAGAAACTCTTACACATGTTAAAAGGCAAACAAGCATATGAATGTCACCAATACTTTTAATATCCAAAAACCTGGCAATAACCCATACATCCATTAACAGTGTAAATAAGCCCTAATATAATTATACAATTGAATTATCATACAGTAATTAAAATTAACTATAGCTACTCACATTACCATGAATAAATCTGGGAAAATATAATATTGAGCAAAAGAATAAGATACAGTCTGATTTAATTTATATGAATTTTTAAAACAATATGACACACTATTTATGAATAAAAACATGTGTGATAAAAATAATGAAAATCAAGTAAATGGTTTATCCAAATTTCAAGCTAGCAGTTACCTTTGGATGGGAGGAAAGTGGATGCATAGACAGGTAACTTCAGAATGGGGATGCACACACAGGTAACTTTAGAATGACTGGCAATTTTTATTTTCATAAGCTGGGTGGTGATTACTTAAGTGCTGATTTTATTTTGCTCTGTTTTTATTCTTTGAACTGCACATACAGAAATTGAGAAAGACACAAATAAATGGAAAGATATCCCGTGTTCTTTGTGGGGGGCCAGGCCCCGGTGCCAGGCTGAGACCGGGTCGAGCAATGTTCCCTGTTGACTTAGCCAACCAGGTGGTTCCCCCTCCCATTCCCCCACTTTCAAGGGCATAGGAAAGCCTTGTCAAGGCTGAGAAAGTTAATTCCTGAAGCCTGTGGTCTGCAGGTGTTGGCAGTAATGCTACCTCCCTTTTTCTACCCTGAGTCAGATAGAAACAAACATGGGAATTGTGTTTTGCTAGCAATCTTATCAACAAGGTCTTGTTGTGACCCGTCTAGAAAATGCACAAGAAACACAGAACTAAATGTTTTGGTTGGCAGCGATTATGTGAAAGCTGTTTATTCTTAGAATGGCCTGACCCATAAGAGTCTGGATATAAAAGATTGTGTACAGCAACAATAAAGCCGTCACTTGGGCCATCAGCCCAGGGGACCCTCCTGTTCCCAAACTTTCTCTTCTCTCTTTTTTTCTTGCATTCCCCTACCCTCAGGACCCTGACCTCGGTGTTTGTCGCGCCAGTCGCGACAGTTCTTGTATCAGAATAATTAATATTGTTAAAATTTCCAAACTACCCAAAGCAATCTACAGATTCAATGCAATTTCCATCAAAATTCTTTTGGCATTTTTCACACAAATAGAACAAACAATCCTAACATTTGTGTGGAGCTACAAAAGACCCTGAATAGCCAAAGCAATTTTGAGAAAGAACAAAGCTGGGACATCATACTTCTTGATTTCAAACTATGTTACAAAGCTGTATTAATCAAAATAGTATGGGACTGGCATAAAAACAGACACATAGACGAATGGAACAGAACAAAGAGCCCATAAATAAGCCCATGTATAAATGGTCAACTAATATTTGATAAATGAGCCAAAAATATTCAATGAGGAAAGGGTAGTCTGTTCAATAAATGGTGCTGGGAAAACTGGACAGCCACATGCAAAATAATGAGATTAGACACCTATATTACACAATTCCCAGAAATTAATCTGAAGTGGATTAAAGATTTAAATGTATACCTGAAAATATAAAACTCCTAGAATAAAACATAGGTGAAAACATACTTGACAATAGTCTTGGAAATGATATTTTGGATATGACACCAAAAGCATAGGAAACAAAAACAAAATAAACGCAGGTCTATATCAAACTTAAAAACTTCCATACAGCAAAGGAAAGAGTCAACAAACTGAAAAGGCAAACAATGGAATGGGAGAAAATATTTGCAAATATCTATCTTGATAAGAGATTAATATACAAAATATATAAGGAATTTACACAACTTAATAGCAAAGAAAACTAAATAATCCAATTTTTTTAAATGGGAAAAGAACCTAAATAGATATTTTTCCAAGGAAGACATAAAAATAGCCAATAGGTGTATAAAAGGTTCTCAAAATCATTAATCATCAGGAAAATGCAAAAACCACAATAACCTATCACCTCCCACTTGTTAGGATGACTATTATCAAAAAGACAAAAAATAACAAGTGTTGCTGAGGGTGTGGGAGTATATCCGGTACACTGTTGGTAGAAATGTAAATTGGTATAGCCACTATGAAAAACAGTTTGGAGGTTCCTCAAAAAACTAAAAATAAAACTACCATATGTTCCGGTAATCCTACTTCTGGGTATATATCCAAAAGAAATGAAATCAGATCTCAAAGAGATAGCTGCACCCCCCCCCCCATGTTCACAGCAGAATTATTCACAATATCCAAGATACAGAACCAACCTGTCTGTTGATAGATTAATGACAAGTGAATGGCTAAAAACAATGTGATAATGATAGAGACATAAATATAATCACACAGCTCTCCCTTTATTCTTTATTTCTAAAATATTTTAAAACAATTTTCAAGCATGTCCTTTAGCCTCTACATATTTCAGTATGTGTCTCTAAATAGTATAGACATTTTTATTACACATCCCCAATCAAGTATTATTCAGCCATAAAAAAAGAAGGGAACCTTGCAATTTACAACAACATAGATGAACCTGGAGGACATTATGTTCAGTGAAATAAATCAGACTGATAAAGACAAATACCATATGACCTCACTTATATGTGGAATCTAAAAAATTTAAACTCCTAGAAGCAGAGAGTAGAGTAGTGGCTGCCAGGGGCTAGAGAAATGGGTAAATATTGGTCAGAGGATATAAGTCTTCAGTTATAAGATGAATAAGTTCTGGAGATCTAATGTATGGCATGGTGACTATAGTTAATGATTCTCTATAGCACACTTGAAATTTCCTAAAAGAGTAGATCTTAAGCATTTTCACTATGCACAAAAAGAATGGTAACTATGTGAGGTGATTGATGTGCTAATTAACATGATTGTGTTCATGATTTCACAAATTGTATGTATATAAAATCATCACATTGCACAATTTAAATATATATAATTTCGGGGCGCCTGGGTGGCGCAGTCGGTTAAGCGTCCGACTTCAGCCAGGTCACGATCTCGCGGTCCGTGAGTTTGAGCCCCACGTCAGGCTCTGGGCTGATGGCTCGGAGCCTGGAGCCTGTTTCCGATTCTGTGTCTCCCTCTCTCTGCACCTCCCCTGTTCATGCTCTGTCTCTCTCTGTCCCAAAAATAAATAAAAAACGTTGAAAAAAAAATTAAAAAAAAATATGTATATATAATTTCATTTGCGAATTAAAATACATACATAAATGCACATAGATATTATATATGCTCTTATAACTATTTGGCTATTAATTTTTTTTTAATCTAGGGAACCTGGCTGACTCATTTGGTAGACTGTGCAACTCTTGATCTCAGGTTCATGAGTTCAAGCCCCACATTGTGTGTAGAGATTATTTTAATTTTTTTTTCATTCAATCAACCAATGGGCAACTGCTTATTCAAATGAGTTCTGAAGTGACTTTTTTAATTTTAAAAAATGCCCTTTGCACGATGTTAGATGTCAAATATATTCAATGAAAGAAAAGAAGAAAAGAAATGCCCTAAAGATTACAGCAGTAAGAAGAATTCAGATTTCCTTACCTTAGGCTTGAATATAGATGCCTGTGGCTGTAGTACCGTGGAACAACAATATCAGAGTAGACCCTCAAATGTCATCTGGTCTGGCCTCCATTATTTTGCCATATCTAAACTAAATCTCATCCGAGAATAGAATATCCAACTGTACATAAAAATTTATCTCAGGAGATGAATCCATAGTCTCCTCTAGTAGGTTGCTTTGAATGTGCCATTTCTCCACATAGATCTTTATCATTCTTTCTTCATAAACATGCATTATGAACACTTTCAAATGTACAAAAATGTAGAAAGAATATAATGAACTAAATCTATCACTCAAAGCAACATGTAACAAAATGTTGCAATTATCATTTTAGCAATCCTTTTTTCTTTATTTCTAAAATATTTAAAAACAAATTCAAGCATGTCCTTTAGCCCCTACACTCTTCAGTATGTGTCTCTAAATAGTGTAGACATTTTTATTACACATCCCCAATGCCATTATCACACCAAGCACCAAAAATTAACAATTCCTAGTGTCATCTAAAGACTGCTTCAATATTTAATTTTATAATTATTTTAACTGAACTGCATTTATTGTTAAACTACTGCTGAGTGTTAAATGTTCTTGGCCAGCCCTTATATTCCAGGATGGCTTACCATCGCACTGATAGCAAGGCTAGGCTTTGGACTATTTTTTTTCAAGTAAAGGGAAATGTGTCTCTAAACCTTCTAAACTCACTCACTCATTACCTGCCAATGTCAACAACACAATTGCCAGGTGGCTTTCTGGAGCACAGATTGGTAGTAAAGTTCAGAAAAAGATTCCTTGGGTAGTAACCCCACTTTGCTTACTACTGGTTTATCTGCTGTGTTTTCTTACAACCCCAAATGTTACTCTGAATTCCACCTAGGGCTATACACTGGCAGTAAAATCACATCGTTTAGCGGTCTCCAAATAACAGCCATAAAACCCAGGAAATGACTTGTATGTTTTACTATCTCCTCATTGACAAGAATTTTTTTTAAAAATAATCTCATTAATGCTGTAAGAAGTATGTCTTAGGGAGAGACAGTCTCCCAGCTGCTTGCACATGGGTCAGAAAGGCCTATAATATCCCAATACACTGGAAGGCTTCATTAAAAAAAAAAAATTAACACATACCTTATGACTCAGCAATTCCACTTTTTGATATTTTCTCTAGTGAAACATTCACATGTGTGCTCAAGGAGCTGTTTATAAGGATTTTTCATTATACTATTGTTTGTAACAATTAAACCAAAAATTAGAAAAACACTAAATGTGCATTAGTAAGGGATCAATATATCTATCCTAGGAAATACAATACAGAAATTTAAAAGAAGGGGCGCCTGGGTGGCTCAGTCAGTTGAGCGTCCGGCTTCAGCTCAGGTCATGATCTCATGGTTTGTGAGTTCGAGCCCTGCATCAGGCTCTGTGCTGACAACTTGGAGCTTGGAGCCTGCTTCCGATTCTGTGTCTCCCTCTCTCTGTCCCTCTCCCCCTCTTGCTCTGTCTCTTTCAAAAATAAATAAACATTTTTAAAATTTTAAAAATAAATAAATAAATAAAAGAAGGAAGTAAACCTGCCTTACAAACCTGGTAAGATCCCCAATATATGTCATTAAATTTAAAAAGAAACTGCATATGGGGTGCCTGGGTGGCTCAGTCAGTTAAACGTCTGACTCTTGATCTCAGTTCAGTTCTTGATCTCAGGGTTGTGAGTTCAAGCCCTACGATGGGCTCTGCACTGGGTGTGGAGCCTACATACCTACATATATACATAAATAGCCAGTTGCAGCTGCAGAATAATACAGTATAACACCCATTGGTGGGAAAACACACACACATACCTATATATCTCTATGTATACATATATACATGTGAATGCAGAGAAAAATGGAAGGATACCCACCAAACTTAAATTGTTACTATCTACAAAAAGAGGACTGGGATGAGAAGGGTGGTCAAGGTCAAAGAGAATTTAACACAAACTTAAATCATTCGAAATTTTACAATGACAATGTAGTCATATGTTATGTGTGTAATTTATAATAAATAAAAATGCTAAAAGAAAGGAAAGGCATACATGTATTTTCAGGGCAAAGGTGAAATTGCAGGTTTGTCTAGACAGGGTTTCAAACATTTATTGAGAGCAGACTATGTGGCAGATGCTGTGGGGCTAGAAACATGAGCAATGGGCCCTGTCCTCCTATGGCTTTTCTTCCAAGCAGAGAGACAGCACATGAATACAAGAAAAGATTCTGCAAAATCAAATACCCATCTATATCCGGTATAGTGTTAATAAGAGGAAAGAACACTAGAGACTGGGGTGGTTAGGGAAGGCCTCAAGAAAGAGAAGATTGCTGAGCTGGACCATAAAGATAAGACAAGATCTGAGGAAGAACTAGTTCAGTTATGTTTGGAGTTTGATTGAAGAGCAGACAGAGACAGGTATTCCCAAGTACTTCTTAAAGTCCTTATAGGATCCCTGGGCAGTTTTGTCCACTGATAGACTTCATTCCCTGAGCTTATGACCAAAGAAGGCACAGCCAATATACATCTCATTTAAAATTGAATAATCCAAGAATCATTTCAATTTGTCTTTGGAAGGTATCATTTATTTTTTTTTCTTTTTTTCTCAGCAGATTTAACTTCCCTAATTATGTTCTCCTCATCAGATGCCAAAATGAATTTCCATTTTCTAAACCCACATCGTCAAAACTGTCACTGCCTGATTTTCCCTACCACCTTTCCCCACTCTGTATCACTATCTGTGTCAAATCTTATCTATCTCAGCTCCAACACAAGTGCAAGTCTAACAGGTCCTCACTCTCTGCTGGTGTGTCAGTGGATAATAATGAATTAATCACTAAATAATCCCCGTTAATGTGTTATCTCTCCTAGATAATATATTGTCTTAATCAGGCTAAAATGAATAAGTATCCCAAAACCCCTAAGAAATAATTAATGGTGAGAATGTTAGACAATGGCTTCAAGACTGACGTAGAAGCTATTTGGAGAACTTGACTCATCCCAAAAGTGCAGGCCTCTGTGCTGGGTCATCTCTGCCTGAACATGGACAACTTCCAGACAACAGATGAGAAAAGACTCTCAGTGGGCTAGGCCTCTAGCATATACCACTTTACCTGGAGCCCTGAAGAACTCCAGAAGGAATCTACAAAGCTGGACTCAGGCAGGTTTCTGGGCCAGTTGATTCAATGGCAAAAGCCTTCTGTTAATGAATCCAGGGCCTAAAGTGTGAGCAAGTTCTTTTTCATTCAGTTGTCCTGCACTTACTTATGACACTAAAACAGGTGCTTTTTTCATACCATCTACCTGAAATATCCATCATGCACCCAGCAGAGAATTTATGGGTTTCTCCCTCCTTCTGCCTTATCACTGAAATTTGAAAGATAGGCAGTGGAAAAAAACTGAAATCTTCCTTTTTTGTTCCTTCTAGAGAAATCATTCTAATTTTCAGAAGAAACATGCTTTCCTCTCCCCAGCCTAAGGAGAAAAGTCACTTGGGTCAGAATCAGAGCTTTGCCAACCAAGCAGCCTATACGTTTTTCTTTTCACTTCCTCCCCAGTACCTGGAACAAGAAAGAAAGGGGTGGCTTTTCCATTAACCATGACAGAATTAGATGGATCAGGTGACAGTTGGGAAGAGGGGCTGAGACAAGCCCACCTGGGCATAATGGGTGATCCTTGGAGTTCCCAGTGTAATAGCCAATGTTTATTGAGTATTCAGTAAGTATGTGCCAGACTTTCTGACTAGCAATTTTCACAATAGTCCCATAAGATAGGTACTGTTATTATCATTGAAAGTTGAGATATAAAAATGAGATTCAGAAATGTTCAGTAACTTCCCAAGGGTCACATAACAATTTAGTGGCAGATTCAAATCTAGAGTCTGAAACCACCACCAGTACTCTTAACTGCTATACCATGCTGCTATAAAAGTAGCAGGAAAATTTCTGAGCCTGCAGAGGAAGAATCAGCAAGAAATTGACAGAGGAATAGCTGGGCATTAGGTAACTGACATCAGGGAATTCTAGCAGTGTCTGGGGAATGGGAGGGTGGCAGTCATGGCATTATACAGGGGAAGTAAAGCAGAAGGATCCTATTATCAGGCCTGGAATCAAGAGGTAAGCCTCTAATGCTCAGGAGGACAGGCAAGCACAAGACAAGAGCACAACCACATCAGGATAGGCACTTAGGCATGGGAAACATCCATCAGGAAGCAGACAATAAGGCTGACTCAATGCTGAGCTGTGTGCTATGGGTCAAGGACTTCATAGATTTCCCCTGACCAGAAACAGTACATGAGTTAGGGCTGCGCCTTCATATATGTGGAAATTAAGTGGTCCAGCTATGGAGCCAAGAATCCAACAAAGATTAGAACAAAGGAAAAGGGAGTTATTTTAAAGATGTATTTTTTAAATCTCTCAGTTCATGGCATGTCAAGGGGGAACTGGGATTAAACTTTCATTATTTACTACATATCATCTGAATATATCTTAAGATAAAGATACTTTGACTTGGTTTTCTTTTTTTCAAAGTAAAATGATATCTCTATGTAGGGAATTCCCTTTTTACTCACAGGCAGCAGTAGATACAATCTGGTGAAGGGTGTCCTCTCAAAATGTTCTCTATCACATTCAAATTCAGCATTTTTTTTATTTTTTTATTTATTTTTTATTTTTTTAATATATGAAATTTACTGTCATATTGGTTTCCATACAACACCCACTGCTCATCCCAAAAGGTGTCCTCCTCAATACCCATCACCCACCCTGCCCTCCCTCCCACCCCCCATCAACCCTCAGTTTGTTCTCAGTTTTTAACAGTCTCTTATGCTTTGGCTCTCTCCCACTCTAACCTCTTTTTTTTTTTCCTTCCCCTCCCCCATGGTCTTATGTTAAGTTTCTCAGGATCCACATAAGAGTGAAAACATATGGTATCTGTCTTTCTCTGTATGACTAATTTCACTTAGCATCACACTCTCCAGTTCCATCCACGTTGCTACAAAAGGCCATATTTCATTTTTTCTCATTGCCACGTAGTATTCCATTGTGTATATAAACCACAATTTCTTTATCCATTCATCAGTTGATGGACATTTAGGCTCTTTCCATAATTTGGCTATTGTTGAGAGTGCTGCTATAAACATTGGGGTACAAGTGCCCCTATGCATCAGTACTCCTGTATCCCTTGGATAAATTCCTAGCAGTGCTATTGCTGGGTCATAGGGTAGGTCTATTTTTAATTTTCTGAGGAACCTGCACACTGCTTTCCAGAGCGGCTGCACCAATTTGCATTCCCACCAACAGTGCAAGAGGGGTCCCGTTTCTCCACATCCTCTCCAGCATCTATAGTCTCCTGATTTCTTCATTTTGGCCACTCTGACTGGCGTGAGGTGATATCTGAGTGTGGTTTTGATTTGTATTTCCCTGATAAGGAGCGACGTTGAACATCTTTTCATGTGCCTGTTGGCCATCCGGATGTCTTCTTTAGAGAAGTGTCTATTCATGTTTTCTGCCCATTTCTTCACTGGATTGTTTTTTGGGTGTGGAGTTTGGTGAGCTCTTTATAGATTTTGGATACTAGCCCTTTGTCCAATATGTCATTTGCAAATATCTTTTCCCATTCTGTTGGTTGCCTTTTAGTTTTGTTGATTGTTTCCTTTGCTGTGCAGAAGCTTTTTATCTTCATGAGGTCCCAATAGTTCATTTTTGCTTTTAATCCCCTTGCCTTTGGGGATGTGTCAAGTAAGAAATTGCTATGGCTAAGGTCAGAGAGGTTTTTTTCCTGCTTTCTCCTCTAGGGTTTTGATGGTTTCCTGTCTCACATTCAGGTCCTTTATCCATTTTGAGTTTATTTTGGTGAATGGTGTGAGAAAGTGGTCTAGTTTCAACCTTCTGCATGTTGCTGTCCAGTTCTGCCAGCACCATTTGTTAAAGAGACTGTCTTTTTTCCATTGGATGTTCTTTCCTGCTTTGTCAAAGATGAGTTGGCCATACGTTTGTGGGTCTAGTTCTGGGGTTTCTATACTATTCCATTGGTCTATGTGTCTGTTTTTATGCCAATACCATGTTGTCTTGATGATTACAGCTTTGTAGTAGAGGCTAAAGTCTGGGATTGTGATGCCTCCTGCTTTGGTCTTCTTCTTCAAAATGACTTTGGCTATTCGGGGCCTTTTGTGGTTCCATATGAATTTTAGGATTGCTTGTTCTAGTTTCGAGAAGAATGCTGGTGCAATTTTGATTGGGATTGCATTGAATGTGTAGATCGCTTTGGGTAGTATTGACATTTTGACAATATTTATTCTTCCAATCCATGAGCAGGGAATGTCTTTCCATTTCTTTACATCTTCTTCAATTACCTTCATAAGCTTTCTATAGTTTTCAGCATACAGATCTTTTACATCTTTGGTTAGATTTATTCCTAGGTATTTTATGCTTCTTCGTGCAATTGTGAATGGGATCAGTTTCTTTATTTGTCTTTCTGTTGCTTCATTGTTAGTGTATAAGAATGCAACTGATTTCTGTACATTGATTTTGTATCCTGCAACTTTGCTGAATTCATGTATCAGTTCTAGCAGACTTTTAGTGGAGTCTATCGGATTTTCCATGTATACTATCATGTCATCTGCAAAAAGCGAAAGCTTGACTTCATCTTTGCCAATTTTGATGCCTTTGATTTCCCTTTGTTGTCTGATTGCTGATGCTAGAACTTCCAGCACTATGTTAAACAACAGCGGTGAGAGTGGGCATCCCTGTCGTGTTCCTGATCTCAGGGAAAAAGCTCTCAGTTTTTCCCCGTTGAGGATGATGTTAGCTGTGGGCTTTTCATAAATGGCTTTTATCATCTTTAAGTATGTTCCTTCTATCCCGACTTTTTCAAGGGTTTTTATTAAGAAAGGGTGCTGGATTTTGTCAAAGGCCTTTTCTGCATCGATTGACAGGATCATATGATTCTTCTCTTTTTTTTTGTTAATGTGATGTATCACGTTGATCGATTTGCGAATGTTGAACCAGCCCTGCATCCCAGGAATGAATCCCACTTGATCATGGTGAATAATTCTTTTTATATGCTGTTGAATTCGATTTGCTAGTATCTTATTAAGAATTTTTGCATCCATATTCATCAGAGATATTGGCCTGTAGTTCTCTTTTTTTACTGGGTCTCTCTCTGGTTTAGGAATCAAAGTAATACTGGCTTCCTAGAATGAGTCTGGAAGTTTTCCTTCCCTTTCTATTTCTTGGAATAGCTTGAGAAGGATAGGTATTATCTCTGCTTTAAACGTCTGGTAGAACTCCCCTGGGAAGCCATCTGGTCCTGGACTCTTATTTGTTGGGAGATTTTTGATAACCGATTCAATTTCTTCGCTGGTTATGGGTCTGTTCAAGCTTTCTATTTCCTCCTGATTGAGTTTTGGAAGAGTGTGGGTGTTCAGGAACTTGTCCATTTCTTCCAGGTTGTCCAATTTGTTGGTTTATAATTTTTCATAGTATTCCCTGATAATTGCTTGTATCTCTGAGGGATTGGTTGTAATAATTCCATTTTCATTCATGATTTTATCTATTTGGGTCATCTCCCTTTTCTTTTTGAGAAGCCTGGCTAGCAGTTTGTCAATTTTGTTTATTTTTTCAAAAAACCAACTCTTGGTTTCGTTGATCTGCTCTACAGTTTTTTTAGATTCTATATTGTTTATTTCTGCTCTGATCTTTATTATTTCTCTTCTTCTGCTGGGTTTGGGGTGTCTTTGCTGTTCTGCTTCTATTTCCTTTAGGTGTGCTGTTAGATTTTGTATTTGGGATTTTTCTTGTTTCTTGAGATAGGCCTGGATTGCAATGTATTTTCCTCTCAGGACTGCCTTCGCTGCGTCCCAAAGCGTTTGGATTGTTGTATTTTCATTTTCGTTTGTTTCCATATATTTTTAATTTCTTCTCTAATTGCCTGGTTGACCCACTCATTCGTTAGTAGGGTGTTCTTTAACCTCCATGCTTTTGGAGGTTTTCCAGACTTTTTCCTGTGGTTGATTTCAAGCTTCATAGCATTGTGGTCTGAAAGTATGCATGGTATAATTTCAATTCTTGTAAACTTATGAAGGGCTGTTTTGTGACGCAGTATATGATCTATCTTGGAGAATGTTCCATGTGCACTCGAGAAGAAAGTATATTCTGTTGCTTTGGGATGCAGAGTTCTAAATAGATCTGTCAAGTCCATCTGATCCAATGTATCATTCAGGGCCCTTGTTTCTTTATTGACTGTGTGTCTAGATGATCTATCCATTTCTGTAAGTGGGGTGTTAAAGTCCCCTGCAATGACCACATTCTTATCAATAAGGTTGCTTATGTTTATGAGTAATTGTTTTATATATCTGGGGGCTCTGGTATTCGGCGCATAGACATTTATAATTGTTAGCTCTTCCTGATGGATAGACCCTGTAATTATTATATAATGCCCTTCTTCATCTCTTGTTACAGCTTTATTTTAAAGTCTAGTTTGTCTGATATAAGTATGGCTACTCCAGCTTTCTTTTGGCTTCCAGTAGCATGATAAATACTTCTCCATCCCCTCACTCTCAATCTAAAGGTGTCCTCAGATCTAAAATGAGTCTCTTGTAGACAGCAAATAGATGGGTCTTGGTTTTTTATCCATTCTGATACCCTATGTCTTTTGGTTGGCGCATTTAATCCATTTACATTCAGTGTTATTATAGAAAGATACGGGTTTAGAGTCATTGTGATGTCTGTATGTTTTATGCTTGTAGTGATGTCTCTGGTACTTTGTCTCACAGGATCCCCCTTAGGATCTCTTGTAGGGCTGGTTTCGTGGTGACAAATTCCTTCAGTTTTTGTTTGTTTGGGAAGACCTTTATCTCTCCTTCTATTCTAAATGACAGACTTGCTGGATAAAGGATTCTCGGCTGCATATTTTTTCTGTTTAGCACACTGAAGATATCGTGCCAAGCCTTTCTGGCCTGCCAAGTTTCAAAGGAGAGATCAGTCACGAGTCTTATAAGTCTCCCTTTATATGTGAGGGCACGTTTATCCCTTGCTGCTTTCAGAATTTTCTCTTTATCCTTGTATTTTGCCAGTTTCACTATGATATGTCGTGCAGAAGATCGATTCAAGTTACATCTGAAGGAAGTTCTCTGTGCCTCTTGGATTTCAATGCCTTTTTCCTTCCCCAGTTCAGGGAAGTTCTCAGCTATAATTTCTTCAAGTACCCCTTCAGCACCTTTCCCTCTCTCTTCCTCCTCTGGGATACCAATTATGCGTATATTATTTCTTTTTAGTGTATCAAGTAGTTCTCTAATTTTCCCCTCATACTCCTGGATTTTTTTATCTCTCTTTCTCTCAGCTTCCTCTTTTTCCATAACTTTATCTTCTAGTTCACCTATTCTCTCCTCTGCCTCTTCAATCCGAGCTGTCGTCGTTTCCATTTTGTTTTGCATTTCGTTTAAAGCGCTTTTCAGCTCCTCGTGCCTGTTCCTTAGTCCCTTGATCTCTGTGGCAAGAGATTCTCTGCTGTCCTGTATACTGTTTTCAAGCCCAGCGATTAATTTTATGACTATTATTCTAAATTCACTTTCTGTTATATTATTTAAATCCTTTTTGATCAGTTCATTAGCTGTTGTTATTTCCTGGAGATTCTTCTTAGGGGAATTCTTCCGTTTGGTCATTTTGGATAGTCCCTGGAGTGGTGAGGACCTGCAGGGCACTTCCCCCGTGCTGTGGTGTATAACTGGAGTTGGTGGGCGGGGCCGCAGTCCGACCTGATGTCTGCCCCCAGCCCACCGCTGGGGCCACAGTCAGACTGGTGTGTGCCTTCTCTTCCCCTCTCCTAGGGGCGGGATTCACTGTGGGGTGGCGTGGCTTGTCTGGGCTACTTGCACACTGCCAGGCTTGTGGTGCTGGGACTCTGGCGTATTAGCTGGGGTGGGTAGGCAAGGTGCACGGGGCCAGGAGGGGCAGGCTTAGCTCACTTCTCCTTAGGTGATCTACTTCAGGAGGGGCCCTGTGGCAGCGGGAGGGAGTCAGATCCGCTGCCGGGGGTTTGGCTCCGCAGAAGCACAGAGTTGGGTGTTTGGGCGGAGCGAGCAAGTTCCCTGGCAGTTACTGGTTCTCTTTGGGATTTTGGCTGGGGGATGGGCGAGGGAGATGGCGCTGGCGAGCACCTTTGTTCCCCGCCAAGCTGAGCTCTGCCATCCAGGGGCTCAGCAGCTCTCCCTCCCTTTGTCCTCCAGCCTTCCCGCTTTCTGAGCAGAGCTGTTAACTTATGACCTCCCAGACGCTAAGTCGCGCTTGCTGTCGGAACACAGTCCATCTGGCCCCTCCGCTTTTGCCAGCCAGACTCGGGGGCTCTGCTTGGCCGGTGAGCCGCCCCTCCGCCCCGGCTCCCTCCCGCCAGTCTGTGGAGCGCGCACCGCCTCGCCGCCCTTCCTACCCTCTTCCATAGGCCTCTCATCTGCGCTTGGCTCCGGAGACTCCGTTCTGCTAATCCTCTGGCGGTTTTATGGGTTCTTTAGGCAGGTGTAGGTGGAATCTAAGTGATCAGCAGGACACGGTGAGCCCAGCGTCCTCCTACGCCGCCATCTTCCCTCCCCAGCCCAGGCATGTCCAAATTCAGCATTTTGATATGCAATGCAGTGTTTCTGCTTCTCTTTGGACCATGGATGGAAATGAAAGTCACTACTTGATATAGAAGTGGGGACAAGAGTTCATTTCCTGAACACTACATCACAGAGCTCACAGCAGGGCAGGACTGAGAAAATGGCATAAAAGCAGTTCTGTTTATTTCCAGTGACCTCTATTTTCTTCTTTGGACTCTTTCCCCCACCCATACATGAACTGTCTGGGCCAGAACCTTGGTCCCATGAAAATTAACCTGTAATATGTCCCATCATGCCAAAGCCTTATGATAAATTAAGTCCTGTTAATATGTGGATCACAGTAAGAATAATTGGGGGAAGGGAGATTGTTGAATCCCAGCTTCTGAACAGCAAACAAAACAATCAATGAAACTAAAACGTAACCTACAGAATTGGAGAAAATTTTTGCAAATGACATATTGGATAAAGGGCTAGTATCCAAAATCTATAAAGAACTTATCAAACTCAACACCCAACAAATAAATAATCCAGTTAAGAAATGGGCAGAAGATATGAACAGACATTTCTCCAAAGAAAACATAAAAATGGCCAACAGACACATGAAAAAATGTTCAACGTCACTTTACCATAAGGGAAATACAAATCAAAACCACAATGAGATACCAACTCACACTTGTCAGAATGGCTAAAATTAACAACTCAGGAAACAACAGATGTTAGCAAGGATGTGGAGAAAGGGGAACCCTCTTACACTGTTGGTGGGAATGCAAACGGTAAAGCCACTCTGGACAACAGTGTGTAGGTTCCTCAAAAAGTTAAAAATAGAACTACCTTGTGATCCAGCAATTGCACTACCAGGTATTTATCCAAGGGATACAAAAATACTGATTCAAAGGGGCACATGCACCCCAATATTTATAACAGCACTATTAACAATAGCCAAAGTATGGAAAGAGCCCAAATGTCCATCGACTGATGAATGGATAAAGAAGATGTGGTGTGTGTGTGTGTGTGTGTGTGTGTGTGTAATCATTTGCTATTTGCAATGATGTGGAAGGAACTAGACTATATTATGCTAAATGAAATAAGTCAGTCAGAGAAAGACAAATACCATATAATTTCACTCATATGTGGAATTTAAGAAACAAAATAGATGAACACAGAGGAAGGGAAGGAAAAAAATAAGACAAAAACAGAGAGGGAGGCAAACCATAAGAGACTCTTTACTACAGAGAACAAACTGAGGGTTGCTGGAGAGGAGGTGTGTGGGGAGATGGGCTAAATGGGTGATGGGCATCAAGGAGGGCACTTGTTGGGATGAGCACTGAATGTTATATGTAAGTAATGAATCACTAATTTCTAGTCCTAAAACCAATAATAAACTATATGTTAACTAACTTGAATTTAAATGAAATCTTGGAAGAAAAAAAAATACATGCCAAAGTTAACAAATACAGGAATTAAGAATGTCCATATCAATGCTAAGAAATGAATTACAGCATACTAAACAGTGTAGTGGATGCTATGATGTGCCTCCCAGTTCCACTATTCAGAACTAAGACACTTGTTTCCCATCTGGTGAAGGTATTGATGGGTCTATGCTGATCCCTCTCTAGGACTTGCACAAACCTGAAAGTTGAGTGCTCTCTTGCCTTATCCTAGTCCTGGACCTGATGTCAATAGTCCTATATCTATTAAAGAAGTTTAATTTGTCATTAAAAACTTTCCCATAAAAAAACTCCATTACCAGGGGTTCCTGGGTGGCTCAGTCAGTTAGGCGTCCGACTTTGGCTCAGGTCATGATCTCAGCAGCTGGCGGGTTCGAGCCCCGTGTCAGGCTCTGTGCTGACAGCTCAGAGCCTGGAACCTGCTTCAGATTTTGTGTCTACCTAACTCCCTGCCCCTCCCCCACTCGCTGTTTGTCCCTCTCTGTCTCTCAAAAATAAATAAAAATGTAAAAAAAAAAAAAACAAAAAAAACCTCCATTACCAGATTGCTTCACTGGAAGAAATAATGTCAATTCTATCCAAACTCTTACAAAAAATGGAAGAGGGAGGAATATTTTCCACCTCATTTTTAGAGGCCAGTATTATTCTGATACCAAAAGTGGACAGAGAAATTACAAGAAGCAAACCAAAGACCAATATCCCAGATGAACATAGATGCAAACTTCTAAACAAAATTTTAGCAAATAGAATTCAACAATATTTTTAAAAAGGTTTGATACATCATGAGCAAATGGGGTTTATCCAAGGAATGCAAGATTGATGTAATACTTCAAAATCAATTAGTGTAATTCACCACATTGACAAAATTTTTTAATAAACATATGATAATCTCAATAGAAGCATAAAAAGCATTTGATAAAATATAACAACTATTCCTGATATCAAAAAATCCTCAGGATGTTAAGAACAAAAGACAATTTCCTCAACCTCATAAAGAACATCTATGGGAAAAAAACTACAGTTAACATCATAATTAATAGTGAAAAACTGAATGATTTCTCATTAAGTCAGAATCAAGGCAACAATTTCTATTCTCATAATTTCTTTTCAACACTATACTGTAGGTCCTAGTCAGTACAATAAGGCAATAAAAAGACATAAATGACATAGAAATCAGAAATAAATAATTAAAACTATCTTTGTTTGAGGATGACATGATTGTCTATGTAGACGTTCCTATGTAATCTACATAAGAACTACTATAATGAATAAGTGATTTTAGCAAGGTTGAAGGATACAAGATTAATATACATAATTAAATGTATATCAATATGGTAGCAATAAAGAATTGAAAACTGAAATTTTAAACAATACCATTTACAATAGCATCATAACTATGAAATATTCATGGATAAATCTTAAAATAAAATTGTGTAGGATCTATATTCTGAAAACTGAAAAACAGTGATGAAAGATCAAAGAGATCTAAATAAATGGTGTAAGTATACTATGCTCATGAATCAGAAAACTCAAAATGTTCAGATGTCAATTCTCCCCAACTTGATCTATAGATTCAATGCAATCCCAATCAAAATTCCAGCAGGCTTTTTTTTTAGATATGAACAAGCTCAGTCTAAAATTCATATAGAAATACATGAATATAGAATAGCAAAAACACTTTGGAAAAAGAAACACAATGTTGGAGGACTTCCAGCATCTGATTTCAAGACTTATAAAACACAAACATTATGGTATTGAAATAAAGATCAATAGATCAATGAAACAGAATAGAAAGTTTAGAAATAGGCTCACATATATTTGGACAGTGATTTTTTTATTACCTGCAAGGCACTTCAGGGGAAAAAGATAGTTGGTAGTTGTTGCTGTTTTTTAAACAAACTCTGCTGGAAGATGGAGGGGGCCACATGGCAAGAAATGTGAGCAGCTCAGAGCCTGGAACCTGCTTCAGATTTTGTGTGTGTGTCTCTCTCTTTCTGCCCCTTCTCTGCTTGCACTGTCTCTCTCTCTTTCTCAAAAATAAATAAACATTAAAAAATCACTTTGGGTTTCTCAAATTCCACATATATATGAGTGAAATTATATGATATTTTTATTTCTTTGACTGACTTATGAACATAAAGGAGGGGAAAGAAAAATGAGATAAAAAACGGAGAGGGAGGCAAACCATAAGTGACTCTTAAATACAAAGAACAAATTAAGGACTGCTGGAGAGAAGGTGGGTGGGGGGATGGGTTAGGTGGGTGATAGGCATTAAGGAGAGCACTTTTTGTGATGAGCAATGGGTGTCATATGTAAAAGATGAATCACTGAGTTCCATTCTTGAAACCAGGACTACACTGTATGTTAACTAACTTGAATTTAATTTTTTAAATATAATTTATTGTCAAATTGGTTTCCATACAACACCCAGTACTCATCCCAACAAGTGCCCTCCTCAATGCCCATCACCCACTTTCCCCTCTCCCCACCCTCATCAACCCTTAGTTTGTTCTCAGTCCTTAAGAGTCTCTTATGGTTTGCCTCCCTTCCTCTCTGTAACTTTTTTCCCCTTCCCTTCCCCCATGGTCTTCTGTTATGTTTCTCAAGATCCACATATGAGTGAAAACATATGGTATCTGTCTTTCTCTGCTTGGCTTATTTCACTTAGCATAATACCCTCCACATTGCTGCAAATGGCCAGAATTCATTCTTTCCCATTGCCAAGTCGTATTCCATTGTATATATTAACCACATCTTCTTTATCCATTCGTCAGTTGATGGACTTTTTTTTTAAATTAAAAAATCATTTTAGCAGTTTTTTAAAAAGTGTTATTTACACAAGATAAATAAAAAATATGTTATACAGAAACTTGTACACAAACGTTTATGAGCACTTTATTTGTAATGGCTAAAAACTTGAAACAACCCAAAAGTTCATCAACAGATGAAGAAATAAACAAATTATGGTATATCTGTAGAACAACACAAACAAGGAATAAAAAAGAATGATTTATTTATACACTGCACAACATGGATGAATCTCAAAATAATCATATTGAAGGAAGTCAGACAAAAAATAATACATACTCTATGATTTAATTTATATGAAATTTTAGAAAATGTAAAATAATCTATAATGACAAAAAGCAGATCAATAGTTGCCAAGGCACAGGGCAGGGAGGAGTGACAGGGAAGGTTTGTAAAGGGGCACAAGAAAACTTCATACTGATGGATATATTCATTATATTGATTGTGTTGATGGTACACATGTGTAAAAACACTAAATTGGATAAGTTTAATTCAGATTTATGCATTTATAGGGTGCACATTGCATTAAGAAAATCTTGAGTGACGAATAAGCTGATAAAGGTGTTCCCTTCCTGGGCCTGGACTTTTGTTTGTTGGGAGTTTTTTGTTTTGTTTTGTTTTGTTTTTTTATTACTGAGTCAATTTCTTTACTGGTTATCAGTCTGTTCAAGTTTTCTATTTCTTCTTGTTTCGGTTTTGATACTCTGTATGTTTATATGTTTCTAGGAATTTATCCATGTCTTCTAGGTTGTCCAATTTGTTGGCATATAGGTTTTCATAATATTCTCTTATAATTGTTTGTATTTCTATGGTGTCAGTTGTTATTTCTCCTCTTTCATTTGTGATTTTGTTTATTTGGGTCCTTTCTCTTTTTTTCTTGAGAAGTCTAGCTAGAGGTTTATAAATTTTATTGATTTTTCAAAGAACCAGCTACTGGTTTCATTGATCTGTTCTATTGTTGTTTTTGTTTGTTTGTTTGTTTTTTGGTTTCTATGTCATTTATTTCTGCTTTAAGCTTTATTATGTCCTTCCTTCTGCTGGTTTTAAGTTTTGTTGTTATTTTTCTAGCTCCTTTAGGTGTAAGATTAGATTGCTTATTTGAGATATTTTTGGCTTCTTGATGTAGGCCTATTGCTATAAACTTCCCTCTTAGAACTGCTTTTGCTGCACCCTAACAGTTTTGGACCATTGTGTTTTCATTTTCATTTGTTTCCATGTATATTTTATTTCTTCTTTGATTCCCTTGATGAGCCATTCATTGTTTAGTAGCATTTGATTTAACCTTCAAGTATTTGTGCTCTTTCCAGATTTTTTCTTGTGGTTGATTTCTAGTTTCATAGTGTTGTGGTCAAAAAAGATACTTGGTATGACTTCATACCATGAATTTGTTGAGGCTTGTTTTGTGGCCTAATATGTGATCTATTCTGGAGAAGGTCCCATGTGCACTTGAAAAGAATGTGTATTCTGCTGTTTTAGGATGGAATGTTGTGAGTATATCTGTTAAGTCCATCTGGTCCAGTGTGTGATTCAAAACCACTCTTTCCTAGAGTATCCAATGGAAAAAATACAGTATCTTTAACAAATGGTGCTGGGAGAACTGAACAGCAACATGCAGAAGAATGAAGCTAAACCACTTTCTTATACCATACACAAAAATAAACTCAAAATGGATAAAGAACCTGAATGTGAGACAGTAAACCATCAAAACCCTAGAGGAGAATGAAGGAAAAAAATCTCTGTGACCTCAGCAGCAGCAATTTTTTTTACTTGACACATCCCAAAAGGCAAAAGAATTAAAAGCAAAAATGAACTATTGGGACCTCATCAAGATAAAAAGCTTCTGCACTGCAAAGGAAACAATCAACAAAACTAAAAGGCAACCAATGGAATGGGAAAAGATATTTGCAAATAACATATCAGACAAAGGGCTAGTATCTAAAATCTATAAAGAACTCCCCAAACTCCACACCTGAAAAACAAATAATCCAGTGAAGAAATAGGTAGAAGACATGAATAGACACTTTTCCAAAGAAGACATCCAGATGGCCAACAGGCACATGAAAAGATGCTCAACGTCACTCCTCATGAGGGAAATACAAATCAAAACTACAATGAGATATCATCTCACGCCAAAGTGGCTAAAATGAACAAATCAGGAGACTATAGATGCTGGAGAGGATGTGGAGAAACAGGAACCCTCTTGCACCACTGGTGGGAATGCAAACTGTTGCAGCTGCTCCAGAAAACAGTGTGGAGGTTCATCCAAAAATTAAAAATAGAACTACTCTATGACCCAGCAATAGCACTGCTAGGAATCTACCCAAAGGATACAGGACTGCTGATGCATAGGGGCACATGTACCACAATGTTTATAGCAGTGCTTTCAACAATAGCCAAATTATGGAAAGAGCCTAAATGTCCATCACTGCTGAATGGATAAAGAAGTTGTGGTTTATATATACAATGGAATACTACTTGTCAATGAGAAAGAATGAAATCTGGCCATTTTCAGCAACATGGATGGAACTGGAGGGCATTATGCTAAGTGAGATAAGCCAGGCAGAGAAAGACAGATACTATATGTTTTCACTCATATGTGGATCTTGAGAAATGTATCAGAAGACCATAGGGGAGAGAAAGGGCGAAAAAAGTTACAGAGAGGGAGGGAGGCAAACCATAAGAGACTCTTAAGGACTGAGAACAAACTAAGGGTAGATGAGGGTGGGGGAGAGGGGAAAGTGGGTGATGGGCAGGGAGGAGGGCACTTGTTGGGATGAGCACTGGGTGTTGTATGGAAGCCAATTTGACAGTAAATTATATTAAAGAAAAAAGAAATACTCTCTTCTTGTTGATTTTCTGTTTAGATGATTTGTCCATTGTTGTAAGTGGGGTGTTAAGTTCTCCTACTGTTATTGTATCATTATTGACTGGTTCCTTTATGTTTGCTATTAACTGTTTTATGTATTTGGGTGCTCCTATGCTGAGTTCATAAATATTTAGAATTGTTATGTCTCCTTGTTTAATTTTCCATTTTATCATGATATTGTACCCTAATTCATCTCATTATAGTCTTTCTTTTAAAGTCTAGTTTGTCTGGGGGCGCCTGGGTGGCGCAGTCGGTTAAGCGTCCGACTTCAGCCAGGTCACGATCTCGCGGTCCGTGAGTTCGAGCCCCACGTCAGGCTCTGGGTTGATGGCTCGGAGCCTGGAGCCTGTTTCCGATTCTGTATCTCCCTCTCTCTCTGCCCCTCCCCCGTTCATGCTCTGTCTCTCTCTGTCCCAAAAATAAATTTAAAAAAAACGTTGAAAAAAAATTTAAAAAAAAAATAAAGTCTAGTTTGTCTGATATAAGTATTGTTACTCTGGCTTTCTTTGGACATCCATTTGCATAGTAAATATTTCTCCATCCCCTCACTTTCCATTTGCAGGTGTCTTTAGGTCTAAAATGAGTCTCTTTTTGGGGTGGCTCAGTTGGTTGAATGTCCAGCTTTGGCTCAGGTCATGATCTCACAGTTCGTGAGTTCAAGCCCGTCGGGCTCTGTAGTCGCAGCTCAGAGCCTGGAGCCTTCTTCAGATTCTGTGTCTCCCTCATTCTCTGCCCCATCCCCACTCATGCTCTCTCTCTCTCTGTCTTAAGAATAAATAAAACATTAAAAAAATTTAAATAAGTCTCTTTTGGGCAGCATATAGATGGGTCTTATTTTTTATCCATCCTGTCACCCTATTCAATGTATTTTTCTTGAATATCTAGTATATGCCTGTTCCTCTGGCAGCAAATGGGAAATATTTGGCAGGAATATTTATGGGCCATTAATGGACTCCAACCCCTTTACCACTACCACACATAGGGCCAGGGCTCACCTGCTTTCTTCTGATTGTGCTGGACTACAGTAAACGCCTACAAGAGCATTAATACACTTGTGTTCTGATGCAAAACTTAACTTGACGGCTCCTTTGTACTGATGCTACTACCTTATGCACTTCCTAGCCTCTATACTGCCCTCTGAATAAAATCAACAGAATTTCCATGGCCTTTTCTTTCTTAAAAGAAACTTTTATAATATGATCTCTTTATCTATCTGACATACAGTATCCATGTACTCATTCAACATACATTTAATAACCACTATGTCCTGGGAAATGTATTAGGAATGGCCAAAACAATGGTGAAGATATATTACTGCCCTCAATAAGTTCACAGGTTTGTGGAGGATACAGGGAACCCTGAAAATAACACATCCTGCCTAAAAAAGATTTGTTGGTATTGCCTTCATGGAACATGTGTGCCTGAAACCAAATAATCTCTGATCACCAAATAAATTCCATAGGGAAAGTTAAGGAATATGAGCAGGTGAGATAATAAGGACAGGTTGACTTTTGATTCCTTTCCATGCAAAACTGCTTGAGTTCCTGAAGAACTATGAAGATAGAAAAATCCTATTCTAAAAGGCATGGGCATAACTAGTGCCACCATCCTTTCTTGAATACTTCCTTGCCTGCTTCCTGCTTCTCCCTGCCCCCCCAATCCCCGCTCATTACAACTGTTCTTCACTATACAGAGTGCTCTTTGTCTAGCTGTTGTCACAGCATGCATTTCCTCTACATTCTCTCTCTGCTACCAGCCTGTAATTAGATGCTCTTTAAAGATTGTTGGGAAACAACACAAGTGATACCATCCCAGTCAATACTCCTGAGGAAGTGGAAACATGCTGTTTTCCAAAATCAACAGAGGAAGCCAAGCTCAAATATAATCTCACCCCAGCACACTCTGGAAAAACCTCCAGTATAGTCATTCAAAGGCAAATCTTTTGGGGAAACACCCTTTCCCTACCATGGAACCAGAGCCCATCACAGGACCAGCTCCTAGGTAGTCTTACTCTTGTGAACACACACACACACACACACACGCACACACACACACACACCATTTAGATAAAGGGGCAGAAATTACCCAACAGCCTCATAGCTACTGATAGCAGGTTTGGGACTAAGACTCTGTCCTTTAAGCTCCAATTATCTGCTAAGCCTCCAAAGTCTCAATTCAAGCCATAAGCTCAGCCATTTTAGTGACTAAGGGTCAGGGGAAAGAATATCTGATTTGGGACCTGGAGTACCTGTATGATTTGGACAGGTTGAGAGCAGCAAGAAGACAATTCCAGTCATATCACTGGGGCAAGGGAACAATGAGAAGGCCCTTAGGAAGAAAAGCATAAAACATGTGGGAGACAGTGAGAAAGAAGCCCAATTTGCAGCATTGAATGCCTAAAATTCAATGGGAACAAAGCCCGGCATGTTACACGAAGAAAAGCACAATGCAGTGGTTAAGAGCATGAGTTTTGGTGTTAAACTGCCTAAGTGTGAATTTTAGCTCCTATGTAAGTAATCTTGGATACATTACTAAACCTCTGTGCCTCAGTCTCCCCACCTTAAGAATGGGGAAAATAACAGAATGGTCTTAATATTGTTTTGAGGATTCAAAAATATATAAACTTGGAACAGTGGCTGGCAGATAGGAAGTGCTCAATAAATGTTAACTGTTATCATTTCCATGGAAACAGATTGTGAAGGCCTTAGAATTGTAGCCAGAGAGAACAAGGTGGGGTCAGGTCCTGTCTCCTCTTCAGTGTCTACTCCCTTCTCTATGACTGGAATTACTTGCAGGGGGTCACACACTCCAAGCTGCAGACTCAGCTCTGCTTTGGGCTCTAGGATCCACCCTGACCACAGGCTAGAGGAATATCAGCCATACCTGCCCAGCATACCTGCCCAGGACTTTTCCTCAGGTCACCCTTGCTGCTGGGCCAGCCTTGACCTTAGGGCCCAGCTCTGAGAAAACAGATATTCATTTTACTCTTGAGACTCAGTTGCCTTCATGACCGCTCCATAGTTCTTGCTACTTTTTCCCTTCATACGTCCCAGTGCAGGTACCCTTTATAGTTGTCCCATCCCTCAAGGACTATAGCATTGCCTTATTCTTTCCAGTTACATCCTTCCCAGGGACTGTGCCTCAGGCCATTCTAAGTTGGGTCATTCTACTTCCTAACAGATTTCCTTGATGCTGGCCAACTTCCAGTCTGCCTGTACTTCTAGCATCTGTGTCTGGATTCCTGTCCCCATGATACACCCACGTCAAAACATCTGTGCTACTTTGCACCATGATACACCCACGTGTCAAGACATCTGTACTACTTTGCACTGAAGCCCCTGACAGGGAGGACATGCCAGGGTTATCACCTGCCAAGCCATGTTCTGCTGTGTTCTGCCTGCTGGATCACAATTACTTCTATTATCTGCACTGTATGCTCCCCAGGGTGTGTTCTTTCCCTTGATGAGAGAAAAGGCAGGAAAAGATCATGCAGGGCTTCCAATGATACTAGAGACCAGTTGTCTATAGCACTTTTGGTATATCACTCTCCTGACAGCAAAGAATTTGAGCATGCACTTCTGATTCACATATATATGAATTGATTTAGACATTAGTCCTGTACTAATATATTATGGACATTATAGAACACACAAATATAAAAAAAATAAGCAATGAATAAAAATAAGTAAAAGCTCTAATACTTTCTTCTCACAGAGGTTCTACATCTTAGAAATGTCCCTGTGGAAGGCAGAGTGTGTAATATGGCTTGAAAAAGGCAAACATGGAGACAAGTTAAAAAACTAATTTAAGTAAGAGATAATAGTAACCTGAACTCTGGACTGTGGTATAAGGCATAAAATAAAGACATGGAATAAAATGTCAATAAGCCTCTTGAGAAGCTCACAATCTAGCAAGGGAGACAAACAGGAAAAGCAATATTATCTATAACAAATGTTCTGATCAGTTCCACCATTAGTTCTGGGCAAGAAGGGACCTGTCCTCCCCAGCCCCCTGCTCATAAACACACACACACACACACACACACACACACACACACTACATTTATTAAAGAATACATAGCTGTCTCTGTCACTCCAGATTCAGGATTCAGCACTGTCATGGCTCAATCCGTAAACCTATATATACACTCTTATGACTAATGCTGTTCAGGCAGTGGTTTCTATATCTCTTGCTCTGTTCTCAAAACAAAAAGTAACAAAAACTGAATACCCGTGGGCTTTGGAGGTTGCACCTCTGCAAACTTTGAAGATTGACAATGTCTTAGCATATGGAGAGGATTTTGGCAGGATAAACACATTGGAAAGAGAAAAGGCAAATTGCCAAATTAATAGTCCATATGAATACAGTAGATTCTTGTATAAGGAAGTATAAATTTCAAGTAATGCCAATTATCCATTTTCTTGTTTCCTTTTATATTCTAGTTCATAGTAATAAAGGTATCCATGAATTAGCTCATGCAGGTGGCAATTGTACATGGCCACTAAAGAATAGTTTGCAATATTAAACAATATTTATTAATCTTAATATATACATGTAGATATAGATGATATCAAGCATGATACCAATTCCCATACTGGCAACTAAATGAACATTGAACATTAGAACTGATAATTGTTTTATTTTTATAAAGATATTTATATTTAATTGTTCGGTGTATTTAATTAAAATCTTTAGTCAAATTTAAATAATTTTATTTAAAAACTTCATAGCTAATTATAATTTTACTCTTTATTTTAAGGGATAATCTTGAATATTTCTTAAGAAAAATTACTTTTTTAAAAACATGAAAAATAATTTTAGCTTTTTCACTTCTACACACTTTAACATTCCAATAAACATATATTCAAATTTCGCACTTTGAATACAGTTATATTTTATTTAATTCTTTAGATAATTACTCTCCATGGGATCCATAGAACAATTTATATAGAAATTTTGATTATAACAATATAATCAATGATTTTACTGATATAAAGGCAAGAAAAACAAATTTTATGGAATAAATACATAATAATTTATTAATTATATGTCCTTATTTTATTACTTATCCTAACATCACCAGCCCAACACAGAATATCCAGACATGTATAATAATAATTAAATCCAGTTATCTTGATATTTTTCTTACTTTCAGTCATACAAAAACATTTAAACGGGTTTTTTTTTCTAGTTCTGTCATTATGAAGGTGTTTTTGTCAAGGTGAAGGCTAGAGCAAATTTTATTTGTTAATGTTATTAATAACTATTAAATATTTAGACATAAGTTCCATGGGCTTTCATTTGTACTCTTTCTCTGATCTCATTTTTTATAAAATAGTACATAGTGGGGCTATGGTAAAAAAAAAAAAACAAAAAAAAAACTGTTCTGCCCTGCTTGAAGTGCAATTTTATAAAGGAATTGAGGGCTCAAGAGGATTATTTAACTTTCCCAAGGTCACCTAGCTAGTAAGTGGCAGAAGTAGGACTTAAACTGTAAAATATCTTTCTGTAAGAGTATTAAGGACACAGCCTACCCTTTTTTAAACTTTAATTTCAGCATAGTTAACATGCAGTGTTGTATTATTTTCAGGTGTACAATATAGTGATTCAAAATTCCATATATCAACCAGTGCTCATCATGACAAGTGCACTCCTTAATCCCCATCTTTTTAATCATTATGCTATGTGATCTCTCAAAGAGGCAGTGTGAACTAAGAATCAAAATATTTAGGAAATTACTGTGATCATACAAATAAGAAGTGATAGGGGCCTGAACTAAGGTGATAGCTGTGGAACTGTAAAGAACGGGTCAGAGTAGACTTTTAAGAATGGGGAAATCTCATCCAGATCCTAGCCTTTCTTATCACTTTTGGCTGCCATTAATGGGGCTAAGGCTTTAGACTTTGATTTATGAGACCTGTTTCCAGACCCTAGCTCTGCCTCACTGAGCAGCTGTTTGACTTTGGGCAAGTTATTGCCCATTTTGTACCTAAAAGGCATAGATATTAGATAATTTTTCTTTCCTTCCAGCTCTTGGACACTATGACTCAACATGTAAGGCACAGGAGAACCACTGAGAATTGTGTTCTTTTTTTGTTTGTTTGTGTAATATGATGAAATTCATACATGAGTCTAGAAAATTAAGTAATAGCATTCAAGAGAAACTAGAGTGGGAAGAAACGAGGGACAGACCCTTTAGTAAGCTATCACAATAGTCCAAGTAAGAGGTAATGAGGTGTGTCTCTTACTATCCAGATTAAATTAGTACAAGTGTGTGCACACACACATGCATTGTGTGTCATTTATCACATACTCCTGTTTTCTTCAAAACATTTACCATTATTTGAAATTATCTTTTTTCCTGTGTTAATTATCTTCCTCCCCCTCTAGGATATAAAGTCTAATAGTGGAGTGATTTTTGACTGTTCTGTTTATTGACATGAAGCACACACATTTGTTGCATAAATAAACCAAGAAGGGGTGGTGGTGATAGAAAGTGGCAGGTGCCAAAGATGTTCTAAAGAGTCAGTCTCCAGGTTGATGCTATCAACATTTGAACATCAATGTCCCAGCCCCCTTGTAAGCCTCAAATGCTTCTAAAAGTCTAAAACAAGGAAAGAAAAATATAACTTGTTAGCACTTTGGGTGGCCCTTGACCCATTTTTACTACCTTCTCTCTGTCTCTTCTCTGGGATTTCTCTCTGCTTCAATATTTTGTTTTTCTCATCTCCTTGATTTACACTTCTCTAATTATGCCTTCAGCATGCCTGAGGCTTCATACCTAGATATCTTTCTTAGTTCTTCTTGGAGCCCTTGGAGCTAAAGAGATTGCTGGACACTTCCTAGAATCCATTTCCTGCATATTCTTCTTTTATCCTGGCAAATATTAGTGATAAATCCCCTTTCTTAAACAGAGAACACCACCCAGGGCGTTGGCCAAGATAATTGTTATTATTCATTTAAAGATAACAGACATTCTGAATTCAAATTAGAAAAGCATTCCCTTCTCACTCATTTAAGTAAAGCTACTCAAGAACTCTTTTGAAAAATTGTCTACAGGGCACCTGGGTGGCTCAGTTGGTTAAGCATCTGACTCTTGCTTTGGCTCAAGTCATGATCTCACAGTTTGTGAGACTGAGCCCTGTGTCGGGTTTTGTGCTGACAGAGTGGAGCCTACTTGGGATTCTCTCTCTTCCTCTCTCTCTCTCTCTCTCTGCCCCTCCTTCTCTCAATCTCTCTCTTAAAATAAATAAACTTTTAAAAAATGTCTAATAGGTTACTGGGTCTACTCTAATATCAATGATTTTAAATTTTCTCAGAGGTTTTAAAATAGAAATCAAACTAATACTGTGGTGAGGATCAACTATTTTATGCTCACTTCCTACTGAATTGATACCAAATCAATCCAGTTAACCGAGCCACCATAAAGAATGAAATAAAGATTGAAACACATACTTTAAACAAAGTTCCTAGCTATATGGATACACACAACCAACTTCAGGTCTTGGTAGCTCAAGGAAGAGTCTAGGACAGGTAATTCTCTCAACTGACTATTAGCCATAATTCACACTTAGCCTCAAGTCTATAGGCTTTATTATGATTTTAAACTCATGAGTGTTAGATTCACTGTTATTGACAGTTTAGGGCAACTGCTCAGCACCTTTTCTGCTTCAATTGTTCCAAAATCTCAGGAAGTTTGGGTGTGATTCTGAATAAATTCTGTTTCATGATGACTTCAAAAAGCCACCTCTAGCCTCTATATATATGTCTATATCTAGTCCTGGTTGCTGAGAGTTATGTCATTCCCCTATCTGCTCTTTCCTGGTGGCAGCACTCACAGCATTCCATACCCAGTGTGATACTGCAAATAAGAATCTCTGTTCAGCAAGACAGATTTTGCTATGACACTGTTCTCATCCTTTCGCTTCCTTATCCAGCCTTACTTCATTTTGTTTAGCAGCTGAGTTGCTACTTTAGCAGAGGTGGTGTGCTACTTTACCCAGTCAAGGAAGCCTTTTATTCACTCTTGAAGGATTCCTGCACCAGAGTTCTAAAACAATGTGTCAATGAATATGATTCTAATTGCCAGAGAAGGACCATCCTAATTCTTCCTCTCCCTGGCAACCAGAGAGCTGCTCTCTGTGCTTCCAGGAAGAGATGAAGATTTGAAGCTCAGCCTCAGGGTTGGTCAGCTGATTTGAAATGGACCCAGTGACTACAATGGCCTAATAGACCATATCAACTAGCAAAGTAGGAGTATGGGGATCAAAGGGAAGTGTTTCTATGTGTTCAATGAAAAAGGCTGGGCATTCAGAGGTTTTCTGCAATCTTACATCTGTTACCAGAGGCTGTGAGATGAACAATGAGCAAGAAAGGCATAGGCAGGGAAAATGGCAGTGTTAGGGCAAATACCTTAAGTATTTCCTGGGAAGTATCAGCACCGAAGATTTAAAAGGCTTCTAATGTCTTTATCCAGCACTATAAACTTCACTGTTCAAAAACAAAAATCACAACTGAGACTGACCTTATGTTGTCTCCCCACTTCTACCACGTTCTCCCCAAACCAAAAGTGCACAGGAGGAATCAAGGTTCCCAAACTACTCCACTCCTCTGAAGTGATGGAAACAGACCCCAGCTGCTGCTGTACTACATCAAGAAACTGAAATTGTATTTGAAGGCTTAGTTTGCTTGGAACCCACAATGTGATGAAAAGATTTCAGAAATCCATCAAATAAGAATTCTGGTTATTGGCCTGCTTGAGATGGAAGTAACTGGAAGTTGGACCTCTTTGGGTACCCATGTGCATTATGCAGCTTTGTCTGGGATGCCCTGGCCCAATTCAAAAGGGAGTCTTTCTCCAAAGCTCCCTTATTAAACCAAAGCCAAAAGCTCTCATTTAGATAATACTGAAAAGGAAACCTGAGACAATTCAGGTTTCTCATACTTCCATTCTCCTTTCGGTGGGTGCTTCATTAATCCAGCTGCCAGGAACAACCCATTCACCTCAGTTTTATGCTCTACTCCAACCTGGTTATTAGTATGCATTCATTCTTGTGACACTTTGGTCTGGATTCCAGTAGGAACATCTGCACACACACACACCAAAAAAAAAAAAAAAAACTTTCTTGTACCTCTACTATTTGTGAAAAATACTAAAGATCTCATATCAACTTGTAGCAAAGACAGTGGTTGAGATCAGAACAGCCAAATACAAATAACTCTCATCTAGCTGGAACAACAGAGGCCTAGAGTCTAGACCTTCCACAGAGTGATACTTGGCAAATCACTTTCCTTCTATGGGCCTCAGTTTCTTCACTGTAAAATTAAGATGTTTGACTTACATTGGAAAAGCTAGTTTATAATTTAAGTATCACCAAATGGTCTTTGGCTGAAAATTTTTAGTTTTTCTTATTTGTTACTTGATGGCCTACAGAGCTGCACTAAACATAATGTAGTTTGAGGGCACTAAAGAGACTGCTTCTCCCTCCTTCTAGGGAAAAAATAGATTGCTCAATTTGTTTGCTTCACTGACAGAATTTCCAGTTTTTCTGCCTTGAAGCAGCTTCTTTTAAAATGTATATCACAATAAACTCAAAATGGATAAAGGACCTGAATGTGAGACAGGAAACCATCAAAACCTTAGAGGAGAAAGCAGGAAAAGACCTCTCTGACCTCAGCCGTAGCAATCTCTTACTCGGCACATCCCCAAAGGCAAGGGAATTAAAAGCAAAAGTGAATTACTGGGACCTTATGAAGATAAAAAGCTTCTGCACAGCAAAGGAAACAACCAACAAAACTAAAAGGCAATCAACGGAATGGGAAAAGATATTTGCAAATGACACATCGGACAAAGGGCTAGTATCCAAAATCTATAAAGAGTTCATCAAACTCCACACCCGAAAAACAAATAACCCAGTGAAGAAATGGGCAGAAAACATGAATAGACACTTCTCTAAAGAAGACATCCGGATGGCCAACAGGCACATGAAAAGATGTTCAACGTCGCTCCTCATCAGGGAAATACAAATCAAAACCACACTCAGATACCACCTCACGCCAGTCAGAGTGGCCAAAATGAAGAAATCAGGAGACTATAGATGCTGGAGAGGATGTGGAGAGACGGGAACCCTCTTGCACTGTTGGTGGGAATGCAAATTGGTGCAGCCGCTCTGGAAAGCAGTGTGGAGGTTCCTCAGAAAATTAAAAATAGACCTACCCTATGACCCAGCAATAGCACTGCTAGGAATTTATCCAAGGAATACAGGAGTACTGATGCATAGGGGCACTTGTACCCCAATGTTTATAGCAGCACTCTCAACAATAGCCAAATTATGGAAAGAGCCTAAATGTGCATCAACTGATGAATGGATAAAGAAATTGTGGTTTATATACACAATGGAATACTACGTGGCAATGAGAAAAAATGAAATATGGCCTTTTGTAGCAACGTGGATGGAACTGGAGAGTGTGATGCTAAGTGAAATAAGCCATACAGAGAAAGACAGATACCATATGTTTTCACTCTTATGTGGATCCTGAGAAACGTAACAGAAACCCATGGGGGAGGGGAAGGGGAAAAAAAAAAAAAGAGGTTAGAGTGGGAGAGAGCCAAAGCATAAGAGACTGTTAAAAACTGAGAACAAACTGAGGGTTGATGGGGGGTGGGAGGGAGGGCAGGGTGGGTGATGGGTATTGAGGAGGGCACCTTTTGGGATGAGCACTGGGTGTTGTATGGAAACCAATTTGACAGTAAATTTCATATATTAAAAAAAATAAATTAAAAAAAAAAAAATAAAAAAATAAAATGTATATCACTCCAGAAAGAATGGCATGTTAAGCTACCATCAGCCAGGAAACTGTAAGCTTATTGAAGGAAAGGGGAAATGAAAAGGGAATAGTTAGCTTCTCATCTTGGGATGCCACCAAGCATGGCAAACCCCAGCCAGAGAGCTTATGGACAACAGGAGGTGTTTGGGGCATGACATAAAAAGAGAACATCATCATCAGCTTACCACCTTCTCCAACAGTCTGCTACCAGGCAGAAAAGCATGAGCCTTTTTTATTTCTCCCAAAAAGAATCTTCTTTCCTTGCTCATGTCAGCACAGTTGTATGCTAATGGAACAATCTGATCAATACTTGAAAAGTCAATATTAAATCAAATAGCAATGAGTCCCAATCAGATAAACATGGCCTAGAATCAGGTGCAGACAATGGAGATGTCCCGGTAGAGGGACATCAAGCCAGGCCCTTCACTATCTCTGGAACCCAAACTTTCTCTAACTTCATAAGCTTACAAGTCTACAAACCAAACCCAGCACTCTTACTGAGTAACCAATAGGTGTCAAACTCTGTTTTAGGTGCTAGGAGGCACCTAGCACCTAGCAGAAAAAGCCTGAACTTTGCCTTAAAGGAGCTTGTGGTAAAGGTGAGATGATTAGATATATTTGTACCAAACACTGGAGACTAGTGCACACTGTAAACAAGGTTAAGATGCAGAGATTTAGAGAACATTCTAGGACGCTGAGGTAATTCAAAACCATGGAGTTATCAAGTCCCAAACTTGACCTGCTGGGAGCAAGCAGGGCAGAGGAGAGGATTCTCATGACATGTCAGAGTCAGAAACTGAAAGTGGAATCAGATTCCAAGTGAAGGCAAGTCTGGAAGCTTGGGAGATCATAGCTAAAAACGTAGAGGCAGGAAAGCAGCCTGGTTCAAAGACAGACATAGTAACAGGAGCCTGAAAATGTAGGCAGATCAAACCAGGCAGGTATTGGATGGCCTATCAGACAGGGCAAAGGCACAACAGCAGACAGAAGAATACCAAGGGAAGTCAAAGATCAATCAATGTCAATGTGATTGTCAAAAGTCACACAAGGGACTAAGGAACAATTCTAGCTGCTTTTCCAATTTGTTTTTCCACACCCCCCCCCCCAGAGCTCTTTTCTAATATTTGCTTATTTTTGAGAGAAAGAGACTGAGTGTGTGTGTGTGGGGGGGGGGGGGGTGGGCAGAGAGAGTGAGGGAGACAGAATCTGAAGCAGGCCCCAGACTCTGAGCTGTGAGCCCAGAGCCTGATTCAGGGCTCAAACTCACAAACTGTGAGATCATGACCTAGAGCTGAAGCCAGACACTTAACCAACTGAGCCATCCAGGCACTCCTCCCCAGAGCTCTTTTAAGACAGGGCTTCTCAACATTAACTGACCACTTGAATCAGCTTGAACCAAAGCCCAAGCCCCACCACAGATTAACTGAATCAGATTCTACCCAGATAATTACAATGATTACAATGATTAGTGAGGATTGAGCACTACAGTTTTAAGGTGCTTAACAGCTTTAAGAGATTACCACAGGATAACCTTGGTCAGAAAGGCTTCTGAGTAGGGGCACCTGGGTGGCTCAGTCGGTTATGCACCAGACTTCAGCTCAGGTCATGATCTTGCAGTTCATGAGCTCAAGCCCCACATCGGGCTCTGTGCTGATAGCTCAGAGCCTGGAGCCTGCTTCTGGTTCTGTGTCTTCCTCTCTCTCTGCCCCTCCCCCCCTTGTGCTCCATCTCCCTCAAAAATAAATAAAAACACTTTAAAAAAAAGAAAGGCTTCTGAGAGAATGTGAATATTCATCAGAGTCCTCAAGGATAAGTGTATTAGTCAGGGTTCTCCAGAATAACAGAACCACTGGAGATTAGACAGAGATAGGTGGACAGATAAAGATAGACAGACTTGTAAAGGGGAATTATTATGAGGAATTGGCTCATGCAGTTATGGAGGCTGCAAAATCCCATAATTTTCTGTCTGAAAGCTGGAGGCCCAGGAAAGCCAGTGGCATAATTCAATCTGAAACTAAAGGTATAAGAATCAGGGAAACCAATGGTGTAAATCCCACTCTGAGGGCAAATTAAGTGAAACTGAGTCCACCAATTGAAATGTTAATCTCATCTATAAACACACAGACATGCAGAGAAATAATGTTTAATTTAGGCACCACCATGGCCAGTCAAGTTAACACATAAAACCAATCATCACAGTAAGCAATATTTAGGCTATAGACAGAAGGAAGTGAATCTTCTGCAGTGGAGGAACAAGGAACATGAAGTCAACAAAGGATTGTGAAAAAGTGATTAGCTGATATGATGCAATACCGGTAAAGGGAACGCTACTGAAAATCTATAAAAATGGGCCAAGGGGAGGAAAAGGAACCTGGGCTCCTTGAAATTTGGGTAAAGCAAGTTGATCTTTTGCACCATGTGAGGGGTAGTTCAAATAAGGAGTCTATACTTGAAGGTTGTTCATGCCTATATTCTTTGGTTCCTTCCATCAATTTTCTATTAAAGGTTCTTTCTGAAGAATTCCAAACTTGTTTCTGATTAAGGTAAAGACATTTTTTTCTCCAATTGGAGAAGATAAGTGAGGCAGATGTTCTGTTCTCCAGGCTTAGAGGCCATGGCTTTTTTCAGAGATCAGGAAATGATAGATTTCTTGATCAACAATGGCCACATGGGCCACACACTACAAATTTAATGATGCCACCCTGCTCAGCAGCTAGGTAAACATTAAGCCCAAACTGACAATTTAAGACTTGCATCACAAAGTGCTCCCAGCTCTTTCCCAATATGGTTCTCTCAGCAGATGGTCTATTTCCTGGCCCAGAGTAAACAAAAAACACTGTGTATAAATTTCCCCAACTTCCTGAGCCCCTCCCTCCATACTTTACTATATCTGTACTAATGCCTACCTTCTTATCTAAAAGGAGCCCTCCCCCTAACCCAGGCCAAACCTCCACCTGGGCTCTTAATCCCATCATACATCTCCAATGATGAGCCTTTATCTCTCCCCTATTTTTAACATTTGATTGGCTCATTCTCCTCCACAAATTAAAATCTACAAATCTTGCTCATCTTAAACAAACAAATTCCTGCCTCCCTTGATACTCTATCCCTTCTTTACTGTCCATCACCCCTACTTACATGAACAAGGTTCTAAAGCAAGTAATCTGTACTTGGTATCTCTCCTTCCTCACCACTAACTCTCTCTTCAAACTATAACCTGGCCTTGGTTCTCACTGATCTACTGAAATTGTTCTCACTGAGGTCACCAATGTCCTCCTTGTTTCCCAAATACATGGAGCCTTCTCAGTTCTTATCTTAACCCTCAGAAGCATGTGATATTTGACAACTCCCTTCATCTTTATGTTTCCCCTTCCTTTGGCTTTTATGATGACATACTGCCCTGGTTTTCCTCCTACGTCTCTGGCTGCTCTTTTTCAGTCTTCTTTCTTGGCTTCCTTACTTTACCCATATTTAAATATTGGGGAGCATCAGGATTCCACCCAAGACTCTCATCTTATTCTCCCTGGGAGATTTCATTGACTCCTAAAGTGTCTACTATATGCTATACACTTATGACTCCCAAATATAAATGTCAAGCCCAGATTTCCTATAAAATTCATACTCATGTGTGTAAATACTTGCTAGATACCATCACTTGTAATGTTCCACACTGAAGGGCAATCTAGCCTACTGGTTTATAGTGTGAACTCTGATTCAAATTCTTGCTCTGACATTTATAACTATAAGCAAGCAATTTGACTTTATGCCTCAGTTTTCTCACCTGTAAAGTGGGAATGAAAATAGTATCTACCTGTGAGAATTAAGCTACTAAACATAATATGCACATCACAGGACCTGACACAGTAAGCATTCAATAAATTCTAATTATTGTTGCTACTTACTAATATTACTGCTGATTCAACATAACCAAAACTGAAAATATAATTTCCAACCTTCTGACTTTTTTCCTCCTCCTTAATTCCCTACAGCTAGTAGCATCATCATCCTCTTAGTCCAAATATAGAATCCCAAGCGTCACCCTAGTCTTCCTCCTCTTCTCCCCTTCTCTCTCTTCCCCTCCCATCCCTTGCCCTCTTCCCTCCTCCCTTCCTCCTGCTCTCCCTCTCTTCCTCTTCTTACCACTTCCCTTTGCCCATCCCCAACGACTCCCTCATTAAAGGTCACCAACTCCTTGTGCTCCTGTGTCCTTATTATTATTAAGCTCTGCCCTTTCTTCTCTATCCTCTTACCTACTCCCACTACTTAGTTATTATACTCTTCATTTCTCACTCGCATTTTCCCAATGACTTCCTGGCTGGTCTACCTCTGCTTTCTTCACCTACTTCCAATCCATCCTCCACTATTTTTCCAGAGTAATCCTCACAACACAAATCTGATAGTTTTACTTCCCTGTTCAAGATCCTTCAATGGGGATTCATCAGCCACAGCACAAAGTCCAAAATCCTTTGGGTGGTATACTAGACCCTTAATAATCTGGTCCCTGCCTAACTGGCCCCTGTCATATCTCCCACCACTTTGTATCTTGCCCATCTCACTCTATGACTACATAATTTAGCAGTTCTGAGTCAGTGGTTTTCAGTTCTTGGAAAGTCCTCTTTCTCATATATCCATTTGGCAAATCCCTATTAAATCTAAAAGTTTAGTTCAAATACTTCTTACTGCTCTCATGGATCTTACAATTATGTGAGGGAGATAAACACCAATCAACTAAATAGATAAAAATATTAATAATTTCAAAAGTGATGAGTGACATGAAGAAAATAAAATGTAGTAATGAGAAAAGAGAATAGTTAACTGAACAATAGTTAGAATAAATCTCTCTGAAGAGGTGGCATGTAATCGGACACCTAAATGATTTGAAGGAGACAGGCATGAAAATATCTGGAAGAAGAACAATACAAGATATTGAAAGAGAGAACATTTTTTTTATTGAAAGTAGCCAGTATGTATGAAACAAAATAAATAAGGTGTATATAATGTTTAGTACAGGCCAAGTCTTAAAGGGTCTTTTAGTAAAAGTAAGGAGTTACTTTGTTTATTAGTAAAGATTTCTTTCCTTCTTTCTTTTCTTTATTTCTTTCCTTCTTTCTTTCTTATAAAAATATTATTTTAGCAAAATACTAAAGAGTATTTATTTTGTTCTTTTTAAAATTTTTTTAAATTTATTTTTGAGAGAGCACAAGCGGGGGAGGGGCAAAGAGAGTGGGACAGAGGATCCAAAGTGGGCTTCTGATGTGGGGCTTGAACTCACGAACTGCAGAACATGATCTCAATGTGGGGCTTGAATTTATGAACCACAGATCATGACCTGAGGTGAAGTTGGACACTCAACCTACTGAGCCACCCGGGTGATGCTATTTTATTCTATGTGTTATTAAAAGCCACTAGAAAAGAGACAAATTGTGATTTATATTTTTAAAAGATCATTCCGGAGGATAAATTGTAAATGAGGCAAGAGCGGAAGAAGGAAGACTAGTTAGGAAGTTATTACAGTGGTCCAGATGAGAGATAATGGAGGAATGAACTAGGGAAGTAGCGGTCAAGGTGGAAAAGTGAGAGAATGTATGACATATATTGGAAACAGATAAGACTGGAAGGTTTTGGAGTGTGAGGGAGAGAAATCAAGGATGATGAATTTTCTGGCTTCAGCAATTGGGTAGATGGTTGTGCCTTTTACTAAAATGGAGACTACTAGAGAAGGAATAAATTTGGGATAAGAGAATGGGAATCAAAACATTTACACCTCTATAGGTATTCTAACTAAATTATTTTAGACTTTGGAATTCCAGTCCATATCACACTTTTAGCCAAACCATTCCATCTACATTCTGTGTCAAAACCCATTTGTCTCCAGCACACTGTCTGCAGATCATCTAAATGCTCCAGAAACACCTTATTTGGTGCTACTTTGATCACCACTGAGAGAGATACCACTGAGAATTTTACTTCTTTCTAACACTGAACCTTATGTCTCTTACTGACATCCTAGATGTAGCTTGAAACCATGGGGAGAACTGGAGAGTGTTATGCTAAGTGAAATAAGTCATACAGAGAAAGACAGATACCATATGTTTTCACTCTTATGTGGATCCTGAGAAACTTAACAGAAGACCATGGGGGAGGGGAAGGAAAAAAAAAGAGAGGGAGGGAGGCAAACCATAAGAGTTTCTTAAAAACTGAGAATAAACTGAGTGTTGATGGGGGGTGGGAGGGAGGGAAAAGTGGGTGATGGGAATTGAGGAGGGCACCTGTTGGGATGAGCACTGGGTGTTGTACGGAAACCAATTTGACAATAAATTTCATATTAAAAAAAAGTTTCCCCTGTCCAAGGAAACACAATCACAACATCAAAACACATCACTCCATCTGTCTAGTAGCAACATTGTGGTGGGAGGAAGTTTCTAAATGCCACCCAAATTACCTCTGACTTAGTTTTCTTGAGGGACACCAAAGCTGACTATGGGATGGCTCATCCCCCTACCCTAAAAAAGGCAGTTATTTCTGCAACACAAATCCTGAAGGGCTCCTAAATTCTTCTGTTACTTTTTGCCTGAAAGTTGCGTCAAGAAGTTTAAAAGAGCTACTTAGTTCAATCAAGTTAGTTGTTTCATGCAACAACATAAGATAGAAGATGGCCAAATACCTTTTCAGTTAATGACTTAGATGATGATGGTGATCATAATGATGATGCTATTGCTGGTGCTTTTGCTGACAACAGCTAACAGGCATTGTGTGTGTACTATGTGTCAGGCACTGGCCTAAGCATTTTAGCTAAATATATTCAACTGCCTATTTGACATTGCTACTTATAGGTCTCATAGGTACTTAAACCTTACCATGCCTAAAATAAGACTCTTAAAGACAGAAAAGATTTCAGGGAGCCTATAATCTAACAGAAGAAGACAAATAATAAATAAGGAAATAAATAAATATATAATATCAAGCTGTGATGACCACTACAAAGAAAACAAATTATGGCAATGTGATAATGACTAGATATGAGAAGGTACATGTAGCTACTTCAGATGAGATTGTTAAGACTTTTGAGAAGAGATGACCTTTAAACTTGACACCTATTTTCTCTGTCTCTAAGAGCAACAGTGCAAAGTCCCAGTTGCAGGAAGAAGCTTGATGTGCCTGCAGGAAGAGAAAGAGGCCAGTGTAACTAGAACTGAATTAGTAATGGGGGTCAGGGTGGGGAATTAGTACAAGATGAGATGAGAGAGGTAGGCAGGGGCCAGATTATGCAGAGGTGATAGGCCATCATAAGAAGTTTAGGGTTTATTCTAGATGCAATGGGAAGTTATTAGAAGATTTTAAAGGGAGGGGGCATATGATCTGATTTAATGCCTATTGTGTAAACAGCAGGAGGACTAGAATGGAAAGAAGGATGCCAAATAGTAGGCTGTTGCAGTAGTCAAGACTAGAGATGATGATGATTTGGAGAAGGGTATTAAATTGCCACAAGTTGTAAGAAGTGCTCGAATTTTGGATATATTGTAGAGACAAAAGAGACAGAACTTAGTGGTTGACCAGATGTGAGAGGTGAGAAAGAGAGGAAAATATAAAAATGATCCCCCATTTATGGCTTAAATAAGTGAGTAGATGGTGTTGCAATTGTGTAAGATGGGAGAGACTTGGGCAAAGTACAGGTTTTGAAGTAGTATGGGAAGCAATGAAGAATTCCATGTGGGGCGACCTAAGTTTGAGAAGCTAGTGATACATCCAAGTGGAGATGTCAAATAGCCAAGCAAATATAGGTATCAGAAGCAATCATAAAGAATAAGAAAGGTGAAGTATCTAAATAAACTAGTGTCAATTACATTTCCCCCCAAATAATTATCAATGTTTGTCACCCCCACCCAAATGTGAGCTCCATGAGGGCAGAAATCTTGTCTGTGTTATGCTCCTTGTATTTCTAGTACCAACCACATTTCCTGGGAAATAGTACCTATCAAATAACATTTGTGAGAGGCACAGAAATTAATTCTCTGGCTAGATCAGATTTTAAATGGAAAAGCATTGAATATCCACTCTCTGCTCTTCTCCAAAAAAAAACAAAAAAAAAAAACAAAAAACTACTGATCTGGTTGGTCCAATGTAAGGACACTTTTAGGGGAGCACATTTTATACAGCAGAGCTTTCAAAGAAGCCAAAGACTGATTACAATCTCTCCTTCTTTCCACACAGCAGTAATGACAATGGCCAGTGCTAGCCTCTATATGAGAGAAGGACAGCTGTCCCCTTTGCTTGAAAAACCTTCCCAGATAGAGAAGAACTATTATTTAGTCAAGTGAATCTAAGTACTTCCACTCCTTTGCTAGAATCTCCAATTTGCATGCATCATTTCACAGATCAATAAACTATAACACTTGGGTCAAATCTGGTTCCCACTTGTTTTTGTCTGACCAGAGAGCTAAGAATGGCTTTTACATTTTCAAATGATTAAAAAAATCAAAAGAGTACTATTTCATGAAACATAAAAATGATATAACACACCCATGCACATTCATTTGCATATTGTCTATGGCTGCTTCAGTGCCACAATAGCAGATTTGAATAGCTGTGACAAAGACCTTATGGCCTACAAGGCTGAAGATACTTACCACCTGGCTGTTTACAAAAAAGAAGTTTATAGAATCATGCATTATTTCACTTCATGCTCATCACAGAAAAAACTATGTATCATTTGGGTGATATATTAATCCCCATTTTACAGAAGATAAAGTTGAGGCTTACAACATCCTGTAAGTAGTAGAACGTGGATGAAACTTCAAAAAACACAATAACAAAAATATCAATAACAATGATATATAATAATTTCAAATGCCACTATGTGCTCACCAAATGTCACAATCAGTATCAAGGAATTTCCGTGATTTAATCCCTTATTCACATAATCTTCACCACGGTCCTATACGAAAGATACTGTTATTATGATCCCCATTTCATGGATGAGGAAACTAAGGATCAGAGAGGTTAAGTGACTTGGACAATGTCTCATTTTAAGAGAACCAGGATTCACAGCCAGCTCTGAAGGAGCTGAACTTTAGCATCCATGTTATCAGAAAACAGGAAGTTTACTGTAGGTACTGATGAGGTCACAGTTTAAATGGAAAGGCATTAAATACCTTCTCTCTGCTCTTCCTCATTCTGCAAACCTGTTGTTCAGGTTTCACCAGGTTGAATGATTTCTACATGAGAATATTAGAGATTTGCATCTGGAGTTCAGGTGAGAGCCCTGAACTGAAGAAATCAGATTTGAGGGTCATGAGAGTGGATGAAATCAGTCACTGAGAGTATGTAGAGTGAACAGAGAACAGGATCAATGTGAGAATTCAAAGAAACATCAACATTAAGAGAGACTTAGAGAAAGGAGTGGCTTAAAAGGAATGAGGGAAATCATGAAAGAATAGGCTCACAAAAGCCAAGGAGGGACAAATTCTCCAGAAAGGAGTGATCCACAGAAACAAATGCTGCAAGGGAGGTCAAAGATATATAAGCACAGAAGACTGTTCATCTAATTTAGCAACACGGAGTTCATCAGTAATCTTAGTAAAGTGCCAATGTACTAAAACGATGTAAGTGAAACAGACTGCAGTAGGTTCAGCAGGTCAAAGAGGAGAGGAGGCAAAAAAATATAGAGATTCTTTCAAGAATGGTGGCTATGTAACATCATTTTCAATGGGGAAAAACTGAAAGCTTTTCCCCTGAGGTCAGGAACAAGAGAAGGGTGTCCACTCTCACCATTTTTATTCAACTTAGTACTAGTCAGCCATAGAAATCAGATAGCAAAAAGAAATTAAAAAAGTATCCAATTGGGCAAGGAAGAAGTAAAATTTTGCAGATGACATGATACTCTATTTAGAAAACTCAAAAGATTCCACCCAAAATCTGCTAGAACTGATAAACGAATTCAGTAAAGTCACAGGATACAAAATCAATGTACAGAAATCTGTTGCATTTCTGTACATTAACAATGAAGCAGAAGAAAGATAAGACAACAACCCCATTTCCAATTGCACTAGAAATAATAAGACCCCTAGGAACAAACCTAACCAAAGAGGTGAAAGACCTATACTCTGAAAATTAAAACATTAATGAAAGAAACTGAAGATAACACAAAGAAATGGAAAGACATTCCATGCTCATGGATCGGAAGAACAGATATTGTTAAAATGTCTGTATTATCCAAAGCAATCTACATATCTAATGCAATCCTTCTCAAAATACCAACAGCATCTTTTTTTTTTTTTACAGAACTAGAACAAAAGTCCTAAAATTTGTATAGAACCACAAAAGACCCCAAAGAGTCAAAGCAATCTTGAAAAAGAAAAGCAAAGCTGGAAGTACCACAATTCCAGACTTGAAGCTATATTCCAAAGGTGTAGTAATCAAAACAGTATGATACTGGCACAAAAATAGACACATAGATTAATAGAACAGGACAGAAAACCTGGAAATAAACCCACAATTATATGCTCAATTAATCTTTGACAAAGCGGGAAAAGAATATCTTATGGGAAAAAGAAGGTCTCTTCAACAAATGGTGTTTAGAAAACTGGACAGCTACGTGCGAAAGAATGAAAATGGATCACTATCTTATACCATACACAAAAATAAACTCAAAATTGGAGTGCCTGGGTGGCTCAGCCGGTTGAGCACCCGACTTCAGCTCAGGTCATGATCTCGCGGTTTGTGAGTTCGAGCCCCATGTCGGGCTCTGTGCTGACAGCTCGGAGCCTGGAGCCTGCTTCAGATTCTGTGTCTCCTTCTCTCTCTGCCCATCCCCCACTTGTGTTCTCTCTCTCTCTCTCTCTCTCTCTCTCTCTCTCTCTCTGTCTCTCAAAAATAAATAAATAAATGTAAAAAAAAAAAAACTCAAAATGAATTAAAGACCTAAATTGTGAACCCTGAAACCATAAAAATCCTAGAAGAGAGCACAGGCGGTAATTTGTCTGACATCAGCCATTGTCACATTTTTCTATTTACAACAAAAGCAATAATAAACTATTGGGACTAGATCCAAATAAAAAGCTTCTGCACAGCAAAGGAAACAATCAACAAAACTAAAAGACAACCTCCCGAATGTGAGAAGATATTTGCAAATGACATATCCTGTAAAGGGCTAGTATCCAAAATATATAAGGAATTTAATACAACCCAACACCCAAAAACCAAATAGTCCAAGTTAAAAATGGGCATAAGACATTAACAGACATTTCCAAAGACATGCGATGACCAAGACATACATGAAAAGATGCTCAACATCACTCATAATCAAGGACATGCAAATCAAAAATACAATGAGGTATCACCTCACACATTTCAAAATGCCTAGTGTCAGCAACACACAAAACAAAGTTGTGGGGGAAAAGGAACTTTCATGCACTGTTGGTGGGAATGCAAACTAGTGCAGCCACTCTGGAAAACAGAATGGAGACTCCTCAAAAAGTTAAAAATAGAATTACTCTACGATCCAGTAATCACACTACTGACTATTTACCCAAAAAATACAAAAACATTAGTTTAAAGGGATACATACACCTCAATGTTTATTGAGCATTATTTACAACAGCCAAATTATGGAAGCAGCCCAAGGGTCCATCAATAGAAAAATGGATAAAGAAGATGTGGTATGGGATGCCTGGGTGGCTCAGTCGATTATGCATCTGACTTCAGCTCAGGTCATGATCTCACGTTTGGTTGGTGAGTTCAAGCCCCATGTCAGGCTCTGTGATGACAGCTCAGAGCCTGGAGTCTGCTTTGAATTCTGTGTCTCCCTCTCTCTCTTCCCCTTCCCACTCATGCTCTGTCTCCCTCTATCAAAAAATAAATAAACATTAAAAAAGAAGATGTGGTATATATGTATGTATAAAATGATATAGATAGATTATAGATATAGATATATAGATATAGATACTGTAATACTATTCAGCTATAAAAAAAGAATGAAATCTTGCTATGCAATGGCATGGATGGATCGAGAGAATATAATGCTAAGTGAAATAAGCCAGTGAGATAAAGAGAAATACCAAATATATGGAATTTAAGATACAAAATGGTAAAGAAAAGGAAAAAAAGAGACTAATCAAGAAACAGGCTTTTAATTATAGAGAAAAAACTGATGGTTTTGGAGGAAGTGGGTGGGGAGACGGGTGAAATGGGTGAAGGGGATTAATAGCACATTTATCTTAATGAGCACTGAGAAATATATGGAATTGTTGAATCACTATATTGTACACCTGAAACTAATATAACATTGTATTTTAACTACACTGGAACTATTTTTAAAAATAATTTAAAATATTTTTTTAATGTAGCTATGAAAGGAGAGTAATACGCATTAGCCAGTAGTGGACCTCAAATAAAAAAATAATTTTTTCAGATGGGAGAGTTGATAACTACAACTTATCATGGTGAGCATTTTGTAACGTACATAAACGTCCAATCACTGTGGTGTACCCCTGAAATTAATATAATACTAAATGTCAACTATACTTCAATTCAAAATAAAATTAATTAAATAAAAATAAATATATGGGAGAGATGTGAATCTGTTTATATGCAAAAAGGTAACAGCCTATAGCAAGGAAGAAGTAATCCTAAATTTTACACAATTCTAAATACATAAAAATCCAGCTTAAAACTAATTCCACATCTCTCTTGTAGTGTAAACTGCATGGTGGTGTGATTATTGCTCACTTACTTATAGTCACAACTATTTAAAGCAACTCAGATTTCCGGAAGCCTGACTGCCAGGTAAATGTGTTGCTATCCCAAGACCCCCACTTGCCTTGAAGTCTGCATTCTGTCACCTGCAGCAACCAAAAAGGCATGAAATCTGAGGGATTTTTAATTTTTTTTCCTTTTTTAAAACTATCTGTTGCGGAAAACAATTGGTGAAGATTGGGTGATGACAAAAGTAGCCAAGAAAACTCCAATAAAGTAAATTTGAAAAACAAAAACTCACAAGCAATGAAGAAACAACAAGGAAAAGGACAGGGAAAACAAGCAAGACAAAAATTACAAAAAAAGAAAAAAAAAGGGGGGGGGTGCCTGGGTGGCTTGGTCCGTTAAGCATCTGACTTTGGCTTAAGTCATGGCCTCATGGTTTGTGAGTTCAAGCTCTATGTCAGGCTCTGTGCTGACAGCTCAGAGCCTGGAACCTGCTTCGGATTCTGTGTCTCCCTCTCGCTGTTTCTCTCTCTCTCTCAAAAACAAATAAACATTAAAAAGGAAAAAAAAAAAGGAAAAGGAAAAAGTGAGTCAAAGAGGGGCAGTATACCCAAGGAGCAAGAGCAACATACAGCAAGGATGAGTGCTGCAAGTAGCAATGATCCCAACTCATGTGCCTGCTTCCTGTGTGCATGTGCAAGTGTTTTTCTAGAGTATATCTCTAGAGGTCAAATTCCTGGATCAGAAGATATGCAGAAGTTCAACTTTAACTGAGTTTCAAAAGTGGCAACTCCAAAAATATCTATAGTGACAAAAAGTAGATCAGTGGTCACCAGGGACTGAGGGTTCAATGAAGCAGTCAATTGTAAAGAGGTAGTCATTTCACAGGTGTATACATTTGTCCAACTCATTAACATATATACTTTAAATAGGGGCATTTTATGGTGCATACGCTATACTTCAATAAAATTGGTCTCATTTTGTATGCACTCTTAATTATTATATTTTTATATTATGCTTTGGAGAGAAAAAAAAAACCACTCCCACCCATGGCCTCTTGTTCTTTGAGAGTATAATGGCTATTACTAGCTGTTGGCTCTTCCATATGTTTTAGAAGCAGCTTATCAAGTTCCATGGAAAATTCTATTGAGAATTTGAATGGAATAGTGTTGAAACTATAGGTAAATTTGGGGAGAGTGGGAAGAATTCACTAATTACTAGTATTGAGTCTCCCTATCTGTAGTATATCTCTCCATTTTTATAATGTTTCCTGTAAAGGGCTTCCACCAAAAAAAACCTCTTGATTGCCTTATATTTGTGGTTGCTATCAAATGTTTTCTTTTTTATTATACTTTCTAACATTTCTAATATTGTTACTGATGAATAGAAATGCAATCAATTTCTGTGTAATCTGTTAATCTTGCTAAATTCTTATTACTTCAAATAATTTATCTTTAGATACTTGAAGCTCTTTATAGTACAAAATCATATAATGTACAAATAATGACAGCTTATTTCTTCCTTTCCAATTATATCTTATATTTATTCCCTTGTTTTTTGTACAAAAGCTAGAACATCTAACATACTACTAAACAGAAGAAATGAGAGTCAGTCAGCATCCTTATCTTCTTTCTTAACTTAAAAGGGCTAATTTCAATATTCCTCCATCAGAGATGATATTTGGTGTTGACTTACAGATTGTGTCAGATTACAGGCATTCCCTGTTATTTCTAGTTTGCAAAAGCTTTTTCTTTTTTTAATGAATGGACTTTTGCCCAATGTTTTTTCACATTTATTGAGATCATCATATATTATCATCTGTTAATGAGATAAGTTACATTAAATTATTTTCTAATGTTAAATTGACCTTATATTTCTAGGAATACCCCTGCTTGGTTCTGAAATATCTGTCTTATACTTTGTTGAAGTTAATTTTATAATATTTTCCTTAATATTTTTACATCTGTTTTCATAAAAAACTTTGTCCTATAATTTTACTTTCTTTAATTGTCCTTATCTAATTTTGTTATTGAGGTTTTAGGGCTCCATAGAAAAAGCTGAGGTATATTCTGTTTTACTTTCTCTAAAATAATCTGTATAAAATTGAAATTACCTCTTCATTAAGTGTTTGAACTCTAAACAATCTAAGTCTGGTGTTCTCATTATGGGACAATTTTAAAGTATTTTATAGGACTAGCTAGTTATCATTCACCATCACATTGAGGGTGTGTCTTTGGAGTCCCAGCTTTATATGAGGATTTCCTGTAAAAACCATCTGTCTTGGCTCTAGGCTTTACCTCCTGTTCCCCATTCCAAAAGTAGTCTTTAAGGGAGAAGTTCAAGGTCTCTAGAATTCAAGAAAAGCTTTGAGGGGGAAAAAGTTAGTTTGAAGGCTAGCTTACCTCTCAGTTTCTCTTGTTTTCAACTATTTTTTGGCCTCTGTAAAATTGTTGCTTTTGTGCGAACTCAGCAAAGTCTACCATATGCTGAAAATGGAAGTTCCTACAGACTTCTCAGAGACTAAAGACATATTCTGTGAAATCTCAAAGTAGAGCTCTGCTATAGAGTTTCCTAAATTTATTTGATCATAGAAATATTTTCTGTCAGAGAACTTTAACAAATAAATGCTCCATAGATCACAACTTGAGAAACTCTGTGATCAATGATCTATAAGTGCTCTTCCACCTCTAGCATGCTATAGCTCTGTCCTTTTGTACCTTTAGAGAAAAATCATAGGCTTATATGAGAGTAAAATTATTCAGTTATTCACTTTGAGGCAGTTGGATTAGTACTGTCCAGAACAGCTCTGCAACTTTAAGCAGCCAGCGCAGCAAAACATGCCAAAGCTCATACAGTAGACATTCTTGAGACTCTGGCAGTTAGAAAACACACCAGGCCGATGGAACCATTTTTATATGAGAGTAATTCTTAAAATCAAATTCTCAGACTTTTGGCTAAGCATGGAAAACTAAACACACATGTCTATCTCCACTTTCTCCTTAATCCCCACTGAAATGACAATAAATGAATAAAAAGGCATAAACCCTTAAGTACAAAGAGAATGGGAGGGAAGAAATCAGCAGACAAGTAAACATCTTAGAAAAATGGAAAGCTGATGACTAAGTAGTAGATGACTTACAAGGCCAGATAAATTTGAAATCTAAAGCTGCAATAATAGCAGTCATCTTGACTATCTTGTCAAGTCAGCTTGACTATCATGTCAAGTCAGCAAGACTATCTTGGCCTCAAAAATCCTGGAAAGGCTCAAGAATTAGAGATACAAGATATTACTGAAGGAAGCAGTACAGAATGGGGCCAGTGACAGACAACTACTTCCTACTCCACCCAGATCAGTTTTCAATAAGGTTAAATCAGACAGGATCTGGACTTGGGGGATCCCAGGAACAGCTGAAGATGCAAATGAAAGATCTTATTCAAATAAAAGGCAGTAAATGAGTGTCCACATGCCAAATAGTGAAACCCTGAGCTCTCTTCCCTCATGCATCTCTCACAATACCAGCAGACATGATTATACTTCTCAGGCAAGAAACTGAAAGATAATTCTTCAGGGGTGCTGAGCAGCCCATGAGAAAAGATCTATAGATAGATATTAATGGACTCCTAGTTAAAAATTTGTGTCTTCATGGGGCACCTGGTTGGCTCAGTTGGTTAAGCATCCAACTCTTGATTCCAGCTCAGGTCACAATCTCACAGTTTGTGAGTTTGAACTGACAGGACACAGCCTGCTTGGGATTCCCGACACAGGGCTTGAACTCATGAACCATGAAATCATGACCTGAGCCAGAATCAAGAGTCAGATGCTTAACTGACTGAGCCACCCAGACACTTCAACTGTAAAAATTATTAAAATTTTCTTATCTTCACATCATTTTCCAGTGTGAATTTTACTTGTTGTCAAGTACTACCCACAGATACATATTCACTCATGTCCTTTCATATTCACTAATGCCTCACAATTAAACATAAAGGACAGCCAGGAATCACTAAACATTTTAGGAAAGGCACTAACAAAAAAGTTAAAAAAAAAACAGGCCATAGAAAATGCTGAGAGTAGTAAAGATTATGATTAATAACCCCAGAGAGATCAAGGATAATGCATCCATGAACCAAGAACAGAATGCTACAAATAGAAATAACCAGAGAACAAGAAAAAGCTCTTAGAAATTAAAAATATGATTGTGTTCATGGGGACAACCTCCTCCCATGCTCTTCTCACCACAACCCAGCTCTGCTTTGGACAGTATGAACCCCAGTATTTTTCACTAAATGTAATGGGATTCTTCATCTCATTTTGTACATTAGGGGAAGGATTCTTAATAGATTCAAATTCCAAAGATTAGTACACTATGTTAAAAGGCCAACAACAACAATAACAATAACAAAAAAGTCAAAGAATGTAACAGGTCACTGAAAAAAATTCTAATGGCTCTTAAACATATGGAAAAATGTGCAACTTCACTAGTAATAAGAGAATTATACAATACAACTTAAATATGCCTTTTATATATTAGATTGGCAAAAATAAAAAAATCTGATAACTCACAATGTGGTGAGGCTACAGGATTAGGCATTATCCTATATATTGCAAAAATGCAATTCCATAAATAGGGACTAGTTGAAAAACTGGGGCATGGTTATTAAATAGAATACTGTACATCTGTGAAAAGGAATGATGAAGTCCTCTCTATATTGATATCAAAGTATTTCTAAAATTTATTAAGTGAAAAAAGCAAAGGGCAGGTTGATGTGTATGTTATACTATTATTTATGTTAAAAAAGATGGAGATAATCCTATATTCATATTTGCTTCTGTATATAAAATAAAACTCTAGAATATTTAGAAAATTAATAACTGTTTTTGGAAGATCCTTCTAAAAATTACATCCCTTTCCCTCAGGAACTCATGCACTCCTGTAAAATCCAGTCTTTTCCTAATTCCCTTCATCCACCAACCTTTTAGAGGAAGTCAGTTACCCACATCACTCTACCACCCTTATATACACCTGCCTTGCTCTTCAGCATCCTATTCATCTCCCAAACTTGTGCTGACAAACTATTTTGAGTTCTGTTGATGGCTTTGTGTGGGAAAGCTCCTGCTCATAAGATTTGAAGAAGCACTTTCAAAATCTTACAGGCAATGATAAGTGTTGGTTTAGAGACAATTACATTGTAAAGCTGACTAGAAGACAAGGGCTGAGAAAAATGAAGCCAACTTTCATGTATTTGTGGCTTTGCAAAGGCCTTGCTCATTGCAAAAATTCAAATAGTAAATGAGAGACCCAATATGGGGTAATGTGGCCCATTAAAATCAAGTCCTTGCATCCTTAAAAATAAAGCTCCACAAAGAGCTTCTTTAGAGTCTGAGGCTTTAGAAATTTTAAGCTGTGACAAGAATTTCTGTGAGCTTTAAAAGTCATATGCTGAAAAAGAACATATAGTATTTGGTTTTATACCTTGCTCCCCACGTTCCACCTTTCTTCAAATATCCAGCTCTTTTCAAGGGCCTTAACATCTCCCTTGGATAGGCCTCTATCATTGGAGGAAAAAGGCAGTACCTCCATCCAACCAGAAGGTGAGCTAGATGACGAATGCTTTTATAGGAGGTAAAGACTGAGCAGGGACAAAAGACAAGGAAGCTTGCAGAAGTGAAGAAAGCCACTGCTTCTTTTGTTGAAGATGATGGCATTGGAAAACAATGAGCTGGGACCATTAAAGCATTTGAAATCCCTGGGCAACCAAAGCTCTGTGGGTCCATTATGCAGCCTTCTAAGTGAGAGCTTCTGCCAGACTAGGCTAAATGGGTATCTGACTCATTGGAATGTGTTCACTTCTTTCTCAGCAAAGGCTATTAAATGCTGGGTTGATTTTTTGTTTTTTGAAACAGGGTGAAGAATAAAGACTATGAAAAGTTTGGTGCTTTGAAAGGAGAAAAATATCTGCTGACAGATATGAAAACATACAAGTTCACAAACTTTCAATCATTCTCAGCACCTCCTGTACATCATAAGCAACATTTCATTTTCTTATCTCTGGGTACAAATAGCTGTCACCATATTTCTTCAGCATGTTAGCTATCTCTCTGACCTCTGTGATCCAGAAACACAAATATCGTGTATGATACACATGTTCAATTGCTAGGCAACACTCTTACCTTCCCCTTTGGTACTTGGTTTAGCACTTTGTATCTATAAGAATTTGTATTTTCAGATCAAATATGAGATATGAACAATTCTTCTCAGCAAGGTAGGGCAATAGCTTTGGCTAGTGCCCATCTAAGCAAGTGCTTCCCAATACTAGTCTTGATAATATCCCACAGTATCTCCCCATATCTCAAAATGGTCTTGTAAAGTCTCAATAGAAAATCAACTCCAAGTTTTGAAAGTCTTATAGAACTTTGAGGAAATTGAACAAGTGGTTACAACTTCAACTAAAATATCAGTTTGTAGGGTTAAAAAAGAAACAGGCAGCACCACAGTTACCAAAATATTGGGAAGCACTTCACTTAATTTTTCATTAGGCATATATATGTATATATATAGCTCCTGCTATGTAACAAATATACTGTCAAGTTCAAGGTACATAAAATAAAATGCATTACTTTCCCTCAAGGGGATTAAATATAAGATAAATATGTAATATAGAGAGAAGATAAATATGTAAACAGATAAATACAACAAAGTGTAATGATGGTAGTCTGCACATGGTACAGTGGAGATTGAAGAAGAAGGAGGTGACCTACAAGGAATAAATAAATAGGTATTAACCAACTAGATGGTGGTAGAGTGAGGAGACATGGGTAGTGTGGTGTATTTCAAGTAGAGAGAACAGCACAAGCAAAGGCACAGAAACATGAACCAGCATGACACATCCAGAGAAAAGGAAGCAATCCAGTATGGCTAAGGAACAAACTTTAAAACCTAGTGAGACATGAAATATGAGGTATGTGGTAGACTGTTTTAACAATGGCTTAATCTGTCCACAGATCCCTGTATGCACACCCCTTTGCAACTTTGCCACCCCTACCACCAAAAGGTAGACTGTTTCTCCATCCTTTGAGTTTGAGCTCAGCCGTTTGACTTGCTTTAGCCAATGTGGTAATAGCAAATGTGAGGCCTGAAAAGTGCTGGTGCATTAAGGCTTGCCCTCTTCTGTTGTTGGTAATCCTGCAGCCACCACCATGTGAATGAGGAAGAGAACAAGTACCCATGAATATTCTCAGTTAACCAGGAAACACAACTCAGAAGATCCATTTTGTTTTTATTATAGGTAATTGAAAATGAGTTCTTCCCTCACTTTATATAAACAAACTGTATTTAATATAAGCAAAGTGTTTGGTAAGCCCTGTTTGCTTTAGGTAAAGTCACTCTCCCATACAAAGAAGCAATACGGTTTTATGGTTAAAGATGTGGGCTTCTCAATCTGCCTGAATGACCTAAATCCCAAAATTGACTCTATCCTTTATTTTTTTAATGTTTATTTATTTTCTGAGAGAGAAAGAGACAGAGAGACAGAGCATGAGCAGGGAAGTGGCAGAGAGAGAGGGAGACACAGAATCTGAATCAGGCTCCAGGCTCTGAGCTGTCAGCACAGAGCCTGACACGGGGCTCAAACTCAGGAACCGTGAGATCATGCCCTGAGCCGAAGTCAGACACTTAACTGAACGAGCCACCCAGGTGTCCCTTGGTTCTAGCCTTTAAATAGTGTGCGAACTTAGGCAAGTTATCTAATTTTCCTGATCCATGGATTCCTCATCTATATAATAGAAATAATAATGATACCTCATAGGTTTATGTGAGGGCTAAGTGAGTTTTGTTATTTAGCTTTCTCCCTCTGAGACACCAAAAGCAGCATTTACTATAAGCAAGGTATTCAATTGTAACTCTTTCTGCTCACATTTCTCATTTATCTAAATAACCTTAATAAATGAGACTGGTATCCCATTCAACACACAAATGTTATGAATGAGTCACTGAGTAGGTTAAGAACAAGTAGGACTAGGAAGTCACCAGAGAAGCTAGGTCAGGGAATAAGGGGCACTTGCACTCTTTCTTCTTCCATTTAGCCACCTGGTCTCCCTGAAGTGAGAGAATGAGAATAAGGCATTCAGCTGCTTGAAGGAATCCATTACCAATGTATGTCACGTCAATTGAAATATTCCCAGCAGTATTTACACGTGTCATACTCATCTTCTCCCATTGAGAACAAACTCAATCCCTAAGACATTATTTGACACCAGCTTCTAAAGTATCTTTCTCTTCTCCCTACTTCTATGTCTTACAAAATTTGCTTTAGTACCATGCAGAGCCCCTCCCTGATCTTCCCAAGGATTGATTTCCCTTCACAGAGCTCTGAAGAACTTCCTGCTTCAATGCAGTTCACTGAAGGAATGCTTCCAAGACATTCTAGGTACCCAAGACTTCATCATTGAAACTGCCATACAAAATTGAAAAACTGTCATACCGTATCTTATGAAGAGTACTGACTAATCAGTCAATAAGACTGATGAATTTTAGCAATCCTGTGAAAATGGTTAACATGTGTATAACTTCTAAAGAATCCAAAAAATCCTGACTCATTTTATCCCAACAAAGATGAAAGTGGCAGTGTAGATTCCACAGAGCATAACATGTGGCCTATAGGAGGTGCTTCCTATAAGCACCACGACTGAGTGAGGTGAAAGTGATTTATAAAACTTGTCTGACTACGAGGCTTCTTGCCTCCAGTTGCAAAGCTCCAGGACTCCACCTGCCTCCCATTTCCCCACCAGCTGTATTATGATCTTTCATGGCCAAGGTTCTGAGCTACTTCTGTCTCTGGTGGTAACCTCAATCCACCGTTATGCCTTTTCTTCCAAGACTGAAGTTTAATTGGTTTCAATATTCCTCTCACTTTTACCAAACCTCAGTGGAGCCATCCTAAAGAACCTCATTAAGTTAATTGGTAAAAGAGAAAGAGCTACGTTGGTTTCAGACAAGTTCTCAAAGGCAAACATTCAACAGTTCTCCAATTCCCCCAGACCATCTAGGAGAAGCTGACCAAGCAAGCTGCTGTGATTGGAAACCCAAATGGGTAGCTCAGATGGTTCCAAGAATGGGGAAGATGGCCCAATACTTTCCATTTCTAGGAGAGGCAAAGAGATGACTAATAGATAAGGAATGATTTCCCCCTAGCATACATGGGAAACAAGTTCCCAAGACAACTCTCAACTGAGAAATCATAATTTTCCCTCTATTTTATGAAAATGCAGAGCTTCTTAATTTGGTGACAATAGGAAGAGAAGATACATGGCAGATGCTGCCTGTTCCTATCTGATAGGAAAATTAACTAGAAAAACCAGCACTTTGTGTAAGGTAGCCCTAGTATCTTTGCCTCAATTGTCACATAAGAGAAAAATAACCTGTAAGCCCTTATCTCCACCTAATTGAAATCACTATCTGATGGTCCTCTCTGGGTTATGCAACCCAGAAAGCAATATAAAAACAGAATAAAACAAAGGACACTTACTCTAGGGATTAGTGGGCACCAACCCTATATATATGCCATTTCTGCTGATTCAGACTTCCTGGACTCTTGATCGCAATTGCCCACTTGAATGTACTGTAACTACTTTTTCTCCACCTTAGCGATGGGTCACTTGGAATTTGACCTCTTTCTTAATGGCCTATAAAAGCTACTATGTGTCAATTACTAAGTTAAGAGATTTAACTTACCCCACTTAATTATTAAAATAACTCTCTGATGTTGATATTAATACTCTGATTTTTATAGATCAAGAAAATAAGGTCCAGAATAGTTAGGTCTTGCCCAAGATCCATGGTGTCAGCTCAACCACTCCTGCTCTGCTAAATTCTTATTTTGTACCCAGTTTAAAAAAAAATTTTATTGACATTTAATTCACATGCCATAAAATTTGCCCAACATGTACAATTCAGTAGTTTTTACCATATTTACAATCACCATCACCACAATCTAAGTTTAGAAAATTTTCATCACCCCAAAAAGGAAACCCTACATGTATGCAATCACCCCCCATTGCCCTCCCACCCATGCCCTGCCTTAAACCTAAGCAACCAGTTAATTATTAGAACAAATCTGAGGTAATCAGTAGTCTACTTTCTGTCTCTATAGGTTTTCATATCCTGGATATTTCATAAAAATTGAATCATGCATATGTGATCTTTTATGAATGGTTTCTTTCACTTTGCATAATATTTTTGAGGTTCATCTGGATTTATGGAAGTCCTTACTCCACCATTGCAGAAGTTCTGTCTCTCTGTCCCCTCTTAACCAGACATATTCTTTGATACCTATATGATGGTATTACAGCGATCCAAAAAGAATCCTGATACTTATTTGTATAGAGTGAAATCTACTATAAACCCTACATCACAGATTATAGTAATATCCCGATGAGGTTTGATTAGAGTCCTCTAATGAGCTTAATTATGCCCCCCAATACATAACCAAACTAATATGGCCAATGGAATTCTATTCTTTGAAGTAACCATTGATATGACCTCTACCACTGCTGCCTATTTACTTCGGAATTTGGGTTTACTAACTTCCAACTTATCTCCAAAGGCTCTCAGGCCAATAATCTTTGTATTTCCCTAATTGCATACAGAATCTTTTTTAACTTCTCCAATTTTCAAATAAGATGAGGTGATACAGTAATGCAAGTTACATTTTTTTTTTTTCTGAACAAGTTTCCTACTTCAACAATTCAAACAGAAAATTGTGTGTGTGCTTATGTGTCTGTGTGTGTCTGGCACTGAGTGGATGGGTCTGAGAATCCAACAACCAAGTTAGAGAATCTTATCAGTTAAGAGATTTCTGGCTACATTTTGTGCTTTAAAATTAGGTCTCTGCTTGAAATCCCAGCCCTTCCCTAGCTCTTTTTAGTTGTAAAGTCTCTTCTAATTAGTAAAGTGTTGACATATTGCTATTCACAAGGGAGTCTCCAGGTTCCTCCACAACAGTAATAAAACTCAGGCAGGGTGCCTTTGTCAGGATAAAAAGCCCAAAGTGACCTAGGAGGATATGTGCAACTGTGAACATCTGAAGAACACTGGGGGCTAAATGTTGAAAGAGTCTTACCAATTTTCTCATGCTATTTCTTTCCATGTGTTTGCAGTTGTCAAATTGTCCCATCAGGTCAGATAATGAACCAACTAATCCTCAATATGAAGATACAGGTTTTACGTGCAAGCTGTCTCTCTTAGTCTACAGGGCATTTTCAAAATTGAGTTCTAAGGACATATCTTTTAATAAAAATTCAAATAACAGCCATATAATGTTCCTGGGTGGTAAGTCCAAATATTATAAAGATATCAATTCCTCTCTCTTTAATCTATAAATGTACCATAATTCTAATCAAAATCACAATTGGATTTTACTTTGGGAAATGAACAAAATATACCTAAAGGTCATATGGGATAACAAACAAGAAAGAATAGCTAAAATTTTTAAATGAGATTATTAAGGAAAACCATATACAATCAGATATTAAATATATTATAAAACTATAATAATTGTAAAGGCACTGGAGACAGACAGTTCAGAGCAAGAGAATAACAAGTCCAGAAAGAGATATGGGTTTAAGTGAGTGTTCTATATACAACACGTCATTTTAGTATGGCAAAGGAATAGCTCTATTATTCAATAACTTATACTGGACTAATTGGCATATTATTTGGAAAAAAAATTTAGTCTTCTTTCTCACAATATATATCAACTAAATTCCATACAGAGTAGAAATTTTAATATTTTTCAATAAAAAGAAAAAATTATGGGTGACTATTTGAACATAAAGTGGGGAAATTCTTTATTCTAAGAATAAAAAAGAAATCATGGGGGCGTGCCTGGGTGGCTCAGTTGGTTGAGCATTTGACTTCAGCTCAGCTCATAATCTCATGGTTGACAAGTTCAAGCCCCCCGTCAGGCTCTGTGCTGACAGCCCAGAGCCTGGAGCCTGCTTCAGATTTTGTGTGTGTGTCTCTCTCTGCACCTCCCCTGCTCGCACTCTGTCCTTCTCTTTCTCAAAAATAAAGACTTTTTAAAAATTAAAAAAAAGAAATCATGATGCAATGTTATATATTGGACAACATCAAAATGTATATAAAAATGCCATGAATAAAAAAAAAATTAGGGGTGCCTGGGTGGCTTGGTAGGTTGGGCATCCAACTTCGGCTCATGTCATGATCTCACCGTCCGTGGGTTCGAGCCCCCCGTTGGGCTCTGTGCTGTCAGCCCAGAGCCTGGAGCCTGCTTCAGATTCTGTGTCTCCCTCTCTCTGCCCTTCCCCCACTCAAGCTCTATCTGTCTCTCTCAAAAATAAATAAATATTAATTTTAAAAAAAAAATTTAAATGACTGGGAAAAATGCAATGTAAAGGACAGATGAATAGTAGTATATTGTTATCATATAAACACTTTTTTTAATGTTTATTTATTTTGAAAGAGAGTGAGAGCAGGGGAGGGGGCAGAGAGAGAGGGAGACAGAGAATCCCAAGCGGGCTCCATGCTGTCAGCACAGAGCCCAACATGGGCCCAATACCACAAACCGTGAGATCATGACCTGAGCAGAAATCAAGAGTGCCATGCTTAACTGACTGAGCCACCCAGGTGCCCCCACATAAACATTTTTAAAAACCAATAATGAATAAAGAGCATGCCAATAACAAATTCAGAAAGAATACACACAAGAAATTCATAAAAGACATAAAAATGACATACTGATATAAGAAAAATTGGTAGGGGCACCTGGGTGACTCGGTTAAGCGTCAGACTCTGACTCAGGTAATGATCTCTCATTTTGAGGGTTTGAGCCCCTCATTGGGCTCTGTACTGACAGCTCAGAGCCTGGAGCCTGTTTCCGATTCTGTGTCTCACTCTCTCTCTGCCCCTTGCCCGTTTGCACTGTCTCTCTCTCTCTCTTTCTCAAAAATAAATAATAAATATTAAAGTTAAAAAAAGAAAAGTTAGTAAAGTTCACTAGTGATCAAATGAATTAGAACAAATAAGATACCAGTTTAACCTATAAAACTAGCAAAAATATGGAGAAACAGGCAGGATTTTTTCAAACATTTGTAACAAGTGGAAGTAACGATAGAGTAACATTTCTAGAAGACAATTTAGCAAAACCTATTAAAGTTCTCAAAAATTTGCAGACCCTTTTTTCTATCCATACTACCTCTAAGAATTCATCCAAGAAGCAAATAATCAGTAAGATACATAAATATTTATGTGGGGGGGCATGATTATCACAGCATTATGTATAATAGTGAAAAAATGAATGTCTAACAAAAAAGGAGAAATAGTGTGCACATAAGATTAATGAAATACTATGCAACTATTAAAGTTTTTGTAAAAGAAAATTTAATATCCTGGAAAAATATTCATTATATATGATTAGGTGGGGAAAAAAGCAGGTTACAAAACAATGTATTTAATGATACCAACACTATAAAATGCATTGTATGTAGGTTTGAATGTATGTATGTGTATGTGTGTGAGTGTGTGTGTAGAAAAAACTGGAAAGAGAGGCTCCAAAATATTACCAATATATTCTTTGAATATCAGAATTGTTGGTAATTTAAATTTTCTCCTTTGCACTTTTTTTTACTTTCCACATTTTGAAAATGAACATGTGTTACTTTGAATCAGAAAAAAACACACAATAAATGTTAGTTTAAAAATTGAGTCCTTTGGATTTTGGCTCTTATTTTTTTTTAATTTTCATAATTGAAAAATCTTCACATACCCATACAAACAGAAGCCTCAGGGTGTACATGTCAGCTTTGGAAAAATCAAGAGGAAAAAAATGCCATTTCAAGATAAGGTGTTGTTCATACCATCTTTTCCTTTCTAGCCTCAAAGAAAATACATACTCTTTCTTAAATCCTTCCATCCCTCCTCATCCCATCACATCTCATTCTTGCCCCAAGAACAAATTCAAGGTGAAAGTCTATACTCCATATCAGGACAAGCAGGCATTTCACAACCTGACCCCACTGCTTTCTCAATCACATTGCACTTCACTCATAAATCCATAGTTAATACTGTACTGCTGAATAGACCATGTTTCTTCACACCTCCTTGCTTTTCGTTCGTATTGTTCTCTCTTCCAGGAATTCTCTTTCCTCACCTCTTCCCCCAAATAACTCCTACTTCTTCAAGACTTAACTCCAGGTATCATATCCTGTAGGATCCCTACCCAAGACTGGTTTGGGTGCCTTTACTGAGATTCAGAATTACCCAATGAGTACCTCAAAAACAGCAGTATGCTTTTAAAAACTTTCTGTATAAGTCTACAAATTCCCCCAAGAACAAGGATGATGTCTTTCATATGCTTGTATTCCCAGAACATAGCAAAATGCCCAGCATATAGTAGGTGCTCAAAAACTGTGAAACTGAGAAAAGTGTATGCCCAGCATTCATTCAGACAGTGGTTTCTTTGAACACAAACCCACAATATCGATCTCAGAGAATTAAGTAGATTATTGCTGCTCTGAGAACTTTTTCCAAGATGAGCAAGACACAAAGTTATTGTCCTGCTATGTGTAACATTGGTCAGTTCCTCTTAGAGAAGTCCAACCAGACAGGTGTCTGAACTTTAAGAAAAGCTGGAGAGCTACAGAGAAGTCACAGAAATTATCTTAGGAGTAAAAAGGAAGCACCCTAAGGAAATATTAGAAAATTTTAAAAGACATGGGGTCTTCTAGCTTGCAATCACTTGGCCAATCTCCCTTCCTGGTAGAGAAGGAGAAAACCACAAGGGGCACATATAAGAAGACCTTGGGCAGAACACAGATGAAGTGTTGCCATTTGAACAGCTGCTGGAGGAAGGTTTGTCCTTCTTGAGCTCCTCAGGACCTTCATGCTACTGTCACGTCTGGCTAGAAGCCCTCAGCATACAAAAACAAAAGTGCAGTAGGAAAGGAGAGGAATTAAGAAGTGGGCTGGAATTAGGAAATAAACCTGGTAAATACTGCGATGCATAAAATGTCGTCTGATAATTATTACAACAAATACTTGTAAAAACACTTTAACTTAATGTAAATATTTTCTTCATTGGAAAGAAAACAGCATGAAGTTAACACCTGGGTCTCATTAATATGTATGACAACCTGTTTCTAAGATAAACAAAAGCATTCATGTAAACCATTTAATATAAAAGCCATCACCCAGAGACATAAGCCATCCAATTCATGCTGAGTTTTTAATTTAAATTTAGTCCATAATTGGGCTGTTTAAGCATCAAAAAAATTAAACATTTCAGTTTACATTAATTTTGGTTGGAACTTATGGAACTGTAAGTAACATTTAGTTGTAAATTGGGAAGTATCATAAGTTTAGGGGTAGGGAAAAGCTTATGCACAAAGCTAACACATAATATTCCAACCCAGAAACACAATATGTTGAACCTCAAAGGGTTAAAATATCCAGTCAATCCCCTGTGAGTCAGTTGCATCATGACTAATGTAAATGGTGTTAAACATGACAAAATATGGCTGATTCATCATTTAACATATTTTCCCTTATGTAACAGACTGCCTCTAGTCATTTCTGCATTGTGTTAGTGAGGCCAGTAATAGCAATGATAGTTCTTTTTAATTAAACTGCATGCCATTCCTCATCCTTTCCAGGCTCTGCTTTGTATCTTTCCAGGGCAGAAAGGAGGAAGACTTCTGCAGGTTGCCTTTTCCACATTCCCACATGAGCTGGTTTACAGCTACATTCATCCCACAGGAGAAATTGGAGGGACCCTATGTACTAGGAAGGAAAAACCAGGGTATTTCTCCTTGCCCCTCTCCACCTGGGATGGCATCTCCTATAGCAGCTGAATCTTCCCTATAGATTCAGTTCCTGACAGGCTAAGTTTCAAGCTTACCTCAGATGATTAAGCCTCTGGGCTCTGGTAATACCACCACCTATTCATCCCTCTGAGTCCTAGCTTGCTATTATTGTTAGTCTATGGATTACCTTACCATCCCCTGTTTGATTCCTAGCTCATCCATCCCCTAATTACCAATTCCCTTCATTAAATTCCTTCTATAGTCAATCCTTGAACTGATATCAATTTCTTAAGCTTGACTGATACAAATCGACCATGTTTTAGGCACTATACTGTTTTGCATGCATAATGCCAGTAAATCCTCTCAATTTGCCCTATAAAATAGGTCACTGTTATTAACTTCATTTTAAATATGAGAAAACTCAGGCACAGAAAAGTTAAGTAATCTGCCCAAAATCACACAGCAAGTGATTAATTTGAACCCAGATCTACCTATGTGTCCCAGACTAAACTTCCATGCTATGCTATATCTATAGAAAATAAAAGGATTGAACTAGATTATCTCAAAGGTTCCTTGCAGCTTTGACAGACTATAAAACCATCTTATCATGCATGTATTCATTCAGTAAATATTTACTGAACACCTACTATATCTCAGTCACTATTTATAGGCTCTAGGGATACATCAGTGAATAAAAGAGCCCCCAATTCCTGTACTTATTGACCTTTGTTTGATTCTAGTGTAAGATGATAGACAATATACATCTAAAAAAATAATATATTTAGTATATCAGATGGTGGAAAGTACTATAGAGAAAAAAAAAATAAGTGCTGAGGAAGGATAAGCCATGCCAAGAGGAACAAGGGTTGAAATTTAAATTTTAATAAAATGGGTCCTCCTATGTGCATTTCTTCTTTCACAGACACAGAGGATAAATCAATAAAAATGGAGGGTGGAAAAACGTCCTCCTAAAGACTCAGATAAATTCAATTAACCTCAACAAGTATTTACTAGTTAAATTCAATTAAACTCAACTAGTATTTACTGGAACCTTATACACTAAATGTTCTCTTAACTAAATCTCCACTTAACTAACACACCAGATCAACAAAACTTCTCCACACACTCTGTAAAACATACTAACTGATATCTGAAGTTCACTGAGCCATTGCTTTTGGTAGGTTAGTCTCTAATTTTGTCATGTGCTTCTGCTCCCACCCAAAGTGCTTACCAAGAGTCAACTGGGATTGTTTACAAAACTTGTTTCTAATTGTTATTTGATTAGGTAGTTTAATAAAATGTTATGCAAATAAATGAAGTATGAAAGAGATTCCTTTCTCTGAAAAATTACATTAAAAGATTTGGAAAGACCTGATAAAGACAAATAGGTCTTGATGACAATTTTTAAATTTTGTGCATCAAAAAACAATATCAGCAGAGTAAAAAGGCAATAATCCACAGAATGGGAGAAAATACTTATAAATCATATATTTGATAAGGGGTTAATATTCACAATACATAGAGAGCTCCTAAAACTCAACAACAAAAAACTCAACTCAAAAATGGGCAAAGGACTTGAATATATGTTTTTCAAAAATAGAGATAAAAATGACCAATAAGCACATGAAAACATGCTCAATATCATTAATCATTAGCGAAATAATCAAAACTCCAAAAAGCTACCATTTCACACCCATTCGGATGGCTACTATGAAACAATAAATAAATACCAAGTGTTGGAGAGGATGTGAGAAATTGGAACCCTTGTGCATTGTTGATGTAAATATAAAAACAGCTGTTGTGGAAAACAGTATGTCTCAAAAAAATTATAAATAGAATTACCATGTGATCAATCAATCCTACTTCTGGGTATATACTCAAAAGAATTGAAAGCAAAGTCTCAAAGAGATATTTACACACCCATGTTCATACCAGCAGCATGATTCACAATAGCTAAAAAGTGGAAACAACCCACAAGTCCAGCAATGGGTGAATGGATAAGCAAAGTGTGGTATATACATATAATGGAATATTATTCAACCTAAAAAATGAAGAAATTCTGGCACATGCTACAACATAGATGAATCTTGAGGATATTATGCTAAGTGAAATAAGACAGTCACAACAAGACAAATATTGTATGATTCCACTTACACTAGATACTTAGAGTAGTCAAAATCATAGAGACGAAAAATAAAATGGTGGTTTCCAGGATATGTGGGGAGAGAAGTATATAGGGTTATTGTTTAATAGGTATAAAATTTCATTTTGCAAGATGAAAAGCGTTATGGAGGTAAATGGTGGTGATGGTTGCACAAAATTATGAATGTATTTAAAAACAATGAACTGTATACTTAAAATGGTTAAGATCGTAAATTTTATGTTTTTTTAATTGTAAAAAAATGAGAGAATTATTACTTTGCAAGCATCTTTAGTATCTCACTCTACTTTAAAAAACTGCCCTGAAAATCAGAATTAATGCCTTATAAGTGTTGTTTCTGCAAAAAAAAAAGAAAAAAGAGTTCATGGAGTACCGGTCAATAAACTCACCCTCAAAGAAAAGGACTTGGTAGTTCCCAGATCAAAAGATAAGTGAACAAATAAATATTTATATATTTTGAGAAAAAGTATAATGTGTAAGATAAGTAGGTATCATGTTTACTTGATATTTCCTTTACCTAACTTTTTCAATTAACTAAGTAGGTAGAATCACTTTAGATAAGAGGGCTTCTATGTACATTCAAAAATGTCATGTTGGGAACTTCAGGAAATAGGAAGATGATGCTAAGGAGTTGAGAAAATCCTTTGAAGTTCACAAAATGCTTGGGTGAAGTCCAGAAATGACTAAAATATGGGTAAGATAAGATATACTATAATTAATGTTTCCATAAGGACAGTTCCAGTTTGTGTCTGTTATCCTGATATAATTATTAGTAGCACACTCTTTCGCTCAGAAAAGTATCCCAATTTGAACAATAAATTATATGGTCACCCCAATCACGACAGAAGAAAAAAACAAGTGTTCAGTGTGTTATAAGGAGGGCGAAGTCATATCCACTTCATGGTAGAAGGTACTCTGAAAAGGCTGCCAAAAGAAGTGATATTTGAATACCCTTCACAAAAATTAACTCCAAATGGATCATAGATCTAGTTTGAAGCTTGTAATACAGTATTACTGACTACAATCAATATGTTATATATTAAATCTCCAGAATTTATCTACTAGTTGCAACTCTGTACCTTTAACATCTTCCCAGTCCTTCCACTCCCCTACTCCATTACCTGGTAATCATTATTCAATTCAGGTTTTACAGTTCAGCCTTTTTCTATTCCATATATAAATGATATCATGCAGTATTTGTCTTTTTCTTCGCCTGACTTACCTCAACTCAAGGTCCATCCAATGGCAGGATTGGTCACAAATGGCAGGATTTCTTTTTTCTCGTGGCTGTATAATACTGTTCTCACCACAAAAAATAAATTATAATTATGTGATATAATATAGGGGCTAGCTAATACTGTGGTGATAATCATATTGTAATATATAAAAGTACCAAATCAATATGTTGTACACATAATGTTTTATGTCAATTGTGTCTCAATAAAAAAAAGTTTAAAGAAGTAATATGAGTAAAACTGCGAAAAAAACGCTTTGCTATCCTTCACTACAATGATCCTCCAACCACACCTGGGAAGAACTGCTCTGAGATGGGTAAGCTCTACAATCAGTAAATGAGTTTCCAAACTACTCGTTTCTCTGTACTTAAGCTATTGTCTGGCAGGACATTATGTCCATATACCTAAAACTAAGGTAAAGCTGTGTGTCAATAAAATAAAATACCTAAATAAAATAAAAATAAAAAAGAATATTTTTAATACGTGGTATTTGAGAAGAGCAATAAAGGATGATACAATTTTGACAGGTAGAGATTGTTGGGGGGAGCAGGGCATAGAAGGAGCAGAAGGGAAATCATCTTCCAGAGGTGAACAGAAAAAGGAGACAATTTAAGCAAAAGCACAGACACAACAAGTAAGTACATAGCATATTTGATGAGCAAGTGATGCAGTTAGTCTGGAGCAAAGGTAAATAGTCTAAGATCAAATTGCCAAGTTCTGTTGTGGCCGTTGTATGGCAGACCCTGAACATGAAGATAAGGAATCAGAACTTGGTTCTCTAGGCATTAGGAAAGCATTAAAGGTTTTTGAGTAGAACGATGTACTTTTAGTGTAGATATAATATAGAAAGGTGACTGCCTTGCCCTTTCACCTCTACCCTGTAACAATCAGTGATAATAGCTACTTTACATAAGTTATGTCTTATTTATAGAAACAAGCCTTGGACCAGATACTACTGTTAGTTAGGTACTTATGGGGCATTTTAAGGTTCTGGTTAAATGTTCTGTTAAATGTTCGTTCCTCAAGTAAGACTGAGTTTAATTCTTTATCTCTACTACTACCTCTGTGCTTTATCTTGGTCTAGTTACTTAAGGGTACTCTATACACGTAATCCTTAAGCAACAGTGCAGTAGTTATAAGAGTTATTTAAAAATCACTAGGCTCAAAAGAAAAGTTAGAGAGGGAGGGAGCCAAACCATAAGAGACTCTTAAAAACTGAGAATAAACTGAGGGTTGATGGGGGGTGGGAGGGAGAGAAAAGTGGGTCATGGGCATTGAGGAGGGCACCTGTTGGGATGAGCACTGGGTGGTGTATGGAAACCAATTTGACAATAAATTTCATATTAAAAGAAAAAGAAATAAAGACATTGATGATAGGCAAAAAAATAAATTAAATTAAAAAATAAAACGCTGAAAATAAATATATACATACATAAATACATAAATAAATACATAAATAAATACATAAATAAATACACACTAGGCTCTAGCTGTGTGACATAGATCAATAAATGTAAGCTCTCTGAGCCTATTTCCTCATCTGTAAAGTAATATCAATAATAGTGCACAGTATCACATGATTATTGTGGGTATTACATTTGAAAGTGCTTAAAACATAGTAAGTTCTCAATAAACAGTTTTTGTTACTACAACTTGTATACAGATAGGTCTTAGTGAATTTTTCATACTGGAAGAAATAACACCATTCCTAACATTGTGTCTTTGAGAAAATGTTTTCAGAATTCAGGGAGGAACAGAAGAATACAAAAGAACTTCTCATTCATTCATTCATTCACTTATTCAAAGTTGAAGCCTGAATAAAAATATACTTCTACCCTGACACTCTTCAGACTCAACAAAGAATATATTTTGTTTCTATGTCTTTGGCAAGCTCACCATGTCTGTGATTCATTAGTGTCACAGGAGCAACTGAAATATTTTGGTTTCTATCTCAGTTGAAAGAAATATTGTCATTTTTTCCAGTGTAAAACATTAAATGCATTCTGATATTTCTCTTCTTTTAAAAATCCTGTTCTGATTATAACTAGCATATCCATTAGTATCCATCAGAAGTGCCACACTTGGCTGAAGCAAAGTATTTATAAACCACATAATTCTATGCTGGAGCCTTAATGTGACTCCATCCTCAAAGCCACTTCCAGGAGAGCATCTTACAAGTATCTGAGCACTACTTAAGACTCAGCAGGATTATTCTCTCACTCCTACAGAGCTCTCACTTCTACCTAGAATCTTTAATACGACCTTCCTTGGCCCATACGGCACGCTGGTGAGAGAGCTCTCTGAGCCCCTCAGATTATGCATTACTCAAATCACGTTAAATCCAGTCCTGCTATAAATCACTAACACCCAGACCAAAACACACCTAAGATCTAGCATCATCTATTCAATTTGTGTGTGTGTGTAATTTTTAACTTTAGTATTTTTGAATTTTATTTTTTTAATTTAAATTTTTCCACCTCTTTAATTCCTTTTCTCCCTTCAAAATGACAACGAAGGAATTCACCCCAAAAGAAAGAGCATGAAGAAACGACAGCCAGGGATTTAACCAACACAGATAGAAGCAAGATGTCTCAACCAGAATTTAGAACCACGATAATAAGAATACTAGCTGGAATCGAAAATAGATTAGAATCACTTTCTGAAGAGATAAAGAAGTAAAAAATAACCAGAATGAAATTAAAAATGCTATAACTGAGCTGCAATCACGGATGGATGCAGTGGTGGCAAGGATGAATGAAGCAGAACAGAGAATCAGCGATATAGAGGACAAACTTATAGAGAATAATGAAGCAGAAAAAAGAGGGAGATTCAGGCAAAAAAGCACGATTTAAGAATTAGAGAAATAAGTGACTCATTATAAAGGAACAGCATCAGAATCATAGGGGTCCCAGAAGAGGAAGAGAGAGAAATAGGGATAGAAGACTTATGTGAGCAAATCACAGTGGAAAACTTTCCTAACCTGGGGAAAGACACAGACATCAAAATCCAGGAAGCACAGAGGACCCCCATTAGATTAAACAAAAACCGACCATCAACAAGGCATATCATAGTCAAATTCACAAAATACTCAGGCAAGGAGAGAATCATGAAAGCATCAAGGGGGAAAAAGTCCCTAACCTACAAGGGAAGACAGATCAGGTTTGCAGCAGACCTATCCACGGAAACTTGCAGGCCAGAAAGGAGTGTCAGGATATATTCAGTGTGCTGAATCAGAAAAATATGCAGCCAAGAATTCGTTATCCAGCAAAGCTGTCATTCAAAATAGAAGGAGAGATAAAAAGTTTCCCAGAGAAACAAAAATTAAAGGAGTTTGTGACCACTAAACCAACCCTGCAATAAATTTTAAGGGGACTATCTGAGGGGAGAAAACATGAAAATATTTATATATAACTAACTAAATAAATAAATAAATAAATAAATAAAACCAAAAGCAACAAAGATTAGAAAGGGCCAAAGAACACCACCAGAAACTCCAACTCTACAAGCATCACAATGACAATAAATTCATATCTTTCAGTACTCACTCTAAATGTCAATGGACTCAATGCTCCAATCAAAAGACATAGGGTAACAGAATGGATAAGAAAACAAGATCCATATATATGCTGTTTACAAGAGACCCACTTTAGACCTAACGACACCTTCAGATTGAAAATAAGGGGATGGAGAACCATCTATCATGCTAATGGTCAACAAAAGAAAGCCGAAGTAGCCGTACTTATATCAGACAATCTAGACTTTAAAATAAAGACTGTATCAAGAGATGCAGAAGGGTGTTATATCATAATCAAGGGGTCTATAGACCAAGAAGACCTAACAATTGGAAACATTTATGCACCAAATGTGAGAGAACCCAAATATATAAATCAATTAAAAACAAACATAAAGAAACTCATCAATAGTAATAATATAGTAGGAGACTTCAACACCCCACTCACAAAATGAACAGATCATCTAATGAAAAAATCAACAAGGAAACAATGGCTTTGAATGACACACTGGACCAGATAGACTTAACAGACATATTGAGAACATTTCATGCTAAAGCAGCAGAATATACATTCTTCTCCAGTGCACATGGACTGTTCTCCATAATAGACCATATACTGGGACACAAATCATCCCTAAGTAAGTACAAAAAGATCGAGATCATACCGTGCATATTTTCAGACCACAACGCTATGAAACTCAAAATCAACCAAAAGAAAAAATTTGGAAAGGTAACAAATACTTGGAGACTGAACAACATCCTACTAAAGAATGAATGGGTTAACCAAGCAGTTAAAGAGAAAATTAAAAAATATATGGAAGTCAATGAAAATGATAACACCACAACCCAAAACCTCTGGGACACAGCAAAGGCGGTCATAAGAAGAAAGTATATAGAAATCCAGGCCTTCCTAAGAAGGAAGAAAGATCTCAGACACACGACCTCAACTTATGCCTTAAGGAGCTGGGAAAAGAATAACAAATAAAACCCCAAAACAGCAGAAGACAGGAAATGATAAAGATTAGAGAAGAAATCAATGCTATTGAAACAAACAAACAAACAAACAAACAAAAAACCAGTACAACAGGTCAATGAAACCAGAAGCTCGTTTTTTGAAAGAATTAACAAAATTGATAAACCACTAGCCAGTTTGATAAAAAAAAAAAAAGGGAAAGGACCCAAATAAATAAAATCAAGAATGAAAGAGGAGAGATCACAACCAACACAACAGAAATAAAAACGATAATAAGAGAATATTATGAGCAATTATATGCCAATAAAATGGGTAATCTGGAAGAAATGGACAAATTCCTAGAAACATATACACTACCAAAACTGAAACAGGAATAAATAGAAAATTTGAACAGACCCATAACCAGTAAGGAAATCGAATTAGTAATCAAAAATCTGCCAAAAAACAAGCGTCCAGGGCCAAATGGCTTTCCAGGGGAATTCTCCCAAACCTTTAAGAAAGAGTTAACCCCTACTCTCTTGAAGTTGTTCCAAAAAGTAGAAATGGAAGGAAAACTTCCAAACTCTTTCTATGAAGCCAGCATCACTTTGATTCCAAAAACAGACAGAGACCCCACTAAAAAGGAGAACTATAGACCAATTTCCCTGAGGAACATGGATGCAAAAATCCTCAACAAGATATTAGCCAACCAGATCCAACAATACATTAAAAACTTATTTACCATGACCAAGAGGGATTTATACCTAGGAGGTAGGGCTGGTTCAATATCCACAAAACAATTAACATGATTCATCACATCCATAAAAGGACAAGAACCATATGATCCTGCCAATAGATGCAGAGAAAGCATTTGACAAAATACAGCATCCTTTCTTGATAAAAAACCCTCAGGAAAGTAGGGATGGAAGGAGCATACCTCGAGATCATAAAAGCCATATATGAACTACCCAATGCTAATATCATCCTCAATGGGGAAAAACTGAGAGCTTTTCCCCTAAGGTCAGGAACAAGACAGGGATGTCCACTCTTGCCACTGTTATTCAACATGGTATTGGAAGCCTTAGCCTCTGCAATCAGACAACACAAAGGAATAAAAGGCATCCAAATGGGCCAGGAGGTGGTCAAACTTTCACTCTTCACAGATGACATGATACTCTATATGGAAAACCCAAAAGATTCCACCAAAAAGCTGCTAGAATTGATTCATGAATTCAGCAAAGTTGCAGGATATAAAATCAATGCACAGAAATCGGTTACATTCCTATTCACCAACAATGAAGCAACAGAAAGAGAAATCAAGGAATTGATCCCATTTAGAGTTGCACAAAAAAACCATAAAATACCTAGAAATAAATCTAACCAAAGAGGTGAAAAATCTATACACTGAAAACTATAGAAAGCTTATGAAAGAAATTGAAGAAGACACCAAAAAACCGAAAAAGATTCCATGCTCCTGGATAGGAAGAACAAATATTGTTAAAATGTTGATACTACCCAAAGCAATCTACGTATTCAATGCAATCCCTATCAAAGTAACACCAGCATTCTTCACAGAGCTAGAACAAATCATCCTAAAATTTGTATGGAACCAGAAAAGACCCCAAATAGCCAAAGCAATCTTGAAAACGAAAACCAAAACTGGAGGCATCACAATCCCAGACTTCAAACTATATTACAAAGCTGTAATCATCAAGACAACATGGTACTGGCACAAGAACAGACACTCAAATCAATGGAACAGAATAGAGAACCCAGAAATGGACCCACAAACGTATGGCCAACTAATCTTTGACAAAGCAGGAAAGAATATTCAGTGGAATAAAGACAGTCTTTTCAGCAAGTGGTGCTGGGAAAAATGGACAGCGACATGCAGAAGAATGAACCTGGGCCACTTTCTTACACCATACACAAAAATAAACTCAAAATGGATGAAAGACCTCAATGTAAGACAGGAAGCCATCAAAATCCTCGAGGAAAAAGCAGGCAAAAACCTCTTTGATCTTGGCTGCAGCAACTTCTTACTCAACACGTCTCCGGAGGAAATGGAAACAAAAGCAAAACTGAACTACTGAGACCTCATCAAAATAAAAACTTCTGCGCAGCAAAGGAAACAATCAGCAAAACTAAAAGGCAACCGATGGAATGGGAGAAGATATTTGCAAATTGCATATCAGATAAACGGTTAGTACGGAAAATCTATAAAGAACTTATCAAACTCAGCACCCAAAAAAACCAAATAATCCAGTGAAGAAATAGGCAAAAGACATGAAGAGACACTTCTCCAAAGAAGACATCAAGATGGCCAACAGACACATGAAAAAATGCTCAACATCACTCATCATCAGGGAAATACAAATCAAAACCACAATGAGATACCACCTTACACCTGTCAGAATGGCTAACATTAACAACTCAGGCAACAGCAGATGTTGGTGAGGATGCAGAGAAAGAGGATCTCTTTTGTATTGTTGGTGGGAATGTAAGCTGGTGCAGCCACTATGGAAAACAGTATGGAGGTTCCTCAGAAAACTAAAAATAGAACTACCCTATGCCCCAGCAATTGCAGTACTAGGCATTTATCTGCGGGATACAGGTGTGCTGTTTCTAAAGGATACATGCACCCCATGTTTATAGCAGCACTATCAACAATAGCCAAAGTATGGAAAGAGTGCAAATGTCCATAGATGGATGAATGGATAAAGAAGATGTGGTTTATACATACAATGGAGTATTACTCAGCAATCAAAAAGAATGAAATCTTGCCATTTGCAACTACGTGGATGGAACTGGAGGGTATTATGCTAAGTGAAATTAGTCAGTCAGAGAAAGCAAAATTCATATGTCTTGACTCATATGAGGACCCTAAGAGACAAGACAGATGAACATAAGGGAAGGGAAACAAAAATAATATAAAAACAGGAAGGAGGACAAAACAGAAGAGACTCATAAATATGGAGAACAAACTGAGGGTTACTGGAGGGGTTGTGGGAGGGGGGATGGGCTAAATGGATAAGGGGCATTAAAGAATCTACTCCTGAAATCATTGTTTCACTATATGCTAATTTGGATGTAAATTTTATTTTTATTTTTATTTTTTTTTAAATTTTTTTAACGTTTATTTGTTTTTGGGATAGAGAGAGACAGAGCATGAACGGGGGAGGGGCAGAGAGAGAGAGGGAGACACAGAATCGGAAACAGGCTCCAGGCTCCAAGCCATCAGCCCAGAGCCTGACGCGGGGCTCGAACTCACGGACCGCGAGATCGTGACCTGGCTGAAGTCGGACGCTTAACCGACTGCGCCACCCAGGCGCCCTGGATGTAAATTTTAAAAAAATGAAAAATAAAATAAAAAAAGAAATATTTAATTTAAATCATTTGTCCTACAAAAAGTCTGCTCTTAATGCCTAAAATGACCTGACTGCAGTCTCCACAATTCTGAGGTAGCAAAAGATTCAATTTTAGAAAGTTGCTAGCTACTATATATTTGCATGAATATATAAAAAGTTTACTTACCCAAGGGATACAGGAGTGCTGATGCATAGAGGCACTTGTACCCCAATGTTTATAGCAACTCTTTCAACAATAGCCAAATTATGGAAAAACCCCAAATGTCCATCAACTGATGAATGGATAAAAAAAATTGTGGTTTATATACATAATGGAATACTACTTGGCAATGAGAAAGAATGAAATCTGGCCTTTTGTAGCAACGTGGATGGAACTGGAGAGTGTTATGCTAAGTGAAATAAGTCATACAGGGAAATACAGATACCATATGTTTTCACTCTTACATGGATCCTGAGAAACTTAACAGAAGACCATGGGGGAGGGGAAGGGGAAAAAAAGTTAGGGAGGGAGGCAAACCATAAGAGACTCTTTAAAACTGAGCATAAACTGAGGGTTGATGGGGGGTGGGGGGGTGGGTGATGGGCATTGAGGAGGGCACCTGTTGGGATGAGTACTGGGTGTTGTATGGAAACCAATTTGGCAATAAATTTCATATTAAAAAGAAAAGTTTACTTACCAATTTTGCTGATGAATCAAAGCAGGAAAGGTTAACTAACTCACTGGAGGGTAAAATTCTAATTCAAAATATTATCAGTAGACTAAAACTAACAAAAACTTAATTATATAAATACAAGACAGGGGAAGCCTGACTTGACAGCAGCAATACATGTGCAAAGAACTTGGGGACTTTAGCTGACCACAAATGCACTTGAACCAGTAGTGTACCATGGCCTCTAAAATGACTAATTTCAGAGATTGTAATCTGCATTAACAAAAATTGAGTCTAGTGCTTCTTTCTGTACACTTGGTTGGTCAGTCCACATCTGGAACACTCTTGCCCTGTTCTTGACACATCTTGAAAGGCAGTGACAGCTTCAAAATCTGTATATAGAATGGACTTATGATACTAAAGTATTTAGGAATGAGGGGTGCCTGTGTGGCTGTTGATTGAGTGTCAGACTTCGGCTCAGGTCATGATCTCGTGGTTTGTGGGTTTGAGAACTGCATCCAGCTCTGTGCTGACAGCTCAGAGCTTAGAGCCTGCTTCAGATTCTGTCTCCCTTTCTCTCTGCCCGTCCCCTGCTTGCGCTCTCTTTCAAAAATAAATGAAAGTTAAACATTTTTTCAAAAATATATAAAGTATTTAGGAATGAGATGTCATAATGTCTGTAATTTACTTGAAGATATTTCAGTAAAAGAAAAAATAAGTGAAATATGGCCAAAAGTTAACAACTGTTAAATCTAGGTGATGGGTTATATGGGAGCTCATTATGTGCATCATTTTTCTAATGATTGAAATTTGCATACTTAAAAGGTAAAAGAAAGGAGCCTCACTCAGTGCAGCAATCTAGTTGGAAGGTGCTTGGGATGGTTAGGGTACTTGTCTTGAAACTGTATTTGCAGTTTACATAACAAGCATACATTTTTATTTAGATCATGTATTTATTTGTAGTGACTTTGGTAGGATTTAATAGATATTTGGAGGACATAAGTTAATTTCCCCCAAGGTACTCTCATTGTTGAAAAGTCCTAATAAGTCCCTTACCCCAGGGTTGGAAAGGACCACAGAAAATTTTAGGGGAGGCAAGGGAGTATCAAGTGCTATGGTGAAAGTTCCTCTGCTCTAGCTTCCCTCCACCAGCTTCACCAAAATAAAGTGGCCAAGAGATCAGCCCCCTAAGAAGGTTCTAATTAGCACTGATCATCCACCACCTCCTAATGGCCCAACAGGACTAATCTAGATCATGTCTCTTTCATCCTTGTTTACCCCAGTAACCTCCACAAGTCCTAGCTTCCCAGCATGCATCATTACCTGGATTTCTAACCCCTTAAGATTCAACATATTGCCTAATCTGACTCCATACCCTGCTCATCATTGAACACCCAAGCCCTCTTGCCATGCCCTCTGAAACTCAAAGCCCATCACCAACAAATTCCTCTATATCCTCAACATTTCATTCAGTTTCTTATTCTAAAGAAAGTTTGGCTCTTGCCTTAGGTGTCTGCTTACATGGAGACTTCTCAGATGGTGGTGGTTTTCTTTCCCACACCCTTCCTATCACTCACTGGATCTGGAAGTAGAGGAGTGTCCTCTTCTTCTTTTCTACTTCCAGGACATTTTTCCTTCCTCTTTCCTGAAAAACTCCAGCCCACTTAAAGTGTACACCATCAGACTATGCTAATTGCCACCCCTCCTTATGGCTGCCTTCTACCAAACTCTCAGTCACCCCCTTTCATTCATTCATTGGAAATGTTGTTAGCACTTGGTTCACCATGTTTTTCTCCCACTTCTCCTGTGATTTCAATATCCACTTGAGGATATAGCCAATTCCTTGGTCTCACCATCCCTTGAAGCACTTCTCATAACTTTTTCTTTCACATCATCCCAGCCCAGCCTTTAGTCATACTCTTGATATCATTACCAATACTGCCTCACCTCTGTAATTTCAACTTCAAGCTCCCAGTCTCCCACATAACCTCCACCTGTAACCCATGGATCCTACTACCTTCGCTGTCCATCTGCCCTTTAATGCCTTCACTTCTCCACTACCCAGATAAATCCCAAGTTCCATGATTATATCCACTGCCTTGCATAAATATTCATGTGAGGGAGGTGTCCTTGTACTGCATCAGACTTAACCCTCATTAAGAACAACTCCATGCAGTTGTTCTATGCAGCAGAATGGTCCCACTTTAAATTCAACTGGACCGGAAATCTCAAGTGGGCCTTCAGAAATGCCTGACGACCCTACAGTTCACTATCTTTACCTCTAAAACAACTATTTCACACCTTTCTTCCACAATTGAAACTGCAAACACATGCCCTTCATAATTTTCAGCTGATTATTTTACTTATTTCATAGAGAAAATAGAAATAATCAGAAGAGAACTACCTCATCTTCAAACCAACAAGTGTACCAACTCACCTGCTTCACTATCTGTATACCCTGCCTTCTTTCCTGTCACTAAGAAGTAACTTTCCACATTTCCATAAGACCAGTCCTATTTGTGCACAGGATCCCTTCCACTCTAAGCTATTCCAGCATTTTTCCCCAGCAGTCAACCCCCCCTCTCTGATATTGCCAATTTTTCTTCCCATCAGCATATAAACATGCTACAAAATCTCCCTTCTTAGACAAGCAAAAACTCCTTTGGCCACATATCCACCTCCAGTTACCTCACAATTTCTTTTCTCCTCTTTGTAGCAAGATTGTTCAAAGTAGTTATCTATAGTGTTCTCTCCATTTTCTCAATCTCATTCTTTCCTCAACTCACTCAAACAGGCTTGTGTCCCCATACTATGACAACACTCTTATCAAGGTTTCCAGTGACCTGCATCTTGTCAAATCCAAAAGCAAACTATTATTCATCTTATTAAGCTTCTCAGCAACACTTGATTCAGTTGATAAGTCCTTCCTTTATGAACAATCTTGGATTTTGTGACCACAGTCTCCTGTTTTATACTCCTATGTCTCAGGTACATTTTCTCAGTCCCCCTTTGCTGGTTCTTCCTCATCTTCCCAATCTCTAACCACTGGGGTGCTATAGGACTCAATTCTTGAGTGTTATCTCTTCACTATGCACTAACACTCCAAAATGTCAGAGTAAGCTCCAGTCCTGACTTCCCCCTAAGCTCCAGTTCCATATGGATGACTAATAGGCAGCTCAGATTTAACTTCTATCTCAAATGGAATTCTTGATGCTATCTTTCCACCCTGTTTCTCAGCCAGTCTTCCCCTTTTTACTCAATGGAAACACCTCCCATCCAGTTGTTCAGGCCAAAACCCTAGGGTATTATCCCCGATTCCTTCTTGTTTTTCATATAACACATTAATCCATCAGTAAACCCTACTGGCTCTGCCTTCTATCCCAGTCAAACTTTCACCACCTTCAAGGCATCATCACTGCTTGTCTGGACTATTTCAAGAGATGCTTAACAGTTCCCTCTACTTCTATTATTGTCCTCTAATGTGTTCTCTACAAAATGGCAAGAGTTAGCTTTTTGAAACATAATAGTAACTACTTTTCCTACCTAAAACCTTTCAATGGATTCTAATCACAATAAAAGTGAAATTCAAACTTTGCAATGACTTTTCCCTCAGCCTGGCTTGCCCCCTTACTTTATTCAGGTCTCCACTCAAATATCACTTCCTCAGAGAGGCATTTATGTGATCATCCTATCTAAAATAGCACCCTCCCATCACTCTCTCTTCCCTACTTGGTTTTCCATAGGACTCAGCATCTGTTACTATTCATTTGCTTACTTGCTTTAGATCTGTCTCCTACACTTAAAATGTAAGCTTCAGGAGAGCAGTTATTATCTATTTTTTTCACTACTGGTACATAGTATTTAGGTGCTCAATAAGTATTTGTTGAATGAGCGACTAAGTCCAGAGTGAGTAAAAATGATCAGGATAATCTAGAAATCACAGCGTAGATTTTAAGAAAGACTACCTAAAGGTGCTACAACTGCTTTTCTCTAAAACTCAGAGGGCTTTTCCTTATTCTGTACAGAGGAATAAACACTAAAGTTACAGGGTAGAAATTATAGAGAGGCAGAAGGAGGAAATTTCTAAAAACAAGAGCCCAAATAAGCCGCTTCATGAGGCAGTGAGCTATTAGGTATTTATTTCAGTGATGGTAGGAATGACATTTATTGGGAGTCTGCTATATGCCAGGTTTTGTACCAGGCCCTTAATATAGGTTACATATATTGCCTCGTTTTGCTTAATCTTCACAACTATATGGGTATGTGCCCAAAGTGGAGCTTTTTTTCTATACTGTACTCCTTCCAAATGCTTCAGTTGAGCAACTCCTAGCTGACAGGGAGACTGTAAGAGTAGCAATTTGCAAAATGTGGTACACAGACCCCTGTGAGTCCCCCAGTCTCCTTCATGTGTTTAGTGAGGTCAAGACCATTTTTCTAATAACACTAACAGATTGTTTGCTTTTTTCACTCTCATTCCCTTATGAATATGCAGTGTTTTCCAGAAGCAATGCTGATATAGATGAGTCATTGCTCTGACAGATAATGGAATGTGTGGTATGCTATATATTCTTTTGTTTTAAATTTTTCTCAGTTTGAATTTTTCATATAGTAAATCCTGATAAATATAAAACACAGACACAAAATCACACTGCAGTCCTTAATACTTTTAAGTGTAAAGTGTGCCTAAAATCAAAAAGTTTGAGAACCATTGCAGAGGAAGAATGGAAGGTTTAAAATTCAAACGCCTTTGAAATCCCTTCCAACTTAAAGATGCAAAAATTTCAATGGAATTGTTTGAAAAACAGAGTTAACTCCAAAACCTGTTTTGGTTCAACTCCCAGGTGTGGAGATTCTTTGTTAGTCTGTGTCCTCTTGACTGCCTTGGTCACTATAATGGAATTTTTCTTTGAAAACCCAGTATCCTGTATGGCTTCAGGGTAATAAGACCCTAGGGCTAGGCATGAAGAAATCACAAATGATGAAATCTGCTCAGTCCCAACATCCTGTTAATTTTGGTTTGGAGAATTCTTTTTTACTTTGTGTTTTCTTGTGGATGTTTAATTTATACAAATTAAATTAAATTAAAAATCGCTGATGTGGGTTTGTTTTCTTGTTTTTGTCTCTTGTTTGCTTTGAATTACAGTTTTCTTCCACTAACAAAGCAATATGGAAAGGAGAGTGGGCAGAAAAGAGAACTTCTCTTAACTAAACACTTACTGTAGGTCAGGTACAATATAATATGCTTTATCTGTCATTTGCTGAGCACCTATTATACTAGCAGTTCACTCAGCTCTTGATACATATTATCTCCAAATCTCAGAACAATCCTGGAGAACAGGTAATACCAAGTCTTGATAGATTGTTTGAAAAAAAAATGACTACAGTAATTGCCTTCCCTACATCCATGCCCTTGGGTAGTTCCTTCCTATACCTACACAGGTCTTGGTCATATGACTTTAACCAATGGAACAATAGCAAATATGAATAAGCAGAGACTTAAAAGGTGTTTATGCACTGGGCCTTGCTCCCTCTTGATACCCTTAGTAACACTCATTACAGGTGAATGAGGCCAGGAAAGCCACTGGGTAATGAAGGACACATAGCCCAGTTACTTCCATTACCCCCAGTTGACAACCAGCCAACTGCCAGACATAAGAGGCCAGTTGACATAAGTGGATGAGTGAACCTAACTGACACACAGGAAACAGAGAAAGTCCCCGCTGAGTGTAGTCCAAACTCCCAAACCACAGAATCATCAGCAAATAAATGGTGGTTGTTTTAAACCACTACATTTTGAGGTGGTATGTTATGCAGCAAATGCTAACTGAAAACAATTCCCATTTTACAGAGGAGGAAACTGAGGCTCAAAGAAGTTAAATAAATTTACTGAGGTCATTCTATAGCCGGTATGTGGCAGAACGTGAATTTTAAACCTAGAATTACATATACTTCATTTAATCTCTATTTCTGCTCTATGAGATAAGTATACTATTATTGATTTAATTTCAAAGCTGAGGAAACATGTGCAGGGAGGTTAAACAATTTGCCCAAAGTCACACAATAAGCAGTAAAATGCTAACTGGACTTATTGTAGTGACCATTTTGCAACATATACAAATATTAAATTATAATGTTGTACACCTGAAACTAATATAATGTTATGCCAATTATACATAAATTTTAAAAAAGATACTTGGGGTGCCTGGGTGGCTCAGTAGGCTGTGTCTGACTCTTGGTTTCATCTCAGGTCATGATCTCAAAATTTGTACATGAGTTTGAGCTCCATCTGCACTGCCGGTGCAGAGCCTGCTTGGGATTCTTTCTCTCTGCCCTTCCCCTGCTTATTATCTCTCTCTCAAAATAAATAAATAAGCTTTAAAAAGTAAAAAAAAAAAATAAGGGGGAGACCAACAGTAAAAGTAAGTAATTAATTAATAATTAATAAATAGTAAAGCCAAGATTTAAACTCAACTATGCCTGCTTTCAGGGATTGTGCTACTTTCACAACTTCAGGCTGTGGGTTCAGGTTAGTTGAGAATTCCAGTTAGATTATTCTTCCCTATAGAAAAACTGATTGTTCTAGCACTGTATTAGCAGCCAACACGATCGAATTTAAAAATTCACTTTACAACTCTAAGCACACAAACAAAAAGTATAAAAGCGAAAGAGCAATGGAAAAGGAACAAGACTTGGGAATTTGAGTTATTAAAAAACAACAGCAACAAAACATTAGAAAGTAGGTCTGGTTTTATAAATAAGAGATAAGAAAAATGTATTAAAATAACCAAAACACTAAGAGGAATATAATGTAAGACAGGAGCTCATGGAAAGGGTATTTTAAACTAGAACATAAGTAGCTAGCAGGCATCTGCTTAAACCAAGGAAGAAAGTGTTCATTAACACTAAAAAGCACTGCATTGGCTGCCCATCACATTCACAATGTGTCCTTCTACTGACTTTCTGTCAGCTATGTGCTACCTGGCATTGGAATTATTTAGGCTGAAAAAGAGAACATGGACAAAGGGAGGGAGTGTTAACATCTATTGAAGATGGCAATGAGAAGAGCACTGGACTGCAACTAACTAGCCAAGTTACCTTGGGTATGTTACTTAACTTCTACGGATCTTAATTTCCTGATCGCCAAGGTCCCTTGCAGCTCGAAAATTTCATGTTTCTATGATTATATTAAAAGGAATATGGTGACCAGCATTGACCCATCACCACTGAGGACAAAAAAAAAGAACAAATGAGCATTTCTCCATTCATTCAACAAGCATTTATCAAACACCTACTATGTGTTCTAACCTTTGTTCTTGTCCTCAAAATCATAATCCGATGAGGAAAGGGACATGTCAACAAATAATTACAGTTCAATGTGATAACCCTTACAAAATATTCATAGCACAGAGGAGGCATGATCAATGACAAGAATGTTGATGCACAGGCTCCTAGAATTATATGCACCTTGATTCAGTACCGACTTACCTACTTACTAGCTGTGTCATCTTAGGCAAATCACTTAACCTCTCTGAGCCTGTTTCCTCATGTGTTCTCACCATTATAAACTCCAAAGCTACAGTCTGAGCTACCTACAGGCTTGATTCTCATACCTCCACAGAGGCAAAATATACTCAGTTGGGACTAAAGTGAGATTGGAGAGGGTTCAAAGGGAAAGAAGATGTGCATAAGGGGAGAAATAACAGATAAATATTTCAAGAAAGTTGGCTGTAAAGAATAAGGAAATGGGATGGTGTTGGAGGAGTATGTAGCGTCGAGGGAGAGGAAGTTGTTGTTTTGTTTTGCTTTTTTTATGAATAACAGTCATAGGACATGATTGATTGTTTATGTAAAAGACCCAGAAGAGAGGGAGATGTTGATAATGCGATAAAGAGAGGGAATAACTAAAGAACCCAAGTTTCAGTGGAGGCAAGACTATATACAATCTAGAAGGGATCAGCCTCTGATAGGAGCACCTTCTATCAGGAAAATGGACACATTCTCCATTGTAAAGGAGGGAATGACAACAGTTAAAGGTATAGTTGGAAGGGTAGATTCAGTGGTGAGAAGATGAGAATGTTGCCATTTTCTGGAATCTGTTTACTCAGTGTCATGTGGAATGAGGTCATCAATGAGCATGAGAATGAAAGAAGAACAGAAGATGAAGGCCTGAGGAGAGAGGAGGAAAAGGTCAGCTCAGAGAATTACAACCCAGAAACTCTCACTAAGGAAAGGTAATGAAAGTAATGGACAGTGTTAGGTGTTCATCTGAAGTTCATGAGTGATGATAAGCAGCCAAATTGTGAAAGTCACAGCTGCAATGAGAAGGAGGAAAGGGGGAAGAAAGATAGGGTAGTTCAGAGACAGGGTATGACAGCTCAGTGGGTATAAAAGAGATATTGAAGGGAAAATGATGTTAACAATACTGTAGTCGGGTTCTAAGCTGGGCCAGGAGGCAAAAGAATGATGGGCTGATGGAGGAAGAAAATGTAGTGGGAAACAATGGATTGGAGGTCTAACCTGTTACAGTTGAAGAACTGCAGCAATGGAGGTCAATATTTACTAAATAATGCAGTTTCTGGTGGTGAAAAGGGATGGTGTGAGACCAAGCAAGTGGGTAGTTGAGGTGGTTAGATGGAAAGATCACTGAAGTAAAAGGATCAAGGAAATGAAAAGCCATGATGAGAGATGGGTCATCCACATAAATGTTGACATTGCCAAGAATGATGGCCAGAGTCGGGGAGGAAAAGACAACAAAACCTAGAGCTAATGCCACCTCCCTCAACCTCCAAGTGAGAATTTCTGCTACACTCCTCCAACTGCTAGGAAGTAGGGGAATCAGGGCACAGATCCCAGCCACTCTGGGACCCTGCTTCCCAGGAGGGTAGAGGAGTGGGGCTTTTGGAGGAGGGAGAGAGAGCAATGATACTAAAGGGATCTGTGGAGGTGGGGTGGGGAATGAGAGCCCCAACCTCACATCCTGGGCAACATGGTTAAGAGACCAGGCAAGGTTCCAGATACAACAGGAGGTGGAGGATATGTCATGATACATAGTTAAGGATATAAGAACTTTGGTCTTCACAGATAAGTACTTCTAGAGAGCACAGTAGGGTCCTCTAGAAAGAAGAAAGAAGTAGAGTAAGTGGCTTATGTCTGATTGGACAATGAATAGGACAGTATGGAGGGTGAGCAGTAGCCAAAGAGATTTGAGAGGTAAGGCACAATGAGATTAGTTCTGACAATCTCTTGGAGGAGGGTAATCAATTCACTGTAGATTGAGGTCCAGAATATTTCATTCAATCGTAGTCAACGACTCTGGGATGGCCACATTTTGGCCCACATCAGACAGTGTGAGGTCTGCTCAATCAGAATTCCTGTGATAGAAGGGCAACAGCATCTGAGGCAGCAGTCTCCTTAAGGTTGACACGGTAGGATTGTGTTAGTGACTTCCACAAAGCAGCTCCTCAGGCCTCATCCACTGAAATGTCTGGCAGCAGAAGCTTATGCCTTTGTTTTCTCTTACAGTGTGATGTGAACCAGATTTTCTCTGGCCATAACACACCTACCAGGAATACCTGTATGGATCCTTTTTCACTCTCAGCGACTCTTCATTCACTAGGCCACCTTTGTAAGGACAGGACCAAGTGGGAAGTATGTACAGTAGGAGAATAAGAAAATAATTCATTCCACGTGATCTCCATCCTCATCTCCATAGGGAGGTTCTTGCAGTGAAGGAAGCCCAACATCATGCTTTAATCCCTGCATAGTTGGCCTTTGTCAATGTTGGTCATTCAGGTTGTTGGGGTAGCTCTGCAGCTTGGCTAACAAACAGACGAGTCTCAAGTCCCCGCAGTTCAACAGGCAGCCAGAATGCTGCCTTAGCTTAGGGTTGAGCTAGAAGTAGGGGACAGCAGGGTTACAGCTAGATGAGTCTCCCATTAGCAACAGGTGACCACATTTACTCCATCAGTGGGAAGGAGTCACCTGTTCCTCTACTTATGCTTCCTTCCCAACCTCTGGGATGGTCTATACAAGGCCATTGGGCCCATATATTGACAAGTTCAGCCAGGCTATAAACCTTTGCAGTATTAACATATCTATCCAACTCCCAGGTGACACTGATGCTCCTGGTGCAGGACCACTGGTCTCAGCCAGAACTTTGCCTCCATTTGTACCCTTTGCTTATCAACTCAGCTTCCTAGACCAGAGCATATTAACCAAAAGTAACTGAACACATTATTCTAGGAGATATATATCCCCTAGGCCAGTGTCCCTCTGAAATTCTCAGCTATGCCAATGGCACTACATCACACAGGCTTGAAATCTCTCTCTCTCACGCAGATCTTATCTATATAGTCGGTGATCAAGTCCTTCCAAAACTTCCTTTAAAGTCCCTCTCATGTCTTTCCTACATGTGCCCAATTCCAACATTCTCTTATAGGCTTTTATCATCTCTTGCTACCTTGGCCCCTGACTCTAGTCTCTCCCTTCCAAACCATCCACCACACTGCCCCCAGGCTAATCTTCTGACCTCCAAGACTTCTTCCAATTCAAAGTTAAGGATGCCTTCCAAAATGTCACCTAATTAATCTAAAAGCCCTCCATAAATCCTGCCCTACTGGGCCTGCACAATTCAACAATCACTAGTCCTCCAACACTTTCTCTGTCTCTCCAAAGCCTGAATCTACCTCCTAGCTGACAGTTCTGGAAATGCAATCCCAAAGAAGGCCTGCATCAAAAATACCTGGCGTGTGTGATAAAGATGCATATTCCTGAATCTTACCTCAGACCTACTGAATCTAAAGCCTCTGAAAGTGGAGCCCAGGAATCTACGTTTTATCAAGTTTCCCAAAGAAGCTGAATGCATGCTAAAGTTGGGGAACTACTTCTCTAATCTACTATAAACAGAATCCATCATCACCCCTTCTGTATGTTATATATTTCTGTGTAACAAATTACCCCAAAACTTAGTGCCTTAAAACAACACACATTTATTATCTCACTGTCTCTGTGGGTCAGAAACCCAGGCATAATTTACATGGGTCCTTTGGCTCAAAATCTCTTCAAAGGCTGCAATCAAGACATTGGTTAAGGCTGCAGTTACCTCAAGGCTCAACTAGGGATAAATCTGCTTCCAAGTTCAGTCCTCTGGCAGGATTCAGTATCTCAAAGGCTGTTCAACAAAAAGCCTCAGTTCCTCACTGACTGTTGACCAGTAGCTGCCCTCATTTTCTTGCCAGGTAGACCTCTTCTAGGTCAGTTAACAACATAGCAACTTGTTTCATCAGAGCAAGCAAGCAAAGAGAGCCAGAGAGAAAGAGAGCCAGCAAGATAGAAGTCACAGTCTTTTGTAACATAATCATGGAAGTGACATCTCATCACTTTTGCTGAATTACATTTGTTAGAAAGAAGTCACTAGGTCCAGCCCACAAAAAAAGGGGTCAGAATTACACAACATGTGAATACCAAGAGGTAGGGAATCACTGGAAGCCATTTCAGAAGCCACCTGCCACACCTTCTTCAACATCAATACATACCTTTCAACCCATGTTCTTGCCTGTTTACCCTGTCACTACATAAGAACTAGAAACAATAGTCTGCTTCACAGGAAAACAATGCATAAATATGTGATACCCCAGTCTGACTTAACCTTACAAAAATCTGAATCTAGTGAAAGATAAAGCAGTTTATCAGGGGCCAAAGTGGACATTTGGGACCTGCTGACAAACACATATTCATCAGTTGGGCTGGTTTTCAACCCTGGCTGCAGATTAGAATACCTGGGGAGCTTTTTTTTAAAAGGTACTGATGCCCAGGGTCCCACCACAGAGAATCTAAATCAGAATTTCTGAGTCTGGAGCTCTAGAATCAGCAATTTTAAGAGTTCTATAGGTGGTTTTAATGTACAACCAGTATTGAAAACCCCTGGGTTGGCCCATTCTTCCTCCTTCACTTGCTTTTTTGAGATGTTATATGGAAACAGTTTCTGCTTAGGATAGGTTCAAAGCCCCTTCTGATTTGTAAATGCCGCTGTAAAGGAGAAGGAATTGGATACCAGCTTTGCAAAACAGCAAGCAAAGCCTCTTAGTGGGAACTGACAGAGGTGGCCTGAAAGAGGACATCATGTTTGAGACATGTCTGGGTCAGAACAAGAGCACAAAAAGACAATATGTGTTCAGTTAGTGCCTGCTATAAAACAGGTCATGGGCTAGGAACTGCAGGGAGGGGGAAAGAAAGGAGTATGTCCACCAGGACAAATGTTGAAAACTGGCAGCCCATGGGTCAGATATGGCTCACAGATGTGTTGTGTGCATGTGCATATATATCTGTGTGTGAGCATATATATGTGTTTTGTTCATTGCAAAGTTTACATAAATATTTTTATATAAAACTTATTCACATCTGGAAAAAAAATAACATGTGTCCTTGGCATATTAAACACTTAAAGTCCACATTTTTCTTCTAATACTGAAGGAAGTGAGGGATTAAACTCTAAAATATACACAAAAAATGATTTAAACTGATTTACTACCAATGAAATCAGGGAAAGACTCAGTTTCTTTTTTTTTTAAGTTTTTATTTTTTTATTTTTTTAATATAAAATTTATTGTCAAATTGGTTTCCATACTACATCCAGTGTTCATCACAAAAGGTGCCCTCCTCAATGCCCATCACACACCCTCCCTTCCCTCCCACCCCCCATCTACCTCAGTTTATTCGCAGTTTTTAAGAGTCTTTTATGCTTTGGCTCTCTCCCTCTCTAACCTCTCTTTTTTATTTTCTTCCCCTCCCCCATGGACTTCTGATAAGATTCTCAGGATCCACATAAGAGTGAAAACATATGGTATCTGTCTTTCTCTGTACGGCTTATTTCACTTAGCATAACACTCTCCAGTTCCATCCATGTTGCTACAAAGGGCCATATTTCATTCTTTCTCATTGCCACGTAGTACTCTATTGTGTATATAAACCACAATTTCTTTATCCATTCATCAGTTGATGGACATTTAGGCTTTTTCCACAATTTGGCTATTGTTGAGAATGTTGCTATAAACATTGGGGTACAAGTGCCCCTATGCATCAGCAAGCCTGTATCCCTTGGGTAAATTCCTAGCAGTGCTATTGCTGGGTCATAGACTAGGTCTATTTTTAATTTTTTGAGGAACCTCCACACTGTTTTCCTGAGCGGATACACCAGTTTGCATTCCCACCAACAGTGCAAGAGGGTTCCGATTATTCCACATCCTCTCCAGCATCTATAGTCTCCTGGTTTGTTCATTTTAGCCAATCTGACTGCCGTGAGGTGGTATCTGAGTGTGGTTTTGATTTGTATTTCCCTGATGAGGAGCGACGTTGAGCACCTTTTCATGTGCCTCTTGGCCATCTGGATGTCTTCTTTAGAGAAGTGTCTATTCATGTTTTCTGCCCATTTCTTCACTGGATTGTTTTTTGGGTGTGGAGTTTGGTGAGCTCTTTATAGATTTTGGATACTAGCCCTTTGTCCAATATGTCATTTGCAAATATCTTTTCCCATTCTGTTGGTTGCCTTTTAGTTTTGTTGATTGTTTCCTTTGCTGTGCAGAAGCTTTTTATCTTCATGAGGTCCCAATAGTTCATTTTTGCTTTTAATCCCCTTGCCTTTGGGGATGTGTCAAGTAAGAAATTGCTATGGCTAAGGTCAGAGAGGTTTTTTTCCTGCTTTCTCCTCTAGGGTTTTGATGGTTTCCTGTCTCACATTCAGGTCCTTTATCCATTTTGAGTTTATTTTGGTGAATGGTGTGAGAAAGTGGTCTAGTTTCAACCTTCTGCATGTTGCTGTCCAGTTCTCCCAGCACCATTTGTTAAAGAGACTTTTTCCATTGGATATTCTTTCCTGCTTTGTCAAAGATTAGTTGGCCATACTTTTGTGGGTCTAGTTCTGGGGTTTCTATTCTATTCCATTGGCCTATGTGCCTGTTTTTGTGCCAATACCATGCTGTCTTGATGATTACAGCTTTGTAGTAGAGGCTAAAGTCTGGGATTGTGATGCCTCCTGCTTTGGTCTTTTTCTTAAAAATTTCTTTGGCTATTCGGGGCCTTTTGTGGTTCCATACAAATTTTAAGATTGCTTGTTCCAGCTTCGAGAAGAATGCTGGTGCAATTTTGATTGGGATTGCATTGAATGTATAGATAGCTTTGGGTAGTATTGACATTTTGACAATATTTATTCTTCCAATCCATGAGCAGGGAATGTCTTTCCATTTCTTTATATCTTCTTCAATTACCTGCATAATCTTTCTGTAGTTGTCAGCATACAGATCTTTTACATCTTTGGTTAGGTTTATTCCTAGGTATTTTATGCTTCTTGGTGCAATTGTGAATGGGATCAGTTTCTTTATTTGTCTTTCTGTTGTTTCATTATTAGTGTATAAGAATGCAACTGATTTCTGTACATTGATTTTGTATCCTGCGACTTTGCTGAATTCATGCATCAGTTCTAGCAGACTTTTGGTGGAGTCTATCGGATTTTCCATGTATAATATTGCCCTTCTTCATCTCTTGTCACAGCCTTTAAGTTAAAGTCTAGTTTGTCTGATATAAGTATGGCTACTCCAGGTTTCTTGTGACTTCCAGTGGCATGATAGATAGTTCTCCATCCCCTCACTTTCAATCTGAAGGTGTCCTCAGGTCTAAAATGAGTCTCTTGTAGACAGCAAATAGATGGGTACTGTTTTTTTTTTATCCATTCTGATACTCTATGTCTTTTTCTTGGAGCATTTAGTCCATTTACATTCAGTGTTATTATAGAAAGATATGGGTTTAGACTCATTGTGATGTCTGTAGGTTTCATGCTTGTAGCGATGTCTCTGGTACTTTGTCTCACAGGATCCCCCTTGGGATCTCTTGTAGGGCTGGTTTAGTGGTGATGAATTCCTTCAGTTTTTGTTTGTTTGGGAAGACCTTTATCTCTCCTTCTATTTTAAATGACAGACTTGCTGGATAAAGAATTCTCGGCTGCATATTTTTTTCTGTTCATCACATTGAAGATTTCCTGCCATTCCATTCTGGCCTGCCAAGTTTCAGTAGATAGATCTGTCACTAGTCTTATCGGTCTCCCTTTATATGTTAGGGCACGTTTATCCCTAGCTGCTTTCAGAATTTTCTCTTTATCCTTGTATTTTGTCAGTTTTACTATGATATGTCGTGCAGATCGATTCAAGTTACGTCTGAAGGGAGTTCTCTGTGCCTCTTGGATTTCAATGCCTTTTTCCTTCCCCAGATCAGGGAAGTTCTCAGCTATGATTTGTTCAAGTACACCTTCATCCTCTTTCTCTCTTCTTCCTCTGGAATTCCTATGATACGGATATTGTTCTGTTTGATTGCATCACTTAGTTCTCTAATTCTCCCCTCATACTGCTGGATTTTTTTTATCTCTCTTTTTTACAGCTTCCTCTTTTTCCATAATTTTATCTTCTATTTCTCCTATTCTCTCCTCTGCCTCTTCAATCTGAGGTGTGGTCGCCTGCATTTTATTTTGCAGCTCATTAATAGCATTTTTTAGCTCCTCCTGGCTGTTCCTTAGTCCCTTGATCTCTGTAGCAATAGATTCTCTGCTGTCCTTTATACTGTTTTCAAGCCCAGCGATTCATGTTATGACTATTATTCTAAATTCACTTTCTGTTACATTGTTTAAATCATTTTTGATCAGTTCGTTAGCTATTGCTATTTTCTGAAGTTTCTTTTGAGGGGAATTCTTCCGTTTCATCATCTTGGACAGGTTCAGCTTACCTTTCCTTTGGTGATCTGCTTTGGGAGGGGCCCTGTGGCACCAGGAGGAAGTCAGACCCGCCACCAGAGGGATGGATCCGCAGAACAGCGTTGGTTGTTTGCACAGTACAAGCAAATTCCTTGACAGGAACTGGTTCCCTTTGGGATTTTGGGTGGGGGATGGGCGAGGGAGATGGCGCTTGCGAGCACCTTTGTTCCCCACGAAGCTGAGCTCTGTCATCTGGGGCTCAACAATTCTCCCTACCGTTGTCCTCCAGCCCTCCCACTCCCCGAGCAGAGCTGTTAATAAATAACCTTCCAGATGTTAAGTCCCACTTGCTGTCAGACACACTCTATCCGGAGATGGGTCTTATTTTAGAGACTACAGCTAGCAGAGCCCAGTTGACTCCAGAGTCTATATTCTTAACCATTTTCTTATACTGCCTTCCAGATTCCTGCTCAGTCAAGGCAGAGTGAAATATGTACATTTGGGGCGACAAGAAGGAGGAATTGGGAGCTTCTATTCACTTTCTGCTGACAGTTATCATGTGGAAAGGTAAGCACAGTTTTATCCAAGTTGCCAATTTGTAAAAGAGAAGCCCCAGTCTGGGACTTTATATATAAAATTTACTTATTTTAAATATTGACAACAAATGCCAATTTTTATAAAACACTTTACTAGCTTACAAAAAAACCTGTTGACAGGAAGTATTAAATTATACATGAGGATGTTTAATTCACATACTTATAAAATATTCAGTGTTTTCCTATGAACACTGCTAATTCTGGATACTATTGTTCAGTGTAAGCCTATGGAACCCCCATTTTCTATGTTTATTCTCAGTGTTGTTAATAAGAAACTGACTCTGAGCAGAACACTCTCTGGAGCCAAGCGTAGACAAAAGGCCCATGAAAGAGGGTAGGAAGGGTGGAGAGGTGGTATGTGCTACACGGGCTGGGGGGAGGGAGCCTGGGCGGTGGAGGGGCCCTGACAAGGCAGAGCCCCTGAGTCTGGCTTGCAAAAGTGGAAGGGCCAGACTTGCGTGAGTTCTGAGAGCCAGTGGGACTTAACATCTGGAATGTTATAAGTCAACAGCTCTGCTCGGAGAGTGGGAGGGTTAGAGGACAATGGGAGGGAGAGGTGTTGAGCCCCGGAGGACAGAGCTCAGCCTGGTGGGGAAAAAAGGCACTTGCCAGCACCATCTCTCTCGCCCAGCCAAAATCCCAAAAGGAACCAGTTCCCGTCAAGGAACTTGCTTGCACCACGCAAACACCCAATGCTGTTCTTCTGTGGATCCATCACTCCATCGGGTCTGCCTCCCTCCTGGTGTGAAAAGGCCCCTCCCGAAAGACCACCCAAGACAAAGCGAGCTGAGTCTGCCCCTCCTGCCCCTGTGCACCTTGCGGATCCACCCCGGCTAATATGCCAGATCCCATCAAAGCAGCACCACAAGCCTGGCAGTGTGCAAGTAGCCCAGACAGGTGCCACACCATTCCACAGTGAATCCTGCCCCAGGGAGAAGGGAAGATAAGGTACATACAAGTCTGACTGTGGCCCCATTGGTGGGTTGGGGACAGACATCAGGTCTGAGTGCAGCCCTGCCCACCAATGCAAGTTACCCAGACAGCACAGTGGAAGAACCCCGCAGTTCCACGCCACTCTAGGCACTATCCAAGATGATGAAATGGAAGAATTCTCCTCAAAAGAAACTGCAGGAAGTAGTGACAGCTAAGGAACTGATCAAAAAAGATTTAAACAATGTAACAGAAAATTAATTTAAAATAATAGTCATAACATGAATCTCTGGGCTTGAAAACAGTGGAAACAGTGGAAATCAGGGAGGAAGGTCAACTTTGAGATAGCAATGGATGGTATTCAGAAGGAAAAAACTGATAAATAATGTTAGAATCTGCTCTCCCCTCCCCAGTGCCCAGAAAAGAGAAGCCAGTGCTGGATTTCTAAATTGGTACGTCTCAGACTTTAATGTGCATCACCTGGGGATCTTATTAAAATTCCAATTCCAATTGGGTAGGTCTGTGGTGAGGCCTGAGATGCTGCATTTCTAACAAACTTGCAGATGACAGGCTGCTGGTACATATAGCCACACTTTAAGTAGCAAAAGTCTAAACTAGAGATCAGCAACCTATAGTCCCAAATCAAATCTGGCCCACTGCCTGCTGCTGCACAGCCTGTGAGCTAAGAATGATTTTTAGATTTTTTTAAATGGTTGGAGGAAAAAAATTAAAGTAATATTTTGTGACATGTGTAAATTATGTTAAATGCAAATTTCAGTGTCCATAAATTAAGTTTTATTGGAACACAGCATGTCCATTCATTTACATATTGTGTATGACAGCTTTCTAGCTCAGTTAAGTATTTGCAACAGACACCCACAAACTGAGAATATCTCAACCTTCACAGTTCTTCAACCTCAGATCTGAACGATTAATAAAGAAAATTATGCTGTATCATTGCATGGAGAGAAGAGAAGGGTTTTGAGTTGGGAAGAGGGAACCCTCTGAGCCTGAGACAGAGATTGTACTCCCTTCCACTGACACTGGGAGAAGTCATAACTGAGTGACAATGTCAGTGCACTGGGGCACAGTGCCCCAGACATGTCAGCAGTCAAAAGGGAAGACCTCTGCAAACAGTATGTCCGGGCCCACTCGGAGCAGCAGTGCCCAAAGACAGTCAACAGAAACCTGTTGATGGCAACCTCTGGGAGCCAAGGAGCAACAGTAAAACTGAAACCACTAAGAAATAAAAACCCAGCCCTTGCCTGGTTTTCTGGCACAGCAAAAGGCCAGGACTCTTCTGTGATCAAATGGAGGAATGTAGGAAACCCCCAAAATAATCAAGGTTTAATTTTCTGCCCATACAACATGTTGGGGATTTGAAGATTACATTTAATTTATACAAATAAAGGAATATTTAATTTATAGAAATAAATTTATAGAATAAAAGAAAAAATATCTTGCCTGTATTCATTTACTAGGGCTGCTATAACCAAATATCATAGACTAGGTGGCTTAAACAACAGACATTCATTTCTTACAGTTCTAGAGACTGGGAACTTCAAGATCAAGGTGCCAGAAAGGTAGGTTTTACTCTGAGGCCTCTTCTCTTGGCTTGTAGACTAACCTCCATCTCTGTTAGCTCACATGACTGTTTCTTTGGGCACATATGTAAAAAGAGGGGATGGGGAAGAGGGAGAGGGAAGGAGAGGAGGTGGAGGGAGAGAGCATGGCAAGCAAGCACATGAGTGCAAGAGCACTCTCTACTGTCTCTTCTTATTAAGGACACTAATCCTATCAAATCAGGGTCCCATCATTATGACTTCATTTAACTTTAATTACTTCCTCATAGGCCCTATCTCCCAAAACAGAGACCTTGAGGGTTAAGACTTCAACGTATGAATGGGGAGTATGGGCACAGTTCAGTCCATAACATTGTCCTTAGTGATGTGGACTACAACCCATACTTACTATACCCATTTATATCCCTGATCTTATGAATAGACAGAAAAGATGATGGATTTCTGGCCTGATCTGATATGAGGACATCAAGAGGTACACTTATCTTAATCAATTTTCTCCACTCACCTGCCACTCACCCCCAAACCCAATATCAGATTATTCCTTTAAATGAAGGTTACCTCACTCAAAGGTCTAGGTTAAACTACAAATCCAATAACACAAGAACTGCACTTTACCCTAATGGCACAGAAAACTCTCCTTGACAGGAAATACAGTACTATAGGTAAGAGCATGGACTCTCAGCCAGACTGCAACTTGCCCAGCTATTTGACCTTGAACAAGTCATTTAACCTCCCCATGCCTCAGTTTCCCCATCCATAAAACAGGGTTAAATATAGGGGCACCTGAGTGACTCAGTTGGTTAGGCATCCGACTCTCGATATTGGCTCAGGTCAAGATCTCATGGTCATGAGTTGCCCCATGTTGGGCTCTGCACTCAGTGCAGAGCCCACTTGGGATTCTCTCTCTCCCTCTCTCTGCCCCTCCTCCAAGTGTGTGCATGCTCTCTCTCTCTTGCTCTCCCTCCTTTGTGCACACACGATCTCTCAAAAAAAGTGAATAAACATTTAAAAAGACTGGAATAAACATAGTAACCTACTTCCCAGGATTGTTGTGAAGATTAATCTAATATGTACCAAGCACTTAGAACAGAGCTTGGTACACAGTAAGCACCTGATGGGCATTACTTATTATTTTATCTTAAAGATATGACAGAGTTTTGCATTCTATTACAAAACATATAAATTACTTGCCACCAAGAAAAGTGACAATCCAGGAGGAGGCTATACATACTCATTGGTACACTGCTACGTACACCTAGGGTTTGAAAAGCACAAAAGACAACCTTGGGAAATAGAGGAAAAGACACTGAGGAATAGAAACTCAGGCAAAGGAAGGAGATCTGGAAAAAAAAATCTGGATCTTGGAGTATTTTCCAGAAAGGCCTAGTGTAGATAAGACAACTGGGGCAGAGTGGAGGCTGTTTACAGGCACTGTGCCTGGGAAGAGAGAATTGGTTACAGGGTGCTAAAGACCTTTCTTGGGACTCCCAATTTCTGAGTTTCTCTGGGAAGAAAGATCTTTCAACATTCCCAATTCAGGCCTGCTCTGCCCCCAAACAAGGGCACAAGCTTTGCCTAAAATATCGAGAATAACGAAGTTTGCAACAGAAAGTCCATTTTCTCTTCCCAGAACAAAGCGATGCAATGCAGCAACAGCAGGAGAGACACTGTTGTCCTTCATTCAGAAACAACAAAGGAAATTATCCTTAGGAGACACAAGCCCATGTACAGTAGACTAATGGGCAAAATATTTGCCAGGCTGTAGGCCTCTTATTCAGTATGCAAATGAGTTGAATTAAAGGAAAGAAAGAATCAAAAACAGCTGTTCTGTTTTCTTTCTTCCTGTGTTGACCAGGAGGAAACAATTTTTCAAGTGGTTAAAAAAATAAATGAGTCTACAGCTATATTTCTTCTGCTGCAAAGGCAGCCTCAACACTTAGATTTCTTATTGTTCCATTGTCCTGAATACATGTAATTATTCTAGGTCTGGTATTATCTGTTCTGCACAAACAGCATAGTATTTTTCTGAACTTTTGTCCTGTACCACAAGAACCTACCAAAAAATAAAATCCAAAGAATAGAAGTAAGTGAAAGGATATTTCCATGTCTGGTACAAAATATTCTAAGGGGAATGGTATGTCCCCAACCTCTCTATCCCGCCACTATGTGCACATGCACACATGCGCACACACACACACACACACACACACACACAGTCCTCAAGAGCCATATACCTCCCTCAGGAATTGAGAAAGGAACATAATTACAGATCCTCAAACTCTTCCTACTGCATCATGCTTGGGCTGTACTGTAGGGATATAATCACCGCCCACACACAGCCTAGAAAGTGACCGGCTTGCCTTAGAACTGCCTCAAGAGCCATATGTGCACCGGTTGCAAAGCCAACTATAATTTCCTCCTGGGCACATGGTTCAATATATGTTTTTGCACAAGCAGGCATGGACATGAAAGTCATTTTTCAAGAACTGAGATCCTCAAATATACATATTTATACACATGCCAGTGCTACAGAACATTCAGTAGAGAGGGGGACATCTTGTGGATTATCTCGGAACTGAACATTTCTGGAAGTCAAGCCAGTAATAGGAACAACACCACTGATAATAGCAGCCACCCTTTCTAAACACTTCTATATGCCAGGCAGCCACAGTACTAGGTACCTTACATTTATTATCTCACTTAATATTCCGAGTAAACCTGGGAAGTAGGGATTTTTTTTTCATTATGCAGAGAAACTGAGGCTCAGAGAGATTATGTAATTTATCCAAAACCTCACATCTGGCAAGTGGAAGAGCCAGGAATCAAATTGAAACTTTACTGGTTTGAAAGTTAACTTGCTTTCCTTATGTTATAAAACCACCACTATATTTAGCAGAAGTATGAGGATGGACACTGTATACTTCACTGGTTAAGAGTGCGGGATCTGGGGGCGCCTGGGTGGCGCAGTCGGTTAAGCGTCCGACTTCAGCCAGGTCACGATCTCGCGGTGAGTTCGAGCCCGGCGTCAGGCTCTGGGCTTATGGCTCAGAGCCTGGAGCCTGTTTCCGATTCTGTGTCTCCCTCTCTCTCTGCCCCTCCCCCGTTCATGCTCTGTCTCTCTCTGTCCCAAAAATAAATAAAAAACGTTGAAAAAAAAATTTAAATTTAAAAAAAAAAGAGTGCGGGATCTGGCACCACACTCCTTGAGTTTGATGCCAAATTGGAGGACAGATGGCACACACACCACTGCGGGATCTGGCATCAACTCTGCTGGATGTCCTTGACTGGAAATGTATACATATGACCCTAGTGTCTCATTTCCTCCCCCTTTTTGGTGGTCTTACCAAGACCTAGATCATTTGCATAGAACCTGAGTGCAGAAAGACAAGACTGTTGGCTAGTTTAACCATTCCTAGTAGGCAAGGCTATTCCTAGCATCTTTAGTATGCAGATCCTGGTGTTACATATTCCTGTACCCTGGTGTGGTACCTAGACTAGGAGATCCTTTGTAATATTTCTTGTCATTTAAAAAAAAAAACAAACTAGGTGTTCCCTTGTTCTTCTTAATCTAGCCTATAAATATGTAATGCAAGTTGTGGTCAGGTTTCACTCTCATATTTGGAGTGCTCTCTGTCCCAAGTCTAGTATGCTGGTCCAGGCAGATCTATCCCTGTTGGAACCTTGGCCATGGTGCATAAAGAGCATCAATGCCTGGCCTGTGCTGTGGAATGATGAGAGTTCAGGGGACTGCACACACTTTGCTACTTCTTTGTTTGTAAATAATGCCCACACAGAAACCCTATGTTATGCCTTTACTGTGTGGTCTTAATGGTATATGTCCATGACTTCTTTGCATGACAAAACTTGAACATTTTACTCAACCCTCCTGTGCTTTGGTTCTTTCATCCATAAAAGGGGTGATAAGAGAGCATCCACATCAAAAGGGTGTTAAGTGAATTAATTTGTATACAGAGCTTATGATGCCTGTTCCAGAGTAAGCACTCAATAAACATTAGTAGTTAGTATGGTTATATTCAGAGTAGCAATGCATCTTTGAGGTCACTCTGTTCAGCCTTCTTCCTTTACAGGTGAGGAAACAGAGGTCTAGAAAATGAGAAAGCATTTGAACGGGTGGTCACAACTACTTGGTGACAAGATGAAGCGATTTTTTTCTCTCCCAGTCCAGTGTGAGTCAAAATATTTGCGTGTAAACAGAACTTTGTAAATTGAGTCAGATATTAAATGTCCTAAGGGTGTCAACTACTTAAACGGAATCCTTAATGAGTCATTTTGCAATGTGAAAAACACTTATCATTTACCTTTCTCTCTATACAGCCAGATCTTCCCCGTCCTTAAAAGTGCAGCTCAGAACACTTCTAAGAAGGCTTTCCTCTCTCCAGCCTCCCTCTCCTCCCCCTTGTCTGGATTCTTGCAGCACTTGTCCATTTAGCACTTAACACTCTCTTGTACACTTCCATAATGTTTCATGCTGCTAATCTCATCTGTCCAGCCAGACTGTAGATTTCCAAAGGGAAAGGAGCATTTCTTTTTCTTCATCTGTATTTCCATAGTCACCAGCATTAAGCCGAGAGTCGTTTGGTGGATGTTCGTTATTTCTCTATTGGCTTTTATATACATATCATCAAAGCAAAGTACACCTGGGTGGTGCTAAACAGAAAGTTGGATGTACACAATGCCAAAACACATGTGATTCAATCAGGTACTCACTCAGGATAGCCCTTAGATACTGTGGCTGGGTTTGAGGCCACATTTATACAAGTGCCCTCCACTCCTATGCCATCCCCTTCTTCTGTAAACTCTGTCCATGCAATGCTTTTCAACAGTTTCAAAATAAAGTGTGTCAGGCTCCATTCTGAGCACTTTACATATACTAATTCACTTAATCCCTACACTAAGTCCGGTACAACTATTATCTCCATTCTACAAATGGGAAAGCTGAGGCTCAGAGTGGTAAATAACTTGTGCAGGATCACATGGCTAATAAGTAACGGACTCAGGATTCAAATGCAAGCTATCATGTTCTAGAGCCCACACTTTTAACCACTCTGTTATAATGCTTCTCAACCTTCACATTGATCTTCAGTGGTGTGTGCACCATCTGTCCTCCAAACGGGAAGACAAAATATTTTCAGTGGTAAAACAAATGAGAAAAACCAACTCTCCAAAGTTATAATATGACTACACAATGCCGTGATAACTGAAAAGCGGGGCGGGGGGGGGGGATCCAACAATAACAAGTACTGCCATTATGGAGCACTTGTTAAATGCCAAGTACTGAGTATTATCTCTTTTTTATGCATATTATCTCTTTTAGTCCTTACAACAACCCTGTAAGGTTGTTATTATCTCCATTTTTAGATGAGGAATTAGAGGTTTCCAGAGTCCAAGATACAGAACTAGTTAAGAGGTAGAGACTGATATTAACCCAGATATGCCTGCCTCCAAAGCTAGGGCCCTTAAGCACTATGCTATATTTATGATTTGGTTTTATGCAGGCAGAGATGATTTGAGCTCGTGTTTGCACACTAAACTGGCTGTACTAGTATCACACAAGAGGGTCTGAGTTATTATTTGCCCCTTTGGAGAGCTGCAGAGCCAATGGCACCAGACAAGGGACCAAAAGAGACAAGAGCTATGCATTTACTAGAAGTCAGAGATTGTAGCACATAAGGATTCTGGAACAAATGAACTGATGGTACCCTGAACTCATGGCCTGGGTCAGCAGAGCAACACAGAGCAGTGGTCCTCAAATTTGAGTAGGCTTCAGAATCCCCTGGGAGGTATGTCACACAGCACAGGTTCTTAGGCCTATAGCCCAGATTTTCTGATTCACTAGGTATCAGGTAGCACCCTAGAATTTGCATTTCTAACCAGTTCCCAATTGATGCCAATACTGAAGGTCCTGGGACCACTTTGAGAACCACTGCCATGGGGGATTCCAAACAGGAGACAAAGCTCTGGCGTATCCATGAGGACATGAGATAACTGACAATTTGTAGTTAGAAGAGATGGAGATGGTGGGAAGGCACTAGCTAAGAGTTTATCCTGATATCAGGTATGGGCTGGAGGACCTATCTGCCTCTTGGCCTCTCTATACCTGCAGGCTTAGTCTTACTCCCATTTAAAGGAAAAATCTTGACTATGAGTAAGAAGGACAAAGAGCTTCCCACATCAGTAGCCTTGGCATTAGCTATAAGTTGCACTGAGGAATCAGTTTTTGTATTAGTCTCAATTCCTGTTCCTTGGAATCTAATATCCCAACCATGTATAAAGGGAATCCTGCTTTGCTGATATCAGAGCCACCTAAGGACTGAGGCTTCTGCCTCTGAGTCGCAGCTCAGTAACTGATGTGTTACTATTTGCCATCTGGCATGCCCAGTGCTGACTGTGAGTCAAAGACTTTAACTTCTAGGCACACTCAGGGCCACTTTATCCCCTACCAATGAGAAGAATCCCTCAATATATCAAGGGGTTCTTAGCATCACAAAGATCTACTTTAGCAGAATTCCCAAATGCAAATATGTCTGGTGAGAAGAGTGAAGGGGATTAGTATTCACCTTTTCTTTTAAGTCTCATGTGGTTGAATGGGAAGACTAGGCCTAGACAATCCTGCTGGAGGTCTTTGGAAGGCCAGGAGGAAGAGGGTAAGATCCAAGAGAAAGGAATAAAGGCATGAGTGGCTTACATTTTCTCTGTTCTTAATCTTCATGAGAATCTCTCTATGTCTCTCTCTCATTCTCTTTCCTTCCTTCCCCCATTTTGGAATGATAGGAACCAAAAGATTAAATGGATGGAACCAAGAAGATGTTACAGGGAAAAAGAGACTGAGAGTACTCTGTCTCCAGTCTCATAATCAAGTGAGAGAAGAGACTTGAGAGACTCAAGTCTCATGAATGGTTCAGGCCAGCTTTCCTGGAGTCATAGAGTATAGGAATTTGGAGACCAAAACCCAGCAGTTAGTGAAGGACATGCATTCACCTTTGGGGTCCCCTTTTTGCTTTATATTATATAGGGCCCTAGCAAAACAAAAGCAGTAAGTGATTGGAAGTGACTTGAAAACCAGATGGATTCAAGATATGTTGACGTCAAAGTAACACTGACCATCTGAGTGACATCCCTTGCTTTGGGTTCCTAACCTCTCAAATAAATATAGTTATATTCTCTCCTTCACAGGGTTGTTGAGAGGATTAAATAAGATAATACATAAAAGTATTTAGCTGAATCTACCATAGTGAGGGCTTTGTAAGTAGTATCTGTTACTACACTTATTATTTCTCAGTGCCTTTTGACTGAAATGGGCCCCTGACTTTCTATGTGACATTCATCTTACTACTCTGGGTTTCAGTTGCTTTATCTGTAAGCAAAGAATACAAATAAACTGCTCTACCCACTTCACCAGTATGTGGCAATAACAAAACTGTGCATATGCTTTGAAAAAAAAAATGTAAGAGCCAATCTGAATGTCAGATTATAAGGAGTATTGTAACTTGGCTTCTAGCAGTCATCATTCTCATGACACATAATTTAATAAAACAGTCAACCCAGCATGAATCAGCCAATCCCCCCCCACTGTTATCTCCATCAATCATCCTAAGATGACAAGTTTCTGTGTTGACTTGTAACTCATCTTATGTTACATTTCATAGACTTCTTAGTTTAAAACCTAATTAAGCTGAAGCTCCAGTTTCATTTATTGAATAGCTGGGCACTAAACTTTGTACCAACACTGAGTGGGGTAAAAAGTGTTATGAAAGATGGCTAAAAATATAGGCAAGGGCCAGAGTAGACTATTCAGGCCATTGCAGACCATAGAAATGAATGTCTTTATCCTAAGGGCAATGGGAAATATTGCTGGTCAATCTGAAAGGGACAGAAAGATAGTTGTGACAAGTTTTGATTTACTCTGGCTGCTATAAAGAAAATGGATTGAAGGGAGGTAAGAATAGAGGTAGAAGGACCAGTTGGTAGCCTACTGCAGTTGTCCAGGTTAAAGATATTGGTGTTGTGGTCTACAGAGACGTCACTGAAGATGGAAAGATTTGAGAGATCATCTACGAGGTAAAATAATTGCCAGGACCTGGGAAGGGATTTAATGTAGGTGGGAGAGGAAAGAGATCAAGAATAACCCCATCAGTACTGAGTTTCTTGTTGATGCAAATGGATAGATCATGAAGTGTTTTACTGATATAGAGGACTCTAGAAAGGAAACAGGCTGGGGCAAATGTACACCACAAGTACAATTTGGACTATGTTGAGTTTGAGGTGACTGTGGGACTCCAAGTATATAGGTGGATATATAGGAATGAAACTCAGAAAAGAGAGGTCTGAGCTGAAAGTATATGTTTAAGATATATTCATTCCCGTCACCAACTATTTGCCTTGACATTAACCTGAGTTTGCTGACTGTATTTGCTTTCCACTCTCAACACCCTTCAAGTGGTCACACAATCAATGTTTAGATCTAGTCCCAGGTTTTTGCCCTTTCCAGGCTTATACTGCTGCAACAGTTAACTGAACCATGGCCAATTGTGTCCTGAGTTGTAATACAGTGCCTATTAGGTGTTTCCAGATCATGGAAGTCTACAAGACAGAGCAAAATGGGTTAGGGTAGTAGGTCACGGTGGTTAATGTTCGATATAGGAAAGAGATCCCCAACAAAAGTCAACTGGAAGCTTAGATTGTGAGGTGTATGTCTATACATCTTGAATTCTGAAATTAAAACTGATCTCCAGGGACCCAAAGCAATGAGGAAGGCACAAACAACTTGAATGAGTGTCTACTATACATACATTGGTAGTAGAATTTAGGCTTAAAAAGGGACACAAGGTATGGGGTATCAGGTATGGGGTAAGAGCAAAGACTGCTTAAGTAATAATGACTTGGGTATCAATGTATGCTAGTCTTAAACACCTTTTACTAGTAATCTAGTTTAATGACGGATATGCCTTTATATTAATTTTATATATGATAATTATTAATCATATTAACCTTAAGACCCTGAATGAATTAGTATGGCATCTCCATAATTTCTTTAATAAAAGAATATAAGAAGAAATGAGGAGCACTAAGACATGTCCTAAAGTAAAGATGCATTTGCCTGAGTGCTGAGTGATATAATCAACTGACAAGGATGGGTCAGCAGAATGAAACAAAAATAAGGACAAAATAAGGACACATGGCCCAGTACTTAACTGGATTATATCAACGTGCATTATTTTCCTTCCTAAAAGTCAATTATTCCACTAGTAGATTATAGCAAAACTCCCCAACCCTATGAGTTATAGGGACTAGGTGTGCCACAAAAGTGTTACGGTTTTGCTGAGATATCAGTCCCATCCACTCCCATGACTGCTGGATGGAGCCTGGAGCTGGAAGCAACCTAACCCATTGACCTCACTGTGCCCTACCAATATTTTCCTTGTGTCCTATGACATTAAAAACTTGGGAATCACTGGATTATAATATGCACTCATTTTTTCCTCTCCTAAAAATTGTTACCAACAGCCTGAAGGCTTCATACACATATTTAGCTGATATTTTATTTGTATGTATTGATTTTTTTAAATTGAGGTTGCTTTGGGGAAGGCTGGTGGAAATGCAGTGACTCAAGCACCTACCGGCCTCCCCTTTACTCCTCTACTGATGGATGTGCAATGCTTCCAAAGAATGGTATGTGTTCCATAAGTAATATAGGACTTGATGTGAGGTGACACCCAGATGAATAATATATGTACACACACACACACACACACACACACACACACACCATGATTTTCAAGATATCTTTGCTTAAGGAGGTTAAAATAGTAAATAAAAAAGAAAGAAAATAAAAGAAGGAAAGAAAAGATAATTAAAAGAAAAAATCAGGTACAATAGTAAAGTCAGTACCTAAATTAAAAATGACTGAATTTTTGAGGTGCTAAACTAATATAAAGTACACATAGGCTCTGAAATCAATAGGCCAGTCAAATACCTAATTTACTGCTAATAAACTGTGTGTCCTTGAGCAGAGTTATTCACCTCTCTGGGCCTGATTTGACATCCACATGTAGAAGGTAATAAGCTTGTTGTGTGAGTTAAATAAAATAACATCAATACACAGTCCATAATATAATACCTAGCACATAATAAGAGTTCAAGAAAAGTTGCTTCCCTTCTCCCTGAGCTTAATAGTGTTATTTTATATAAATCACTCGCTGGAGTTCAATGTTGACCCCAAACAGAAAGTACCCCAAACTCTAACTGGGTGCTTTCAAGCTGACAGCCTCAATGCTTAAAGTGCTAGATACAGAAAATTTAGATCTGCCCAAGTAATTATGCCCAAACCTTGGTATGTTAGATATGAAATGATTTTAGCCAAAAGTGAGGCCAGAGGAAAATTTCAAATTTGAACTTGGTTTGGATAGGAAATCACTGAATTGTTCTCTTTGGAGATTTCTCCACTGGTTTTCATCAAGCTTTTCCATAGCTTTGTGAGTTCATTGACATGAGTTTGCTTTTCAGGAAAATTTTCAGAGATGACAGAAAGGCATGAAGAACTGAAAGAAAATAATTCTAAGCACTTTGGCCTTTTATAAGTCCCTTTGCGGGATCATTTGGAACCTTGTTTTACTTACGAAACAAGTCAGAATACTAGCTTACATGTGTGGAGTACTCTCACATATATGATCTCTGTCTGACTCCATCTGCCCTACAGGGGTCCAGGGAAACCTTTGCTAGTAGACCCTGTCACCCAAAACATCAACAGATGCCATATTCCAAGGAGCGGGTAGAGTTGAGAATTAGGTGGGGAGCTGTTCCTTTTAAGCCAAGAGAATTTAGGAAAGATCAGTAAAACCTATGAAGATGAATACATAATTTAGAAAAAAGAGCAATGCCAGAAATTGGAAGGCCAGTAATAATATGACAGTGGGATGTCAGAGACAACAATGGGAAGGTGGATTTGGACCTGGATGAATGAATAGGAAAAGTGCTGTGTTCATGGCTAGCTTTAAAGAGCCAGGGCCAAATGTTTTTTTTTTGTTAAATTCACCCCACTGTTTCAGTTGTATTCAGCAACCCAAAATGTTGTTTATATAGTAGAGAGATGTAATAGCACTGAGCCACCCAGTACTCCTTGAGATCACTTGACTGTGAGCTCCTTAAAAGCAGGGACTGCATCTCAATTCATACCTAACAGCTGTCAGGCTCAGTTCTGCTGGTCTATTTTTCCAACAATCTCGCTTTCTATTCCCAGCATACATGCCAAACATACTGCATCTCCACCTGGATAATGCATGGGTGCTTCACACTCATTAAGTCTAAAGCTGAACTTATATATATCCACCTCAAGAGAAGCCTGCCCTTCTTCTTATATTGCCTATCTCAAGCACAGACCAATACCCCAACCCAATGGTTCATGTCAGAAAGCTGGGAGTCACATTAGAGTGTTCCCTCTCTTTCAGCTACCATTTCCAAGAAGTCATTAAAGGTCTGTCAACTCTACCTTCTAAATCTCAGTCTCTCTTTCTCTCTTCCTCCCTCTCCCTCCTTTTTCTCCCGCCCCTCTCCCTCTCTCCTTTTTCTTCCCCCCACCTCGAAAGAAATTCTGCACCACAATCACCTGGGAAGATATTGTTAAAAATGCAATTGCGCAATTGTGTGGGGGCCCCTGGGTGGCTCAGTTGGTAAAGCTTCAGATTCTGGATTTCAGCTCAGGTAACGATCTCACCATTTGTGGGACTGAACCCCATGTTAGGCTCCATGGTGACAGCATGGAATGTGCTTGGGATTCTCTCTCTCCATCTCTCTATGTCCCTCCTCAACTCACAGTTTCTCTCTCTCTCTCTCTCTCTCTCAATAAAGAAATAAACTTTTTTTTAAAAAAAATCAACTGCTTGGACTCCATTCCAGTCCTACCAACTCAGATTTCATAGGGACAATATCTGAAGTCTATATTTTTATAAGCTCACCAGGTGATTAGGAGGCCAATGGCCCAAGGATAAAGCTTTCAGCATCACTGTTCTAATCTCTCCCCTCTTCTCCAATACCCCTTCTATTGTCTTAGTTCAAGAATTCATCATCTCTCCTCTATAGACTTTAAGGTTCATGAGAGTATGGACTATGTCTATTTTGATCACTATTGTATCCCCAGTGCCTACCTAGCACGGTACCTGACACATTGTAAGCCCTCCGTATATTTTTGGGGAATAAATTAATGAACTAGGATGAGGAGGTAGCAGTGAAAATATTCAGGACAGAGTTGTATACATCTTATTGACATTCAGTTTAAAAATTCAGTTTAGCCAAGGATACAACTTATCTAATCATAACCCTATAAAGCACATTTTACCTAAGTATCTCAACACTCCAGGTATATTAAGACAATGATAACTGTTGTAATAAATAAACCTAGTGGCTCAACACAATAGAAATATACTTCTTGTTCACTTAACAGTCCAATATGGATGATCCCAGTTAGTAGGTGACTTTCCAGATGGAAATATAAGCACCCAGGCACCTTACATCTTTTGACTCTTCCATCTTCAACACACTTAATGCCAAGATCAGTATTGTTGTCTGAAATGGAAAGAGAGAGTTTAGAATGAACAGCTTCTTCTAAAAGTGACCAAATCACTTCTGCTCAAATTCCATCAGCAAGTATTAGTCATATGGCACCACCTAGATACAAAGGGAGCTCAGAAATACAATCCCTATGACGATTCTATATATATTAGGAATATTAATTTCTTGGTGATTAATTAGCCATGTTTGCCATCCCATATAAGCTGTATGCTGACTGTGCAAATCCACTTATCCAGTATATTTAATTGAACTTTAACCTTAGAGACAAATTACAAAATAGTTTTCATTTCAGAGATTGGCTACATTATCCAACTATGCCAGAAGGAATACAGGGCTGTTTTATAGCAGAGAATGTACATGAGGAGCTTAGCTAGGAATGGAACCAAGAGCAAGATGAGCTAAAGGTGCCAATTGGCTCACTTCTCCTAGTTTTCTCTGCATCTCCTTAATGGCAAATTCACCTAAAACACAAAGTACAGTTATTTTCAAATATAAGCTTTTGACCTCAGAGGTGCAAATCCCTCCCCTGGGGAGGGATTTAATACCCAAATGCATTTTAGCTAAAACAAAGAGTTTGCATCTCAGAGAAACCCCCAGAAAGTTGCAATGGCACAAATTCATCTCCATCAAGATTTTGCTGCCTGAATACACACGCAAAAAAAAAATGTTTGGGTATATTTGTGACAATCTTCTAAACTATCATAGAAAACCTCTTGGGGCACAGACATTTAATCATTCTGGAATGGAATGGCTTTGGGGGACAGTCTGTCTTTGGGTCTATTTCTATTTGAGGTCTTAAAGTGTGCCTCAAGTGCCTGGCTAGCCTGATGGATTAGGTACTGAACCCTGAGGCTCTTGAGGTCAATTATTTATGGCAGCTGAAAGCTGTGAAATGTCATTCTGCTGAGAAGGCTATGCAGCATTCAGTCAATAGAATTAGCAAACACTTGAACATTTATTTTAGCACCAGCTGCTAGGCCCTCTAGAGATATTTAATATATCCAGATGTAAGTTTCTCAGGAAGGACCATCAGAGCCTCAACAGTAGCCAGAGCCAAGGATAGCTTAGCTACATGTGACATATTTCTAGTGTTGCAGGAAACAATGCACCCAATGGAGCCCCTATTATAGATCCTCACTTCTCCTAAGTCCAGTGAATAAACAATGTTTGAAGAGGAGGAGTGAAATAGAAATGGACTATCAACCAAAACTCAACAACCACCCCCAACTCTCTTCAAATCATTGAAAGAAGAGCCAAGTTCCATTTCCCAACCTGCCTGGCCCAAGTGGATCTAGTTCACCCATCCTTGAGTCAGTAATGTAAGATCCTTGCTCCTGGTGTGTGCTACTGCATGTGCAATCTGCCACCACATCTGTGGAAGGAATACAGGCCAATCCACCTCTTGCTGGGTCACTCTGTTCTTCATATTCTTGGCCCTTTTGCTCATCTTTGCCTCCAGATTCAACTTTCTTAGTCTCCCTCATTTAACAGTCTGTTTTGGACTTTCACTTTTGGCTCAACAGCACTCTCCCTCTGTTCCCTGCAGCCCCAACCACAGTTCCTCACTCGGCACTGAGCATCACAACACACTTTGAAGTTACTGGCCCTGGTACTGTAGGACCAACCAGCTGAGATGTTTCCTGCACCACTTCTCCACACAGAGAATAAAAATAGATACCTCTCATCAGCATACACACAACAGCATCTCACTGAACACTTACCATCCAGGAATGTCAGTGGTTGCCCCATCTCAGCCCCATCCCAAATGTTTGGAATAAGCATTCAGCTACCACCACACTGCCCCAATCTTGGCTGTTCCCTACCACTAGGACAATGTGCAAGACTTTTTCACTCTATAATTAGGCACCAGGTCACCATTCTATTAATAATTATCTACTGCTCCAAAACAAATAATCCAAAATCTTAGCAGCTTAAACAAACATATCCCAATTTCTGAGGGTCAAGAATCCTGGAGCACCAGCTTGTCTGAATGATTCCAGTTCAGGGTCTGTAAGGACTTTGCAGCTGTAGGCCAAGGCTGCAGTCATCTGAGGGAGTTGGAGAAGTTCACACTTGTGGCTTCTGGAAGGAGGCTTCAGTTCCTCCCAGCAGGGGACTCTCCACAAGACTGTTCAATGACATAACAGCTGGATTCCCCCAGAGTAAGTGGTCTAGGAGAGTCCCCAAGACGAAAGCCACAAATCTTTTCATAACCTGATCTTGGAAGTGATATTCCATCATTTCTGTTCATTGGAAGCAAGACACCAGCCACATTCAAGGGAAGTAAATTAAGTTCCATCGCTTGAAGTGAGGAATGTCAAAGAATTTGAGCACATATAATTAAAATTACCACACCAACAAACACCTCTGGAAGAGAGAAAAAATATTTCTCTGGCCCCCTTCTGCCCACTTCTATTGGGCACTCAGGGCATTTCCATTCTCCTCAGAGCTTTGGTGTCCAGTGGTAGGGAAGGCTTTGCCTTATATTTCAGGCAATTTGTAGGTTCCAGCTACCTGTATCATTTGCTGTTGGCACCACTTCCCATAGGTTGGCCCTGGTTCTGCCACTTCCCTAAGTCTGGATTTACCTGATCTACATCTGAAGTTTCTCTTTATCTACCCTGCACTTCTGTAGTAGAATGGGCTGGACACTCCTAGACCATATTCCCTTAACCTGCCAGACTGGATGGGATTTGCCATGCTTCAGTTTAGACTTCATTTCTAATTGCACAGCTCCCACCAGAGCCAATTCTGCCACCTTTGGTTTTCCCTCAGCATTCTTCCCAAGCTTTCCACTAAATTGGCCTCCTCATTCCCAGCTGATGATGACAAGATACTGATTGGGATCCTTTCCAAATGGCAGCCCATGATGCACTTCCTGAACACAGAGAACTACAAGCCCTCCTGGGAAAATGTCAAAGGTCCTCTTCCAGACCACCTAGAAATATCCTTGAGGCCCCTTCCTAGACCCAAAGTACAACAGTGACTATCAAGGGAGCAACTCCTTTCTGTCTAAAAAAATATGTTTTTTATCTTTTATTTTTGTTAATGTTTATTTACTTTTGAGAGAGACAGAGCATGAGTGGAGGGGCAGAGAGAGAGGGAGAAACAAAATCTGAGGCAGGCTCCATTCTCTGAGCTATCAACACAGAGCCTGACGTGGGACTGGAACCCATGAACCATGAGATCATGACCTGAGCTCAAGTCCGACACTTAACCGACTGAGCCACCCAGGAGCCCCCAAAAATGTGTTTTATAAATATGATTTGAAATACCCTATCCCCAAAACCCTAACAATGCTACATTTAGCTATGGAATCAATCCAAATTATATTCTGATTAGTGTCATATGTATTCATATATTGTCATATATTTATGTGTGTACTTATTATTTTTATTCTGCATTTTTCATTTAATATTACTTCAAATTCAACTGTCCATATATCAATACAGTCCCATATTTGTTATTTTTAATATACATGGGATTAATATACATGAGATTCCATCTCATTAACATGCATGGTTTTGTTTAGCTACCCACCTCTCACTATTTACTTGTTTCCAGCTTTTTAATGGTTATAAAACTCCCATTAACATTTGTGCAAATTAATTTGTTTTAAGGTTATAAAATTAATTTCTTTTGTCTTAAGATTATTTCACTTGAAATTCTTTGGGCACATTTCAGACTTTTAATCTAATTTATACACTGCCTGCATCTAAAGAGATTCTAAATGGCTTACAATATAAGCACACACACAAAGGCACCTGGGTGGCTCAGTTGGTTAAGCATCCAACTTTGGCTCAGGTCATGATCTCATGGATCATGGGTTCAAGCCCCACATCAGGCTCTCTGCTGGCAGCACAGAGCCCACTTCAGATCTCTGGTCTCCCTCTCTCTGTGCCCCTCCTGCTCATATGCTCACTCGCTCTCTCTCTCTCTCTCTCTCTCTCTCAAAAATAAATTTAAAAAAAAACAAAATAAAGCACATATATAATACATGGCAATATCCACATAGACATCGATAGGACTGTTAGAGATATAATAGAACTAAAAAGGCTTATGTGAAAACTCTAAACCACATGATTCATGTTTTGAGATGGCATCATGATGTCTATGAATTCAGACTTCAGTTTCTTCTTGTGGTGGTTGACAGTGAGTCCCCTCTAAGACAGAATAAATAAAAGTTACAAAACAGCTCTATTTAGAAAGGCATGCCTCATAATGCACACAAGATAAAAGAGCAGAAGACTGCATAAATTCCTTCCGCACACACAAAAAAAGGCATTTAAAGAGTCCTTGATGTAATGAAACTTGAGGTTTTAGGGCAATAGGTGTTTAGTTGTAGAAGTGGTTGGGGAAACCAACTTTGGAGTCGGAAAGTAATTTTTTCAGAAAACAAACATAAGAATTCTTGGGGCACCTGGGTGGCTCAGTCAGTTGAGCGGCCAACTTCGGCTTAGGTCATGATCTTGTGGTCCCTGAGTTCAAGCCCCGCGTGGGGCTCTGTGCTGACAGCTCGAAGCCTGGGCCTGCTTGGTTTCTATGTCTCCCTCTCTCTCTCTCTGCCCCTCCCCTGCTCACACTCTGTCTCTTTCAAAAATAAATAAACATTAAAAACTTTTTTTAAGAATTCTGTTCTATAATAACTAAACTTGTTTAGTTTTGAAATATCTCAAATGCCTGCCTTCATCCAAAAACCATTTTTCTTCCAGATACAGTGTTTGAGATTCCTAATCAAAGAGTTCCCAATTTTTCTAAGAGATATCGCTTCGTCTTCCCTGAAAAGAGTTTCCCCTCTAAAACTCTGTTAGCTCTCGATCTCACACCACTACCAAAATAAATACCAAATGAATTAAAGATTAAAATATGAAGAGAAACTAGATTAAAATTAGTAGAAAGTATATATGCATGTTACATAGTCTCAGCATGGAGAAAGTGCTTCCAAACATAACCCCAAGAGCAGAAAATCCAAAAGAAAAATGACTTATTAACTAAATCAGTATTTATAAATTCTCTTCAAAATACCATAAATAAAATGTAAAGGCAAAAGACAAGCTTGAAAAAAATATTTACAATATGGATGTCAAAGAGTTAATATACCCAATTTGTAATGAGCTCATAAAAATCAATAATAAAAGATAAATATCCTAATAGAAAAATAAGTAAATTGCATTAATAAGCATTTCACAAAAGAAGAAATGCAACATTTATGGGAAATAAATATTAACCTCTCTAATGATCACAGAAATGCATATAAAAGCGCATATAAAAACAATGATAAAATATATTTTTTCTTGTATAAATTGGCAAATATATTACATGTCTAACTAGAGTGGGGAAACCAAGTACTCTCATACCTTGCTGCTCATAATAAACATAAATTCTGGAGCAATGGAAATACAGGATAAGCAAAAGTCTTTAAGATGCACATACCCATTGACCTAGCAATTCCATTTCTAAGAAATTATGAGGAAATTAGCAACAATATGCACAGGATGTTCACTGCTGAGTACACATAATTTCAGCATCCATATTATGAAACAATAGACACACCATTAAAGATTATATAACTGAAGAATGAGAAAAATATACAAGGTGAACTGCCAAATTAGAAACAAAACTATTAAAAACAAGTATGTTGTTAGAAGGACAGGCCTTTTCAAGCCCCTGCTTCAAACGGTTCATTATTTTTCCATTGTTCTTAGAACAAAGTTTAAAACCCTTAACCTGCAGGTTTTATCTGGTCCTTGCCTTAGATTCAGCCTCATCATGGCCTGCATTCCTCCTTTCCTGTCATTTTAGCCTAATTTTAGGTCCCAGAACAGGAGTTGACAAACGTTTTCCGTAAAAGGACAGATAAAAAATATGTTAGACTTTACAAGAGGCCATACAATATCTATTTGAACCATTCAACTCCACAGTTGTAGGACAGAAACAACCATAGACAGTATGTGTATGAATGGGCATACTGTCTTCAGATAAAACTTTATTTATAAAAACAGGTAATGTTATGGCAAGTCTAGTTTGCCCACTCCATTCTAGAGCATCCCATATCCCCCCAGTCACTGATATTTTGCTTTTCCCACATGCTATCACCTCAGCTTGAAAAGATCTTTCCATCTCACCCACCTCTCCCCTCCCCAATCTCCCATCACTCAAACCTCCTTGGCCTACTTCCTGATTATCTTTCAGATTTCATCTCAAATGTCACTTCCTAAGGAAACCATTCTTTTATGTCTAGATCCATATCAGTCCCCTCTCCCACACACTGTCACAACACACTGCTATTTCTTCATGACCTTTAACACAATTTGTAACTGCATATTTAATTTGTGATGATGGGAAAATGTTCGTTAGAGTCCAAGCTCCATGGAGATAGACAGTGATCCTGTTTGCTATTACATCTCTAAAACTTACAAGAGAGCCAAAAAATCCTTGCTCAATAAATCCTTGCTGAATGAACAAATGAATGAATGAATGAAATACACCAAATGTTATCTGTGGGTGGCAGGACTTTGGGTCATTTTTGGTTTTCTCCTTTGTGCCTCAAATGTGTTTTCTGTTTTCTGAGTTGCACTCATATTCCTTTTGTATTTAGGAAAAATAAAAATAGAAAATGCAAAATTTTAAAAACAGCATAAAAACAATGCATCAATAAATATGAAATCATGACATAGGAATAAGAGGACCTTGAGTAAATGCATGATCAGAATGGGTAAACTTACTCTGGAAGGTCTCTCTGTAAGGGGTTTTCAAGCCAGGTCTTCAAGGTGATGGTTGTATGAAAACTGGTTAAAGGGAGAAAGAGGGCACAGCAGATGAGGTTACTGGAATGTGCAAAAACACAAAGGTAGAAAGTAACATGAAAATGGAAATTGAAAGTCACAAAACCAAAAAATTCAGGAGACCAGAAGCAAACAGCATAGAGGAGGGTTACTGGTTTCTATTGAACCTTTCCCCTCTTTTCTCCTCTTCATCTTGCTTTTGAAAGTGTACAAAATGGCAAAGCCCCAAGAGTGCCCCTGATGTGCTTTCTGAAGAATCCAAGAGAGCTCACATTTCGAATCAAACTTGAATGCTCTGGCTTAGCTGATGCTCCGTAGAGACATGTAGTCCCACCTGGGTGAAACATCAAATGAAATCCCTCACTGGAGAGCACCAGTGATAATTAAGCTACTTTTATAAAAAATACACTGGAATGACATTTTCTCAGAGACTGTCTTAAGGTTCCTCTTAGCCTCTTGAACTTCAGCTCTTGCTCCTTATCTTTCAAAAAGACTCACTCCCCAGCTAGGAATGTGCCAAACATTTTGACCGAGTACTTATCTGCACAACCACAAAACCAATATCATCAGTTAGGGAAAAACAATTTCCTCTGGCAAGTAGAGATGGCCTAATTGCTAAATCTGACAGGTTCAAGCCACCCAAAAGTATAATGGATGTTGATAACCACTGGCAGGTTGGACATTTGATGCATACAGTATTGCTGGAAATTAGTTACATCAAGGGTTGCAACTGACCGTTAGACTAAATTGTCCAATTTCCGTGGGTTTCAATAAATAGCTCTATCAACTTGGTAAAGTGCCAAGCTAGAAAGTTAGCCCATTAACTACGGCTCTGAAAAAAAAAAGGCTAACAGAGTGGAGGATACTTACAGTATTTATGTTCCAAATCAATGTGAAAATAAATCTCTGTGGCAAAATTGTGCTCCGGATGTTGGGGATGATTTCCCCTCTCCATTTGGAGGTTTGGGGAACCATGCCTAGACTGAGCCATTACCTGGAAATGACTGAGATTTGGGGGAAGCTGACAGTGGCATTGAGTTTAGTGTTCCAGGATATTCAGAGCCTGATTCATTATTCACTGGGCTGTTTTGAGGAAAAGCTAAGTCTCATCCACAATGAGTACTGTTTCCTCATGCCTCATCTCCCCTTTACAGAGCAGCAGGGATAGGCTAACAAATGGACAGAAACTGAAACTTCCCTGGACCCTACCAGTGCGAGGTAAATGCAGCCCTGAGCCCCACTTTGGAAGAGAGAACTGTGAAGAAGCATGGGAAACCCAGGAATCACTACAGAGCTGCTACAGGGGAAATAATTCACAGCACACAGAGTTCCAACCTACATGATTACCTCCCAATCATTAGTAAACCCCTTCCATATAATCAGTAAAAGCAGAAAGCAGAGTCTTAAGGATTAAACTGGATTGGCAGTTTAAAGGAGGAGAAATGGCTCTATTAAGCACACTAGAATAACAGAGAGAAAGCAAACCACCAAGAATAGCAACAATTAAAAGAAGCCGTCTCTTCTCTTGGGAAGGTTGAGAGGTTCAGTGTAGTAATGGCAATGCCCAGGAAGGCTGTTGCTATGGTCCTGGAGGGGAGAGATGATATATACATGAATTAAAACAGTGGCAAAGGCAGTGAAGATGGAGAAGAAGGGGTAAGTCTAAAAGATATTTAAGAACTATAATCAACAGGACTTAGTCACTGATGGAGAAGGGTACACTAAATGAGGTATCTAGGATGTGATATTAACATACAATCCTTCAAAAAAGTAAATAAGTTAATATTTGTAAAGTCCTTAGAATAGTGCCTGTTATATAATAAGAGCTATAGGGGTTCTTACTAATTATCATTATTATTTTCCCAGTCAAACTGAAAGTGTAAAATGCCAGACTAACCAGGATACACAGAAGTTCCATATTCAACAAGAGATTCTAACGTGTATGTTGCTGGGGCACCTGGATGGTTCAGTTGGTTAGGCATCCTACTTCAGCTCAGGTCATGATCTCACAGTCTGTGAATTCGAGCCCTGCATCGGGCTCTGTGCTGACAGCTCAGAGCCTGGAGCCTGTTTCAGATTCTGTGTGTGTGTCTCTCTCTCTGTCCCTCCCTTGCTCATGCTCTGTCTCTCTCTGTCTCAAAAATAAATAAAAACATTTAAAAATTTTAAAAAAATAATAAAGTGTATGTTGTTAATGATTTGTACTGCACCACTCTCCTATACCTGCCCTGACAGACATGCAGGTAACTGACCCAGGATTGGGCTGTTGCTGGTATAATACCAATAACTAGCATCCATATACCACTCTACCTTGAACCAAGTGTTTTTACGTGCCATTTCATCTGACACTAACAAGAACTTCATAAAGTTGGTAGAAGTGAGGTCCTGACTCTATGCTATGCTCCAACTTAAGCTCTGTGGGAACAAGAACTATGTCTTTTTGCCCTTATTATTCCCCATAGAACTTAGCACTTAGTAGGCAGTTTCAAGTGGTCAGATCAATATGGCAGCATGGTTGAAACTACTGGCTCTGGATCCAAACAACCTGTACTTGAAGCCCAACTCTACCTCTGTGGGTCCCTGAGAAGTTAGTTCGGCTCTTTGAGCCTCAGATACCTCATCTGCAAAATGGGAGCAATAACAGAGCTTTCTTCAGATGGCTGTTGGAAGGATCAAAAGAGATAATGCATATAAAGCCCTTAGCACAATGTCTGGCCTGTGCCCAAGAAATGAGTTATACTTGGTATTGCTTGCATGTGTGGAAGCCCAGTTAATAGAAAAGAATTTTAAGTAGTCAAAGCAAGAGTTAAGATATAAAATCATGGGGATTATTTTTCCATCAAAAAGATAGCTAGAACAGTGTATGCACATGTCGTATACTCTACGTCTAAAGTTCTCTTTTGGCCAGCAAAACAGTGGATGCAGGATTAACGTGAGAGATGGCTAATGTTCAGAAAAAGACAAGCACCCCGAATAAGGGTCCTTGCCCCGTATTTATTTAAATCAGAAGGCTTACAAACGTGATTGCTGTGTACAAAGAGACAAAGAAACTGTGAAGATTAACTTGGGGACGTGAGTGAAAAAGGGGGGTTTTGAAGATATACAGTGTTTGGAGTTTGGGTCAATATAAAACAAAATCCGAGTGCAGGGCAGATGGGTAGATGGTTGTTAACAGCAGACGGGACGAGTCGTGCCTGTTTATCTTAGCTAGCCTAGGGGATAAGGCAGATAGGGGAAATAACTTCAGGGTTAACAAGGCACCTTTTCCTCTGTTAACCATCTCTGCTCTGTGCTGTTTTGCCTGCAGTGCAGCAGTCCACAGTTCAATTGGCCAATTTACCCAACGTGGCCCTATTTTCCTGTGAAAGCAGCTTTCTTCTATAATACTAAATTTGGGGTGTTTTCACCCTGAATATTTAATCTTGTTATTCCTTTGTATTGGGCACCTTTGTGCCATTTCTTTTTAAAGCCTTTGCCTCTCTCTCTCTCTCTCTCTCTCTCTCTCTATTTTGGGGGCTCTGCACCCCCTCTCTATTTGGGGGTGCTTTTACACCTCCCTAATCCTGGCACCTTTGTGCCTCCCTATTCTCGAGGTGTCTTTGCACCCCCCTATTCTTGGAGTGCCGATCTGGTTTACCCAAACTCGGGTGTGACCATTTTATGACTTTGTATTTCTTTATGCCTTGTTAACCCATTGGTGTAAAACCAGGGGATTCCTAAGCTTATCCCCTGCATGCACAGAAAGAGATTTGCACAGACATAGGCCTAGTTCCAGGAAAGGAGCAGAGCTCTAAGGGTGAAGAGGAAAAGGTACAAGGGAAGAACAGCCCAAAATAGATTCAGGAACCCGTTGCTTGGCCTGGAAACCTGAAACTTCCGAAGTCGGCTCCTCTGAATATTATTTCCCCATTCAAAAATGTGAGCTCAATTATGTTAGGATCAAAAACTCTGGCATGAGCTGCAAACAGCTGGGCTCTTGCTATAAATTCCCTGCTGTGACCAAAGCATAATGAAGTTAGGGCTTTTTCATGTGCATTTTTTTTAACCCGAGAAAGGAAAATATAGCTCTCCAAAGTAAAGAAATGCAACTGCCCCTGTTAGATTCTATTCAAATCTATTTAAATCCAGAAATGGCAAGCCCTTGCCAGGTAAAGCTAAAAGAATTCTCAAGCATACTGGTGATGTGGAAAAGGGGCACACAGGCTTAACAAAACAAGAGCATAGCTGTGAAAGGCCAGAAATGCCCACTTCTCTTCTCCAAACCCTGGGCCTGAACCACTTACCACTACCTTTCTGTATTGCTCTGAAGAGGCCATCAAATAGCCCTGCTACTTATCTCTACCCCTCACCACCCCCTCACCACTGGCCACTGGGCTTGGCATGCAAATAAAGGCACCACGGTAAATGCATCTTTCCCCTAGCTCAGTAGCATCTCTTCGTGGATGCCCAGAAAGCGTTGTTGTTCCTTTAATCTGTTGTCTTTCTGGATCACAAAAGATCTATCAGGAAGTCATAAAGTGCTGAGACATGACCTGGACCTGGGAGGAGAGGAAAGGGTAAGGAATGTAATCCCAAACAGAAGTGACACAGTACTGCCTTAGGCTGGAGAAAAGGCTCAAGTATATGGACCATTTAAAACCAACTTCCTGGAGTGAAGGGCAAAATATTTTACCCAACAAGACACTGGTCATATTTTTACTTCATCTCACAGTGATTTGTGAAAATTTGGGGCTGTCCCCCCAAAGAAACATTTATGGTGACAAAACAGTTTTCTCAGCCCAATATTACTGATTGGCTGTACCACATATAAACAATCCTGTACTGGTAGCTATCTTTTCATGTATCATACCTTATGTCTTCATGGAAGTCTACGGTTGAATCCTGTGCTTTCTATAGAAGTCCCCAAGACCTAAGAGGCTGTGATGCATTGGAAACAAGTCTTGGGGGAGCTGAGTCTAAATCTTTGCTTGGCACATGGTAGGTATATGGCATAGACTCGGTTTCAGGGCTTCTCTGGACTCCAGGAGGCCCATCTGTGTAAGACAGATGCTTTTATAAGGCCAGGAACATTCTAGAACTGGAGGAGGTAAACTTGGGATGCAAGAAGCCACAAGATGCATATGATCTTCCTGGAGTATTCATTTTACTCAAAGAGTGAGAAGAGAGGGGACAAAATTATTTGTGTATCAAAACAAACTCAGCAATATTATAGAGTAAAAGGCAAAATTCTCAGGATGCTTTTAAAGATTGAGCATGAAAATTAAAAGTAAATTAGTGATGATTTAAGATAGCACATTGGGAAAATTCCTGGTTCTTACTAGATACACAATAAATATTCATTAAACTGCACTACTGATTCTCACATATCTTTAGGTCAAATAAAAACAGGAAAAAAGGTACTATTAATCAAGTTCAGTCTTAGTCTTACCATGAAAAACTTCCAGAAAACAAATCTCAGATAAAACTGCCAGAAGACAGGGGTGCCTGGGTGGCTCAGTCAGGTAAGCGTCCGACTTCAGTTCAGGTCATGATCTCACAGTCTGTGAGTTCAAGCCCCATGTCAGGTTGTCAGGCTCTGTGCTGACAGCTCAGAGCCTGGAGCCTGCTTCGGATTCTGTGTCTCTCTCTGCCCCTCCCCTGATCATGCTCTGTCTTTCTCTGTCTCAAAAATAAATAAAAACATTTAAAATTTTTTTTAAAAAACTGCCAGAAGACAGGTACCACATCTGCCCAACTTCGCACATGACCTATACACTTTTGATAAGGGTAAACATATTTTACAACTGCCTATATGATCTGACCCCTGACTACCTCTCCAGCCTCCTTTATGCTACTTCTCATTCTTCAAACTCTAAGCCCTGGGAATCATGAACCTTTGTACATCCCTTAGCTAGCTGAATTTCCTCAAAACTCCATGTAGGAAATTCTCTCCTCCTGGCTTCCATTTTGTATTTGGTTATAAAATCATGTGCTGGGAATAATGGGAGAGGTCATGGGGTTTCCTTGACGAAACCACTGAAGTTTTAAAATAGCCTCTGTAGGGAGACAACAAGAAGCCCAGTGAGATTAACACCTTCAGAGGCCAGCAAAAGAGAACTTTCTCATCTTGCAGCTCCAATAGGTAAAGAGATTGCTAAGGAGCCACAGAAAAGGTAAGGATCCATGTGAGAAGGGGTGTGCCCAGAGAGAGTCCCTCCTGTATGTATTGTATTCAGGGCAGATACCTTGGAGTAACCTAGTCTCGTGGACTTTAGAAAAGACCACTCAACATGACTTATAAGGCTCTTTGGGTCCTGGTAGTCCCTCACCCCCTTCTTCAGGAAATCATATGTTTGTCATATTCTCTATCATCCATTAGCCTTTGCCCATTCTCCCTGGAAATATGCTTCCTTATTCTCCATCTTTCTTTGTGTGACCAACACCATTCGTTCTTTATATTTCAATTTTGCATTCCTTCATTAATTCATTCACTCATTCAACATATATGTACTGAAATTCTTCCATGTGATTGGCACCGGAGATATAACAGTGGACAAGACAAATGAGATGACTGCCTTCATAGAGTTCATAGAGTTTATAGTCTAGGGGAGAAAGACAATAAATAAGAAAAATAAACAAGATAATTTACATAATGAATCAAGCAAGGTGATGTACTTGAGAGTGCCTAGATGGTGGACTTAAATTGAAAGGTGATTGTAGTGCATTGAATGGTAGCCCCCCAAAAGATATGCTTACCCAGAATCTCAGAATGTGACCTTACTTGGAATAAGCCTTTGCAGATATAAGTTAGGTAAATATTTCAAGACAAAGTCATCCTGGATTAATGTGGGCTCTAAACCCAAAAATGAACTTCCTTATAAGAAACAGAGAAGGAGAAGATACAGACATACAGACCCAGAAGAAGGCCATGTGAACATGGAGGCAGAGATTGGAGTGATGCTGCCACAAACCTGGAACCACCAGAAACTGAAAAAGGAAAGGAAAGATTCTCTACTAGAGCCTTCAGGAGGACTTCCCTGCTGACATCTAGATTTTGGACTTTGAGCCTCCAGAATTATGAAATAATTTTCTGTTGCTTTAAGTCAATTGTGGTAATTTGACATGGTAGCCCTAGGAGACTAACACAGCCAGGGAAAGTTTCCCTAAGGACATAATTTTTAGGCTGAATCTGGAGTGATGAGAAGTAGCCAGCCATGGGAAAATCTGGGGAAAGTACACTCCACATAGAGAAAAGTAAGTGCAAAGGTCCTGAGGCAAGGACAAGCTTGACATGTTTAAGTAACAGAGATAACACCAGATGGCTGAACAGAGGGGGGCGGGGAGGAAGAGAAGTTGATACAAAAGAAGATCGTGCAGGGTTTGTAGGCCATAGTAAGGAATGTGGGTTTTATTCTACATGTGATGAAAAGCTTGAAAGCAATCACACATAGAATTAAACCCAAATTCCTTACTATAATTAAAAGACCCTCCAAGATTTGGCCTATGCCAACCTCTATCATTCTCACTTACTTTGTTCCATTCTCACATAATTTTTTCAATAAGAATAACTATTCCTTCCTTCAGAGTCTTCACATTTTCTGTTCCCTCTGTCCTGGAATGTTCTTTCCCCAGAACTATGCTTGTCTGGCTCCTTCAAATGATTGAGGGGTAAGCTCACATGTCACCTCTTAGAGAAGTCTACTTAACAGCCAATTATGCTTTCAATTAACCTGTGTCATTATTTCATGTCACTCATCACTTTTGAGATTATTTTATGAATCTATTTACTTGTTTGATGTCTATCTTCCTCATGTGATTGCAAGCTCTATGGAGGTAAGAGTATTTGAACTGTACTTTTAGGATTAAAATGAGTGTGCCTAAAAGATACATGAGAAAGGGGAATGTTCCCAGAACTGAAAAACTAACCACTTCAGAACTGTTGTAATATATAGAAAGAGGGTAAGTTGAGAGAAATAAGAAGTAATGGAGGATAAAGCAATTGTGCTTTTTTAAATGTTTTATTTATTTTTGAGAAAGCACAAGCAGGGGAGGGGCAAAGAAACAGAGACAGAGGATCTGAAGTGGGCTCTTCACTGACAGCAGTGAGCCGATGTAGGGCTTGAACTCATGGAACTGTGAGATGATGACCTGAGCCGAAGTCAGGTGCTCAGCTGACTGAGCCACCCAGGTGCCCCACACCTGCACTTTTAAAAATACCACATTGGCTGCTGAATTGTAGTGGGCCAACAGTGTAAGAATACAGACCATTTATTCATTCAAGATTATGTATTGACCACCCACTACATGTCAGGCATTGTTCGGAATTTCTCAACAAATGAAATAGACTAAAGTTTTTATCCTCTTGGAGCTTGTGACTTAGTGGGACAACCTTTATAACTACTGCAGGTGATGATGACTGGTACTAATGGTGAGACAGTGGAGATAGGGAGAAGTGATTGAATTTAGGATGTGTTTTAAGGGGAGGTAGAGTTGGTAGATCTAGATCTTGATGATGGATAGTCTAGATTGGACATCACTTCCTCCACAAGGTCTTCCCTGGGATTCCCCAATATTAGATCAGGAATCACAGCTCTCCATGTTTATTCTTTTCTACACACCCTGTATTACAAATACTCGTTCACTAGTCTGTCTTACCTGTATCTTATGACATTACATCAGAACCCATGGCATAATATTTGCCACAGAATAGGTATTCAATAAATTTATTAATGAAATAAACTTATTTCATGCTAATATTTATCATTATCAAATAAAATTACTAAATATATAAACCAAGTCTTTTATCAAGGTAGTATTCACTGCCCATCCAGCAAAAAAATCTCTTTTAATCTGCTGTTGTTTTATTCTGGTCTTTGATACAAAAATTTCCTTTCTAGATTGATATGATAAGAACTTCCATTTAAACTATGAAAAAATTTGTGCTAAGACTGGAAAATGACATCATCTCATTATGACAATTGCACCTGATTGAACATTGCACAATGTCAGAAAATTAAAAGTTCAAGATTATAAATATAGCGTCAGAGAGCACATTTATAAGAAATCAAATATTCAATCAAGCTATTATGACATTTAAAAGGTCAATGGCCAAAAGCAGTCCACATCTTTAGGTAATGGTCAATGCAGTTCTATAGCACCAGTCACAGCTCAGAAAATACTTTAAAATAAATTTTAATGGAATTCAAATTTACGGGATCCCAAACAGCAAAAAAAAAAATTCAACAAGAAACACAAAAAAATATGGCATACAGCTATACACGAAAGCCTAGAAGGTAAGGATGTTGCTGATATTTTAAAACACATCCCTCAAAACTCAGAAGATGGTGGCACAGGAGGACTCTGGGCTCACTGCGTCCTGCTGATCACTTAGATTCGATCCACATCTGCCTAAATAACCCAGAAAACCACCAGAAGACTAGCACAATAGACTATCCCAACAAAGCAGCACCACAAGCTTGGCAGTGTGCAAGTAACCCAGACAGGAGCCACACCACTCCACAGTGAGTCTTGCCCCTAGGAGAGGGGAAGATAAGGTACACACGAGTCTGACTTTGGCCCCAGTGGTTGGCTGGGGGCAGACATCAGGACTGACTGTCGCCCAGCCCACCAACACAGTTTCTCACAATAGCACAGGCGATGTGCCCTGCAGTTTGGAGCTACTGTAGGGACCACCCAAAATGATGAAATGGAAGAATTCTCCTCAAAAGAAACTTCAGGTAGTAGTGACAACTAACAAATTGATTAAAAATGATTTAAGCAATATAAAAGGCCAAGAATTTAGAATAATAGTCTTAAAATTAATCGATGGGCTTGAAAAAAGCATAGAGGACAGCAGAGAATCTATTGCTACAGAGATCAAGGGACTAAGAAATGGTCATGAGGAGCTAAAAAATGCTATAAATGAGGTGCAAAATAAAATGGAGGCAGTCATAACATGCATTGAAGAGGCAGAGGAGAGAATAGGTGAATTAGAAGATAAAATTATGGAAAAAGAGGAAGCTGAGAAAAAGAGAGATAAAAAAATCCAGGAGTATGAGAGGAGAATGAGAGAACAAAGTGATGCAATCAAACAGAACAATATCCGTATCCTAGGAATTCCAGAAGCAGAAGAGAGAGAGAAAGGGGCTGAAGGTGTACTTGAACATATCGTAGCTGAGAATTTCCCTGATCTGGGGAAGGAAAAAGGCATTGAAATCCAAGAGGCACAGAGAATTCCCTTCAGACGTAACTTGAACCGATCTTCTGCAAGACATATCATATTGAAACTGGCAAAATACAAGGATAAAAAGAAAATTCTGAAAGCAGCCAGGGATAAACAGGCTCTAACCTACAAAGAGAAACCCATAAGACTAGTGGCAGACCTATTTACTGAAACTTGGCAGGCCAGAAAATAATGGCAGGAAATATTCAATGTGATGAACAGAAAAAAAATATGCAGCTGAGAATCCTTTATCCAGCAAGTCTGTCATTCAGAATAGAAGGAGAGATAAAAGTTTTCCCTAACAAACAAAAACTGAAGGAATTCATCACCACTAAACCAGCCCTACAAGAGATCCTAAGGGTGATTCTGTGAGTAAAATGTTGCAAGGACCACAAAATACCAGACATCACTACAAGCATGAAACCTACAGACATCACAATGACTCTAAACCCATATCTTTCAATAATAACACTGAATTTAAATGGACTAAATGCTCCAAGCAAAAGAAATAGAGTATCAGAATGGATAAAAAAAAAATACCCATCTATTTGCTGTCTACAAGAGACTCATTTCAGACCTAGGCCATCTTCAGATTGAAAGTGAGGGGATGGAGAACTATCTATCATGCTATTGGAAGTCAAAAGAAAGATGGAGTAGCCATACTTATATCAGACAAACTAGACTTTAAATTAAAGGCTGTAACAAGAGATGAAGAAGGGCATTATATAATAATTACAGGGACTATCCATCAGGAAGAGCTAACAATTATAAATGTCTATCTGCTGAATACGAGAGCCCCCAAATATATAAAACAATTAATCACAAACGTAATCAACCTTATTGATAAGAATATAGTAATTGCAGGGGACTTTAATACTCCACTTACAACAACGGATAGATCATCTAGACACACTGTCAATAAAATAAAAAGGGCCCTGAATGATACATTGGATCAGATGGACTTGACAGATATATTTAGAACTCTGCATCCCAAAGCAACAGAATATACTTTCTTCTCAAGTGCACATGGAACATTCTCCAAGATAGATCACATAGTGGGTCACAAAACAACCCATCATAAGTATAAAAGAATTTAGATCATACCATGCACACTTTCAGGCCACAATGCTATGAAACCTGATCAACCACAGGAAAAAGACTGGAAAACCTCCAAAAGCATGGAGGTTAAAGAACACCCAACTAAAGAATGAATGGGTCAACCAGGCAATTAGACAAGAAATTTAAAAATATATGGAAAAAAGTGAAAATGAAAAGACAACAATAATAAAGCTTTGGGATCGAGCAAAAGCAGTCCTGAAAGGAAAATACATTGATATCCAAGCCTATCTCAAGAGACAAGAAAAATCCCAAATACACAATCTAACAGCACACCTAAAGGAACTAGAGGCAGAACAGCAAAGATAACCCAAACCCAGCAGAAGAGGAGAATTAATAAAGATCAGAGCAGAAATAAACAATATAGAATCTAAAAAAACTGCAGAGCAGATCAATGAAACCAAGAGTTGTTCTTTGAAAAAATAAACAAAGTTGATAAACGTCTAGCCAGGCTTCTCAAAAAGAAAAGGGAGATGACCCAAATAGATAAAATAATGAATGAAAATGGAATTATGACAACCAATCCCTCAGAAATACAAGCAATTATCAGGGAATGCTATGAAAAATTAAATGCCAACAAACTGGACAACCTGGAAGAAATGGACAAATTCCTAAGCACCCACGCACTTCCAGACCTCAGACAGGAAGAAATAGAAAACTTGAACAGACCCATAACCAGAGAAGAAATTGAATCAGTTATCAAAAATCTCCCAAAAAATAAGTGTCCAGGACCAGATGGCTTCCCTGGGGAATTCTACCAGACATTTAAAGCAGAGATAATACCTACCCTTCTCAAGCTGTTCCAAAATATAGAAAGGGAAGGAAAACTTCCAAACTCATTCTATGAAGCCAGCATTACTTTGCTTCCTAAACAAGACAGACACCTAGCAAAAGAAGAGAACTACAGGCCAATATCCCTGATGAATATGGATGCTAAAATTCTCAATAAAATACTAGCAAATCAAATTCAACAGCATATAAAAAGAGTTATTCACCATGATCAAGTGGGATTCATTCCTGGGCTGCAGGGCTGGTTCAGCACTCACAAATCAATGTGATACATCACATTAATAAAAGAAAAGATAAGAACCATATGATCCTGTCAATCGATGCAGAAAAACATTTGACAAAATTCATCATTCTTTCTTAACAAAAACCCTCAAGAAATTCAGGATAGAAGGAACATACTTAAACATTATAAAAGCCATTGATGAAAAGCCCCCAGCTAACATCATCCTCAATGGGGAAAAACTGAGAGCTTTTTCCCTGAGATCCAGAACACGACAGGGATGTCCACTATCACCGCTGTTGTTTAACATAGTGTTGGAAGTTCTAGCATCAGCAATCAGACAACAAAAGGAAATCAAAGGCATTAAAATTAGCAGTCATGATGTCAAGCTTTCACTTTTTGCAGATGACGTGATATTATACATGGAAAACCCGATAGACTCCACCAAAAGTCTGCTAGAACTGACATGAATTCAGCAAAGTCACAGGATACAAAACTAATGTACAGAAATCAGTTGCATTCTTATACACTAATAATGAAGCAACAGAAAGACAAATAAAGAAACTGATCCCATTCACAATTGCACCAAGAATCATAAAATACCTAGGAATAAACCTAACCAAGGATGTAAAAGATCTGTATGCTCAAAACTATAGAAAGCTTATGAAGGAAATTGAAGAAGATATAAAGAAATGGAAAAACATTCCGTGCTCTTCGATTGGAGGAATATTGTTAAAATGTCAATACTACTCAAAGCTATCTACACATTCAGTGCAATCCCAATCAAAATTGCACCAGCATTCTTCTTGAAGCTAGAACAAGCAATCCTAAAATTTGTATGGAACCACAAAGACCCTGAATAGCCAAAGAAATATTGAAGAAGAAGACCAAAGTGGGAGGCATCACAATCCCAAACTTTAGCCTCTACTACAAAGCTGTAATCATCAAGACAGCATGGTATTGGCACAAAAACAGACACATAGACCCATCTAATAGAATAGAGACTCCAGAATTGGACCCACAAAAGTATGGCCAACTAATCTTTGACAAAGCAGGAAAGAATATCCAATAGAAAAAGTCTCTTTAACAAATGGTGCTGGGAGAACTGGACAGCAACATGCAGAAGGTTGAAACTAGACCACTTTCTCACACCATTCACCAAAATAAACTCAAAATGGATAAAGGACCTGAATGTGAGACAGGAAACCATCAAAACCCTAGAGGAGAAAGCAGGAAAAAACCTCTCTGACCTTAGCCGTAGCAATTTCTTACTTGACATATCCCCAAAGGCAAGGGAATTAAAAGCAAAAATGAACTATTGGGACCTCAAGAAGATAAAAAGCTTCTGCACAGCAAAGGAAACAATCAACAAAACTAAAAGGCAACAAATGGAATGGGAAAAGATATTTGCAAATGACATATCGGACAAAGGGCTAGTATCCAAAATCTATAAAGAGCTCACGAAACTCCACACCTGAAGAACAAATAGTCCAGTGAAGAAATGGGCAGAAGACATGAATAGACACTTCTCTAATGAATACATCCAGATGGCCAAAAGGCACATGTAAAGATGGTCAATGTCGCTCCTCCTCAGGGAAATACAAATCAAAACCACACTCAGATATCACCTCATACTAGTCAGAGTGGCTAAAATGAACAAATCAGGAGACTATAGATGCTGGAGAGGATGTGGAGAAATGGGAACCCTCTTGCACTTTTGGTGAGAATGCAAACTGGTGCAGCTTCTCTGGAAAACAGTGTGGAGGTTCCTCAAAAAATTAAAAATAGATTTACCCTAGGACCCAGCAATAGCACTGCTAGGAACTTACCCAAGGGATACAGGAGTGCTGATGCATAGGGGCACGTGTACCCCAATGTTTATAGCAGCACTTTCAACAATAGCCCAATTATGGAAAGAGCCTAAATGTCTATCAATTGATGAATGGAGAAAGAAATTGTGGTTTATATACACAATGGAATACTACATGGCAATGAGAAAGAATGAAATCTGGTCTTTTGTAGCAACATGGATGGAACTGGAGAGTGTTGTGCTAACTGAAATAACCCATACAGAGAAAGACAGATACCATATGGTTTCACTCTTATGTGGATCCCGAGAAACTTAACAGAAGACCATGGGGGAATGGAAGGAGAAAAATAAAAAGTTAGAGAGGGAGGGAGCCAAACCATAAGAGACTATTAAAAACTGAGAACAAACTGAGGGTTGATGGGGGATGGGAGGGAGGGGAGGGTGGGTGATGGGTATTGAAGAGGGCACCTTTTGGGATGAGCACTGGGTGTTGTATGGAAACAATTTGACAATAAATTTCATATTAAAATAAATAAGTAAGTAAATAAATAAATAAATAAATAAATCACATCCCTCAATATTTCTAACTATAAATATCTTGTACTATAGAACTTATCCAGTTACCCAGTGGAATTTGAAGCTTGCTTTTCAGTGGCTGATATCCAGTGATTGGTTTCAAATCTGCATTTCCATTATAAATGATTATAATATAAATGAGGGTTTTTTTTCTGTCCAGTATTTGTGCATCCCCTACCCAGAGTAATGATCTATATGAAAACATGTTAAATCTGATTATAGCAGCCAAAAATATTCTAGAGAAACAAGGAGCTTAGTTAGGTGCCACGTGAATTTGTCTCATGAACTCCTGTCCACTACCCCTTTCTCTAGCCAAAGCTTCCAAAGCACCTTCCATATGAATAATTGTCATTTCACAGTTTATGTAACCCAAAAAGGGGTCATTTGGCTGTTCCCTAGGGTCACACAGTAACTAAACTACAGTTGAGACTAAAACTCAGAAACTTTGCCTTTTGATTCTCAAAGGATGATTAGAAAACAAAAGAGAGGAAGATCCAAGATGGAGAAACAGCATGGTTTTTTTGTATCTCGCATACATGAAGTACAGCCAGATCAACACTAAACCATCCTGCACACCTAGAAAACTGATTTGAGGATTAACACAACAATCTGCACAGTCTGAACCACAGAACTCAGCAGGTACATGGCATGGAGAGGTTATCTGGGGAAGAGAGAAGCCGTGGAGTGCAGGGAGCTGTTTTTGCTTGTGGAGAGAGGATGGAGATGGGGGGAGAGTATAGGAAAAGCACGCCCCCCCTCAAAAGCAGCTGGAGAGAAAGTGGAAAAGTGGAAACAGCTGCAGGGACTGAACCATAGAAGGGAGAAAGGAGAAAGAAGAGGGTTTAAATTCCATTAAGACTCTATAAACAGGGGTATCACAGAGTCTGAAACTCTGCAGCTCAATACCTGGTGGTGCTCTGGTGGGAAGAGCAAATCCCCAGGAGCAGAGTGAGGTCTGGGCGGTCCTCAGGCCACACAGGGAGAGGTGTTTCCTCTGCTGGGAGGACATTTGGTAGAGGCTGTGTGGCCATCCCATAGGCAAAGATTCCAGCAGGCCCCAGAGAACAACCACATTCGTTGGTGCTAGAACAAGGTCATTAGGGGTGAAGCCTGGTGCCAGATGTGTGTTGTGATTTTCCACAATCCCTGAAATGCTGCAACTACATGATTGCGTGAACTTTTTCTGGGGTGAGCTTACACCCAGCCACAGTCTCTAGGCATCAGCAGCAGCATGGTCCTGTGAACGTTCCTGGGAGCGACCATCACCTGGCCATTGCTTGGTGAGACCCTGCCACAGAAGGTCTGAGTGGGTCAAAGCCGCAGTCCCTCAGAAGTGAGAGATTGGGAAACACAGCCACATCTAGGATAAAACTCAGGAGGAAGGTGCCACCTGGCAACCTGACGGCTTGGTCACGGACAGTGTAAAAGCAAGGAGTGGAGGGACAGGTGCACTATTGCTGATGGGGAGAGCAGAGTTCCGATACTAGAGTCTGGGTAGCGGGAGGACCCCATTTTCACCCCTCCCACAATGGCGCATACACACCTACAAGCACCACAAGAATCCACCAGTAAGCTAAGGAACACCATCTAGTGGAGAACAGAGCTGTTACACTTAGCCCCACCCAACTGGGCCAATCTTGCTCCTCAGGAACACCACAAGTCTCTCCACCTGCTTAGTTTATGGACTATAAAGCACTTCATAGTTTGACTTCTAGGGGAAAAGGATGTAATTTCAATCATTTTTCAGTCTGTTTGCTGGTAGATCTATTCAATTTTCTTTTTTTTCTCTTTTTCATTCCTTTCCTTAAATATAGAGGAAAAAACACATTTTTACTTCCAATTTTTATTAATAATATTTTATTTAATTTTTCGTACTATATTTTTGACCTTTTTGTAAGTTTTTCATTCTATTTTACTTCCGTCATTTCCTTTTATTCTATTTCACTGTATTCATTTTTTCAAATTTTCAAAAGTTGTCCTTTTTTTTCTTCCCTTTTTTCTCTAATCTATCCAGCTCCTTTCAACAACCAGAACAAAACATACCTAGGATATGCCATCATTTATTTTATTTGTGTATGTGTTGTTGTTGTTCTTTTTAATTTTTTAATTTTAATTTTTTTACCTTATTAATTCTTTTTCTTTATTCAAAATGACAAAATGAAGAAATTCACTCCAAAAGAAAGAACAGGAAGAAATGACAGCCAGGGATTTAATCAACACAGATAGAGCAAAATGTCTGAACCAGAATTTAGAATCATGATAATAAGAATACTAGCTGGGGTCGAAAATAGATAAGAAACCCTCTTTGCAGAGATAAAAGAAGTAAAAGCTAGTCAGGATGAAATAAAAAATGCTATACCTGAGCTGTAATCTCAAATAGATGCCATGGTGGCAAGGATGGATGAGGCAGAGCAGTGAATCAGAAATATAGAGGACAAACACAAGAATAATGAAGCAGAAAAAAAGAGGGAGACTAAGGCAAAAGAGCATGATTTAAGAATTAGAGAAATTAGTAACTCATTAAAAAGGAGCAACATCAGAATCATAAGGGTCCCAGAAGATGAAGAGAGAGAAAAAGGGGTAGAAGGGTTATGTGAGCAAATCATAGCAGAAAATTTTCCTAACCTGGGGAAAGACACAGACATCAAAATCCAGGAAGAACAGAAGACTCCCATTAGATTCAACAAAACCCGACCATCAACAAGGCATATCATAGACAAATTCACAAAATATTCAGACGAGGAAAGAATCATGAAAAGAGCAGGGAAAAAAGTCCTTAGTGAACAAGGGAAGAAAGATCAGGTTTGTAACAGACCTATCCACAGAAACTTGACAGGCCAGAAAGGAGTGGCAGGATATATTCAATGTGCTGAACTTGAAAATATGCACCCAAGAATTCCTTATTCAGTAAGGCTGTCATTCAAAATAGAAGGAGAGGTTAAAAGTTTCCCAGACATGGGGCACCTGGGTGGCTCAGTCGGTTGAGTGTCCGACTTCAGCTCAGGTCATGATCTCACAGTTCGTGGGTTTGAGCCCCGCATCGGGCTCTGTGCTGACTGCTTGCTCAGAGCCTGGAGCCTGCTTCAGATTCTGTGTCTCCTTCTCTCTCTGCCCCTCCCCCACTCATGCTTTGTCTCACTCTGTTTCTTAAAAAAAATAAATAAATAAATGTAAAAAAAAAATGTTTCCCAGACAAACAAAAATTAAAGGAGTTCGTGACCACTAAACCAGCCCTGCAAGAAATTTCAAGGGGGGTTCTCTGAAGGGAGAAAAGACAGAAAAAAAAGACCAAAAGCAGCAAACACTAGAAAGGACCAGAGAACACCACCAGAAACTCCAAATCTACAAGAAACATAATGGCAATAAATTCATATCTTTCAATACTCATTCTAAACATCAAAGGACTAAATGCTCCTATCAAAAGACATAGGGTAACAGAATGGATAAGAAAACAAGACCCATCTATATGCTGTTTACAAGAGACCTGTTTTAGACCTAAAGACACCTTCAGATTGAAAATAAAGGGATGGAGAACCACCTATCATGCTAATGGTCAACAAAAGAAAGCCAGAGTAGCCATACTTATATAAGACAAGCTAGACTTTAAAAAAAGACTGTAACAAGAGATGAAGAGAGCATTATATCATTATTAAGGAGTCTACCCACCAAAAACACCTAACATTGTAAACACTTATGCTCCAAAAGTGGGAGAACTCAAATATATCAATTAACCACAAACATAAAGATACTCATTGATAATAATACCATTATAGTAGGGGACTTCAACACCCCACTTACAGCAATGGACAGATCATCTAAACAGAAAATCAACAAGGAAAGAATGGCTTTGAATGACACACTGGACCAGATGGACTTAACAGATATATTCAGAACATTTCATCTTAAAACAGCAGAATGTACATTCTTCTCCAGTGAACATGGAATGTTCTCCAGAATAGATCTCATACTGGGTCACAAATCAGCCCTCAACAAGTACAAAAAGATCAAGATCATACCGTGCATATTTTCAGACCACAATGCTATGAAACTTGAAATCAACCACAAGAAAAAATTTGGAAAGGTAACAAATACTTGGAGATTAAAGAATGAATGGGCTAACCAAGAAGTTAAAGATGAAATTAAAAAGTACATGGAAGCCAAAGAAAATGATAACACCACAGCCCAAAACCTCTGGGATGCAGCAAAGGTGGTCATAAGAGGAAAGTATATAGCAATCCAGGCATTCCTAAAGAAGGAAGAAAGGTCTTAGAAACACAACCTAACCTTACACCTTAAAGAGCTGGAAAAAGAACAGCAAATAAAACCTCAAACCAGCAGAAGACATGAAATAATAAATATTAGAGCAGAAATCAATGCTATTGAAACCAAGAAAAAAAAACAGTAGAACAGGTTAATGAAACCAGAAGCTAGTTCTTTGAAAGAATTAAAAAAATTGATAAACCACTAGCCAGTTTGATCAAAAAGAAAAAGGAAAGGACCCTAATAAATAAAATCAAGAATGAAAGATGAGAGATCACAACCAACAGAGCAGAAATACAAACAATAAAAAGAGAATATTATGAGCAATTATAAGTCAATAAAATGTGCAATCTGGAAAAAATGGACAAATCCCTAGAAACATATAAACTACCAAAACTGAAACAGGAAGAAATAGAAAATTTGAACAGACCCATAACCAGTAAAGAAATTGAATTAGTATTCAAAAATCTCCTAAAACCATGAGTCCAGGACCAGATGGCTTTCCAGGGGAATTCTCCCAAACATTTAAGGAAGAGTTAACACCTATTCTCTTCAAGTTGTTACAAAAAATAGAAACAGAAGGAAAACTTCCAAATTCTTTCTATGAAGCCAGCATTACCTTGATTCCAAAGCCAAAGACCCCACTAAAAAGTAGAACTATAGACGAATCTCCCTGATGAACATGGATGCAAAAATCTTCAACAAAATACTAGCCAACCAGATCCAACAATATATTAAAAGAAATATTCACCAGGACCAAGTGGGATTTAAACCTGGGATGCAGTGTTGGTTCAATATCCACAAAATAATCAATGTGATTCATTGCATCAATAAAAGAAAGAAGAACCACATGATCCTCTCAATAGATGCAGAGAAAGCATTTGACAAAATACAGCATCATTTCTTAATAAAAACCCTCAAGAAAGTAAGGATAGGAGGATCATACCTCAAGATCATAAAAGCCATATATGAAAGACCCAATGCAAATATCATCCTCAATGGGGAAAAACTGAGAGTTTTCCCCCTAAGGTCAGGAACAAGACAGGGATGTCCGCTCTCACCACTGTTATTCAACATAGTATTGGAAGTCTCAGCCTCAGCAATCAGACAACACAAAGAAATAAAAGGAATCCAAATCAGCCAGGAGGAAGTTAAACTTTTGCTCTTCGCAGATAACATGATACTCTATATGGAAAACCCACAAGATTCCACCAAAAAACTGCTAGAACTGATCCATGAATTCAGCAACGTCACAAGATATTAAATCAATGCACAGAAATTGGTTGCATTCCTATACAACAATAATGCAGCATCAAAAGAGAAATCAATGAATCGATTCCATTTACAATTGCACCAAATGCCATAAAACAGCTAGGAATAAATCTAACCAAAGAGGTGAAAACTCTATACACTGAAAACCACAGAAAGCTTATGACTGAAAACTATAGAAAGTGTATGAAAGAAATTAAAGAAGACCCCAAAAAATGGAAAAAAAGATTCCATGCTCCTGGATAAGAAGAACAAATATTGTTAAAATGTCAATACTACCCAAAGCAATCTACATATTCAATGCAATCTCTATCAAAATAACACCAGCATCTGTGAAGAATCACAGAGCTAGAACAAACAATCCTAAAATTTGTATGGAACCAGAAAAGACCAAGAATAGCCAAAGCAATCTTGAAAAAGAAAACCAAAGCAGGAGGCATCACAATCCCAGACTTCAAGTTGTATTACAAAGCTGTAATCATCAAGACAGTATGATACTGGCACAAGAACAGACACTCAGATCAATGGAACAGAATAAAGAACCCAGAAATGGACCCACAAACATATGGCCAACTAATCTTTGACAAAGCAGGAAAGAATATCCAATGGAATAAAGACAGTCTCTTAAGAAAGTGGTGCTGGGAAAACTGGACAGCAACATGCAGAAGAATGAACCTGGACCACTTTCTTACACCATACACAAAAATAAACTCAAAATGGATGAAAGACCTCAATGTAAGACAGGAAGCCATCAAAATCCTAGAGGAGGGGCGCCTGGGTGACTCAGTCGGTTAAGCGGCCGACTTCGGCTCAGGTCATGATCTCGCGGTCCGTGAGTTCAAGCCCCGCGTCGGACTCTGTGCTGACAGCTCAGAGCCCGGAGCCTGCTTCAGATTCTGTGTCTCCCTCTCTCTGACCCTCCCCCGTTCATGCTCTGTCTCTCTCTGTCTCAAAAATAAATAAAACGTTAAAAAAAAAATTAAAAAAAAAAAAAAACAAAATCCTAGAGGAGAAAACAGGCAAAAACCTCTTTGATCTTGGCCACAGCAACTTCTTACTCAACACATCTCTGGAGGCAAGGGAAACAAAAGCAAAAATGAACTACTGGGACCTCATCAAAATAAAGCTTCTGCACAGCGAAGGAAACAATCGGCAAAACTAAAAGGCAACCGATGGAATGGGAAAAGATATTTGCAAATGACATATCAGATAAAGGGTTAGTATTCAAAATCTAAAAAGAACTTATCAACTCAACACCCAGAAAACAAATAATCCAGTGAAGAAATGGGCAAAAGGCATGAATAGACACTTCTCCAAAGAAGACCTCCAGAAGGCCAACCAACACATGAAAAGATGCTTAATGTCACTCATCATCAGGGAAATACAAATCAAAACTATAATGAGATATCACCTCACAACAGTCAGAATGGCTAACACTAACAACTCAGGCAACAACAGATGTTGGAGAGGATGCAGAGAAAGAGGATCTCTTTTGCACTGTTGGTGGGAATGCAAGCTGATGCAGCCACTCTGGAAAACAGCATGGGGGTTTCCTCAAAAAATTAAAAATAGAACTAATCTATGACCCAGCAATTGCACTACTAGGTATTTATCCAAGGTATACAGGTGTGCTGTTTCCAAGGGGTACATGCACCCCAATGTTTATAGCTGCACTATCGACAATAGCCAAAGTATGGAAAGAGTGCAAATGTCCACCAATGGAAGAATGGATAAAGAAGATGTGGTATATATATATACAATGGAGTATTACTCAGCAATCAAAAAGAATGAAATCTTGGATGGTTCTAGATGGTATTATGTTATGAGAAATTAGTCAGAGAAAGAAAAATATCATATGACTTCACTCATATGAGGACTTTAAGATACAAAACAGATGAATATGAGGGAAGGGAAGCAAAAATAATATAAAAACATAGAGGAAGACAAAACATTAGAGACTCCTAAATATGGAGAACAAACAGAGGGTTACTGGAAAGGGTGTGGAAGGGGGATGGGCTAAATGGGTAAGGGGTATTAAGGAATCTACTCCTGAAATCATTATTGCACTATATGCTAACTAACTTGGATGTAAATTTAAAAATATATATTAAAAGAAAAGAAAAGGAAAAGAAAAGAAAGAAAAGAAAAGAAAGAAAAGAAAAGAAAAGAAAAGAAAAGAAAAGAAAAGAAAAGAAAAGAAAAAGAAAACAACAGGAACAGAAAATTTAAAAAACTAACCTGGGGGCTCAGTAATCAAGATCCTCATGAATCAAAACATTCCTCTGGAAAAAATTCCACCTTGTCTCAGCCCAAAGTTTCTGAAATCCCAGCCCCTCCATAAAACATTCCTAGATTGATCAGAAGAGAGGGGATGGTTTTTCCAGGTTCCTTGCTTTTTTCTCACCCCATAAGTGAAGTTCCCATGAGCCTATAAGAAAACTGACCTTATTTTCATGTAGAATTTTCAACATTAGTTATTCTCATATCTGTGTGTCAAAACCCATGGCCAAAACAAAGAAACATCATGTGCATTGAGTAGGATGTAACATGATTTCTATGATATTCCCGCCCCAAATGCATAACCTGATCCTCATTATGAAGAAACATCAGACAGATTCAAATTCAGGGACATTCTATTAAATACTTGGCCTATACTCTAAAAATGCAAAGGTCACGAAAGACAAGACTAAGGAACTATTTTAGATTAAAGAAGACTAAACAGACACAAGTAAATGCAATGCCATGAGTGATACTGGATACCGTGTATTTTCTATGTATATTTCCTTTTGTTTTATGTTTATTTCTTTTGAGAGACAGAGAGACTAGAGAGAGAATCCCAAGCAGACTCTGCACCGTCAGCGCAGAGCCCATTGCCGGGCTCACGAATCATGACCCTAACCAAAGTCAAGAGTTGGGTGCCTAACTGACTGAGCCACCCTATATATTTTCTATAAAGGATGTTAGTAGCACAATTTGCAAAGTTGAATCAAGTCTGAAGACTGGAAAATAGTACTGTATCAATGTTAATTTCCTGGTTTTAATCATTGTATTGTGGTTATATAAGCAAATTTTCTTGTTTTTAGAAAATACACATGGAAGTATTTAAGGATAAAGGAGCCTCATGTCTGTAACATTCTCAAACAGATCAAAAAAATATACATATTTATAATTAGAGAATGATAGAACAAATGGGCTAAAATTCTAACTTTGGGAGAATATGGATGAAGAGTATATGGGAGTTATTTGTACTATCTTTGCAACTTTTCCATAAATCTGAAATTATTCCAAAATAAAAAATGTTTATAATATCTGTGGTTATTCATCCTTGTTGCTCCAGGATGTTTTAGATGGAAAACCCATACACACAACATCTTCTGTGCCTCTATAGGTAGCTCCAGCTAATTTAAGAAACACATAATAATATTTAAACCTAAGAAATAATTTAAGTTCAGTTTAATTTCAAAAATAGACCTACCCCACGCAGCACGTGAGGAGGAGGCAATGCAGGCAGTCCAAAATAAACCTGGCAAGATTATTACGAAGATGCTACACCAATCAGCTTGAGAATTGGCACCCTAGAGGGAATAGTACCATCTCCGCACAGGTTGCCCAGCCAGGTGCCTACCAACTTGCCAAGTACCAGTGCCAATTCCGAGATGTTTGTCCACAGCGCCAACTTCCATCAAAAGCCATTGCTGCAGTATTTCATTTGGCCACCTGAGGGCGCGCTAAAATTACTTTTTCTAACTGTGGGATTTCCAGGCACTGAGGAGGGAAGTGTATAGGAGGTAGGAGTCCCAGGTGTCTTCAGGCCCCTTTGCAGAGTCTTGATGGGGTAGAAAAGAGAAGAAGTGGTAGCTCTGACCTTTAGAAAACCGTGTTGCCCTCAGAGTTCAGCTTCGTTGTCTTCTACCTGCATTACCTGCCCCCTTTTGCCTTATTGTCAGAGTGCTTTCTATACCCCTACACCCCTTTCTCTTCTCCAGCTATCCAGAACCCTCTTGGTCCCTTTCACCTTATTCCACAGTTTTACCCAAAGCACTCAATCCCACTCAGTGTAAGACTGATAATGATGGTAATCACCATAGCAGAATGTCACAGCATAAGAAACTGATAATGGTGATAATCATGATAGCAGAATGTGCTCCTCTCAAGAGAGATTTGAATGTTTGCAGGAATCCATGTCTTAAACTATAGGATTAGGCTCAGATTAGAAATTCAAGCCTCAAAGCTGATGGAAAAGAATGTGAGGGACCACAGGAGCTTTTATTACCCTCGAAAAATCATACTTTGAGTGACAAAAAGGGAGCTAAGTTATCATCCAGCTAAGCAAGGGAACAGGGTGCCTGGGACTTGTGGGACTTGGTGGGGAACATCTGAGTTTCCAGACTGAAAACTGAATTCTAGAAAAGTGCTGTCTGGAAGGCAGGAAAGCAGTTGGAGTGAAGAACAGTCACCACTAGGGGACTTGGCAAATCTCCAGGGTTCTCACAGCCTTAAAAAAAAATGTGTAATACAACTGTAAAGAAAAGATTGCTGACTCTTTTGTAGTTGCCCTTCTTCTAACCTCTAAAAGCAGAAATCTCCTTTATTTGAAAGCAGAGAGGAAATCTGGGTGTGATAGAGCAATCCTGGCAGTTAAGACTTCTGGAGAAATTGGTGGTGTCATGAAATTAAGTCTATCTAAGGGAACACTCATTTCCTAGAATAATGTTCTTTTAAAACGTCTAGTGTCCACCATTTATTTTAAGAGATACTGATTATCAATACATACCTTAAATAACCAATTTAAAAACTTGTAAACTCATCCATTTATTCATTCAATAATTATACACTTGATTTTAGGTGCCTTTTAAAAAGTTTAATTTAGGCCAAACCTTTTTAACCTGTTGTATGTGTGAATAAACTTCATGCATTATCCATCAAATTCTGTGCCCCAGGCTGGTCTGTCTGCTCCAAAACCCACTCCCTAGCCCATTCTGCCATGATTTGTTGAGATTTCCCTCCAGTGAGGCAAAGCAATGAATGCTTCTGTTCACCCAAAATGGTGAAACTATATGGTGAAATGTTTTAGACTACTAACTCCTGGAAAGCAGGTGTGCCTCTTTCATTAAGGAGACCGTCCCTTGTCATTGAGATCCCTATACTTTATACATCTCTGATACTGTGTATTTTGAGTAAGTAAATGCGTAAATACATTTTTGTGAGTTTGTGATGTTGTTTTTTTTAATGTTTATTTATTTCGAGATAGAAAGAGAGAGAGAGTGGGGGGGGAGGGAAAGCAAGAGGGGGAAAGAGAGAATCTGAAGCAGGCTCCATGCTGCCAGCACAGAACCAGATGCTGGGCTTGAACTCACGAACCATGAGATCATGAGATCATGAGATCATGAGATCATGAGATCATGAGATCATGACATGAGCTGAAGTTGGATGCTTAACCAACTGAGCCACCCAGATGCCCTAAAGTTTGTGGTATTTTTTAAAGGAGTTATGAAGTAACACACCACCTGAAGCTGGCAAATGCCTATCACACACTCAACTCTGTAACATCATTTTCTTATTGAAGTTCCAGTCCAAATCACTTTTCTAAAAATACAGGAAGGCAAATAGCTAAAATACTGCCAAAGTCAACGTTTGGGAATGTACTTGCTCCCGTAATAAAATCTTCCACATTATACATCTCATACCTTCCATTTAACTTACAATTAACTTGAAACAATTATGCCCATAAGATTCATAGCGTGAATATTCTTTTATGCCTGAAAGTAGTGTGATGTTAACAAACAAAAACACCCACAGCATGCCTCAGAACTGGATGTAAATTATCACAGAGTTTATGTCTAAGCCAAGCTGTGAGGTCCCTGTACTTTTTTGTTGCCCTCTCCTCCTCTGTGCCAGGAGGACACTGCTTATCTTTCAGGACTGAGCTTAAGGGTCCTTGTCCTCTGTGAAGCCTTTCCTTTGTACAGACCTTCCCCTCTGCCAGCAGATTTGTCTAGTAGTTCCCTCCGCCCATCCCCTGCTGTGCCGCTACTGGCTTCAGGGCAAGCCCTTAGCACCCCATTCATATTTGTCTGCTTACACATCTGTCTCCTTTGCCAAAACCCAGGCTGTATTTGTATTTATGGCCTCTCTTCCTCTCTCAGCACCTGGAATTCCATAAGCCTTCAGTATGTAGCCATATATTTGTATGTTTTCATCATTGTGCATTATGTACTTCCACTTGTCAGCTCTTTTTATTCTAGCCTTGTAATTGATTCTACAGTTAGAGCAAACTACACATGAGCAAACTCAGGACAGAAGCTTGATTGTTCAGCAGAGGGAGACCCAAAGCCCTGATCAGTTCTGGGGTGGCTTGGCAGATCACCTCTTCAAACTGCAGCCTTGGCACCAACCTTTTCCAATGACCCTTTCTCCCTGCACAGGAAATTTGTCCATTATCAAGCCTAGCACAACTCAATGTCTGGACATAGGTGGAAGCTGGAAGCACAGGGCCAGCCACAGGGTCTTTCCAACAAAAGATGTGTTCAGTTTGTAATTTAAGATGAAACAGCAGGTGAATAGCAGTGTCAGCAATGAGCACTCAACAAAGCACAAAAATCCCAAGAATAAAAATTATTGTTTTTGTTGTTGCTATAGATAACATGATGTGAGTGCTATGTGCCAAGCACTATGCTAAGTGCTTTGCCTACGATTTAATTTTCAAAATAACTCTATGAGATAGAGACCATTATCACCTCTACCTCACAGATAAATAACCTAGGGCTCAAAGAGGTTAATGTAACTTTCCTCTTCATCTCAATAGTAAGTGGTGGAGCCAGAATTCAAAGTCCAGTTTGTTTACTACAAAGTACCCACACATATCTAGTGCACTATACTTCCTTCTATAGGGAGATACCAAAAAGTCATAAATCAGGGAAGAAACTGAGACCAGTAAATGTGCTCAAATTAGAAACAAGAACATGGGTTGTTCACTGTACAGTTGATTTTTTTAAAAGGGATTCAATACTGCACCCAACATTCTCTCTCATACCACTCTTTAGGAAACACTGAGGTTAAAAAAAAAAGGCATTGTCTCCAGAAGGCCCCTGGTTCCACTGTAAATATTTGCAAATATATAAACTTAGCACCTTTAATTATGACAGAGTTGAGTATTTATTGAACTAATGGGCTTTCATAATTGGAGCTCTGAAAGGACAGGACACAGGACAAGTATCAAAGGCCAAGGGAAGTCTTTAAGATATCATGCTGGAGGGGTACCTGGGTGGCTCAGTTCGTTAAGCATCCAACTTCAGCTCAGGTCATGATCTTATGGTTTGTGAGTTTGAGACTTGCATTGGGCTCTCTGCTGTCAGCACAGAGCCCACTTTGGATCCTATCCCCCTCTCTCTCTCTGCCCCTCCCCTGCTCTTGCTCACTCTCTCTCAAAAATAAACATAAAAAATATAAGATACCATGCAGAAAAAGAGCCCTGAGTGAACTAGTGCCTTATGAACTGGTCATCTGGCTGGTCTCTAAGGATAGTTATATGCATTGCTGTATGTGTCACTCCAAGGATATCTGGTTTCCATTCACAATCAATCCCTTATGGAGGAAAAAGCCAACAAGGAGGACCCCATATGTGCCCAAGTACAGCCCCTGTGGAGGTGACTTGTGAGCTCTGAACGCCCACTCCAGCAGACATGTGGCAACCCAGCAGAATGGAAAGTTGCCAGTGGAGACATTTGCCAACCTAACTGGGGTTACAAATGTTTATATGGATGGTATAACCTTCTGTCTCAGAGTGACTGGAAGATATGTCACAGAAGCACAAATTCCTGACAAATACACTCTTCCTGAGTGGAGCCTAAGATAAAGTCTCCATAGCAAACTTTGTCTAGGAACACACACTCCAGGGGCTCCTGTGTCCATCACTGTGAAAAAGGAGGGAGCTTGACTTTTGGACCTTCAGGCCAAGCTCAGTGCTGCTGCCCAAAGGCCTGCCTTGGCAAGAGAATAACTAATACATCAAACCCATGATCGCCTGGGTTAGTACATGACTCATATTTGGGGACCCCACACTTCCGAAGGAGTACTACCATGGTGGAAATTCTAGCCCCTGGGGCAAGCCTGCTGTACAGGGGAGGACCTTAGGGCAGACTGTTATTCTAGCACCCTTCATTACCTAGGAGTCAGCCTAGCCTGCCTGTAATGAAGGACGACAGTACACACATACTCTGAAGACAGGAAGAGGGGAAAGGTGGCTCACACTTACTGGGAGGACTAGGGCCAAATTCTCCCTGCCCCATAGAAACCTGAGCAGGGCTTTGGGGCTGGGTGTCCCACCAGTCCAGAAATAGGATGATGGGTTTCATTAAAACACTGAAACAAACCTTTTTTTTTTCCTTTCTATTTTCCCCCATTTTATTCAACCTATAAAATCTTCAGCCTTGCAAAGCTAACCAGATAATGTATCTGAATTAACACTAAGGGATCCCTGTATCACACAACACAAATGTTTAAAATAAATGAATTGCCTAGTTAACTTAAGAAATGCTTTCTTTAATGGTATGGGTAAAACACTAGTGAATGGGAAGAGATGCTTCTTGCTAACCTCCCACTAAGACTACCATATTTAATAGGCTTGAAGTGGTAAAAGGAGACAGTAATAGGAGGAATTACAGCCCGAAAATGGAGGCTAACCCCTCCCATTAGTGCCAACAGGTATGATGAACATACACCAGGGAACACTGCCAGAATGCATGAAGCTTCCATCTGATCCTTGTATGCCAGACAGGTTGCCTCCCACCACTAGAGAGAAGTTCCCAAGAGTTGGCAGCATTCTAAGATGGTTCCAGCTGAACAAATGTGCACTTGGAATATACCAGAGAACATATTTTAGAAGTCCCAAACCTGTAATTCATCCTGTCTGTGACAAACCATCCATAGATCCCAGCTCATGGCTCTGGCTCCTCCTTAACAGAACCCTGTACCCAACTCATTGGAATAGAAGTATAGTTCCCATATCTTTCCCTTTGGGGTAAGATAAGAGCAGAGCTAAAATGAGCTACAGTTCTAATTCCCACCCTGTCTTCCTCAAAACACCATCATCGCCAAAAGTGTAAACAGGCATTTCTAGTCATTCTCACCAGAAATAAATGCTAGCTCTATTCATTAGGCACATGCAATGTAAATACTTCAGTGATAGATTTTAAAACGGGTGCACATACATTTTGAGTTCATCTTCTGTATGCCTCTTTCATGTTCATCTGCACTGGCATTCATATAATTACTGCCCAAACCTCAAGAAACCAGGTTACAAATCCCTTTCCTCTTCTACCCCCACCTATGAGCTAAGCAATGGGGACAGGAACCTCTGCAGATTCTTGGGGCCCTGGAAGTTAAGTTTCTATCCTTGAGTGCCAAGGTTAGCCAGCTTTCATTCAAATGATAAAAAAAAGGCAAGTTTGAGCAAAGGTATCAATATCTAAAGTGGTAATTTGCTCTTAACTTCTGATTCTATATTCAGCTGCCTATTAGATATAATAAATACCTGGAAGGCCCACCAACACCTCAAACTTACAACGTCCACAACTGAATTCATCCTCTTTATCTGAAATTTGGTCCTTCCCCTATTCCTCTTAATAAGGGGTGTCATCTTGTGGCTGAAGCCAGAAACCCCAGAAGTATCCTTGACACTTTCCTTTCCTCAATCTCTACATTCAGTCTGTCAGTAAATTCCATTACTTCCACTTCAAAAATAAACACAAAGCTAGTTTCTTCTCTCCACCTCCATCACCTGTTCCAAGCCATCATCATCTCTCACCTAATTGAGTGCGACAACCTCCAAGCTGATCTCCGTGCCTCTACAGGTTCCACCTTCAAGAATTATTTCTCCATATATCAGCCAGCAGAAAATGCATATCAAACCATGTTACAACTCTACTTCAAACCCTCCAATGAAAGAGACATATAGTATTCATAAGTTGGAAGATTCAACACAGTGAAGATGCCAATTCTTCCCAGATTGATGTAGAGGTTTAATAAAATTCCTATCAAGATCCACACAAGATTTTTTTATAAATAAAGACAAGATTATTTAAAAAATTTATATGGAAATGCAAAGGAACTATAATAGGTTAAACAAATTTGCAAAGGAAGAATACAGTGAGAGGAATCAATCTATTTGAATTCCAGACATAACTACAGTAATCAAGACTATGTGGTATTACCAGAGGAACAAATGTATGGATAAGAGAAACAGAATTAAAAACTCCCAGGAATAGACTCACACAAGTATGCTCACGTGATTTTTGACAAAGGTGCAAAAGAATTCAAATGGTGTTGGAGCAACTGGGCATTCATAGGCAAGATGATAAGCCTCGACTTAAACCTCACAGTTTATGTAAAAATTAACTCAAAATGGATCACAGACTTAAATGTATATCATAAAACTATAAAACTTTTAGAAAGAAAAAAACAGAAGAAAGTCTTCAGGACCTGGAGCTAAGCAGAGTTCTTACATATGACATGATCCATAAAGGGAAGAATTGATGAACTGGGCGTCATCAAAACTAAAAGCTTTTAATTGGATGAAGGCGGTCAAAAGTACAAATTTCAAACTGTAAGATATATAAGTACTGGTAATGTAATTTACACATAATTACTATTATTAACACTGCTGTGTGACATATTTGAAAATTGCTAAGAAAGTAGATCCTAAAAGTTCTCCAAAGGAAAAAAAGTGTAACTATATGAAGATGTTAATATTGTGGTAATCATTATGCAATATATGTATGCCAAGTCTTTATGCAGTACACCTCGCACTTATACAGGGTTGTATGTCAATTATATCTCAACAAAACTGGAAAAATAAAATAAAATTTTAAAACAATGTTTGCCCTGACAAAGACCGTGCTATGAGGATTAAAAGACAAACTACAGACTAAGAGAAAATAACTGCAAACCACATAACTGAAAAAGAATCTAGAATATATAAAGAGCTCTCAAAACTCAACAGTAAAAACAAGCAATCCATTAACAATAAGGGCAAAAAACATGCATAGATATGCACCAAAGAGGATATACAGATGGCACAGAAGCACGTGAAAAGCATCACTAGCCATTATAAAAATGCAAATTTTCTTAATGTAATATCCACAATGAGAGATCACTGCACACTTATAAGAATGGCTAAGAAAAAAAAAGTGACAGTATTAAATGTTGGTGAAGATGCAAGGAAACTCTTTTAATGGTATTGGTATAAATGTAAAATTGTACAGCCACCCTGAAAAAAAAATTGTTTGGCAGTTTATTTTAAAACTAAACATATAAGTACCATGAGACCCAGAAGTCTTATACTTTGGGGATTTATAGCAAATAAATTAAACTGATGTTCACACAAAAACTTGAACATAAATGTTCACAGCAGCTTTATTGATAACAACAACAACAACAAACTAGAAACAACTCAAATGTCTGTTACCAGTGAATGGTTAAGCAGCACTACTAAGGAATAAAAAGGAACTATTGATACAAGGAACAACCTAAAATAGATCTCAAGGGAACTATACTGAGTATATAAAAAAAAAAAGACAGTATCAAATGTTATATACGTATGATTTCACTCACATAACATTTTGAAAGGACAAAATTATAGAGAATGATAATTGATCAGTGGGTGCCCAGAGTTAGGGCACTATGAAGGTACAATATCAGGAAGTTTCTTTGGGGTTGATAGAACAGTTCTGTATCCTGATTGTCATGATGGTTACACGGATCTATATAAGCTATAAAATGTCATAGAACGCTACACACACGCGCGGGCGCGCGCGCGCGCACACACACACACACACACACACACACACACACCAAATTGGATTAAGTCCTGTACTTGAGTTAATGCAGTGGTTCTCAACCATAGGCAATGGTGCTCCCCATCCCTAAGGGACATTTGGCAATGCCGGGAGATATTTGTGGTTGTGAAAACTGACATGGGGGAAGGGTGTGTTGCTATTACCACCTAGTGGGTTGAGATCAGGGATGCTGCTAAACACCCTACCATCACAAGACAGCCCCCCACAATAAAGAATTTTTCAATTCAAAATGACAATAATGCCAAGGTGAACAAACCCTGAGTTAATAGCATTGTACCTATATCAATTTTCTGATTTTGACAAAGTATTATAGTTAAAGAAGTTATTATCATTGGGAAAACTAGATAAAAGGTACACAGGAATTCTCTGTACTACTATTTTTGCAAATTCTGTGAGTCAAACTATTTCAAAACAAAAAGTTAGACTAATTACTACTACTACTACTACACTACTATTACTACTACTACTACTACTACTAATAATAATAATAATAATAAAACCCTCCAATGACTCCTCATTGTTCTCAAGATAAAACCCAAACTCCTAACATATATTTCAAAACCCAATTCTATCTCCACCACTTACTAGCTGTGAAAACTTAGGCAACTAACTAAATCCCAGTTTTCTTATTTATAAAGTGGAAATAATAATTCCATGAGGATTATGTAAACTAATGCTCACAAAAGCACTCTTTATATTAGGAATTGCTATACAAATGTGAAGAATGATTATCACTTTTAAGCCCTGGCTCCCATGCCCCCCCCCAGCTCATCTCCAGCCAAATTGAACTATTAGCTGGCCCATGAATATACTGTTTCTGTGTCATCTTCATTTTGAGCTATCTGCCTAGACTCTCTCTCCCATCTCTCTGAATTTTACCCATTGAAATTCTCCCCCACAAATAATTCATGCACAAAAATACACTGACTATACACACACACAAACACACACACACACACACACACACACACACAGGAATACTACTTGGCAATCAAAAAAAAAAAGAGAAATCTTGCCATTTGCAACAAAGTGGATAGAACTAGAGTGTATTATGCTAAGCGAAATAAGCCACTCAGAGAAAGATAAATATATGATTTCACTCATGTGTGGAATTTAAGAAACAAAACAGATGAACATAGGGGAAGGGAAGGAAAATTAAACAATATAAAAACAGAGAGGGAGGCAAACCATAAAAGACTCTTAAATACAGAAAAAAAAATGAGGGTTGCTGGAGGGGACGTGTCAGAGGATAGGCTAAATTGGTAATGGGCATTAAGGAGGGCACTTGTTGGGATGAGCACTGGGTTATATGTAAGTGATGAATCACTGGGTTCTACTCCTCAAACCAATACTCCACTGTATGTTAACTAACTTGAATTTAAATAAAGAAATTTTTTAAAAAGCAAAATTTATATATTAGAAAAGTATAGTGATTGAAACAACTATGGCATGATGTATAATTACAGATCAATCAATACAACAAAATATATGTTTTAAAATATGAAAAAAAATGCACTGGTTAGATAACAGGTGGGGAAAGGAGGATCTTAAATGTTTAACATGAAAGAAAATGGTTAAGAAAGTTGTTACAAAACAAAGAAAGGAGAAAAAAAGAGAGACAACTCAAGAAACAGATTCTTAACTATAGAGAACAAAATGATGGTTATTAAAAGGGAGGCAAGTGGAGGATGAGTGAAATAGGTGATGGAGATTAAAGAGCCCTCTTATGATGAGCACTGAGTAATGTATAGAACTGATGAATCACTATATTGTACACATGAAACTAATAGAAAACTGCATGTTAACTAACTGGAATTCAAATAAAAACTTCTAAGCCAAAAAAAAATTAAGAAAGTTGTTACAGATCTAGCATCCTGCTGAAACCCATTCATTCATTGATTCAACAAATATTTAATGAGCATCCAATATGTGTCAGGCACCTTGACACTGAAATACAATAGTGTGCATGGCTGGCAATAAATATTGATAGAATACTGAATGAGAAAATGGATGAATGAATAACAGACTACTATGCAATCATTTATTCAAAGCTTTAAACATTTAAAAAAAATTTTTTAATGTTTATTTATTTTTGAGACAGAGAGACACACACACACACAGAGCACAAGTGGGGGACAAGCAAAGAGAGAGAGAGAGACCCAGAATCTGAAGTAGGCTCCAGGCTCTGAGCTGTCAGCACAAGGCCGGGTGTGGGGCTCGAACCCACGAACCGCGAGATCATGACCTGAGCTGAAGTAGGACACAGAACTGACTGAGCCACACAGACGCCCCTAAACATTTTTAAGGTGTAGGAAATACTTCTCTTTTTTATTTTTTTAATGTTTAATTTTGAGAAAGAGACAGAGCACAAGCAGGGAGAGGAGCAGAAAGAGAGGGAGACACAGAGTCTGAAGCAGGCTCCAGGCTCTGGGCTGTCAGCACAGAGCCTAATGCAGGGCTCATGCAGGGCTTGAACTCACAAACTGTGAGATCATGGCCTGAGCCAAGTCATACACTTAACCAACTGAGCCATCCAGGCACCCCAGAAAATACTTCTGATATAATGTTAGACAACTAAAATCTAATATCAGGTACTTAAATGGAAAATAAAACTTGTAAAAAAAAGTAGAAAAAATTGAATTTTAATTATCACCTCTGAATGATAGACAAGGTTATGGATGAACTTATTTTATTTTATATTATTTTTGGTTTCTTTATATTTTCCAAATTTATCATAGCAATAATTCATTACTTTTGTAATTAGAACGAAAAAGATTATTTTTTACAAGTTAAAAAAAAAAAACCCTCCAGGGGCACCTGGATGGCTCAGTCGGCTAAGCATCCAACTCATGATCATGAGGTCATAATCTCATGGTTCGCAAGTTCAAGCCCCGTGTTGGGCTCTGTGCTGACAGCTCAGAGCCTGGAGCCTGCTTCAGATATTGTGTCTCCCCTTCTCTCTCTGCCTTCTCCTACTCATGCTGTGTCTCTCAAAATAAATAAACTTTAATTTTTTTTTAAAAACCGTCCCAACCATACTTCAAGATTCATCTTAGATTTCACCTCTCCTATATATTTTCAGATTTCTACTGAATGTCAACCTCTCTCTCCTTTGAAATGCCATAAGATTGTTTTGCTCCTCTCTTCTGGCATTTGTCTTATTCCACTTTATCTTAAAATCTCATGTCTTTCTTTCCATGTTTTGCTCACTTCTGTGGCCCTTGTACACAGCACTTGACACTGAGCTGGGATACAGAGACACACACACACGTGTATGTGTGCACTGTAGGCAGGAAAAGGAGGATAACAGTGAAGAAGGATAAAGGGACAGGACATAAGAGCATTCTCAAAGCAGACAGGAGTTCCAAAGTCTTCCTCAGACAGAGAGGAGAATGTAATGCTACCTAGTCTCTCAAACTACATCTAAAAAGCATCATGTAAATCCCAGACCCCTCCTAGGAAGAACTTTGTCATCGCAAGGTTTGTCTCTTCAGAATGCCAGCTAAGCTGGGAGGAAAATGAGAGGCTGGAGGCAATGCTGGACAAGCTCAGCTAGAAAAGTTCTGCAGTCTTGACCTTGGACAAGACTAGCCACCCCTGCTCATATTCTCCTTATTTGCCAACCAATCAACAAATCCTTCCTGAATGCCTGCTGTGTACTCAGCACTGCTTGGGGAACACTGAGAAATGTATGAAGTGTAAAGAATTTACAAGTTGTTCAAAAAATCAAAACATACATCAATATACATACTTACCCACACATTCTTACACTCATGTCTGCATACATTTAGAGGTAACTCACACCCAGGTGGTGTGTAATAAGACTCAAATACAGAGTTCATACTGGGGGCGCCTGGGTGGGTCAGTAGGTTAAGTGTCCAACTTCAGGTCAGATCATGATCTCATGGTTCATGTAGATTCAAGCACTGCATGAGGCTCTGTGCTGACAGCTCAGAGCCTGGAGCCTGCTTCGGATTCTGTATCTCTCTCTCTCTCTACCCCTCCCCCACCACTTGTTTTCTCTTTCTCTCTCTCTTTCTCTCTGTCTCAAAAATAAACGTTAAAAAATTTAAAAAGTAAGAGTTCAAACTGCAAGGACTGTGAGAGCTCATAAGACAAGAGCACTGTTGGCTGGGTGGAATGGGAAGACATTCCGCAAGAGATAGGAATTGAGCCAGAAATGCAAAGAGCTAAAAGTCAATGGTAATTAGCACACTGTATTTTTTTTTTCACCATAAGGTAGACTGAACACAAATTACATTCCCAGATCACAGCAAGGATCAAGAAGGTCATGAAAGGCTTCCCTCTGAATGATCCCTATAAAGAATGCAGTGGTAGGGAGCAGGGTTTTTATGTTTTTTGTTTTTTGTTTTTATTTTTTAGTTTATTTATTTATTTTTGAGAGAGAGCAAGAGAAGGAGGGGCAGAGAGAGAAAGATACAGAGAGAGAATCCCAAGCAGGCTCCCCGCTCAGCATGGAGCCAACATCCCACGAACTGTGAGATCGTGACCTGAGCCAAAATCAAGAGTCAGACAGATGCTTAACCGATGGAGCGACCCAAATGCTCTGGGAGCAGGCCTTTTGAGGCTTGAGCCCAGGGTGCTCTAGGTAAAGAAATCCTTAGACACGGTGTCCGATTCATGCATCAATGCTTGTAGCCAGTCATTTCTACAAGCTTTCTGGTCACAATGGCCAAAGAAATTAGGCAGAATTTAAAGCAAAATCATGGAATCTCATCTTTGACTCCTAGTTACAGCAAAAAAGCCCAGCCTCTGGACTGGGATTTTTTATGTAAATGATTCAGTTTCATGAATGAAATCTGAAGGGCCCAGATGTTCCAAGACAGGATAGGAAATGCAAAACTCAGTCAATTTTACTGTCACATAAAATCACCAGCAGTAACAGATATGTCTAGGCTGCCTTTTCCTTCCCTCCTGTCCTCTCTAAGGGCTAGGACTATATGCAAATAGCCTCAGTGAGTTTTCCTCTCGTTTTGTGAGTATAGACAGTCTCAGTAGTCTGAAGAAATTACACAGAACTGTGGTTCTACCAAAGGTACATATGAGAAGCCTCCATATGACCCTTACATCTTTAAGAAATAATGCCTTTAAAAAAATCCAAACTTTTGGCTTCTGACATGAATGAATAATTTATGTATATTTAATAAAAACAGACATTACTTCATGGGTGTTCGTCAAAGCCACCCCATTCTTCCTATCAAGTCTTTCTGTGGTAGATTATCAGGAGTGGACAGTAGGGCTTTTGGTCAAAGACTGAAAAAATTTTAAAGCCCTATCTACAGAGTCCCCTCTTAGAGAGAAGTAAGAATTAGAAACCACACAGTGCTATGAATGGGCTCCTGTAGGCCTTAACAAACAGAAAGCTCATCCATCCCACCCTCGCCTCTAGCCACACCTTGGACAGGTGACCTCACCTGCAGCAGAAACATAATCTATGAACATGAAACTTCCATAATATTACAGCTATCCAGACTGCAAAGGTCTTTAAAAACTATCTGGTTTACAGACCAGAATAAAGATCTCTAGTCTTTATTTAAGGATCATTAGCTCCTTCACAAAGGGATTATTGCCTGGCAGAAGGACTCCTCATGGGAGTATAAGCTTGCATCAGCCAGCCACCCTTCAGCAAGGGGAAGGCAGATAAGTGTGACATCTTGGTGTGGCTAGGCACAACTCGGGCACCCCAAGCCTCTGAATGGGACATCAGCTCCAGATAATCCTGGCACTTAGCTTCTGGAAGCTAGTATCTGATGCCTCCAAGTAAGAAAAATGAAGTACTGAAGTACTGATTCATGCCACCATGTGGATGAACTCAGGCAACCTTATGGAAAGTGAAAGAAGTCAGACACAAAAAGCTACGTATTGTATGATTCCCTTTATACAAAATGTCCAAATTGGCAAATCTATAGAGACAGAAAGTAGATTTATGATTGCCAAGAACTGGGGGAAATGGGAATGGGGAGTGAGTATATACGGGTACAGGTTACCTTTTGGAGTGATGAAAATGTTCTGGAACTAGATAGTGGTGATGACTTCACAGTGTTGTGAATGTACTAAAAGCCACTGAACTGTACACTTCAAAATGGTTAAGATGGTAAATTTTACATTATGTGTATTTACCACAATAAAAAAGAAAAATATTAATCTTTTAGTTACTTTTATAGAAATTCTTTTTGTTTCTTTTTTATATTTGGTTATTTCTCCCTTGTGTTTATATATCCTCTCATTTATTTAAACATGATAATCATGTTTTTAAACAGTTTGCACCTGATAATAAGTCTTTGGCAATCTACATCTTCGGTTTATTTGTGATAATGGTGGCTTTTTAATTTTTTTAATGTTTTTTTTTAAGAGAGAAGTGGGGAGAGAGAGAAAGAGAGAGAGAGAGATCAGGCAGGGAATGGGCATAGAGATAGGGAGACAGAGGATCTGGAGTGGGCTCCAAGCTGACAGCAGAGAGCCAGACGCAGGGCTCAAACTCACAAACCGTGATCATGACCTGAGCCAAAGTCAGCTGCTTAACCAACTGAGCCACCCAGGTGCCCCAGTGGTGGTTTTTGAAAAAAGAATATATGTTTGGGTGTTGTCTGTGAGAATCTTGTTAAAGCTTCAGTTAAGGGTAGACTCCTCCAGAAAAAGAAAAATCAGATTTGCTTTTGCCACACACATGTCTGGATTTGCTACCAGGAGTGAATTAGACTGTGCTCGTAGTGTTCATTTAAACTCCAAAGCCACATGAGGGCAGGCTTGTGACTGGAAACATCAAGGAACACTATCAAGAAACTGAAAAGGAAACTTAAAGAATCATATCATAGGAGTCTAGTGTTCAGAATATATAAAGACCCTTACAACTCTACAACAAAAAAGACAAATGCTCAATTAATAAAGGGGCAAAAGATTTGAACTGGCATTTCTCTAAAGAAGATATATGAATGGCTAACAAGCACAAGAAAAGATGCTCAACATCAGTAGTCATTAGAAAAATGCAAACCAGAGGTGCCTGGGTGGCTCAGTCGGTTAAGTATCTGACTCCTGATTTTGGCTCAGGTCATGATCTCACAGTTTTGGAGTTCAAGCCTCACATGGGGATCTGCACTGACAGTGTGGACCCTGCTTGGGATTCTCTTTCTCTCTCCCTCTCTCTCTCTCTGCCTCTCTCTGCCCCTCCCTTGCTGATGCTCTGTCTCTCCTTCCCTCTCTCTCTCTCAAAATAAATAAAAATTTAAAAAAGTAAAAATGCAAATCAAAGCCACAATAATACCACTGCACACCTACAAGGATGGCTATAATAATAATAATAATAATAATAATAATAATAATAATAAAGCAGAGGCACCCAGGAGGCTCACTTGGTTAAGCATCCAACTCTTGATCTCTGCTTGGGTATTGAAAAAAAGCAGAACATGACAAGAATTGGCAAGAATGTAGATAAATTAGAACCCTCCTACACTACTGGTGGGAATGTAATATGGTTGCAGCTGCTGCAGAAAACACTTTGGTGGCTCCTCAAAAAGTTAAACATAGAATTACCATATTACCCAGTAACTCCACTCCTAAATATATATCCAAAAAACCCTAAAAACTCATATTCAAACAAAACTTGTACACAAATGTTCACAGAAATCGTAGCAGCACTATTCATAATCACCAAATGGTGAAAATGTCTATCAACTGATGAATGGATAAACAAAATGTAGTATATCTATACAATGGAATATTACTCAGCCATAAAAAGGAATGAGGTGCTGATATATGCTACAAATGCATGAACCTCAAAAACATGATGCCAAATGAAAGAAGGTAGACACAAATTGTCACCTATGGCTTGATTCCATTTGTACAAAATATCCAGAATAGGAAAATTCACTGGGATGGAAGGTACATTATTGTTCACCAGTGGCTGCAGGGAGGTAAGGACTGGGAAATGACTGCTAATCAGTACCAACTTTCTTTATAGAGTGATGAAAATGTTCTATAATTAGATAATGGTAACAGTTGTACAACACCAAAATGCTAGAAATGACTATTAGATTTATTTTTTAAAAATCATAATAGTACCATTATTGAATATGTTCTTTCTATAAAGCATCATTTTAAGAAAGTTCAAATCCAAGGTCCAACACTTACCAGCTGGATGCCCTTAGACAAGTTACTTAACCTCTCTGTGCCTCAATAATATTATCTGTGAAATAAGGATAATAGCAGTATCTACCTCGATAGGGTTGCTTTGAGAATTAAATGTGTTAATATATAGAAAGCAATTCAAATAGTGCTTGCTATACAACAAGAATTAGCTAAGCGTTAGCTATTGTAATCACTTCAACTAATCCTCACAACAACCTCCGGAAGTAGGTATTAATGATTCCCATTTTACAGATGAGAAAAATGAAGGCACAGGAATAAACAACTCACTAGGTTATCCAGCTAGCAAGTAGCGATCAAAACTAGGATTCTGACACCAACGTTCTGGCTTCAGGGCCTTTGCTCTCAACTACTGTCAGATTCTACCTCCCATAAATCTGGCATATCAAACCCTTGAAGTCATAGCTATTTTTGCTTAGCATGGGGTTCAATTGGGTATTTAAGGTTTACAAGATGTGAATCAATTTAGGTAAACACATTAATTAAATACTACCATGGCTGGTATCCAAGTCTGGCAAAACGAGCAAGAGGCACATGAATGAGGTTTAGAAAACACTGGAGTAAACCATGGAAATCTACCATGCGAGAAAACACACCTGAGCTGTTACCAATATACTAGGTAAGCTACTGCACACCATAATTAAAACATATATGGATCTCTTGTATAATAACTCATCCCAGGCCAAAATTATTCACCAGGTATCTAGCCCAAAGAGAGGGAGGCCAGCAGAACTCAGCAAGAGCAAGCCTGAGGAAGAAATATCCTGATTAAAGTCAGAGAGGGGCTGTGGAGTTGTCATCCCTTGACCTCTTTTGGAAAATGAATTGGTCAGTCAACCATCTTATTAGCTGGTTTCCCACCTGCCATCTCTGGGAATGTGAGGCAGGGGAATTTCTCCATTAGTCACAGTAATCATGATATCCACGGCCCACCACACTTTTAGGGACCTAGGAAAATGCTTTAATTTCTTTTGAAATCAAAAGAAAAAATTAATGTAATCCAAGCCAAATTATATTTATCTTTATACCAATATAGTTGTAAAGTATCGTCTTAAAAATTTTTATGGAGAAGGGGTGCCTGGGTGGTTAAGCTTTGGACTCTTGATTTCCACTCAGGTCATTATCTCACTGCTCCTGAGATCAACCACCACCCCCCCCCACACACACACACACACACCCCTGTAGGGATCAGAGATGACAATGCAGAGCCTGCTTGGGATTCTCTCTCTCTCTCTCTCTCTCTCTCTCTCTCTCTCTCTCTATTTTTCTGTCCCTCTCCCCCTCACAAAATAAATAAACATTAAAAAAAATTTATGGAGGAAGGTGCCAAAGAAGGCAAAAATGCCTAGGGTCCACAAAAGTCCTAATGTGGCCCTGACATGAGGGCGGATCATCTCACCTCTACCTCCTGTGTCTTCAAAGAACCAGCTCAGTCGGTTAAGCATCCAACTCTTGATTTTAGCTCAGGTCATGACCTCTAGGTTCATAAGTTCTAGCCTGCATTGGGCTCCATGCTGACAGCAGGTAGCCTGCTTGGGATTTTCTCTCTCTCTCTCTCTCTCTCTCTCTCTCTCTCTCTCTCTCTGCCCCTCCTCTGCACTATCTCTCTCTCTGTCTCTCTCTCTCTCTCTGTCTCTCACTCTCTCTCAAGATAAATAAACTTTAAAAAAAGGAACCAGCTCAGCAGCCAATGCATGTAGTACCCTGGTCCTGTTAGTGTCCCCTTAGTGTTGAACAAAAGTGAAGAGATGGGGAGGAGGAGGAGATCCCGGGCACTCCGATTTATTTTAAGACTCTGCCCAATGTTCTCCTTCCCCCTCCTTCACTTCTGCCTTGGAACCTCACCATTATTTACTCTTTTGAAACAACATGGCAGTAATATGGTGAAAAGTACACAGAATTTGTAGTCAAGCTTTCTGGTATGACCATGTTTGGGTGCATTGCCTGGCTGCCCTAGGGCTCAGTGTTCTGTGTAAAAAATGGAGATGGTAAAAATGGTGGTTGTAAAGGTAAAAGTAGGATAAATTGTGTACAGTGCCAAGCAGAGGGCCCATTATTAAAAGTTATTCTTAGATATTAAGGACATTAACATATCCTGGAGCACCTGCAAACACTGTTTGGAGGAACCACGAGCCTTCAGTTATGGCCTGATCCTTTTTTATTTGGCACATTAGTAGAGAAAACCAGCTCAGAAAGATAATTGTATTAAAGGAAAGGGGTGGATGGGGCGCCTGGGTGGCGCAGTCGGTTAAGCGGCCGACTTCAGCCAGGTCACGATCTCGCGTCTGTGAGTTCGAGCCCCGCGTCGGGCTCTGTGCTGACAGCTCGGAGCCTGGAGCCTGTTTCTAATTCTGTGTCTCCCTCTCTCTCTGCCCCTCCCCCGTTCATGCTCTGTGTCTCTCTGTCCCAAAAATAAATAAAAAAAATAAATAAATAAAGGAAAGGGGTGGAGAAGTAGTGAGGAAGGTGGGAACTCTTCCGAGGCCTGCAATACTGGTCCTGGAATAAGGCGCGCTCTCAGCGCCTTGCAGAGCAGGGTGCTATAAGAAGCAAGGCAAATGCGTGTGCCAAGAACTGAAGGAAGGAGCCCGTGCAGCCTAGGCATTCTTGGATGCACTAAGCACTTGGCAGGTTTATACACTTGCACTCTGACGTGGGTTCATTACTAAATATCTGAAGTCCTTGGAGATTTTTCAAGAGGCAGGTTGGATTTCTTGCAATGTGCGTCTGAGCACCCGGACTGCTCTGCAAACCTAACTACCGCTCCCTCCAGAATGCACGGTGGGATCTGATCGCAAAAACCCAATGCAAGCAGCCTCCAAACTAATCGTTTCGTCTTAATCACTAGCCAGATACGCAGGCTTTGGGTGTGAATGGAACGGAACCAGACAGTCCTATCCATCATTCACCAAGTTCTAGGAGGGGTATGCCGCTCTCAGAACCCAACGCAGGATAGACTAACAACTTCGCTTCAGTGTGCTTGGGCTGCTGAGGGCTCTGCGCTTTCCCAACCGCCCCTATCTCTCTGTCTTTTCCCCTGAGGAAGCAAGGCACACTGCGTCCTCTGCAGTCTGGGGAACATCGAAGGTTGAGCGGAGGAATATGTTACAAACATTTCGCCGCGAACTCCTGGACCGAGAGTGAAGTTTTGCCTCTCGCCACCAAAAACTGCGTTCTCGATACAGCACAGCCCCATCCTCCAATCAGATATTTCGTCCGAGTTGGGAGTAGTCAGTTAAACTGCAAGTTGGAGTCACGGCTCCCCACACAAGCATGCCCAATACCAGCACCACTCTGACAAACACTCGCCCTATTTTACTAACACGCCCTGGCAGCGAGCGCGCCCCCGTCAGGTCCCACTGACACCAACTAGAGGTAACGTTAACGCTAATTGAGGACCTCTAACTGACTCGAGCGCATACACTTTGAACCTGCTGGGGGCAACATACCCCCTATATAAGGCGCGCCAGCCTCAGACTCGGCGCCTGAAGAGGTCCCGGAGCCAGAAGTACACCCCACCGGGTAGTTCGTCCTAGCTCCTGCCGCCACCCAGGGTTCGCCGCGGACCCCAGGAAAAAGTCTATGTATGCGCTAGGCTTCATCGACAGTACTTCGGCCATGGAGCGTAATTTCGGGTGCAGCCACTACGACGTGGGCTTCCGCAGCCTGGGGGTCGGTAGGGAGGAGGAAGAACCGAATGGTCAGTGCCTAGACGGGGACAGGTGCTTTGGCAAACTCCAGGGGAGGAACTTTCCCTGGGAGGGGTGGGTGCGCGGGACGCTGCGAGGCTGTCGCCACTATCTTTCATCGTGACCCCACGGCCCCTCCAGCTCACGTACGGTGGGCCCCTACCCTACGGTCTCTCTTTTGCTTTCGTCCTTTCCCAGAGACGAAGCCTACCTTGGCCTCGTTGCTTTTAAGTGGAAGAGAGGAGAATACAGCGTCCGAATCTAAGTGCGGAGCGGCAGCAGTAAACTACGTTGGCACGAGAGAGCCGAACCCCTTCGACGACGAAAACCTGGAGGGCGGCTTTGGCGGCGGCTTGGCGCCCCCGCAGCAGCTGGAAGAGCCGCCCCCCCCCCCCAGCTGCGGTGGGGCCACTGATCGCTGAGAGGAAGCAGCGCCGCTACCGCACCGCGTTCACCCAGTTGCAGCTGCAGGAACTGGAGGACATTTTCCATCGCGTTCAATACCCCGACGTGTTCACGCGGTAAGTGGTTTGTTACGCTAGCGCGCAGTTCTCCAGGGGGCTCGGGCCCATCCCCGGGAGTCTTAGGCTCTTTCCCAGGACCCTATTCTTCCTCTCCCAAGCCAAAAGCCGCTTAGGGGGGTTGAGGGAGCCAGGGTCCGTCTTTGATCTCAGGGGTTGGGTCAGTGCTTCCAGAGAGCTTGCTAGGGTGAAGCGAGTAAGAGAGGGTCGAATTGATCGTGCTTTTATTTAAAATTTGGATAATTTTTTCATGAGTCTTTTGCATTAATTTTTATATTTTAAATATTGCATTAAAATATTTATCGTGATTGCTCAGTTTTTTTCAAGCACTTTAAGTTTTGCGCACCAGGCGAGCACCTCGCTTTCCTCACTCTAGTCTCTGTCCTGCCACGTGGAGCGCTGTGCTAAGGCTTCACAGTTTCGAGCGTTTAAAAGCCAGCGAGGTTTTCCCTTCAACTTGCCTTCCGGGGAGCCCTTGTGGTCCCCATCCCGGTAGTGTATGAAGGGGCAGGCCTATTCGGGGCCGGCAGGAATGGGGGACCAGGATGAGTCGGTGTGCGGTTTAGGGGCCTTTCTTCTGGTTCTGCTGCATTCAGCCTTCTCCCGCCAAAGAGCACAGAAAGAATTTCCCTTGAGCCGATGGTTTGGAGTTCCTCCTTGAGAGTTCCCCTCTGCGTTTACAATAAACTGTGGAAATACTCTGGTTCAAAACTCCGCTTTAAAGGCTTTGGCGTTTTATGTATTTTCACGGAGGGAAAGATTCCTTTCCCAGGGAAAGATTTCCAGGATTATTCTCTGCTGTTCCACAAACAGAAAAATCGGTGGAGACATATTTAACTAACAGACACACTACCAGGGACTTTCATATATATTCCTTTTCTATCTTATTTAGTACAGGTAAGTTGTCCGTGGGAAAACTCCCTAAAGCAAGCCTCAAGCTGTGTTATGGAAAACTGCACTGGGAGGGGAGATAGAAATAATGTGTGTGATATATTTATTTTAAATACTGAACATTTGCAATTTTCCTCCCTCAGAGAAGAGATCGCAGGACGTCTAAATTTGACTGAAGCCAAAGTGCAGGTCAGTAAATCTTAAAAGAGCACATGGGAGGGCAGCCATTTAAAACATAGTTGAGATTTTGTCCTGGATATTCTGAAGTTGGTGTGTTAGTTGTCTTTCCATGTTTAATAAATAAGTTTTGAACATTGAGTGCCTTGGGGATGGGAAATGGGATAAGTAAGCTTCTGGAAATTGCCCATTACCAGAGGAAATATGATTTCCTAAAGGAAAAAAAAATAGAGCACACTTCTCCCCACCGCCACCCCACACACACTTTTTTCCCAATAAAGTTCACCTCCTTTTACACTGGTATCTTTCAGAAAGAATGTTAGTCTTCCCTAAAGGAATATTTCTATGTATAATCATGTTGGGGCTTAATCCTACCTGGGAAGTATACAAATTAATGCACTGAAGAGCTAGATTATAAGAAGGTTCAACAGTACTAAATTATTTGAAATATTTAAAACCAGGCATAAGCTTTTGGCTAAATGAGTGAATTTATAAGTATTCAGACATTGGGGTGAAGGAGTAATTCACACACAGAACACAGTGCATGAGTAGCATGTTTAGTTAAACTGAAACTGGAGTGGGAGGGTAGCTTAAACTTCCAAGTGCCTGGTCCTTCTGCCATTTTTAAGTGTTTTGTAAAGCAGCATAGAAAATGAAAGCCTTAAATTTTATTTTTTTTGGAAGACTTTGATATCAGCCCCAAAACATGGCTAAAATGTTGGGATTTTGTTAGTAATGGGGAAAAGTTTGCAAACTTTGGAAAATTGTCTTAAAGAATTGAACCAAAAAAGACAACAATTTTTAATAAAGTTCCACTGACCTAAGAAGGGGTGAAAGTTTAGGGGAGTATTGTATACATTCAAATATATGCATTGCAGATGCCTCACAAATTCAACTATATGAAACTACCAAATGTGTAAATGAATATTCTCTTGAGGAACTTTTAACATCTAATAATTTTTCTTTCCTTTTGGTGACATTATTTTGAAAAGGTGGGGTTTTCTGGAACTTGATTTTCAGGGTGCTCTCACTTCAGACCATATTCTTACATGTGTAAATTTAAATACTTTTCAGGAAATGATTATTAATTTGTTGGTCATGGGATCAAATGGTGACTGTTTGAGGTCATAGAAAATCATAGTTACATCAAAGAAGTATGTGCCCCCTCAAGGTAATCTCAGAGGAAAAGAAAAACAAAGTTTGCTAAGTAGCTTTTCCCCCTCCCTGGTTGCCTTCTTTTTGGATTTCTGAAGGGGAAATGAGCCAGAAAACCCAAAAAAGGAAAAACACTATGTTCTCATATATTTTCAAGCTCTGCAGCATGAATTTCCCCCAAGAAACTAAATAGATGCTTTCCCTCACCTTTTGCAAATATAGTAGACCTCTTTATGAAACCAGTATTGGGAATATGTATCTAATATTGGCCCATACCAAAATTTGCCAGATTTGGGTTACATTTAGGGAGATTTGACCACTGATATATTTGAATCCTTCCAAAATGAACTCTACTATACTGGCCTTCTTCAGACTATATATTCATGCAGCAGAAGGACCCCAAATCCTAAGATGGGAAAGATAAAAGGTGACAGCAGACAGAGAGAAAAGGCCCTTTGTCTCAATTAAATAATATTGCAGTTTGGGAACTTCCGAAAGGATTAAATACAATAAAAACCCTATTAACTAGTATACCAAGAGAACAGTAAAGTCTAAGTGACAGCTTTTTTTGTCTGTTGGTTTGTTAATATTTGGCAAACACTCAGGGAGGAGCCTCTTTTGTGACCCCTACCCCCACATTGCTGTTGAACATTTTCCTAAAATGCATAATTGGACCTTCCTGCCTTAGGAATGAGTGATGGGATTGGAGTCTCCTACTTAAGGAATGGAGCTGGCAGGGCCAAACATGCCTCACCCCTCTGAGAAACAGCAGCTTCTGTCCAGGATCCTAAAACTATAGCTAGGGCTGAATGACCTGACCTTCTCCTGAGCCCAGGAAGGTCTGGAGGGTAAGGCAGATGGGAGCGTGCAAAGTTGACAGTAGTGACAATGGGGTGCCCAATCTCTTATCTGGGGAAAAGGATTTTGAGTTTAGTGAATTTGGATTCAATTAGGTTAAACTTTCCTTAACACTAAAAGCTAAACTACCAAGGCAGCGTCCGGGGCTTCAGCGACTCTCCTATCCCAGCAGTCCCTGAGACCCCATGATCAGGCCTCTTTGGATATACCACATGTTTAATTCTTAGGAGGTTTAGGAGAATGATCCCTTAAATATCACTACAGGAAACTTTTCTGGCTAAAACTGCAATGTCCTCCTAGTGGATTAGTTACTTTAGACTGCAGATGGGTTTTTTGAAAAGGGGGTCATTCCTGTCCATATAATTTTAATCAGGTCCTCCTTTATACCATGCTCAGCTTCCCCCATAACCAGGATGACACTACCCCTGGTGAGGAGGGGGTGAAGCAACCAGACAGCTGATGGTCGAATGTCCCTTTACCCCATTGCCAGGCATGTGCATTAATGTTGGAGAACCAGTGCAATTTATCAGTTAGATCTGCATCCGAGACCTGGGGGGGAAACATGAAAGAATACTAAAAATTAGAAGAGAGACAAATCAATGTGCTCAAGTCTGGACTAGCCATGGGGTTAGCTGAGAGGAGGTATGCAGTTTACTTTCCCAAGATACTTTAGCAATAAGGAAATAGCTTCTCTCACTGCAGTTTACAAGTTCAGTGGCAGCATTGCATGTTGTCGTGTTTTCTATTAAGACATTAACTGTTCAGTGTACTAAACCAATCCCTTTTTTTCCCTCTGATTGAAGGTTTGGTTTCAAAACAGAAGGGCCAAGTGGAGAAGACACCAGAGGGCAATGATGCTCAGAAATGTGGCCCTTGTTGCCTTGGGGCCTCCTGTGGGAGTAATCTTTGATGGGCCCTATCATGCAATCCCTGTTCTGGACCCGGCATGGAGATGTGTTCCTCTGGTGCCTCGGGGCCTTATGCCTCCTGGGCCATCCCTACACCCTGGGCCTCCTGGGCCACCTCTGCCACCAGGGCCACCCATGATACCTATACCACCCCTGCCACCTGTGCCTCCTTTTGCACTGGCCCCCGTAGGGGTGGCATGGGCCCATGTCATCAATGGTTATTTCACAGGTCCCATTTTCTAAAGTATGGTCTTTGTGACAATTTTTCCAAAGTGTTTTTTTCTGCCAGATATAAATCGTGCATAGTGCAATATTGAGTAATTCTTCAAATACATGTTAAATGAATTGAATAACTGAACAAAGTCAGTGCCTGTTGTTCTTGTAGAGTACCTTTTCAATAAAGCATTTTCAATAAAGTTTCAAATAAGTAATATATTGGTTTTGAGTGCCAAATGAGATAAGTAGGGTATTCCTGCAAATTATAAGGAAATAGCATTCAAACAGAATGTCAAATAGGTCTCCTTCATAACATAATAGCCCTGAGTTACCATCAATAGGCCATGCACATCACAATTTTCCAAGTGTCCATGCTGGTTTACACTGACCACATGTTCTCCTTCCACATCTGTCCCCTCCCCAACAATCCTCAGCTCCACTCTGCCCTGTTTGGAGCACATCTCTGTGCAAGATGAGAAGGGGTGCGTCTCTAGTGAGAGAACAGTGTGTTTCCAGGCAGGGCCATGTTCCATTCATGCCAGGAAGTTCAACAGCCATGGACTCTAAGGGAATCTTCCTAAGAGGCTACTCAGGGCTGTAAGGGACTGTGGCAGCCAAACTCCAAATTCTGTTCACTGCTCTCCATTTTGTGGAAGTCATAGGGAAATATGAATCCTTCTGGTTCACAGACATAAGAAGGAGTTCGGCTAAGGTCAGAAAGGGGCTGTTCTCTGTTTTCTTATCCCCATCCCCAGCCTAAGAGAGCCTATTATAGTTTCCCCGGCTCAGAAGCAGTCACACCTTGAACTATATTTTGTCACCTTCAACATCCAAGAAATGGACCCCTGAACAATGCTCTGGAATTAGCACTCACTGAAAAGAAGCACACCTTAGCTTTGTTCATGCTTACTTCATGCAAAACTGCCAGGGGAGAAAATAAAAACCAAAATGGAAGGGAGGAGGAAGCTAGGCCCACTATTCCTAAAACATCACTTTCTTTTCAGTAGAACTTTTGCTTTTCATCAATCCCTATCAGTATATGGTCATTTTATGACCACAGTCATGAAATGATTCTAGTGACTTCAGATAAGGGTATCACAGTGACACCAGAATTTCATGGGAGGTGGAGTGGGGAGAGAGGAGGTCCCAAAGACAGGTTTTGCAGCAGTTGCACATTCCTAGCTTGAAGTGAGGCTTTATTTTCATGTGAAAACGATTTTTGCAGTGTTGTCCTGTCCAGTGTTCATTCCTTCCCTCCCTTCACATGCACAGATGGCAAAGGTCAGCAAAGCAGTATCTAATAAAGGACTTCAGCAGTGAGGAGGAGGTGATTAGGAAGGAAGAACATCCAGGAATGCATCTGCATGCTTCACCAGGTAATTTTGAAACACAACCATTCTTATCTCCCATCATTGTCCACGTTCCTTCTTGTTAAAACATCAGGTCCCTGAATGTTGTAAGTCTTGGAAATACAGGGTCTATACAAATAAAAGTTCAAGGACCCCATCCAGCCTTGCCATCCTAAGATTCAAAATCAAACACTACCCAGAACACAAATCCTGCAGTTAACTCTCATATGCAGTCTGACCCACACAAACCTAGAATGTTTTTTTTTGACTCAGGTTGCCTGAGAAGGTGAACATCCTTTCCCATAAGGTGGGATATTCAAGAGTAATATATACTATTTTGAAAATTATATCTACTTCTTTCAAGTGCCAGATCATTTAAGGAAGGGAGGTGGGATGTGAACAGAGGAAATAGGCAAAACATTTCTGCAGATAATAGGTTCCCCTGGTCTAGGCTTTAAAAAGGAGAGGCCTTTTAAAATAATCCCACAAAGAACATTACTCCTTGAAAGTGCATTTCAAATATCCCTAAAGCATAGATAAATTAATTTATTCTAATATAAGGAAATTATTTTGGTAAAAAATCTTTAGAAACTGGCCATTAGCAAATAGGTTTATCTGAGATAGATGGTCTTTATAGATTGCAATTTGGGCTGAACTGTAAAAATCACAATTTCAGGAGGAGTACAGGAGGTTCAGCATTTTACAGTAATATGGATATGCTTTTTCTAAAGTTTCGTATTGAAGACTACATGACAGGGAGCTTTCACAAGAGTGACTTTCATGGTCAAATAGAACAAGATATGAAGTATTTGGGGTAAAGTCTTTTTTTTTTTTAATTTGAGAGAGAGCACACACATGAATGGAGGGGAGGGGCAGAGGGAGAGAGAGAATCCCAAACAGGCTCCATGCTTCAGGCAGAGCTGTATCTCACAACCCCAGGATCACAACGTGAGCTGAAATCAAGTTGATTGCTCAACCAACTGAGCCACCCAAGGTCCCTGGCAATAAAGCCTTTTTGATTAAAACTAAACTTATGTAACCTCGATCTTGTTTCAAACAAATATAGTCAGAACCTTGGAGATCTAACTGGGAGGTGCCTGAGAATCAAAATCCCAGCCATCACTGGTAAGACAAGTAGGGGAAAAAGGCAAGGAAGGAAAGGACTAGAAATAATTCTTTAGCTGAGCATACAAGGATTCTCCCTTGAAATGGGTGTGAGAAGTGACTTTTTAAACAAAGAGAAGAACTACTATAAAAACATAAAAAAATAGGGGAGCCTGGGTGGCTCAGTCTGTTAAGCATCCGACTTCGGCTCAGGTCATGATCTCGCCATTTGTGAGTACGAGCCCTGCATCGGGCTCTGTGCTGACAGCTCAGAGAGCCTGGAGCCTGCTTCAGATTCCACCTCTCCTCCTCTCTGTGCCCCTCCCATGCTCATGCTCTGTCTCTCAATAATAAATAAACATTGTTAATTTAAAAAAAAAACGTAAAAAAATAAAGGAATAGAGTTTGATCAAAGTTGTTTTCAAAAGAATAATCAGACATTTGCCTGAATTCAGATCATGGGGTTTTATACCTAAAATTGGACATGCTCTGAGAACATATGGATATACGTGTTTTCCCACCCAGTTCGGTGCTGGTGTGATTCTAGGAATTGGTGAAAATATGAAAATAAAATAATGGTGTACAATAATAGAGTTATTCCCTGAATCTTTTGTTTGGTAAATTCAACTTTGTCTAATTGGAATCCCATAGCTCATAAACTGGGGTTCTCAGACCTTGAATGGACACCTGCCGGAGGCAGATGATATCATAAAACAACCCTTATCACACACTCTTCTTTCTAAGAATGATGATTAAAATTATTCTTATTGGTAGCTTTTCTGATGTTCCCTCCCACTTAGTCAAGGTGATAGGATGTCCCAAAGAGAATGAGCCCTTGCCTCAGACAGCTCCTCTTCTTAGCAGGTACTTTTTCATTTTCCTTCAAAGTATTTTCACACAAGATCACGTCAATTTGGCAAATGACACAGACATTCTTAATTCTTGCAGTAAAAGGATGGGACAGGGGACCAGTCCCATCACTTCATGCCACTTTTCCAAGCAAAGTGCCTTGCTTCTGAGGGACACTCAGCTTAAAGGAAGAGACCCTGGTATTCTACTGGAACTGGAGGAGGCTTTCACAGTAATCCAGCCCATCCCCTTAATCCTACAGATGAGGGAACATAGGCCCTCATAAGAGGTGGAATGGTCTGCCTGAGGTAGTGTGCACAGTTCATCCTGGAGAAGGCCAGGCTCTGTATGGCCATGCTCTCCCCTAGGCCTAAGATTTCCCAGCTAAGGGCTGCTTCTCAGTGCTGTTCACCTCCGTCTCCCCAGAACTCTTTCCTTCAAGGGGCTACAAACTCAAGGCCCCTCCCCAAGTCTTGGCACTGGGCCATTTTACCTCTAGGAAAAGTAAGCAACTTCCCCTGAAGGCATGCAATATCCTGGTGTCCACTCTTGAACGCTGAACAGCAGGGGCTTGAGAGAGTGATGCAGTTTGTACCCTCCTCACAAAAGACCAAGTGTGCTTCCACTACAATAACCCTCATTTCCCCCAATCCCCTTGCAAAGCTGTGCCTGCCAACTGGCAGCATAACACATAAGAAACAGCCAGCTCTGGGCTTGTGTTGAATTAACTTTTTTTGTAAAGCAGGCTAATAGTTTAGAAACTGTCATTATGCAATTAGTATTCATTTTGAAATGTGGTTATTTATGCTTTGGCTTAATCAATGTCACACTCTCTCCTTCTCAGATGTCACCACAATGCTATGAGGCAGGGACACAAGGTGCGATGGTGTAAATTTAGTTTTCGAATGCACCCCAATGGTCTGTATGCCTCCCCATGCAAAGTGTAGATCTTAAGGAGACTGTCTGGATTCCCAACATTTACATGCAAATATTTTTAGACTCTAGGGATACAAAAGACTCCTTCTGAAAGCACACTCTGTTGTGTTTCACGAACAAGGGGACACAAGTGATGGAAGAAGCGGCATACAGGCATGGGCAGCATAATTGATACACCTGGATCCTTCTGAAGCACAGCTCCCAGACAAAAGTAGGGCCTCTGAGAACTACAGAGTTGGAGCACAGTTTTTCTATTTTTGGCCCAAGATTCTTGGTGTAGGGGGAAAAAGAAAAACCAAGAGGTGGGGTAGGGACCAAAGAATAGTCTCTGACCAATTCTCCATGAACAAGGGAGAAAAAAAGATGAAGCAAAAAATGTTGTAAAGTCAGGAGTGGAAAAGGAGGTTGTGGGTACCCAGGGGAGAAAGAGACCCATGTCCATGGCTGGGCCCCAAGATGTCGCTGTGGGGTAGGAAGCTAGGTAGTGAGTGGCAACTGGGTAGTGTCCCTGGGAGGTAGCCAGTGGGGCACAAGGTGGTGGCCCTGGCCAGCTGGGCTTTACAAAAAAGAAGAAAGGAAAAACAGAACTCAGGTTAATATGCAAATAAGTCCCCTTCCATAGTCCCCATCTCAAGGTAAAGCAATGGGACTGCTCTCTCTCTTATCTTTTCATCTCTACTTCCCCTTAAATGATCACCTTAAGGGGTATCACCAGGATTGAAATATTCATGAGGCATGAGGGAATGTCAGGACAGAGACTGGGTTCTACTATGTGATTTCCTATGACCCAGGTCCCCAGCCCCAACACCTCAAAAAACACTAAGGATTTTATTTCTTCATTTTAACCAGAAGGAATTTTCAAGGATGTCCAGTGAATTCCATGGGCTCACATACCATTTCAAAACCTCAACTCCAGCAGGGAGTCAGAAAGATACTGCAGTGTGCTAAACTGGTTCCTCTATTTATTTAACACAGAGGTTTAGACTTCAGACATCCCATGGCCAAGTCTGTTCTTCCACAGATGAACATATTCTATAGCTTTATGACTCTGCTTAACACTCTGTTTCAGAGAGTGGTTAATCCATTCACTCCAAACAGAAAGTAAGGAGACTGGATACAAGATCCTAGTAAACATGTGGGATGAAGATGAGGAAGTCATCTTTACAAGTTATGAGGTCACTGCCCAAGAGTAACAAGCAAATCCAAGGCCAGAAATCAAGGTCCCCTTACCTCACCATACTCCTCCTTATCATCCCCTCCCCTGGGAACCATGAGAAAGCTTCAATCCACAGGCAAAATTCAAATGATATTTTTAATAACTATTAATAACTTCCCCACAACACTTCAGGGACTGCTGCATAAGTGTAGCTCATCCTCCCACATAACTGATAAGTTTCATAATGTTATACACCCATATCTCAATTAAATAAAACGATGCCTGCAGGGAGTTTCAGTTTATCAGGATTGTATATTTATTGCAGGAAAAAGCAGGTTGCTGGGAAAGTCTTTTTTTCCTCTTTCCCTTCTTTTAAATTTAAAAAAAAAATGTTTATTTTTCAGAGAGACAGAGCACAAGCAGGGGAAAGACAGAGAGAGAGAGAGACACAGAATCCAAAGTAGGATCCAGGCTCTGAGCTGTCAGCACAGAACCTGAGGCGTGGGTCAAACCCACAAACTGTGAGATCATGACCTGAGCCGAAGTCAGACACTTAACCGACTGAGGCACCCAGCAGCCCCTCCTCTTTCCCTTTTTTAAAGTCTTTTTTTTTTAATTTTGGGGTTTTTTTTTCCTGTTGTTTTCATTGTGCTGTACTTTGTATAACCATTTAAAGAAAGTCCCAGGGATCGGCACACACTCAGTATAATTGCCTACTCACATCTGAGTAAGGAATTTTGATCTCCGGAATGATAACACTGAGACACTACAACCTCACACAGCAGAAACACAGAAACTGTCACGCTCATCTCTTTTTTTTTTTTTAAGTTTATTTATTTACTTTGAGGGTGGGGGGGAGCACAAGCAGGGGAGGGGCAGAGAGAGAGAGAGGGAGAGAGAGAATCCCAAGCAGGCTTTGTGCTGTCAGTCCAACATAGGGCTCGATCCCAGGAGCCATGAGATCATAACCTGAAGCAAAATCAAGAGTCAGATGTTTAACCGACTGAATCAACCAATTGCCCCATGCCATGCTCATTTCTGACCCTACACCTCTGCTTGTGCCATGCCTGTGTGCCCCTTCCTCATCTAGCTGGGTCATTCAGTGCTTGACCACTTCTCTGTTGCCTTTTACTCCTCCTTTCTTCATTCCCCTCTTCTCAATCCTGCCTACCTAGCTATTACATCCTCTCCCTGAATCTCTATAGGCCTGAGGCATAAATCACTCATTTGACCAGAACCTTCATAATTTATGGCATTCCGCTGAAACTTAACCATTGGTGGATGCAATTCTTGATTCCTTTACCTAACACTAGTGCCTGAAGCTTCCAGCTGGGTCTCCTCTATTTTCTGGATGCCTCATTGCACCCACTCTAGTGCTTTACATTTAAACAATAATAAACGGTGATAATGGTAACAGCTAAATTTTTCTGAGGGTTTACAATGTGCCAAATACTGTGTTGAGCAATATGCATGAATGACAACTATTTCATTCTGCAGATGAGGAAACTAAGACACAAAGAGTTTAAATAACCTACCCCAAACCAAGAGACAGACTCTTAACTCTAGAGAACAAACTGTTGGTTACCAGAGGGCAAGTGGGTGGGGGAATGGGTGAAAAAGGTGATGGGGATTAAGGAGTGCACTTATGATGATCACTGGGTGATGTATGGAAGGGTTGAATCACTATATTGTACAACTGAAACTGACATTACACTGTATGTTTACTAACTGGAATTTAAAAAAAAAAAAACTTAAAAAAGTTTTAAATAAATAACCTGCCCAAAATGACACAGCTGAAAAGTGACTATGATAGACTTCAAACCAAAAGTCTTTTGTCATTTTGATGTATACATAATCATTGAATCGAACATTGAATTCATTGAATTCCTGTTCAAATTTGAGAGGAAAACAGACTAATGGTTTCACATTTTGTTCAACAGAAATACACAAAAAACATGAATCTCCTATTAAATTTCAATTCATCAGTAAGTTCCATTAAGAAGAATAACCCTATGGGTCACCTGGGTGGCTCAGGTGGTTAAGTGTCTGACTTCGGCTCAGGTCATGATCTCACAGTTTATGGGGTTTGTGGGTTCGAGCCCCGCCTCAGGCTCTGAGCTGACAGCCTGCTTTGGAGTCTGTGTTTCCCTCTCTCTCTGCCCCTCCCCCTCTTGCACTCTCTCTCTTTCTCTCTCTCTGTCTCTCAAAATAAACATTAAACATTTTTTAAAAAGAAGAAGAAGAATCCCATTTCTTGAGCATTCTGATGCTTTAAGGATTTATTTCAATATATCATCATGCAATATTTCTGGACAAATATTAACCAGACAAATTTATTAGGTATCAACCTGTTTGGTTTTTTTTAATTTGCTCTCCAACTCATCATTTAAATGGGTTCCCTTTTCTCTGTTTTAAGCTCTCCTTTTTAAAAGAGAAAGGGGGGCGCCTGGGTGGCTCAGTTGGTTAAGTGTCCAGCTTTGGCTCAGGTCATGATTTCACAGTTTGTGAGTTTAAGCCCTGCATCGGGCTCACAGTGGCCTTTCGGAGCCTCCTTTGGGTTCTCTCTCTCTCTTTCTCTCTCAAAATAAATAAACTTAAAAAAAAAGAGAAAGGGAATTTCCCTTTCTCTGGGTGAATGATAAGCAGTCTGTGAACACACAATATCATTGGAATCTGGAAGTGTCATACTTTAAATAAGCAAGGCAAGATCAGAGCATGAATGTGGCTAACTCCTCCTTTCAATCCAATGTTTTCAAATTGTGCTTATTTTAGTGTGTTTTTAAAAGTTTATTAGTGTAGTTTATCTGACAATAGTTATAAAAGTAGTCCATGCATCACGTATACTACATAGTCAAATTGTTTTCAACGGGGGTTCCAAGACCAATCAATAGGAAAAGGGCAGTCTTTTCAACAAATGGTGCTGGTTAAACTGTATATCCACATGCAAAAGAATGAAAGATACCCTCACCTTACACAATATGCAAAAATATGTCAGAATAGATCAAAAACCTAAATAACCTCTTCCTTTAGGGGCCTGGTATGCATCAGAGCACTCACAGAAATGATTTATCCAGGTCATTCACTGGCTCTTCTCTCTCTCTCTCTTTCTCTCTTGCACACATGTGCACATGAGATCTTTAGATTGAAAATATCCTGAAATGGTCACATCAGTCCATTTCATTGGGTGCTTCTTTTGGACATTAGAATGTCCCCACCAGAATGCAAACTGGTGCAGCCACTCTGCAAAACAGTATGGAGGTTCCTCAAAAAGTTAAAAACAGAACTACCTTAGGATCTTGCAATTGCACTACTAGGTATTTATCCAAAAGATAAAAAAAATACTATTGGAAGGGGCACATGCACCCCAATGTTTACAGTTGGCAATGTTACTATTAACAATAGCCAAATTATGAATTGTATAAATGCCCATTGATGAATGAATAAGGAAATGTGTATCTATACAATGGAATATTACCCAGCCATCAAGAAGAGTGAAATCTTGCCATTTGCAACAACATGGATGGAACTAGAACGTATTGTGCTAAGCGACATAAGTCAGAGAAAGACAGATACCATATGATTTCACTCATATGTTGAATTTAACAAACAAAACATATGAGCATAGGGGAAGGGAATGAAAAATAAAATAAGATAAAAACAGAGAAGGAAGTAAACCATAAGGGACTCTTAATGATAAAGAATGAATTGAGGGGTGTTGGAGGGGAGGGGAGTGGGAAGATGCACTAAATAGCTTATTGTGCATTAAGGAGGGCACTTGTGATGAGCATTGAGTGTTGTATGTAAGTGATGAATCACTAAATTCTACTCCTGGGACCAATACCACAGTATATGGTAACTAACTTGAATTTAAATAAAATCTTGGAAGAAAAAAAAGAACATCTCCACCAGCTGTTGAGTCGCTCCCAGTGAGGTCAATTGTCCACTTATGGCAGAATTTTTCCAATGTGGAATTAAAATTGGCTGAGGGGTTAGGAAAATATTTGATTAATCTAGCGGGCTAATAGTTTCATGAAACTCCTTCCTATAAAAAGCAAGAGCAATTCATCATCAGAGAAGAAAGCCTGGTGATCCAGGTGTTACACCAACAAAGCCGGTGCCCCAGGAAGGTGTCAGGACCCAACTCTGTATTGACTAAGAAATATTCAGGAAGAAATTAATTTTTTTTAATCTTTTCAAAAACAAATTAGTGATTAAAAAATCATTTTAGTCTTTTCAATCTCTTAAACAATGCCATAACTGGCAAGGACCTACAAATTCAAATGGACACAAACTATAAAAAAGGTCCCCACCCCAGCCGCTCCAACCCCCTCCTCTTCCAGTCCCACCCCCCACCTTTCCAGAACCCTGACTCCTGTTCTGCTCTGCCTGCCGGCTTTGGCCACTAGAGGGTTTCTGCTTGCAAAAAGTGGATAGTGAATGTAATATGAATGCCCCCGTAGCCCACGACACAGGATTTAACTCCGTCATAAAAAGGATCAGTGTAGTGACGTGAAACTGAAAATTATTCCTTCCTCTGGGTTGGGCTGAGCTATCACAGGAGCTGCCCTTCGCAAGCGCAAAGCCACTGACCGCCCGAGCACCTACTTGCCTGCGCGTCCCTTCGTCTCCTAACTTCCCATTGAGAAGCACAGGCTGCTCCCTGGAAACTGGGTAAGAGCAGCATCGGCCAAGGCCACTCTAGGGCGGAGGGCGAGCGGGGGGGAAGGGGGTGTTCTCTCAGAGATTAAAGCGTTTACCCACCAACCTTGGGGCACACAGACCATTATTGCAGAGTTGTCTTCTATAGAGAATCAATACAAAAATGTGCAGTCTGGTTTCGCAAAAGTCAAGCAGTAGGTGTCCCCACTGCAAACGTTCCTACTGAAAGTTTCCCCCCAGTTCCCATCCCAAATCTCATAATCTGACAAAATTTATCTCTTAATCTCACCCTATGACCAACTGTTTGTTTCTACATGGAGGATAGCCAATAGTGTCCTCCATTTTTTATTTAACAGTATTTCATAAATATTTTCCACATTTTATCATAGTCTTCACATTGATCATTTTCATGTTTGCATTCATATACTATCATTTATTTATGTTTTTTTCTGATGATGATCAATCAGTAGCTATTTGTTGAATTACTAAACATCTTTGTGGGCAGAGACAGACATATATATAGATATATATAGATATAGATATAGATATAGATATAGATATAGATATCTGTATAATCTTTTTTTCTTTGAAATTTTTTTCTCAGGCCAAAGTTCTGGGGTCGGGAATACAATAGTCAGAGGCTAAGGATTTCTTCATTGCCCTAGCTACATATTGCCATGGAAGGCAGTGTACACAGACTTTTAGTTAAGAACACAGGGTTTGGACTTCAATAAAACATTGTTAGGCTGGTTCTGCCTATACTAGCTATGTGGGGATAGACTAGTTACTCCACTTCCTTAAATCACAGTTGCCTCAATTATGAGATGGGGGAAATAATATTACTTCTGCACAGAAATATGGGGAAGATGGGCACAATAAATGTTGGCTACTGTGTTACTATGATCACCACTGCCAACACACATATTTACCCACAGCCTCACGAATATTGGGATTTTATCTTTCAAAACAATGTTTTGGTGGATTAAATGGGTATAAAATGGTACTTTCTTGTATTTATACTTCCTTGTCGCATAATGAGATTTACATTTTTTACAAGTGTTGACTTATTCTGTGTGCCTTTTGTTCTGCAAATTGTTTTCTTCCCCACAGTCAGGATTCTGTGTTATCAAATAGTTGTGCTCATGAAGGATAGTCTATTCTATTCTTTAGATCTGATTTTACTTGATTTTAACTCAGTTAAAATCCCAGATGAGATCATTTGTGCCCGGTAGTGGAAGATGCATAATTCTAAATTAGCTTTTCCCATCACTATCCAGTTGTTTCAAAGCACTTATTAAATATACAATATTTTGCTCATTGTTTTATGGTGCATATTTGACATTTGTTCATATTATCTGTGCTAAAAGCTATTTCGAATCTCTCTTCTCTGTTCCACTGATAAATATTTCACTTATGAGCCAACAACACAGTCTTAAAGATTACTGCTTTATAGCTTGTTCTAATGTGTGATGAGATGAATCTTCATTTCTTACTCTTTAGACTAGTCTTTTTGTTTATTTGCATATTTTTCCTTTTTTTTTAGAGAGAGTGAGTGTGCATGTGAGAGCAAGGGAGAGGGACAGAGGGAGGGAGAGAAAGAATCTTAAGCAGGCTTCAAGTTCAGCACAGAGTCTAACATGGGGCTTGAACTCACAAACCGCGAGATCATGACCTGAGCCAAAATCAAGAGTCGGATGCTCAACTGACTGAGCCACCCAGGCGCCCCCGTATTTTTCCTTTTTAACTGAAATTGTGTTAAATTTAGAAAATCATTGGGAGCAAATTGTCATATTTGCAAATATTCTGTCTTTCCATTTAAGAACAGATCCATAGTGGGCCATTTTATAAATAACACCTGAATCTTAAATATTTTGTCAGTATTGCTGAAAACTCACACCTGCCCCTAATGTATTCTGTTTCTTTAAATTCATTCATTTATTTTTTTTTTGAGAGAGAGAGAGAGAGAGCAAGAGAAAGAGAGAGACAGAGAGATAATCCCAAGCAGGCTCTGCACTGCCAGTGCAGAACCCTATGTGGGGCTCGAACCCACAAACCGTGAGATTATGACCTGCGCTGACACCAAGAATTGGGTGCTTAACCTACTAAGCCACTCAGGCACCCCTAATCTATTTTATCTTCAATAACAGAGGCCAATTCTTTCTATGACATTTGGTAGCTGTGGTAAGCAGAGTAATACCCTCCTCCCAAGGATGTCCATGCCTTATTCCCCAGAATAGTGAATATGTTATGTTCATGGCAATGGAGAATAAAGGTAGAAGATATAATTAAGGTTGTTAATCAGCTGACTTTAAAATAGGAAGATGATTGGGGTGCCTAGGTGGCTCAGTCGGTTAAGCAGCTGACTTCAGCTCAGGTTATGACCTCATGGTTGGTGAATTCGAGCTCCACATGGAGCTCTGTGCTGACAGCTTGGAGCCTGGAGCCTGCTTTGGAATCTGTGTCTCCCTCTCTCTGCCCCTCCCCTGCTCGTGCTCTGTCTCTCTTTCAAAAATAAAAAATAAATAAACATTAAAAAATTTTAAAATAAAATAAAATAGGAAGATGATCTGGTTTATCCGGGTGGGCCCAATGTAAGTACAGGTATCCTTAAAAGTAAAAGAAGAACACAGAAGAGTAGGTCAGAGCTATGAGATGTGAAAAGGACTCAAATGGCCATCGCTGGCTTTGAAGATGGAAGAAAGGGGTCATGAATCAAAGAACGTAGGCTGGAAACAACAAGGAAGCATATTAGTTCCCAGAGCCTCCACAAGGGAACACACAGCTCTGTTGACACCTTGACTTGAGCCTAGGGAGACTAATACTGGACTTCTAACCTACAGAGCTATAAGATAATAAAGATGTGTTCTAAGCCAGTTTGTGATAATACATTACAGCAGCCATAGGAATCTAAAACATTAGCCAAGTGAAAGCTGTGCAAGGGAGTCCCCTTACACTGATCCTGGTGCTCTCTGCCCTTAACCTTCTTTTCCTGAGGCCAGCAAACATTAGCAGGCCTAGCCTTGGCCCCCGCCTTTTCTGTGTCCCAGAACATTGGAGACATCTTTCTAGAAATGAGTTGCTTCTGCTTGGTACATTCTGTACCACTTTGTTTATTCCTGCTTGCCCACTTTTTGTGCTTCTGCCTTCATCCTTAAAACACTGGGGAACCTGTAGGTACTCAGAGATGGGGAAAAGGGGACAGGGGAGCTTGAAATCACACTCCCATTATAGCCTTGCTTCAGGTCTATCAGATCTGTAAAATTTTCACACCATCCCAAGACTTTCTCAAACATGCACTGCTCCCTTAAATTCCAGAAAATATTTTCTGGCCGCACTAGGCACTAGTTTTTGAGTATATGATAGGTTAGCTCTTAGGATGAAAAGCCAAGAGTCCATCCAGCTTGTGGCAGACTGAATTTGGAATTTCCACATCAAACCTATTGTGTCTCTGACAATTAAAATCTTTAGTTATGAGAATGCACTTTCATTTTGAAGTATAAAATATAATTTAATTGTATTTCACATATAAAAAATGTATAAAAACATGAATCATGAACCACATATTGCTGGGATTACATAAAATGGGACTAGCCTAAGGGGCTGGCCAGAGAAGGAATAAAATTTCCTTTTTCTTGGGCACATTGGTCAAGATAGTACTATAAACACCTCCTCTTGGTAGCTTTCATTTATTGAGCCTTTACTCTGTGCAAAGTGATGTGCTAAATAATTTTAAATGGATGATTTTGTTTCATCATCACATTAACCTTAAGAGTTAGGTACTATTATCCTTACTTGAAGATGAGGAAGTTGTTACCCACAGTCACAAAGTGAATAAAAGCTAGGATTCAGAGCCACGTTTGTCCAACTCCAAAGCCCTTGCCATGTCAAGTTTAATACAGTGGTAAAGCACTGGGATGCTAAGGTTAGAGTGATCTGGCTTCCAATTCTAGTTCTGCCAATTGTTTGTTCTAAGTGTTTGTTCCTGGGAAAGTTACTTAATGTCTATGTATTTAGCATCTTTCTCTATAAGACTGGAAGAATAGAGAACTGATAAGAAGGATAAATAATACTAATATAACTTAGGTACCTCACACAACTCCTAGCCACAGAGTAAGCACTCAGAAAATCTTCACTGCTATTACTCCATACTGTCTTCTATCATCACAATACAACCTGTCATGTCACCTTTCCTATATGGCACAACTCCCACCTGGGAGTCAGGTGGTCTGAGTTCTTGTCACAGCTCTTTTACTATGTCTGTAATTGAACAAGCTACTTAACCTTCTGCATCTATGTTGTCTCGTACAAAATTATGACAGCAGAACCCATATAAAGAGATAAATGTGTTATGTAGTCATAAGGAATCATTCCATCTATTACTTTCTAGAGATCAGAATATAATATTCATATTTCTATTCCCATCCCCCTTTCCTAGACCAACGCTTCCCATTCTTATTTCTCCCCCAAAGAAAGAGAAAGGAAATCAGATGAGGTGAATAACATGGAAAATAATTAAAAAGTTAACAGAGTGAGGGTGCCTGGGTGGTGCAGTAGGTTAAGCGTCCAACTTCGGCTCAGGCCATGAGCTCATGGTTTTGTGAGTTTGAGCTCTGCATCAGGTTCTCTGCTGTCAGCACAGAGCCTGTTTTGATACTCTCAAACATGTGCTGCTCCCTTAAAGTCCAGAAAATATTTCCTGGCCTCACTAGGCACTTGTTTTTGAGTATATGATAAGTTAGCTCTTAGGATGAAAAGCCAAGAGTCCCCCTCTTTCTCTGCCCCTCCCCACCCCCACACATGTGTGCTTGCTCTTGCACTCTCTCTCTCTCAAATACATAAACAGTTTTTAAAAGTTAGCACAGTGGATATTTGATTATAATAAAGAATTGATAATATTTTGGCTGTGATAATGAAACTATGGTTCTGTTTATAAAAAAAAGTCTGTCTTTTAGAGATACATATTGAGATATTTAGTGATAAAATGGTATGATGTCTGATATGATGTCTGGATTTGCTTCAAAATAATCCAGGGGTGGGGGATAAGAGTATCGGATAATGGGTGAGGGCATTGATGTAATAATATTGGCTATGAATGACAGTTATTCAAACTGGGTGATGAGTGCTTGGGGTTCCTCATATGATTCTCTCTGCTTTTGTATGTGTTTAATATTTCCTATAATACAACTTTAAAAAAATATCAAGGGTTGCAAACTCAAATGCCTACTGAGCAAGGCAGGTAAAAAATGAGAGAAGCAAACCAGATGGGGACTGTGAAGAACCAAGGAAGAATAAGTCTCATCCAGAGGGGATGGCCACACTTAGCTCCAGCTGACTGTTGCTGGATGGAAATGTGGGGCTGGGCTGCCAGATTCTCCAGTTTTTCAAGAGAATCCAAAACTAAAAAAAAAAGTATATGTAATATTCCAATCCTTAAATGTTGGAAACTAATTCAAATATATTTTATCAACACTGTGGTGGCCAACTAAAACAAGTCTGAGAACCAGATTCAGCCTACAACTGCCAATTTGTAACCTTTGCCTCGAAGGCTAATTTTAGGCAATTTTCACAACTCAGAAGCACTAGAAAGTGATGGAAAGCCCTTCCACAATCGATAAAATTAGAATGCCATAACTCTGCCCTGATCTGCTTCATTGTAGATACTGCTCCTATATATGCTTTGTTTTCTACCCTCCGGCCCCCACCTGAGTTTCTCTAACTTTATCTTTTACTCTTATTGCATAATTCTGATCTCAAATCGGTGACCACTGAGGACTAAGACATCATGGAGTTCCAAGACAAGAAGCCTTGCAATAACAAATGAAGCTTTAGGCTCCATCTGGCCAGACCCTTCTTTCTGACACATTTTGCTCCTCTTCTCAATGATAAGCAGGTAACTTGGGAGAGTCTTAAGAAACATTGTGCTCAAAGGGGCAAGAAATTAGTCTGGGAATGGCTGGGCATCCTAGTGAAGGAGCAGGTCTTGTCTATCCTCTAAATCCAAGATAGTCACTTCTGACTGACAGCCCACGGGGCAGGCAGTTACTATGCATTTCTTAGTCATGGGGTGGAAGGAAAAGGTGGGTCTGTTTTGAGACTTCCACTCTCCATCATTCACTTCTTCTTCTATGACTACAAGCTTATGAGATGCCTGGTAGGGTGATAAATGTATAGTTTTTTTTGTTTTTTTGTTTTTTTTTTTCTGAGAGTTCAGGGCGGGCTTCCTTGAGAACTAATGTTTTAAGCTGAGGTGAGAAGGATGAGCAGGAGTTAACCAGATGAAGAATAGATGGAAAAGCATTTCAGGCAGGGAGGACTGTGTGGGCAAAAGCCCCAAGGTAGGAAAGCACTTAGCATTTTTGAAGTATTGACATAAGGCCAGTGAAGCTGCAGAAAGGAGGAAAGTGGCTGGAGATATGGATAAGATATGGAGATAAGCCAGATCATGCAGAGCCTTGTCAAGCCCCAAATGGAGAGCCCAGTGTTGCATGACACCATGACGGACACCATGGAGGCTACAGACACAATGCAGACTTAGTCCTTGCCCTGCAGTAGCAGACAATAGCCAGTAAGATATTAGGCAAGTACCACCAGGGTTGCTAAAGAATGTTGTTGGAAGGTCCTGGGGAGGAAGTGATTATTTTGAATGGAGAGATTGGGGGATGCTTCAGAGAAGAGGGGACAATTACTTGAACCTTGAAGGATAAATGGGATTTCAACTGACAAAGATGGTGGGCAGAGAATTTCTAGCAGTGGGAGCAGCTTGGAAAAAAAAAGAGGCAAGTCAGTTCAAATTATGTGTGGGAAGAAAGCGGAGCAAAGTTGGGGTTGGGAACAGTATTTGAGAAATAACACTATTATACAAAACAACTTTGGGGAGGCCTTGAGTGCCTAGCTAAGACGTGTTGTCTTCATTCTGTTGGTAATGGAGAGTTATTGAAGGCTTTTGAGTAGAAGAGACCCATGTTTTGGGAAACTCTGTCTGGCAACAGTATGGTCAGGGACGGAGGCCACACCCTCAGGGCTTTTCTAGCAATATAACAGTGCCTAGACTCATTGGCTAGCAATAAGGAATAGAACTTACCCAAAGGAGGTCTAGATCTAATGACATCTTGGGGGAAAAGGATACTTTTTGTGACTGCTTACGATGGTCCAATTTGGGGAAGTAGAGGGTGGTGGTTTCCAAATAATGAAATACAGGACGCCTGGGTGGCTCCGTCAGTTGAGCTTCTGACTTTGGCTCGGGTCAGGATCCCATGCTCTGTGAGTTCGAGCTCCGCGTCAGGCTCTGTGCTGACAGCTCGGAGCCTGGAGCCTGCTTCAGATTCTCTCTCTCTCTCTCTCTCTCTCTCTCCTCCTCCTCCTCCTCCTCCTCCTCCCCTACTTGTGCTCTGTCTCTCAAAAATAAATAAATATGCAAATAATGAAATACAATGGCAGAACACAGTCTGTTCTGTACAAGTGACAGTACTGGGGAGGGGGAGGGAGGACAGCAAGACGGGAGAGAGAATGAGAATATTATTTTACCCTGTGTCACAAAAAAGAATAATCTGCCTGACTTTTCACGTGGACATCTGCCCTGGCTGGGAGATTCGATTAGATGATCTCAGAGGGGCTTCTCCCAATTCTAGGATTCTTGGAATGTAAAGTGGGCAATGAGTCCAATGATATCAGAGTATAGCAAATGCTGAGAAAAATACTGGGGAACTGAAGCCAGTCTCTTCCAACAATTGAGCTGAACCAACACAGTCATTCTGGAGGAGGGAAGGGAGCTGATATTGAGGAAACCAACTCCCAAAGGAACCAAAGATAGGAGCATCCTACCCAGCATACCTGAGAGGAGCCAACAAGTTCACATGTGGCCAGCAGGCCTAGAGGGCTCCTCCCACCAGACCCATGACTCTGTTCTCCCAGCTCTCCAGACCAGTCAGGCACAATAGAACCACTGGCTCTCTTTCCTTTCAAAGATGGCATCTTGTAGTACAGAACTTGACTGTCTCCAAGTTTTAGCCTAAACGTATTAAGCTCACCTAAGGGTTGGGAGTCTAGGTTTGAAAAACCCTTACAATTTGCTGTTTCTTGAGAGACAATAACATTTCCTACATTGGAGTAATTGTTGACTCCTATGGTAAGTCAATGTCTGGGATAAAAGGTTGGGCATTCCTCCAGGGCCCTGCCCAACCACCTTCAATGTAAGAAGCTGGGAGAGGAAATTAACCTGAAAGGTAGTATAGTCTCACCAGAGCCCCATGAACGTGCAGTACAATATCCCCATATTCCTGTTAGCCCTAGGCTTCAGGAAGGTCACTTATGGTCTTCTTTTTTGGCAATTTGTTGTTGGTACTGAAAGATATCCAGCCAACATGTACCTACTTAGTGTCGGATTATTATTTTCATTCATGTGTATGTTGCAGCCTTAACACATGAAATCCACCTGTTGATTTGTAATTGACAAGTCCATCTGTAGATGGCTGGCTTGGTTCTGCCCAAAGGAAGATGGAAAAACACCTAGGGCCCCCAAATCTATTAGAGCTAGTAGTTCTAATGTAAGATATGAAGAATAAACACACTTCAGTTTAAACAGGAACTAATTTTACTTTTCTCTGTCTAGCAAGGTGATCAAAGCAAGTTTAAAAGCTTAAATACCTCAGAAGTATACTGTAAGTATAATGGGCTCATTATTTTTTTATCCTGCTTATCAAAAATCAGAAATAACTTTATGTTTCCATTACTAATAGGACTCTTTCTGAGTATATTGACATTTAAGTTGGTTTTGAATGGTCCTAAAGCATTCTCCATCTTGGGCTGATATGCATATGTACACAACATATACATATAAACATAACATTTTATATTAAATGCACATGCTTGAACACACATCTACATGCAATCATATACATAGGTATACATGCACACACAACCTACACAAACATATAGGCAGATAGATAGATCTAAATGTAGGTATTTACACACATATAAACATACAGATTTATATACACACATATACACACAGACATATGCACCTAAAACCAATACCGTGGTGAATGCTGATTGTATAGGAAAAATTAGCAAATGCATTTATTATCTTGTTTATGTTGACAAACCTTTCCCCTGTGATTAAAAATTTGTTACATGTCATTAGTGATAATGATGAGTCCATTTTGTATTTTTCAGGTCTTCTTGGATTTCACAAGTCAAATTCAGTTCAAATTGTATTAAGATCAATGTTCAATTAACTTAATAAATATTTTTCTTTTGTAATTGAAGAAGTATAAGTCAAACGCTAATTAATATGTTTAAAATATTTTTTCTATTGTGACATTAGCCAACATAATATTAAGTTCAGTTAAAAAAAACTTCCCAAATGTATGAACTAATTTAAACATTAAAAATATAATAGTTCTTGATAAGAAAGTTAGTTACTTTCTTTAATTATGAGGGGTGTGAGTGAGTATAATGGGTAGTAAATGGAAAGTTTTAGTTTATTTATTGGATCGATTATCTATGTGATATTTTCCCTCAAAATGGAGTATGCTGTGAATGAATTGCTGTCTAATCTTTATGCTATAATGCAAAAGTTATAAAAATAATAGCAAATATATTTTCACCTTATCAGGCAAAGTAGCTCAGGGATACTTCATAAAATCTGTATATGCACCATCACTTGTTTTGAGTGCTACAAGCTGGAAATAGGGATTCCTAAATGCAAGTTTTTTATTGTACATGATGCTTTAAAATAATGCAAGGTTTCAGCTCCCTGTCCCCAGGGCCTGTTCAGGGTGCCATGTGCTCATGGCACACTGCTGGCTGAAGGAGCCCAGTCCTGGGATGTATAGTCATATTCCATGGGTGTGCCTGTTCTCCATCACATCCTCCGTAGTTGGTGTTCATAGCATTTGCTTTCAGGAAGACAGAATGTCGGTCTTGTGTGCCACCCACAGTGCATCCCTCCCTTACCACCTATGTGACTGAGGTTGGCTTCTGTGTTGACCTTTATAAAACAAAACCCTCAAATCAAGTTGCTATAATTAGAAAAGAAAGAAAGGAAGGAAAAAAAAAGGAAGGAAGGAAGGAAGCCAACAAGCAAGCAAACAAACTGGGTTTGAACAAATAGGTTACAAAATTGTTTGTGTCTTTTCCTACCACAAATGATCATAACTTATGATTTTCTTATAGAATTGATTTTTACATAACTTAAAATTATGCTCTAAAATCAAAAGTTAAAAAATACAGATAATCCAAATAAAGACTGTAAAAATTAAAAATACAATCCTAGAGAGAATAACTATGAAAATTTTGGTGTATATTATTCTAATCATTTCATCTAAATATAGATATATATGTAAATATATATAATTTTAATAAAATTGAATCATATTATAAGTTCTGTTTTGTAATATCATTTTTTCTTAATAATATATCATGAACATACTCATTTGGTAACAATAAAAATACATTTAAATCATTATAATTTTATTTTTTTTTAATTTTTTTTAACGTTTATTTATTTTATTTTATTTTTTTTATTTTTTATTTTTTAATATATGAAATTTACTGTCAAATTGGTTTCCATACAACACCCAGTGCTCATCCCAAAAGGTGCCCTCCTCAATACCCATCACCCACCCTGCCCTCCCTCCCACCCCCCATCAACCCTCAGTTTGTTCTCAGTTTTTAACAGTCTCTTATGCTTTGGCTCTCTCCCACTCTAACCTCTTTTTTTTTTTTTCCCTTCCCCTCCCCCATGGGTTTCTGTTACGTTTCTCAGGATCCACATAAGAGTGAAACCATATGGTATCTGTCTTTCTCTGTATGGCTTATTTCACTTAGCATCACACTCTCCAGTTCCATCCATGCTGCTACAAAACGCCATATTTCATTTTTTCTCATTGCCACGTAGTATTCCATTGTGTATATAAACCACAATTTCTTTATCCATTCATCAGTTGATGGACATTTAGGCTCTTTCCATAATTTGGCTATTGTTGAGAGTGCTGCTATAAACATTGGGGTACAAGTGCCCCTATGCATCAGTACTCCTGTATCCCTTGGATAAATTCCTAGCAGTGCTATTGCTGGGTCATAGGGTATGTCTATTTTTAATTTTCTGAGGAACCTCCACACTGCTTTCCAGAGCGGCTGCACCAATTTGCATTCCCACCAACAGTGCAAGAGGGTTCCCGTCTCTCCACATCCTCTCCAGCATCTATAGTCTCCTGATTTCTTCATTTTGGCCACTCTGACTGGCGTGAGGTGGTATCTGAGTGTGGTTTTGATTTGTATTTCCCTGATGAGGAGCGACGTTGAACATCTTTTCATGTGCCTGTTGGCCATCCGGATGTCTTCTTTAGAGAAGTGTCTATTCATGTTTTCTGCCCATTTCTTCACTGGGTTATTTGTTTTTCGGGTGTGGAGTTTGATGAGCTCTTTATAGATTTTGGATACTAGCCCTTTGTCCGATGTGTCATTTGCAAATATCTTTTCCCATTCCGTTGGTTGCCTTTTAGTTTTGTTGGTTGTTTCCTTTGCTGTGCAGAAGCTTTTTATCTTCATAAGGTCCCAGTAATTCACTTTTGCTTTTAATTCCCTTGCCTTTGGGGATGTGCCGAGTAAGAGATTGCTACGGCTGAGGTCAGAGAGGTCTTTTCCTGCTTTCTCCTCTAAGGTTTTGATGGTTTCCTGTCTCACATTCAGGTCCTTTATCCATTTTGAGTTTATTTTTGTGAATGGTGTGAGAAAGTGGTCTAGTTTCAACCTAACGTTTATTTATTTTTGAGACAGAGAGAGACAGAGCATGAATGGGGGAGGGTCAGAGAGAGAGGGAGACACAGAATTGGAAGCAGGCTCCAGGCTCTGGGCCATCATCAGCCCAGAGCCCGACGCGGGGCTCGAACCCACGGACCGTGAGATTGTGACCTGAGCCGAAGTCGGACACTTAACCGACTGAGCCACCCAGGTGCCCCTAAATCATTATAATTTTAAAGACTTCATAGAATTCTAGTATATGTGTTGCCATAATTTATTTCACCAGTATCTTATTGTTGGACATTTCAATTACCCCAAGTGATCTTCATCATAATTAATACTGTGATCAACATCTTTATATCACATTGAAACATATATAATTTCTGTTTTTATAGGTCCAAATGGTCAAATATTGGCAATTTCATATTAGTCAACATAATACATACAACGCAATGGGTCTATGCCAAACTCTGATTATTCATTTGGATAAATTTCTAGAAGCAGAATTACAGGATCGGAAGATATGCACATTTCAAAAGCTTACAATATATTACCAGATTCAGAATTAACCTTTATTACTTTTTATTTCTGAAGCATCTCTTCTTCGTTATCATGAGAGGCTCTTGATGGTACTGTAGAGAAAAATACAAATTAACTAGTATAAAATGGATTCATCTAATGTTTTAACAATAGCTAACTATGACAAAAACAAAGTGTATATGTTTTATTAAGTAAAAATAAACTTTCATGAGATGCTTTTCAGTCTCATACACTTATTTCAATCTCATTGCAACCAAAGAGTTTGCGTTTCCCTGAAATCTACTCTTCTTTTTTTAGCAGGTGTTTTTTATTATTTAAAATTTATTTATTTTTGAAAGAGAGAGAGTGAATGAGAGAGAGAGAGAGAACTAGTGGGGAGGGGCAGAGAGAGAGGAGATAGAGAATCCCAAGCAGGCTCCATGTTGCCAGCACAGAGCCCAATGTGGGCCTTGAACTCATGTACTACGAGATGGTGACCTGAGCTGAAATCAAGAGTCAGACACTTAACCAGCCAAGCTACCCAGGCTCCTTTTATCTGAAATCTACTCTTGCTGTCCAACAAGAATGTTTACATTCTTTATTTGAAGTATCAGTTAAAAATCTCAGTTGAATTATTACCGTGAGAAATACTACAATCAAGTTGTCCTAAATATTGTATAACAGGTAGATTCCACCTGTTTTTATTTCCTGAAAACTGGTATTGTACTGGAGGATATGTCTTGAGAACATGATTCTTTATAAAATAAAAATGTTGCAGAGAAAAGTCAAGTATAAGAAAATAATGTCTAAAAAAATTTAAAGGAACATAGATCTTTATGCAATCTTTAAAAGGAAAGGGAAAACATGTAAAGTTATCTAAGTGTTGTTTTCAGATATCTGAATTGAATATCACAATAGGGTAATGACCAGTTGTTCTAGTCTGAATTAGCCCTAGGATATGAATAAATATGAATAAAAAGAAAAGGAGGAAATGTCAGGGAAGTGTATTAGATTAAATTATTGACACAAATTCTTTACTCCACATTGCATCCATACCCACTGCCACGTGAATTTGCAGTTCCTCCTATTAAGGCCAAGTGTATTTCCTTACCCTTTGAATTTGGGCTCAGCCATATGACTTGCCTTGGCTAATGGAAGATATATAGAAGTGATAGTGTGCCAGTTCTAAGCCTAAATTTTAAATACTTTTTTTTACATTTATTTATTTTTGAGAGACAGAGAGAGACAGAGCATGAGCAGGGGAGGGGCAGAGAGAGAGGGAGACAGAATCAGAAGCAGGCTCCAGGTTCTGAGCTGTCAGCACAGAGCCCAACGCGGGGCTCGAACTCACAAACCGAACTCACAAACTGTGAGATCATGACCTGAGCTGAAGTCAGACGCTCAACCGACTGAGCCACCCAGGTGCCCAAAAGCCGGGACTTTAAAAGGCAATGCTTGTTGGAGCACCTGGATGGCTCAGCTGGTTGATCTCACTCTTGATTTCACTCAGCTCATGATCTCACGGTTCATGAGTTTGAGCCACACACCAGGCTCTGCGCTGACAGTGCCAAGGCTGCTTGGGATTCTCTCTCTCTTTCTGCCCTTCCCCTACTCACACACGTTTGCTCTCTCTCTCTCTCAAAATAAATAAATAAAACTTAAAAATAACTTTAAAAAGGCAATGCATGTTTTTACATGTGTGTGTACATGTATACACTTTTTATTGAGAAATAATTCACATAGTGTACAATTAACCCATGTAAAATATACAGTTTAATTAATTTAATGATGTTTGGTAAAACACAGTTGTGCAATGATCACCATATCAATTCTTGGAATGGAATTACTGGATCATATAGTAACTGTGTTTAACAATTTCCTCAAATGCTTTATTTTTTTAATGTTTATTTTTGAGAGACAGAGAGACAGAGCATGATCAGGGTAGGGGCAGAGAGAGAGGGAGACACAGAATCTGAAGCAAGCTCCAGGCTCCAAGCTGTCAGCACAGAGCCCAATGCAGAGCTCAAACTCACAAACCATGAGATCATGACCTGAGCCAAAGTCAGACACTTAACCAACTGAGCCACGCAGGAGGCCGTCAAATGCTTTATAAAGTGGATACACCATTCTACATTCCCACCAGCAATGTACTGTTTTTCCATATCTTCACCAACACTTCCTATAATCTTTTTGATTTTGGCCATTCTATTGTGTGTGAGGCCGCATCTCACTGTGGTTTTGATTTGCATTTCCCTGATAACTCATGATGTTAAGCAACTTTTCACGTCCTTATGGATGATTTGTATAACGTCTTTGGGAAATGTCTATATAGATTCTTTGTACACTTAACTCTTGTGCCTCTGCCATGGCCAGGAGAACAGCTTGCCCTGGGTATCCAGTACACCCAGAATGAAAACACTTGGACCAGTTAAGAGTCAACCAGCAGCAATGAGCCAACCCCAGTCAGACCTATGGCTTGAGGCATAGCCTCCTAACCCATCTGCCCAGATTAGACAACCCCTAATTGACATATAAGAAATAAATACTTGTTATTCTGCCCCACTGAAATTTTGGGCTTATTGTTACTCAGCAAATAGGTGACATTACTAATTACACATAGTAACATCTTTCTTTACCTCCTACCTCCTTTCTGCCTCCAAAAATAAAACAGGTACATACCCTCTACCCTTAGAATATTTTCTGACAGCTCTCTAGGTACTTTTCAAATTATCTCACCCCACACTTATTACTACATTGCTACTACTTCCTTTTAAGAAGTTCCTGAAGAATAAAACTAATTCGATAATAGAAAATTTTAAGTCATCTGAATATACAGTAGTATTCTATCTTCATATAATACTATTAGTACTTAATTAGGTCTTCTTTATATCCATTCACCCTTGTGACTGAGCACTCCTACCCCACCAAAAAGAAAAATTGTCCCAGCTGAGAACAACGTCACTTTTCTTCCTTTGCTCCTTACTACTAAGTGTTCCGGGATGTTTTCACCAATCCAGGAAACTACAAACAGTTAAAAATTTTGAATATGACTTTCATATCCAGTAATGCTGGGTATTTATAGCAAGTCGTTGCCAAATATCCTCCCCTTGGAACATGCACTGAGTAAACAGGAGACCTGAGGAGAGGGATGGAGAATAATAAGAGACGCAAGCCAGGTAAATTTAAAAAATAAGTTCACCAATGAAGTCTTTTTCAGTGGAAGGAGCCACTCTAAAGCCATCTTTACTGCTAACTTTATTAGCCTAAAATTGAGGCCCGGAAAACTATGAAAAAGAGGAACCATTAAATAGAGTGGGCAAACTGACATCAGCTACTATACAGCAGGACACCTACTACATAAAGTAAACTTTCTAACAGCAGCCAATCTGACATGTCTATCACTTTGTCACCTCTTCAGCTAAGAGCTGGATGTTACCTACAAGCATAGGATAGAGCAAATAAATAAATTGCAATGTTATCTCCTTAGATACTCAGATAGTAAATGGAGATGGTACTTAGAATTTACTAGTGGATTAATTTACTAAAATAATTTCTTTTGGTCCTAAGATCACCTGCCTCCTGTAGCAGACAAATAAAGCGACTAACACAAAACAGGCATGACAGTATCACTTTTGCAATAGAATTAACAAAATAGAAGTACAATAAACACACATTACAAGATATATGATAAACAGTTCCACAAAACACTTATGTTTTTATACTGCCCCAAATCCTGTTAGCTTTTCAGTCTATTAATACCAGGAATGTTACTCTTTAAAAAACAATCACCACAGGGGTGCCTGAGTGGCTCAATCAGTTAAGCATCCAACTTGATTTCAGCCCAGGTCATGATCTCAAGGCTCATGGGATGGAGCCTCACATCGGGCTCTGTGCTGACAGTGAGGAGTCTGCTCGGGATTCTCCCTCTCCACCTCTCTCCGCTCCTTCCCTGCTTGTGTGAGTTCTCTCTCTCTCTCAAACTAAATAAACTTAAGAAAAAACAATCACCACCAACAACAGAACAAACAAAAAAATCTTTAACTTTTGAGATGATCTCAACAAATAAGTTAGGTCCAGAGCAAGGCCATTGTCTCTTTTGGAATCTTTCAAGAGTTTCTGAAACACAAAGTTTAAGCATTCAAAAATCAGTGTAATTACCATATTAACAGACTAAAAAAGAATAATCATTCTATCATTTCAATAGATGCAGCAAAAGCATTTGACAAAACTCAACCTCCATTTCTGAATTAAAAAAACAAACTCTTAGTAATCTAGGAATAGAAATTTAATTAATCTACGGAGCACCTGGGTGTTCAGCTTCAGCTCAGGTCATGATTCTGTGGTCGGCTGTCCATGGGTTCGAGCCCTGTGTCTGACTCTGAGCTGACAGCTCAGAGCCTGGAGCTTGCTTCTCATTATGTGTCTCCCTCTCTCTCTGCCACTCTCCTACTCATGCTCTGTCTATCTTTCTCTCAAAAATAAACATTAAAAAAAGAAATTTCATTAATCTTTTAAAGAATAGCCATGAAAAATCTGCAGCTAATATCACAATGGTAATAAACTGAATGCCTTACACTTAAGAATGGGAACAAGGTGGGGTGCCTGGCTGGCTCAATTGGTAAAGCAAGTGACGCTTGCTCTTAGGGTTGTGAGTTCAAGCCCCATGTTGAGTGTAGAGATTAGTTAAAAATAAAAAAAAAAGCTAAATAAAAAAAAAGAATGGGAACGAGGCAAGAAGGAAGTTGAGGGAGTTGGACATATTGTTTCAGTTTTTTCTGTGAAGGAGGTAATGTTCTCTGCCTATGCCCAGTCTTCTCAGCCTATCACTCTGATATTGTTCAGGGATATTGAAGAATTAACAAAGAAGGAAAAGAAAACCTGGCTTTGGACCAGTAATGTAAAAGCCAATCACGCATTAGCATTGCTTAGTCTGTAATAATTCATTCAGCATCACTGTGCCAAGCACTACACATAACATGATATGTACCTTAAGGATTTTGCTGTAATGAGGCAATAGTTCTCAAATTTTGGTATGCATGCAAGTCACCTGGGAGCTTATTAAAGTGCATCCTTAGGCCCCATCTCCAAAAATTCTAATTCAGTAGATATGGAGTGGAGCCTTCGAGTCAGAGAATCCATGTTTTGAAAAAAAATTTTCCCCAACCTCTGATACTGACACCGGTGGTTCCTAGATTCCATTGGATAAATACTGCAGTAAGGGTTATAAGACATCATGAGTGTGGCAACCTAATTTTGCTGTACGGGCATTGGATGACTATGCTGTCTCCTAGTGCTTCAGCTTCAGGGTCATTTGTTTATAACATCCTGGGCCACAAAGACACACTGTTCAAGCTGTCTCTGCCCCCGCCTCAAAGACAACACTCTATTCTATGCTTCCTCCCCTTTATCTGGCTGCCCACTTGACAATTTTGACAAGGACTTGTTCTCTATTGAGACCTGTGAAATTCCCAGAGGAAAAGACATTTTGTGGATCACTCCCTGCTGAAATCTTTTTTGCTTCTGCTTCACTTTCTTGGCCTGTACCTCCTCTCCTCAACTTCTGAAGGAGTCTGACAGAGTGGGAGCTACTGCTGGGATCATCTTCTTTCTTTTTTTTTTTTTTTTCCAGCAGGGCAATCTGTGTAGAAAACCATAGACTACGTTATACATGTAATTAATATCATTTCAGTCAAAAGCAATTCTATGCAGTGAAAAGATACAATGGCAAATTGTCATAAATTGCAACTGTTTCTATCCACATTGATTTGCTCTGTACACTGCAAAGTGCAGTTGAGAGAGCAGCATGTCTGATAGGCCCTGAAAAGTGGCACTTGCTGGAAGTAATTTAAATTGAGCGTTATTGGGGCACCTGGGTGGTTTAGTTGGTTAAGCATCCAACCTCAGCTCAGGTCATGATCTCACGGTTCGTGAGTTCGAGCCCTGCATCGGGCTTTGTGCTGACAGCTCAGAGACTGGAACCTGCTTTGGATTCTGTGTCTCCCCCTCTCCCTGCCTCTCCCTTGCTCTCTCTCTCTTTCTCACTCTCTCTCTCAAAAATAAATGAACATTTAAAATATCTTTAAGAAAATAAAAAATAGGGGCACCTGGGTGGCTCAGTTGGTTGAGCGTCTGACTTAGGCTCAGTTAATGGTCTCACAGCTCTGTGAGTTCAAGCCCCGCATCGGGCTCTGTGCTGATGGCTCGGAGCCTGGAGCCTGCTTCAGATTCTATGTCTCCCTCTCTCTCTGCCCCTCCCCCACTCACACTCTGTCTCTGTCTCTCTCAAAAATAAATAAACATTTTTAAAAAATTTTAAAAATAAGTAAACATTAAAAAAGTTTAAAAAAATAAATCAGGCACTATTATCATTTATAGATTTATTCTGTTTGGAATCAATAAGAAGGAAAGGCCTCAAAGCTTTAAGCTGATGCTAACCACTTTTGGTTCATTAATTCCTTATAGTTAAGTTATATATTTTTCCCTTGTATGTTAGTCACTGTACCTTTTCAGGCAACTAAATATTTAAATGATCTTTAAATAGTCCACAAGTTTTCCCTTCCTTCCCCTCTCTTTCATCAAATTTATCAACGTTTATTTATTTTTGGGACAGAGAGAGACAGAGCATGAACGGGGGAGGGACAGAGAGAGAGGGAGACACACAATCGGAAACAGGCTCCAGGCTCTGAGCCATCAGCCCAGAGCCTGACGCGGGGCTCGAACTCACGGACCGTGAGATTGTGACCTGGCTGAAGTCGGACGCTTAACCGACTGCGCCACCCAGGCGCCCCTCATCAAATTTAGAATCTATAAATTTATCATGATAGAAAACTTAGTAGAGAGTTGATCACAAGTTCAAGGGGGAGAAAGGCAGCTAATAGAAACAGATCTCAAGAACAAAATAGGACTGGTACCTAGGGTAATTTTATTATGCCCTATTGATGTAGGGCATACTATGTCTCTACTATAAACACAGACCTTAGAATGAATATTGACCTTGGAAGGACACTTAAGGATCATCTGGTTCAATCTCCCCTTTTCAGATAGGAAAATTGAAGCCAAAAAGGCAAGTCACTTCCCCAGGTGCCAAAAATTCAAGCCTTGCCTTTCTTTTTCCCTCTCTTCCTCTTCCCACTGGCCTTCACTTGCCTCTGGGCCAGCCTGGACTCTAAGGTTAGCCATTTAAGTCATGTTATGTCTACAACCTCGAAACCCCGACCCATTTGACCTGCTTTATCAGTCCCTAAAACTGGGGAACTCCACTTGCTTGCATTCACTGAATCATACTTGACTCATTCTCCAGCACTTGCACCAACCTACGGCCAAATCTAGTAGTTCTACTTCACCAGTATTTACCAAACTGAACACATGCCTTCCTAATTCCTACTGCCACCAATCAAGCTCAGGTGCTCATTGCCTGTCACCTGAATTATTGACACAAGCCTCCTAAGTCTGTTTTTCTGTCTCCACCCTCATTCCCTCTCCAACCTCCACTCCATTCCATATAGCTGGAAGGCTAACATTCTTAAAACCAAGTCATCTTATTACATCTTTCCTTGAAACCTGTCAATAGCTCCCTAGAATTAACAACATGGAGTCCCAACTCCTTGGCCCAGGACAAGGCCTGTTAGAATTGGTCTTCACTTAATTATTCAGCCACTTCTACTCTCCTTGCTGTTATCATAGTCCCCAAACTAGACTACTAGCCTTTTTCCAAATGTACCCATGTTTTCCCTTTTTCTCACCTTCACTACTAACCCTTCTCAGGACCAGTTTAAATGTTCCCCTTGCTACAGAACACACTAGAAAGTCTCCATTCTCTTTCATAGCAATTAATTACAATATACTTTTAGAAAGAAATATTTGATTCTTACATCCTTCTTACTCAAACTGCAAGCTTCTTGCCAGTGTTAAACATCGGCTTAATCTCTGGTTCAAGCAAAAGTCATGGTTTAGCATGCAGCCACCAGAGCAGGTCTTTGCAATGAAAATACAATGTGAACCACATGTATGATTTTTATTCTCTAAGAGCCATATTTAAAAAGTAAAAAACACAAGTAAAATTAATTATAATCATATAGTTTAATTCATATCAAAATATTAGCATTTCAACATGTAACAATATAGAAATATTGAGATATTTTATATTCTTCTTTCATGCTAACTCTTTGAATCCAGGTGTGTATTTTTTTTTATTTTATTTATTTACTTTTGAGAGAGAGAGAGAGAGAGAGACAGAATCTGAAGCAGGCTCCAGGCTCTGAGCTGTCAGCACAGAGCCCGACATGGGGCTCAAACTTATGAACCTTGACATCATGACCTGAGCCGAAATCAAGAGTCAGATGCCTAACCGACTAAGCCACCCAGGTGCCCCAAGGTAAGTACTATTAATACCCCCTTTTAGAGATGAATAAATACAGTTTTGGAGAGGAGATTACATAATTAGCCCAAATTCAAACTCAGATCTTGTCCAGAGTTCTATTAACCACCATCTGTAACATAGAGGTTTTAAGGATAAAAAAATTCCATGTGTATACTTATTGGGAAAAGAAACCCCCTTAAAAAAGCAGAATAATATTAGAATAAGACCTTTTTGGACACCAAACCCTGAAATGACAATGCTGTATTTATACTCTGCTCTGACAGGAGGTAATCTACATGGTTATGAAGTACTGTGTACTCTAAATGTATTATGAGGTACATCACAAATATATTATGATATAGTGTTAAAAGCAAGGGCTTTGAAACTTGGGGACACCTAAATTTGAATCGCAGCTTGACTACTTCCGAAGGGTGTGATCCTGAACAGTTTACTGAGCCCCTCTGAGCCTCAGCTGCCTCATATATAAGATGGGGATGATACTAGTACTGAGGTCATGGGGATGTGGTAAAGATTAAGTAAGCTAACACAGGTGATCTGGCAGTGCAGAAAACAGAAGCACCAGCTTTAGAATAAGATAGATCTGGGTCCAAACCTAGTCCATCAATCTAGTAACTGTGTGACCTTGGGCAGAATACTTCACCTTTCTGAGTACTGGTTTCCATGTGTGTAAAATGGAAAAGATATTTACAACTCATTCTTCCAACAAATATGTATTAAATGCCTGTGGTACTAGGCGCTCTACTCAGTTTGGAGATACAAAGATGAATAATCTTTGCCCTTAGGAGATTTACAACTTCGTAATAGGAGACAACAAACACATAAGAATAATATGTTATTACAAGTATTATGTTACAGTATGGACCCAAAGAAAAGAGTCTACAATTCTATGTGGAGGGGTTAGGAAACGCTTCATAGAGGAGCTAAGCAAGGACAGAGATCTGAATTGGATATGTTCTAGAGTGTCAAAAAGAATAGTGAGTGAAAGATTATAAATGGAAAATGATGTATAGGGATTTAATTTCATTATAAAGTATAACACAGAAACACACACAGGGGGTAAATGTACAACTCAATGTAATTTCACAAAGTCACTATAAATGTATAACTATGACCGAAGTGAAGAAATAGCATTTCACCAGCACTCAGTTGCTCCTCTATGCCCACTCCCTATTATTATTTTCTTCTTCTCCAAAGGCTACCAACACTTTCACTTTAAAAAAAAAATAATGTTTATTTTTTCTTGAGAGACAGAGAGACCGAGCACGAACAGCAGAGAGGCAGAGAGAGAGGGAGACATAGAATCCGAAGCAGGCTCTAGATGCCGAGCTGTCAACACAGAGCCTGACACGGGGCTCAAACCCATGAACCCCGAGATCATGACCCGTGCCTAAGTCGAACAACCAACTGAGCCACCTAGGTGCCCCCACCACCTTCACTTTTAACACCAGAGATTAGTTTTGCCTGTTTTTGAACTTCATGTAAAGGGAACCATACGATAAAGTGCTTGTGTGTTTGATTCTTTTCTTCCACATCGTAAATGTGAGATTGATCCATGTAGCTGTGTACATACTGCATGGTATAGTATATTATTATTTGAAGAGAACACATTTTTAATTTTTCCATTATGCCACTAATGGAGATTTGGACTGTGTTCAATTGGGGATGTTGCAAATAATGTGGTTCTGAAGATTCTTGGTACACATAGGCATACATATCTGTCGGTATATACCTACAGGTAAAGTTGCTGTGTCACAGGACATGTATGTTTTTCACCCTTAGTAGATAATGCCAAGCTCTTCTCTAAAATGGTTGCGCAAAATACAGTTTCACAAACAGCGTGTGGGAGTTCCTATTGCTCCACATACTTCACCAATACTTGGTATTAGCAGTTTTTTATTTTATTATTTTATTTTATTTATTTATTTAGAGAGAGAGAGAGAGAGAAATCGGGGGAGGGAGAGAGAGAGAGAGAGAGAGAGAGAGAGAGAGAGAGAGAGAGAGAGAGAGAATCCTGGGCAGGCTCCTCAATGTCAGCACAGAGCCCAAAACCTGAGATGATGACCTGAGCTGAAATCAAGAGTCAGACGCTTGGATAAATACCTAGTAGTGCAATTACTGGGTTGTAGGGTAGTTCTATTTTCAATTTTTTGAGGAACCTCCATATTGTTTTCCATACTGGCTGCATCAGTTTGCATTCCCACCAGCAGTCCAAAAGAGATCCTCTTTCTCAGCATCCTTGCCAACATCTGTTGTTGCCTGAGTTGTTAATTTTAGCCATTGAGACAGGTGTGAGGTGGTATCTCATTGTAGTTTTAATTTGTATTTCCCTGATGATGAGTGATGTTGAGCATTTTTTTCATGTGTCGGTTGGCCATCTGGATGTCTTCTTTGGAGAAGTGTCTATTCATGTCTTTTGCCCATTTATTCACTGGATTATTTGTTTTTGGGTGTTGAGTTTGATAAGTTCTTTATACATTTTGGATACTAACCTTTTATCTGATATGTCCTTTGAAAATATCTTCTATTCCATCAGTTGCCTTTTAGTTTTGCTGATTGTTTCCTTCGCTGTGCAGAAGCTTTTATTTTGATGAGGTCCCAGTAGTACATTTTTGCTTTTATTTCCCTTGCCTCCGGAGACGTGTTGAGTAAGAAGTTGCTGTGGCCAAGATCAAAGATGTCGTTGCCTGTTTTCTCCTCCAGGATTTTGATGGCTTCCTGTCTTCCATTGAGGTCTTTCATCCATTTTGAGTTTATTTTTGTGTATGATGTAAGAAAGTGGTCCAGGTTCATGTTTCTGCATGTCACTGTCCAGTTTTCCCAGCACCACTTGCTAAAGAGACTGTCTTTATTCCACTGAATATTCTTTCCTGCTTTGTCAAAGATTAGTTGGCCATACGTTTGTGCATCCATTTCTGGGTTCTCTATTGTTTTCCATTGATCTGAGTGTCTGTTCTTGTGCCAGTACCACACTGTCTTGATGATTACAGCTTGGTAACACAGCTTGAAGTCTGCGATTGTGATACCTCCAGCTTTGGTTTTCTTTTTCAAGATTGTTTGGCTGTTCGGGGTCTTTTCTGGTTCCATACAAATTTTAGGATTGTTTGTTCTAGCTCTGTGAAGAATGCTGGTGTTATTTTGATAGAGATTGCATTGAATATGTAGATTGCTTTGGGTAGTATTGACATTTTAACAATATTTGCTCTTCCTATCCAAGAGCATGGAATCTTTTTCCATATTTTGTGTCTTCTTCAATTTCTTTCATAAGCTTTCTATAGTTTTCAGTGTATAGATTTTTCACCTCTTTGGTTAGGTTTATTCCTAGGTATTTTATGGTTTGTGATGCAATTGTAAATGAGATTGATTCCTTGATTTCTCTTTCTGTTGCTTCATTGTTGGTGTATAGGAATGCAACCGATTTCTGTGCATTGATTTTATATCCTGCGACTTTGCTGAATTCATGGATAAGTTCTAGCAGTTTTTTGGTGGAGTCTTTTGGGTTTTCCATATGGAGTATCATGTCATCTGCGAAGAGTGAAAGTATGACCTCCTCCCGGCTGATCTGGATGCCTTTTATTTCTTTGTGTTGTCTGATTGCTGAGGCTAAGACTTCCAATGCTATGTTGAATAACAGTGGTGGGAGTGGACGTCCCTGTCTTGTTCTTGACCTTAGGGGGAAAGCTGTCAGTTTTTCCCCATTGAGGATGATATTAACATTGGGTCTTTCATATATGACTTTTATGATCTTGAGGTATGATCCTTCTATCCCTACTTTCTTGAGGGCTTTTTATCAAGAAAGGATGCTGTATTTTGTCAAATGCTTTCTCTGCATCTATTGACAGGATCATATGGTTCTTGTTCTTTCTTTTATTGATGTGATGAATCACATTGATTGTTTTGCGGATATTGAACCAGTCCTGCATCCCAGGTATAAATCCCACTTGTTTGTGGTGAATAATTTTTTTAATGTATTGTTGGATCCGGTTGGCTAATATCTTGTTGAGGATTTTTGCATCCATGTTCATCAGGGAAATTGGTCTATAGTTCTCCTTTTTAGTGGGGTCTTTGTACGGTTTTGGAATCAAAGTAATGCTGGCTTCATAGAAAGAGTTTGGAAGTTTTCCTTCCATTTCTATTTTTGGAACACCTTCAAAAGAATACGTGTTAACTCTTCCTTAAATGTTTGGGAAAATTCCCCTGGAAAGCCATCTGGCCCTAGGTATTTATCCAAGGGATACAGGTATCCTCTTTTGAAGGGGCACATGCACCCCAACGTTTATAGCAGCACTATCAGCTTTCCAAAGTATGGTAAGAGCCCAAATGTCCATCAATGGATGAATGAATAAAGAAGATGTGGTACATACATACAATGGAGTATTACTTGGCAATCAAAAAGAATGAAATCTTGCCATTTGCAACTATGTGGATGGAACTAGAGGGTGTTGTGCTAACCAAAACTAGTCAGTCAGAGAAACGCAAATATATGACTTCACTCATATGAGGACATATGGGGGGACAAAACATAAGAGACTCTTAAATATGGAGAACAAACTGAGGGTTACTGGAGGGGTTGTGGGAGGGGGGATGGGCTAAATGGGTAAGGGCCATCAAGGAATCTACCCCTGAAATCATTCTTGAATGTTACATTCACTGACTTGAATGTAAATTAAAAAAAATAAATAAAAACTAAAAAAGAGTCAGATGCTTAAGCCACTGAGCCACCCAGGTGCTTCTGTCAGTCTTTTTAATTTTACCTATTTGGAAGAGTACATAGTAGTATCTCATCATTTTAATTTACATTTTCCTATTTACAAATGATGTAGAGCACCTTTTTATATGCTCACTGGCCATGTGGAGATCTTGTGGAGCACCTGTTCAAGAATCTTCCTCAATTCCAAGTCTTTTTTCTAAATTCTGAATCTTGCCATGTATCTTCTTTAACATATTAAGGATAGTTATTTTTTAAAGATTTTATTTTTATGTAATCTCCATAGCCAACATAGGGCTTGAACTTACAACTCCTAGATCAAGAGTCACATGCTCCACCGATTGAGCTAGCCAGGTGCCCCAAGGATAGTTATTGCAAAATCTTTGCTTGTTAACTCCATTATATGAAATATACATATATGAAATGTTTCTGTTTCTCTTGTCTGTTGTTTTTCTTGGTTTTTGTTTACATTTCATTTTCTCTTATACATGGTTATTTTTGAATGAATGGTAAACACTGTACATGAACAACTACAAAAGATAATTTGAGGCCTAGAATGAAGTTGCTCAGCCAAGAGAGCCTTCTTGCAAGTGGCTAGAGTCCCTAGCCATCTAGTATTATCTTAATCCAACTTCAGAGACTGAGATTTTTGCAAGCTGGGCTTCAAATCTTGTAAACATCAGTCTATTTCCAGTTTTCCATTATTACTATGATGTAGCCTTTTTGAAGTGCCACCTAAGAGTTTTGGGTGGACTTTCCAGGCCCTCTTCTCCTTGGTGATCTCTAGTCTGCAGATTTTGTACCCCCTTGTCCCTTGAAGCTATTAAAGCACTGCTTGGCTTCTCAGTCATTCAGCAGTATATTCTGGAATCAACAAAAGCCTTATAGGAAAAGTTGCCCCCAAATGCCCTACTTACCTTTCTGAGTTTCTGCCTTTTCTTGCCCCTTTGCATCTTGACTTCCAAAACTCTTGATTGCTTTGAAGCAATGAATAATTACACACACACACACACACACACACACACACTTCATAATTTTCCTCAATGGGAGGATTGTTCTAATTCACCATTGCCAGAGTGGAAATCCTGCTTGAAACATTTTTTTTAAATATTACCTCAAATATTCCTCACAATAATCCAGATGGTTTTCTCAGCATCACACAGCTAAAAATTAGGAGAGATAACAATGGTAGCCCAGTCTCTCTGATTCCAACCTATAAGTAACAAGACAAAGGGCAATATAGCAGCCTGCATGGCACGGGATTAGAGCTAATTATTTTTATTAATCATTCCATCTCTAGACATTTAGTGCTAATTCAAGTATTATAGGAAAATACAAAAATCTCTTTGAGTTATACATTTCAGAAAGAAATATATCAAGATAAGGGTGGCTAATACATATAAACTTCTGAAGAAATAAGCTGAGGTAAAAATTCTACACAGTGAGGAATGCATTTGCCTCCCACTTTCCATTCTCATTACCATTACCTTAGTTGAGACTAATTGTCTCTCATCTGGATCTCTCCCTGTAATTTCTACTCTGCAACGGAAGATAAGGAGGATCAGTCTTCCTAAAGCACTAATGGGGTCACTACCCTGTTTTAAAACCTTCAGACAGGCTCTGGTATTTTTTTAGACCCCACAGCTCCTCCAACTAACCCCAGTTTCTCTGCTCCCTTTCACAGTAAAGTGTCTCAAAACAGTTACCTCTACCTTATCTTCATTTCCTTACTTCCCATTCTCTTATACCCATTTCGCTCTAGCTTCTGCTCCTGAACATTAAAAAAAAAATCCCGCTTAGTTTTTAGGTCACCAGTATCTCCATGTTGCCAAATTCAATGGACCATTTTCCTACCTCATCTTCGTCTCAGCAGCATTCCACATCGTTGTCCACTGCCTGTTTGTGGAGACACTATACCAGACTCCTCTTCTGGCTTCTTTCCCCCTCCCCAATATCTGAATGTTGGCGTCTCAAATATTCATTGTAAGAAACACCTCTTTATATTCTTTCCCTATATGATTCCATCTAGTCCTAGCTTGGAGTACCACTTATATACTATTTCCCAAATTTACATCATCAACCTGACCATTTCTGAACTTTAGCTTCATATATGTTAACATTTTATTTGATATTTCCACTTAGATACCTCAAATTCAACATGCCAAAAACAAAACTTTGATTGTCATACTACTCAATCCCTCTACAGTTTTCATCTCAGAAAATGTTCTTTCCCTTTCTATAACCATCATCTTAACCCAAACTACTATTGTTTCTTGCCTAGACTAGACCAGTTGCTTCCTGGCAGGTATCCCTGCTTTTATCTTTGTGTTTCTATAATACAGTCCACACAGAGCAGCCAGAATAAGCCTTTAAAAGCCTAAATAAGAACACAGAACTGCTTTTCTTAAATCCCTCCTTCTTTTATACACCCAAAGATTTTACATGTAGTATGAGGAATAGAAATTGTGAGACATCACAAGTATTTGTGCATGTCTTACTCTTCCTAAAAGATGGCCAACATATAAAACTTCAAAGACTCTCTCCTCTCTCTTTCCCCTCCCTGTGTGCATACTCTCTCTTGATCAAAATATATAAATAAATCAACATTAAAAAAAAAAACTTCAAAGACTCCATTGTGCCTTGCATCTTACTAAATATATACTAAGTCAGGGGTTTGCAAACTTTTCCTGTAAAGGGCTATTTGTTAGGCTTTATAAGCAATATAGTCTTATCATAACTACTCATCTCTGCCATTGTAGCCTAAAAGCAGCCATGAACAAGAAATAAATGTGTGTGGTTAAAGACCGATAAAACTTTATTTACAAAACCAGGTGGCAGGCTCAGTTTGGCCCCTGGGTCATAGTTTGCTGAGCCCTGTACTGTGTCCTAAATCTCATCCTGACAACATCAAAAAGAAATGGATACTGTGGTAGACATGAATTCAGATCTCACTTCCAGAGATTCCAGATTCCACTTCCAGATTCCAGAGAACCTGCCTCAAGGAGTGCAATTATCTGACAGCTTCCAGTTGCAGGCTCCTATAGGACCTGCTGTTTCTGAGTTGAGGCCATGTGCTTCCCAGGCAGCTTTCAGCCTATGACTGAGCATGTTACGGCCAGCACAGGATAATCTTTGCAGAACTGCACATCCAGCTGGCCAAGATTTTTTTCAAAGCTGCACTGCAATCTGAAACTCTTCCTCCCCAATCTTCCTTCCTTCCCTCTTTGTTTCCACAGGTGTCAGACCTGCATGATAGTTTAAAGACAAGTGATGTGATGGCAGCGTTGGCCTCAGTAGTAGTAATGGTGGTGGTGAGAAGTGGTCAGTTTCTGAAAATATTTTGCAGGTAGAGACAACAGGGTTCATGGATAGATTGAGTATAAGTTGTGAGCTAAAGAAAGGTTTCAGGTATGATACCGTAGATAATTCTGTCTAGTATATCTTTGTTTTCTAGTTCATCCACTTCTGCTATTTTTATTACTTGCCTTCTATTCTTTTTAGCTTTATTCTGTTGTTCTGGCTATGAATTCTTTTTTATTCTCTTTTTTTATTTAAGTAAAATATTCAGTGCTATATTAGTTTCAGGTGTACAATATAGTTATTCAACAATTCTGTACATTACTCAGTGCTCATTAAGATAAGTGTACTCTTGATCCCCTTTATGTATTTCACCCATCCCCCCACTCACCTCCCTCAAAACTTTTACACAGTGGTGGAAACCATCAAAAAAACAAAAAGGCAACTACTGAATGGGAGAAGATGTTTGCAAATTATATATCCAATAAGGAGTTAATATCAAAAATATATAAAGAATTTATACAACTCAACACCAAAAACTAATGGGCAGAGAAACTGAATAGATGTTTTTCCAATGAAGACATAACAGATGGCCTAAAGACACATAAAAGATGCTCAACATCACTAACCATCAAGTAAATGCAAATCTAAACCACAATGAGATATCACCTTAACACCTGTCAGAATGGCTAAAATAAAAACAAGAAATAACAGGTGTTGGCAAGGATGTGGAGAAAAAGGAACTCTATGCGCTGTTGGTAGGATTGCAAATGGTACAGCCACTATGGAAAACAGTATGGAAATTCCTTGAAAAATTAAAAATAGAATTACCATATGACCCAGTAATTCCACTACTGGGTATTTACCCAAAGGAAACAAATACACTAATTCAAAAAGATACATGTACCCTTATGTTTCTTGCAGTATTATTTACAATAGCCAAGATATTGAAGCAACCCAAGTATCCATTTATGGGTGAATGGGTGAATGGATATATATATACATACACACACACAATGGAATATTACTCCACCATAAGTAAGAATGAAATCTTGCCATTTGCAACAACATGGATGGACATACAGGTTATAATGCTAAGTGAAATAAGTCAGAGAAAGGCAAATACCATATGATTTCACTCATATGTGGAATTTAAGAAACAAAACAACGGAAAAAAAGACAAAAAGTTATGTTTCTGAATTCTTAACTTATACCCTTAATGAATTAATTTTTAAGCATTTCTTCATTTTTATTTATTTTTATTTTTTATTTTTTTAATATGAAATTTATTGTCAAATTGGTTTCCATACAATACCCAGTGCTCATCCCAGCAGGTGCCATCCTCAATGCCCATCACTCACTTTCCCCTCCCTCCCATCCCCATCAATCCTCAGTTTATTCTCAGTTTTTAAGAGTCTCTTATGTTTTGCCTCCTTCCCTCTCTAACTTTTTTTTCCCCTTACCCTCCCCTATGGTCTTCTGTTAAGTTTCTCAGGATCCACATAAGAGTGAAAACATATGGTATCTGTCTTTCTCTGCATGATTTATTTCACTTAGCATAGCACTCTTCAGTTGCATCCACGTGGCTACAAAAGGCCATATTTCATTCTTTGTCATTGCCACATAGTATTCCATTGTGTATATAAACCACAACTTTATCCATTCATCAGTTGATGGACATTTAGGCTCATTCCATAATTTAGCTATGGTTGAAAGTGCTGCTATAAACATTGAGGTACAAGTGCCCCTAAGCATCAGTACTCCTGTATCCCTTGGGTAAATTCCTAGCAGTGCTATTGCTGGGTCATAGGGTAGATCTATTTTTAATTTTTTGAGGAACCTCCACACTGTTTTCTAGAGCGTCTGCACCAGTTTGCATTCCCACCAACAGTGCAAGAGGGTTCCCATTTCTCCACATCCTCTCCAGCATCTATAGTCTCCTGATTTGTTCATTTTAGCCACTCTGACTGGTGTGAGGTGATATCACAGTTTGGTTTTGATTTATATTTCCCTGATGAGGAGTGACATTGGGCATCTTTTCATGTGCCTGTTGGTCATCTGGATGCCTTCTTTAGAGAACTGTCTATTCATGTTTTCTGCCCATTTCTTTACTGGATTGTTTTTCGGGTGTGGAGTTTGGTGAGCTCTTTATAGATTTTGGATACTAGCCCTTTGTCCCATATGTCATTTGCAAATATCTTTTCCCATTCCGTTGGTTGTTCCTTGTCCCCTCTTTGTAGACAGCCATGAGTAATTATGTTCAGATAATTTTGACCTTGAAATGACTACATCTGTAATGATGCATATATATCTAGTAAGACATACAGGAAAAGTTTTGTTTTGTTGATTGTTTCCTTTGCAGTGCACAAGGTTTTTATCTTCACGAGGTCCCAATAGTTCATTTTTGCTTTTAATTCCCTTGCCTTTGGAGATGTGTCAAGTAAGAAATTTGCTGCGGCTGAGGTCAGAGAGGTTTTTTCCTGCTTTCTCCTCTAGGGTTTTGATGGTTTCCTGTCTCACATCCAGGTCTTGCATCCATTTTGAGTTTATTTTGGTGAATGGTGTAAGAAAGTGGTCTAGTTTCATTCTTCTGCATGTTGCTGTCCAGTTTTCCCAGCACCATTTGTTAAAGAGACTGTCTTTTTTCATTGGCTATTCCTTCCTGCTTTGTCAAAGATTAGTTGGCCATACTTTTGAGGGTCGAATTCTGGAGTCTCTATTCTATTCCATTGGTCTCTGTGTCTGTTTTTGTGCCAATACCATGCTCTCTTCATGATTACAGCTTTGTAGTAGAGGCTAAAGTCTGGGATTGTGATGCCTCCCGCTTTGGTCTTCTTCTTCAATATTACTTTGGCTATTCGGGGTCTTTTGTGGTTCCATACAAATTTTAGGATTGCTTGTTCTAGCTTCAAGGAGAATGCTGGTGCAATATTGATTGAGATTGCATTGAATGTGTAGGCTGTTATGGGTATTATTGATATTTTAACAATATTTATTCTTCTAATCCATGAGCATGGAATGTTTTTCCATTTCTTTGTATGTTCTTCGATTCTCTTCATAAGTTTTCTATAGTTTTCAGCATACAGATCCTTTACATCTTTGGTTAGGTTTATGCCTAGTTATTTAATGCTTCTTGGTGCAATTGTGAATGGGACCCGTTTATTTGTCTTTTTGTTGCTTCATTATTAGTGTAGAAGAATGCTACTGATTTCTGTACATTAATTTTGTATCCTGCAACATGGCTGAGTTCATGTATCAGTTCTAGCAGACTTTTGGTGGAGTCTATCGGGTTTTCCATGTATAGAATCATGTCATCTGCAAAAAGTGAAAGCTTGACTTCATCTTTGCCAATTTTGATGCCTTTGATTTCCTTTTGTTGTCTGATTGCTGATGCTAGAACTTCCAACACTATGTTAAACAATAGTGGTCAGAGTGGGCATCCCTGTCGTGTTCCTGATCTCAGGGGACAGCTCTCAGTTTTTCCCCTTTGAGGATGATATTAGCTGTGGGCTTTTCATAAATGGCTTTTATGATGTTTAAGTATGTTCCTTCTATCCCAACTTTCTCGAGGGTTTTTATTAAGAAAGAATGCTGAATTTTGTCAAATGCTTTTTCTGCATCCATTTACAGGATCATATGGTTCTTTTATTTTCTTTTATTAATGTGATGTATCACATTGATTGATTTGTGAATGTTGAACCAGCCCTGCAGCCCAGGAATGAATCCCACTTGATCTTGGTGAATAATTCTTTTTATATGCTGCCAAATTAGGTTTGCTAGTATCTTGTTGAGAATTTTTGCATCCATATTCATCAGGGATATTGGCCTGTAGTTATCTCTCTCTCTCTCTCTCTCTCTCTCTCTCTCTCTCTCTCTCTCTCTTTTTCTGCATCTCTGTCTGGTTTGGGAATCAAAGTAATGCTGGCTTCATAGAATGAGTCTGGAAGTTCTCCTTCCCTTTCCATTTTTTGGAACAGCTTGAGATGGATAGGTATTATCTCTGCTTTAAATGTCTGGTAGAATTCTCTTGGGAAGCCATCTGCTCCTGGACTCTTATTTGTTGGGAGATTTTTGACAACTGGTTCAATTTCTTCGCTGGTTATGGATCTGTTCAAATTTTCTATTTCTTCCTGTTTGAGTTTTGGAAGTGTGTGAGTGTTTAGGAATTTGTCCATTTCTTCCAGGTTGTCCAGTTTGTTGGCACATAATTTTTCATAGCATTCCCTGATAACTGCTTGTATTTCTGAGGGATTGGTTGTAATAATTCCAATTTCATTCATGATTTTATCTATTTGGGTCATCTCCTTTTTCCTTTTGAGAAGCCTGGCTAGAGGTTTATCAAGTTTGTTTATTTTTTTTTTCAAAAAACCAACTCTTGGTTTCATTGATCTGCTCTACAGTTTTTTTAGATTCTATATGTTTATTTCTGCTCTGATCTTTATTATTTATCTTATTCTTCTGGGTCTGGGGTGTCTTTGCTGTTCTGTTTCTATTCCCTTTACGTGTGCTGTTAGATTTTGTATTTGGGATTTTTCTTGTTTCTTGAGATAGGCCTGGATCACAATGTATTTTCCTCTCAAGACTGCCTTTGCTGCATTCCAAAGCATTTGGATTCTGGCATTTTCATTTTCACTTGTTTCCATATATTTCTTAATTTCTTCTCTAATTGCCTGGTTGACCCATTCATTCTTTAGTTGGGTGTTCTTTAACCTCCATGCTTTTGGAGGTTTTCTAGACTTTTTCCTGTGGTTGATTTCAAGTTTCATAGCATTGTGGCCTGAAAGTGTGCATGGCATGAACTAAATTCTTTTATACTTACGAAGGGTTGTTTGGTGACCCAGTATGTGATCTATCTTGGAGAATGTTCCGTGTGCACTTGAGAAGAACGTATATGTTGTCACTTTGGGATGCAGAGTTCTAAATATATCTGATCCAATGTATCATTCAGGGCCCCTGTTTCTTTATTGATACTGTGTCTAGATGATCTATTCATCACTGTAAGTGGGGTATTAAAGTCCCCTGCTACTCCAGCTCTCTTTTGACTTCCAGTAGCATGATAAGTAATTCTCCATCCCCTCACTTTCAATCTGAAGGTGTTCTCAGGTCTAAGATGAGTCATTTGTAGACAGCAAATAGATGGGTCTTGTTTTTTTATCCATTTTGATACCTTATGTTTTTTGGTTGGAGCATTTAGTCCATTTACATTCAGTGTTATTATGGAAAGATATGGGTTTAGAGTCATTGTGATGTCTGTAGGTTTCATGCTTGTAGTGATGTCTCTGGTACTTGTGGTCCTTGCAAAATTTCACTCACAGAGTCCCCCTTAGGATCTCTTGTAGGGCTGGTTTAGTGGTGATGAATTCTTATAGTTTTTGTTTGGGAAAACCTTTATCTCCCCTTCTATTCTGAATGACAGACTTGCTGGATAAAGGTTTCTCACCTGCATATTTTTTTTCTGTTCATCACATTGAAGATTTCCTGCCATTCTTTTCTGGCCTGCCAACTTTCGTGGTCCCTGTCTGGGCTACTTGCACACTGCCAGGCTTGTGGTGCTGCTTTGACGGGATCTGGCGTATCAGCTGGGGTGGATCCACAAGGTGCACAGGGGTGGGAGGGGCAGGCTCAGCTGGCTTTGCAGTGGGTGGTCCCCTGTGGGAGGGGCCCTGCAGCACCAGGAGGGAGGCAGGCCCCTTGGAGGGATGGATCCACAGAAACAAAGCATTGGGCATTTCCACGGTGCAAGCAAGTTTGGTGAGGGGAACTGGTTCCCTTTGGAATTTCAGCTGGGGGGTGGGAGAGGGAAATGGCACTTGCCTGCGCCTTTGTTTCCCCCACCGAGCTCTGTCATTCCTGGACTCAACAACTCTCCCTCCCAGCGTCTTCTGGCCCTCCCCGCTCTCCAAGAGCAGAGCTGTTGAATTTTAACATTCCAGATGTTAAGGCCCACTGGCTGTCAGAACTTTCACAGTACAGCTTTTTCAAGCCAGACTTTGGGGGCTCTGCCTTGCCTGGCGGGCTGCCCATCCACCACCCTGGCTCCCTCCCACCAGTCTGCCAGTCCTTGTAGCTCGCACCACCTCCCCACCATTCCTACCCTCTTCCGTGGGCCTTTTGTCTATGTTTGGCTCCAGAGTCCATTCTGCCAGTCTTCTGGCAGTTTTCTGGGTTATTTAGGCTGATGTGGGTGGAATCTAAGCAATCAGCAGGACAAGGTGAGCCCAGTGTTCTCCTGCACCACCATCTTTGCCCCTCTTCCTTTTTAATATAAGCTTGTAAAGATATAAATTTCCAATGAGCAATATTTAGCTGCATGCCATAGTTTCGATACATAGAATTTTCATTATCTTTGTTTTGTAATTTTTTTAATGTCTATTTTTGAGAGAGAGATACAGAGTGTGAGCAGGGGAGGGGCAGAGAGACACACACAGAATCTGAAGCAGGCCTTGGGCTTGAGCTGTCAGCACAGAGCCCAACATGGGGCTGGAACTCACGAACCGTGAGAAAATGATGTGAGCTGAAGTTGGATGCTTAACCAACTGAGCCACCCAGGCGCCGCTGCCTTATACACTTTGAAGCTATGTTAGACATATTCAAGTTTAGAATTGTATTATTCTTCTGGTAGCTTGAAACTTGTATCATTTTCATAGTGACAACATTCTTTATTTGTAATAATGACACTTGCCCTCCATTATATTTTGTTTAATATTAATACATCTATGCCATCTTTCTTTTGGTTAGTGTTGGGTCTTCATGTCATAGAGGTGTTTTTGGTACAGGGCATTTGACTCAAAAAAAAAAAAAACCAAAACACCTAGTCATACATTTGTTCATCTTTTAACCATAGTTGTTTTACATTTGTTTTAATTTTTAAAAATATAGATTTCTTTCAGCCATTCTATGCTTTCCAATTGTCCTTTCTGTTTCTTTTTCCTTGCCTTGTTTTGAATGAAAGATTCTTTGTTCTTACACCATTTCTCCCTTTACAGACTTGTAAGTTACAGCCTCTATGTTTTTAGGATTTATCCTTGAAGTTCAAATTTATATTCTATAAAGCTTTCTTAGAATGTTTTGATTCCATTCATCTCCTGATGGCTTAAGTGCTAATTTTAAGGCATTTTGTTGAAATTTAACATACCTAAAACATTGCACATTAGTGAACAGCTCACTGAATTTCTATAAACTGAACACATTATTTAACCAACCACTAGCCATGTCAAGAAATAGAATATTACCAGTGCCTCAGATGGCCCCCTCAAATACCTTTCTAGTCATTACAGGCACCCCAGACTATCCTAATCCTAGTAACATAGTTTCCCCTGTATTTTTTAAAATACTACTCCTTTGTATTTGGTTTATTTTGCTTAGCATTATGTTTGTGAGATTCATCCATATGCATCCAATATTCAACCATATTCATGATTAAGATTGCATAGTATTTCATTGCGTGAATATACCTCATTTTATTCATGCACTCACCTATTGGTCATTTGGGTAGTTTCCAGTTTGGGGATATTATAGTGTTGCTGTAAATATTCCAGTACATCTTTTGGCAAATATACATCTTCCATAGAATACATATCTGAGAGTGAAATTGCTGAGGTTTAAGGAATGTATACCTTCAGCTGTATTAGATACTACCAAACAGTTTTACAGAGTTCTGGCTCTTCCACTGTCTCACCCACCATTGCATATATGCTATTTTTAATCTATTTGAGTTTTTGCTATTTTTAACCCCAAAGTAGACTATATCAGTCTAATCTTATACTGTTAATATTTTAGATTTACTGATATGTTTTGCTTTTGGAAAAAGCCAACAAAATTTAAACAAAAGATCAGATATCAGATAAAACTGGTAGATAATTCTAAAAGTGAGGATAGCATCAAATTTTTAAACAAATATGTGCATTAACATAGGGAAGGATAGAAGGAGAATTTGAAATTTTTAACTGAAAAACATATTTCTTTCAAAAATTTGGGAAAAATTAGGTGTCAAACTCTTTTGCTACAAATGATGATATATTTGTGCTTTCAATAAATACTCTCTTAAAACAGGAGAAAAAGAGAGGCACCTGGGTGGCTCAGTTGGTTAAGCAATACAACTTTGGCTCAGGTCATGATCTCACAGCTTGTGAGTTCGAGCCCTACGTCAGGCTCTGTGCTGACAGCTCAGAGCCTGGAGCCTGCTTTGGATTCTGTGTCTCCCTCTCTCTCTGCCCCTGCCCCATTTGTGCTCTGTCTCTCTCAAAAATAAACATTTTTTGGGGCGCCTGGGTGGCGCAGTCGGTTAAGCGTCCAACTTCAGCCAGGTCACGATCTCGCGGTCCGTGAGTTCGAGCCCCGCGTCAGGCTCTGGGCTGATGGCTCGGAGCCTGGAGCCTGTTTCCGATTCTGTGTCTCCCTCTCTCTCTGCCCCTCCCCCGTTCATGCTCTGTCTCTCTCTGTCCCAAAAATAAATTTAAAAAAAATGTTGAAAAAAAAAAATTAAAAAAAAAAATAAATAAATAAACATTTTTTTAAAAAGAAGAAAATGAAGAAAAATGGCGCTTGGAATTTTAAAATAACTGTTTGAATTGAAAGCTCCATTAATCTCAGGTTAACAAAGCTATTATTAATATTAAATTAACAAAGCTCTTTGCACATGTGCAAACAACCATGGAGTTGTACAAATGAAAATGAGGACTAGTAGAGAAAACAAATAAACCTAATTGTAAGGCAGAATAGCATACAAGCAAAATAAGGGTACAATAAATATTTAATGGTGCTTAGAAAAAGTAATACACCCAACTTGGGAGGAATTAGGGTTGACTTAAAATGCACTAGAACCAGGACTTCGCCTAAATGCAGCCCATACTATTCCATAATGAAGTGTTAACTGTTCTATAGCAAAATGACAAAAATGACACTGTAAGAAAGTTTTTCATGAAGCTCCTTTAGGTTATTTCCTTCCTACTTTCTTGGCATTAAAAATAGTGTTGCTTTAACAAAATGTATCTTGGTTTCTTCTTTTGTGAGACTCCAAAAATCAATACAAAAGAATACAAGCAATGTAAGGGCAGACACTGTGTCTGCTTATTTACCACTTATCCCCTAGTGCTTAACACAGTGCCTAGCATATAATAGCATCTGGCAAATATTGCTGAATAAATGGAGGCAGGAGCATCTGAGGATAAGAAGGGTGCAACAGGAAGTCATTTCATTCCATATTATATACATAATGTATTAGTTATCTATTGCTGCTCAACAAATTATCCCAAAAATTATCAGCTTAAAACAACACGTCTATTATTTCACAGTTTCTCTGGGCGGGAACCTGGACATGACTTAGATGGATACTTAAGCTCAGCCTTGGGTCTGTCACAAGGTTGCAGTCATCTCAAGGCTCTACTGGAAAAGATACACTTCCCAACTAACTCACAATTGCTGGCAGAATTCAGTTCCTCATGGGCTGTTACATACTAAGGACTCAGTCCCTCTGTTCCTTGCCATGTGGGCCTCTTCACAAAGCATGTCACAGCCTAGCAGCTTGCTTCACCAGAGTAAGCAACCAACAAGAGTACAAGTGAGACAGAAGTCACAATCTTTTGTAACCTAAGCACAGAAGTGACATCCCATCAGTTTTGCTGTATGCTATCAGAACTAAGTCACTAGGTCCAGCCTAAACCCAAGGAAAAGGAATTAAACAAGGAAATGAATCGCCACAATCTTTGGGGCCATGTCAGAAGGCGAATACTACAAATACTCAGTAGACTGGTTGGTTTGAGTGTAAAAATGCATGGAAGATCAAGCTGAAAAGCACACTGGGGTCAGGCAAACCATGGAGGCTCTCGAAATGTTCTAAGTTATCTGGATTTTGTTCTGACATTCACTACTCAAAATGTAGTTCATGGATGAGAAGGATTTATATCACCTAGATACCTACTAGAAATACAAAAATTCGAGCCTCTACCCCAGACCAATTGAATCAGAATCTGCATTAAAAATTGTTTTTAATGTTTATTTATTTTTGAGAGAGACAGAGAGACAGAGCACAAGTGGGGGAGGGGCAGAGAGAGATGGAGATACAGAATCTGAAGTAGGCTCCAGGCTCTCAGAGCCTGAAACAGGGCTCGAACTCCTGAACCATGAGAGCATGACCTGAGCCAAAGTCAGATGCTTAACCGACTGAACTACCCAAGCGCCCCCAAGAATCTGCATTTTAACAAGATCTTATATAAAGTTTAAATAGTGCTGTTCTGGTTGCTGAGGAGAAAACAGCTTTAGTGAACAGTGAACATGAAAAGAAAAGGAGGAGGAATGAATCAAAGATGACTATGCTTTATGAGGATGGAAGATAGGATCTGGTCTGATCATAGCATTAGATTTACAGAAGAATGTGGTTCACCCTCAATATCAGTGGTTCCCACACTTATTTTACACTAGAATCACCTGAAGAGTTTTTAAAACGTTTAATTATTTTTGAGAGAGAGCGTGAGTGGGGGAGGGGCAAAGAGAGGGTGGGGGCAGAGGATCCCAGTCAGCCAGAAAGCTGGGCTTGAATTTATGACCATGAGATTACGACCTGAGCCAAAGTTGGATGCTCAACCGAATGAGCCACCCAGGTGCCCCACACCTGAGAAGCTTTTAAAAAAGAAGTGTCCAAAACACTTCCAAAAATTACACTGTAATTTAAATTAAAATTTGAAGGAAAAAAAGGTGTCCAGTTCCTTGATTAAATGCTGATTCTAGTGCTAAAGCATTGTGTAGTGCCAGAAAATAAAGCACTCAAAATACAAAAGGATATGGGTAGGTTGAAGGGGCACTAGAAGCAACCTTTAAGAGTTCCCAATGTCCAAATCTGGAAATTTTTGAGCTATAAAATAACTTACTATTAGGCTATAGGCCAACGTATAAAATAAATATCCATGAATCCATACTGATATCAGTGATCAAGTAGATAAATACAGAGAAGAGGCAAATCTCCCAAAGAGAAATCCCCAAAACATATGTATAGATCCTTCTCTCTCCAGGAGGCAGAGCCTATTTTCTCTCTCCTCCTTGAGTGTGAGCTGGACTGCATGACTTACTCGCAAAAAACAGAGTATTGAAAGGGAAAAATAGTAGCTTTGCAGTGAAGAGCCTGGTGAACACTAGCCAGGTGATCAAAGTTAATGTAACTAGGGTTGAGTCATGTTGATCTTGAGTCATCCCCAAACCCCAGTCTAACTGTGAGAAAAACATTGGGCAAGCCCAAATTGAGGATGACATTCCACAAAATAAAGGACCAATTCTCCTTATATTTGTCAAGATCATGAAAAACAAGGAGAGACTGAGAAATTGTCACAAACCAGAGGAGGCTAAGGACACATGATGATTAAACACAATGAGGAATCCTGGATTGGATTTTGGAATAGAAAAAGAACATTAATGGTAAAATTAGTGAAATCTGAATTAAGAATAAATAAGGAAATCTGAATAAATCTGTAGTTAACAGTAATGTGCCAATGTTAATTTCTTAGTTTTTAAAACTAATTTTAACACTAGAGGATGGAGCAACAGGTACACAAGAACTCTCTATACTGTCTTCACAATTTTTCTATAAACATAAAATTATTCCAAAATATAATGTTTATTACAAAACAATAGATGCCCAGGTGTCACCTCTGAGATTGATTTGTCTGGGTGAGTAGGGAAGGTGGTATGGTGTTTTTTAAGTTTCCCACAGATAATTGTGATGTTTGGCCAGAGTAGAGAATCATTATACTAGTGGTTCTCAAATTTGAGTGTGCATCAGAATCCTCTGGGAGGCTTGCTAAAACACAGATTACTGGGCTTTACCCTCCCTCCCCCCAGTTTCTGATTCCCTAGTTCTGGGGTGGGGCCTAAAGATTTGCACCTCTTACAAGTTCTCAGGTGATACTTATTTTGCTGGTGTCCAGCAAAGTGGGGTCCACACTTTAACCACTGCTCTATACCAAAATCCTAAGGCGTTTTCCCCAAAACACTGTGAAAAGTAGTAGCATGATATAAAGCAGTGTGATAAAGTGGGAAAAGCACTCAAGAGCCTTGGATTCTAGTCCTTAATATGTCATCATATAGGACCTGAATGAATCATTTCATTTCTCTCACTTGAAAAATAGACTGTTTTAATGACCATTATATCAGAAAGTCTGGATCTGTTTCAAGTTTTCAGATTACCATCTAGTTCTGTTATCTCAGATCTGATGAACAAATCTATGAAGTCTAACCCAACATTTCTAAAACATTACTGGAGAATTTTGCTCTAGAATAAAAGTTATGATTATAAAGAAATGACTATTTTACATCCAAATTAGTAACATCCCCATTCCAAGTCATCACCATACACCTAATCCAATAATGCTGTCACTGCCCAAAATATTTCTAGAACTCTTTTCTTTAATATACATTAAAGCCAGTTTTTACCACATGAGAAAACCAGTCTTATTACTTTTAAAATCATACTTCATTGACCAAATGTAGCAATTTCCAGGTTTCTCATGCACATTAACCACCAGACAGCTTCCCAAATGACTCTTGGTTATTGCCAAAAACCAAAATTGCCCTAAAAGGACAGAATCTTAGCCATTAAGGGGAAGAAAAGTCATCTGAGAACTTAATAAAAGATATGGAGCCCTCCTAAGAAAAATACATTGGCTGTCAGCAAAGAGCTCGACGTGGGGCTCAAACTCACAAACTGGGAGATCATGACCTGAGCTGAAGTTGGATGCTTAACCGACTGAGCCACCCAGGCGCCCCAGAATTGCCAGCAATTTTAATCCCGACTCCAATTTAGGAACTCCCAATCTAGGGAGATAAAGATTGACCAGTATCAAGAAAATCCAAATGTTAAGAAAAAACTTGGAAGGAATCATTTGGAGGCAACTACTATAAAGAAAACAAATGCACAATAGGAAAAGCACTCCACTTTTCCAGTGTGAATAAGGCACCTCAAGGTATGGATTCTGATTTGGCCATGTCACTAACCAGTTTGGGCAAAGAAGTCACGTTCCATTTAGTGTAAATTTTATTTGCAAAAATACAGGCAAGAGAAAAAGGGATTGAGCTGCATCGCAATGATTCTCCATGGATTCATAAAACCAGCAGCATCAGCATCACTTAGGGACTCATTAAAAATGCAAATCCTGGGGCGCCTGGGTGGCGCAGTCGGTTGAGCGGCCGACTTCAGCCAGGTCACGATCTCGCGTCTGTGAGTTCGAGCCCCGCGTCGGGCTCTGTGCTGACAGCTCGGAGCCTGGAGCCTGTTTCCAATTCTGTGTCTCACTCTCTCTCTGCCCCTCCCCCGTTCATGCTCTGTGTCTCTCTGTCCCAAAAATAAATAAAAAACATTGAAAAAAAAAAATTAAAAAAAAAAAATGCAAATCCTCAGGCCCCACCCCGTGCCTACTGAATCAGAAACTGAGGAGTGGGGGCTGGCCACCTGTGTTTAAAACAAGTCCTGCAGGGGATTCTGATGCCCAATCAAGTTTAAGAACCACCAAGCTAAATAAATGATCTCCAAAGTCCCTTCAAGCTCTGAAATTCTACAATTTGGGAAGTCTAAACTTCAGTAAGTTAAAACACAAAACCAAAACCAATAGCCTCAGTCACAGCTATTAAAAAGGTTTCCTGAAATGAATTTTGAGGGGGTCAAACAATCTCTATTTTTTATTATGTCTCCTTGAGTACCCTTGCAAAACTCTTTATAAATAAATAATAGGTATTCAGATCTTTACCATGTGTGCCAATTTGGGCTAAAAAAGATCATTCTTGAACTCAAAGTTAGGTGAGACAGAAAATATCTGTTCAACTCATCTTGAACAATTAATTCCCTCCTTCTTTCCTGCTACCCAAATTATTTCATACCTTCATTAACAAACTAGTAAGGAAAACAGCTGGATTTTGTTTTTATCTAAAAGCAACAGATATCTCATCTTAAAATGCGCTCAAGACATACTATCAACACTGACTCAAGCCATAATAAAAGTAATTCTTCCTTAGTGCTAACAAAATGTAGAATGATTTTTAAATGAAAAAGACTAATGGTTATGGTTTTGATTTCAAGCAAGTAAACTACACATTTGATATCAAGGAATTTTTATTTATGAAGGTATATGGTCATATTTATGTATAAAGTAGGAGTGTCCTTATCTTTTAAACATCTGATACTTAAACATTTAAAAATGAAATTATCACCTGGGGTTAACTTTAGTATCGTTGGGAGTTGAGGTAAGGGGAGTTTCTGGAGGTGGAGGTCAAAAGAAACAAGATTGGCATAAGGCAAGAGTGGAAGTAAATATGGGTATGTGGGGATTCATTTTGCTGTCTTACTTGACAATTTTTATAAGACAAATCTGAAAAAAAAGAATATAATGGGATCCTGGTGACCAAATGCATAAACTGGAATGTTAAAAATGTTACTTACCCATTATGAAGGGAAATAACATTGTACCTAAATCTAATACCCATCAATCTATTACTAAGAAACACAGATAATGTAATATAAAAATAGCACTTAACCATAAGATTCAGACTGATGGGGAGAGGGGAGATGATTGTCAATCCCAAGTAACAGTGGCTCCATTACTCTATTAAGACTCTTACATCACAAGAATAAAGAAACCCTCTAAGCAATTTTTTAAAATGGAGTCTTTAAGAAATCTTATTCAGAGTTCAAGTGAAATGCTCGATATTTGAGAAATTTCTCCACTAAATCACCGAAGTCTCAACTTTGGTAGTAGATTTAATGAAGTAAAAAAGTGAAACACAGCTTGCTCTCCCTCCCACACCAATCACCTACAACAGTTAACTGTGTGAAGCAGTTTTGAATCACTGAGTATGGTTCAGTGGTAAAATGATGACAGTGGTCACTACATAAACCATCAAATCTCTAGACTGTACTGTCCAGTATAACTTCCCATGATAGTGAAGATGTTCTGTACACTGGAGTTACCAACACAGTAGTCTTTTGCCATACGTGGTTAGTGGACACTTGAAGTGTTGCTAATGGGACCAAGAAACTAAATTTCATTTAATTTATTTAAATAGCCACATATGGATAGTGGTTATAATGGACAGTACAGTTCTAAAGTATCTAAGAAAAACATACACACACACACACACACACACGTTTCACTTAATATCTCACATTTATTAAAAATTGAAGATTACAGAAAAGCGTTAGATTTGTTTTATTAAACAAGCTCAATTAACTTACCTTTCACTAACAAATGAAAGTAATATCACAAAAGGGATTTTGAAAATGAGGTGGATTCCAACCTCTGAAATTAAAAACAAAAGAAAAGCAGCTAAGACATTTTCCGAAGGAGAGCAAACACAGACCTCCCTCTAGTGGCAAGAGATAAAGTTGCTGCTGAAAGTTGAATTGCTTCTGAAACTATGTAAAACTGCTCAGACATTTCTTTCATATAATTATAACATAAAAAGTTTCTAGATTAATATATAAGGAAAATAAATCTGATTTTCTATAAACAAAATTTAGACCTAATTTTTAACTTACTATGATTGCTAATCTCCCTAGAAATCTTATCTCCCCAGAAAAAAAAAAATGATTTGTCAATGACATTTGGGAAATTGGGGCTTTAACAAAACAAGTTTTGGAATCTTAACCAAACTGTGAGCAAAAGAGAGGAGACCTAATTTTCTCTGTTGATAAATGTTCTGGGATGTAATATGTAAAGGAGTAGATTCAGAAGTATAAAGTAGTAAGTAAGCAGCAGTGGGTTTTGTAGAAACCCATGGTACATCAAAAGAAACAATTAAAATGCTACAAGAGTTTTCAATAGCCAAAACAACACTGTTCAGTCTGATATTCAGCTTCAAAAGACAGGTCTGCCACATTGCCAGTTTTAATTACAACCATACATACACATTTAGAATTAACTACAGAACCACTACTTTCAAGTACAAGAAGGAACTCAAAATAGAAACAACTTGTGTTACAGCTATTGCTTTTCCCCTACAGCTTCAGGAAAAACAGCTTTTATATACACTGCAGTAAGTACAGAATGTACAGAGACAGTTATATATACAAAAGTGCATTAATATAGTAATACATTTAGCAGAAATACAGGACAAAAATCCTGGTTAACAATCTGAAGTGTTACAGTATTGAAGACTACTTGAAGAATCTCCAAACCAGTCAACTTCCTACTTGCTTTGGTTATGATATTGATGCTACATAACTAACCTTTGAAACTAAAAAAAAAAAAGTGAAAATTTTAAACATTTGTGAAGTGTTTTACATATATTTGTGTTTATCTTTTTTAATAGCTTTTGACAACAGTCCAATTAAACTCCCAACACAAAGATTTAGAATGGATAATACTTATACCCAAATTAGAGTACTCAAAGAGAAAATTAAATTGATTCACTACAGGAACAGACATAGTCTGCTTCATTCCTAAAAGCCTCAGCTAGATAACCTAACTCCAAAGTCTAAATTCAAATCCAATTGGTCAGCTACTATTGAAGAGCAAGCAGCTCCAGAAAACAAGCCATGGCTTCAGGCCACTGTTCCTTAGAACAATCCAGAGTAGGTAAGTGTTAACATGTCATTTATACATATTAATTCTACAACTACCTTTAAAATGCGTATGTATGATTAGAGCAATTCTCTTTTCTACCCATATCCCTCACCACAAAAAAAAAAAAAAAAGAACACAGATTTCCACAGGTTCCATTGACCACAAAGATGTAACAAACTTGACAATAAAGGAAAAATACTGTATTCTGAAATAAGACAAGAACAAACCCGTTTTTCAGAGTTCAGTATGAATGTCAAATTAAAAATTAACTTAGCATCATGTGATCTAGGTTAAAATATTAATAACCTGAATTGAAAATATAAACTGTGAGAGGGGCTCAAAATAGTATTAGAGAAAATGTGAAAATAAAATTTTAGTGAGTCAACTGAGATCTGAAGCTATAGCATGCAACTTCTGTACTCTATTAATTGCCAGTTAATTAGAGAAATTTTTAGAGTTCCTTCTAAGCCTTTGGAAAAAGTAAATTATTTTCCAAAGAAATGAGAATTAAGCTAAAATTCTAAGGAGCTATGTTCTAGATACTATGCTGACAGAAATGTCTAGGTCTAAATATTTCTCTCTCACCCACTCAGCATAATTTCATTGTAAAGATAGAATTTATCTTACTTTGTCAGACTTAAAACGAATCCAAAGTTACCACAGTACATGTGTATACAGATACTTATTTTCTAACTAATAGTCCTTTTAAGGATTAATCTCTAAGTTCAAACATGTTCAATGTCAGTGTGCTCAATATCAATACTATATTTGAATGCAACTGGGAATTTTCCCATCAGCTGTCTCAAACTATATACTGACTTTAAGTAACTCCTCCCATTCTAAGCAAACATTTTCTTGAGCTAGAAAGCAATTTGTCAAAGGGGAGGGAGTGTTCCAGCTATTACAGAAATGAATGCAAAGAATGCCTAAAGTTATAATGAGAGAGTCAAGTTGTTCTATAATCTACGTTCTTGAACTACTTTTGCCTTTAAAATGATCTTCCCAGATACTAAGAATTATCTGGTTTTAAAAAAGCATTCTGGCTTATGACCTTTTTTCATGGGAAAAAATGAGAGAATACATTAAGCTATACTTCAGATAACTTTCAGTGTCCTTCAATGACCTAGCTGGGCCAAAAATAATGTTATATAAATGAAATTTAAGACCTGAAAGGTTCTTGTTTTATTACACACTCTATCACCATTGATTAATCAGATTTAATTTAATGTTTTTGCTTACTGATATCCAATAGTATGGACATTTTATAAAACAAATTATAATTTTTAGATTACTTTTGAGATTGAAAAAGCTTGATATTGAGAAAAAGTACAGAGTTAACCTTTAAGGCACATGAGGCTATAAATTAAGCCATGAACAAAAATCTCTGCTAAAGAATCTGGAAACAAGACTTCTATATTTGTCATATACTAACATTTTTGGCTTAAATATGAAGACATTTCATTAATTTCAACAATTTTTAAAGCTCACCAGAATCTGGATACCTTTATACAGAAGTTTCTTGGAATTTCTCCTTTAAGTGGCAATTAGCACTTTTAAGGAGCTAAATAAATGAGATGTCTGTTCAATCTGTAGAGTCATTAAATTACAAGTCAGTTTCTGGGATTAATTCAGCAATATCTGGTCAACCTGAAGGGTTGAGGAAATGGACAAAACTGCCACAGCCTAACAAAAAAGTGAGACAAGTCTCATGAAAAAAAGTGCTATTTTATTGTAAGTTCTTGTTAGGGCAGAATGAATTAGCCCTTTAAATTCCACTAAACATTATACTACATTGCCTTACTTTGATTCAGTTGCAAAACTGTAGAAAAAGATATGCCATTTTGTTTAATTCAAGGTCCATACTTTGAAAAGCTGTGCTGGGGTCTCATAGACTTCTACAAAAACTCTTTTTTTTCTTCCAGTTTTATTGAGGTACAATTAACATACATACAAGGTCTCTAATAAAATGTTTTTGAAAAACTTGAGGGGACTTTATCATGCCTTAAGTTAACAAAGGTTATGTTTAAAGGGGAGACACTTATTTACTCCAGTGTCAATTCTCTACAGATGACACTGACACTAGAGCAAATAAGTCTCACATTTTTATTAATTTGTTAGTTTGGATTTATAAACAGGAAAAATACTCAGTTGGATTTGTCTTAAACTCAGAGATATGTCAGACTGAATAAATTATGACTTATTCCAGGGAAGAAATAATTCAAACTTGAATTATCTACATGAGACATTAAAACAGAAAAAAAGTACAGTACAGCATGTTAACAAAAACAAGAACTTTTTTATCTTTTTATGCTATTTTTTTGGGGGGGGGGGAGAAGATGGAGAGAGATTTTGTAATCTCCCTCTTCCACATCACAAGCAAGCCAACTTGTTTTATTTTTTTTCCCTTCAATCAGAAGAATTATTTTCAGTCTCCTTCAAACCAACTTTATAGGCAATCTCTAGTTTATAGTACTGTAAAGACGTGACATCCAAATTTACGCAAAATCTCATGGCATACTTTACTATAAACATTCAAATCTTTATAAACTTTTAAAACTGGCTTTGTGGTGCTTTGGTAAACTTGTTTAATAGTGACTTAAGCTAAATCTAAGGTAATAAGACTATGTAATTGTTGGGAGAGTGAAAAAAATGGTCATATTATATCATGACCCTGTTAGGATTTTCTTTTACTGGTCATTGTCAATTGTTTCCAAACAGATAAATGTTGCTCTATGGTCTCCAGAAGTGGCCTACTTTGCTGGGAAGAATAGGGAGAGAACAGACAAGTCATTCTCTGGAATTTTGCTTTTGCTAAAAGCAGGCAGAGAATTCAGCTGCATTTGCTCTTCTCTCCATTTACTCTTCCTAGACTTGGAAGGAAGACACAATGAGGTTGACCCTTTCCACCTTCCTCAAAGTATTCTGAGGTCTATCCCTAAGCTCTTTTTGGGCCCTCTAAACAAGTTAGGAGCATCAAAGAAAGGGTAAGAGGAAAGTCAAAAGGAGTACTCCAACTGAAAACCATATACATATACTTTTATATTTTAGCAAAATTTAAAGTATGAACTTAGTAGTCTTCAAAATCTTAAAACCATACCACAGACCTCAGCAAAGCTGCAATACATCAATTTTTATCCTCAGTTTCAATTCTTTAACCTTCAAGGAACTAGAGTAAAATCAAAATTTCAAAACACATGATTGTAAGCAAAGGTTAAAAGCCTTTATATCAACTGAGAATTAAAAATTTAAGTCATTAATCGTTTTCTTAATGAGCCACTTGACATGATAGTTTAAAAAAGATCCTATCACATAAGCTCTGACTCTAGAGTTTAAAAAAATATTGATTACAGTTCCTCCTACAGAATCATGATTACCTCCCAAAAGTTATCCACAATAAAAATTATGAAAGTCAGAAAGCAGCTTGATTGTCAGTAGTATCAGTTTCCATCTTCTTTAACCCATGTGAATGTTTAAAGACATGTGGTAGAAGAAAAGAAATAATACTACTTCTAATGTTCATGATAACAAACTCTCCATGAAAACATTTATAGAAAACCCATGATTTCACATCTAAAATTAGACTTCTATTAGTAGCCAACAAGCGAAGGTTTTTTTTTTTCTATATCACACTGCTCCGTGTATTTCTAGCGATTTATAGAGAAGTTTAGAACTGTAAGGGTTTTCTTTAGTTAACTTTGAACATTAGCCTGTTCACATGCCAGAAGCTGTTATACCAAATATTGAAAAATTAGAATAGTGCTGGGAAAAAAAAGTGACTTTCAAAAAGAACTTGAGACAGTTTCACAGACTAAAATTTCAGAAAGCCATGGAAAAGCAGAATTGGCTGTTTTGCTTAATTGCCTTCTCTATTTGAATATTAATCTATATAGCATCAAGTCTGAAGTTCAACTACTACTAACATTATTTCCTCAGTAGTCATCACTTACAGAAAGAATTCTGAATTTACATAAAGTGAAAAACAGAAACAAACCTAACAGGAAAGACATTAGGGCCTATTTTTACACCTTTGAGTTAATAATAAATGAAAACAAAACTAAACCTAATGAAGGCACTATTATAAACAGCAATCTACACCCCACACCCACAACCTCAAAACAAGATTTCCACTAGGAATTGAGACTTATGCTATGGCCCTTATAAAAAGCAAACTAAAAAATTGTAACATTAAGAAGGAAAACTGAATTATGATCCGGACATATGTACCTATACTGACATAATACGCTACTTGTCAGCAGTACCTTGAAATCTTCTAAACTGTAAAAGTACTAGTTCTTGAAAAAGTCTACTTAGCCACCCTAAAGTCTAAATAGTGAAAACATTTACTAAATTAATGATTCTTAAAAGTAGAGCGTGCAGCAGAAGAACCTGGTGCTTGTTAAACACAATGCTAGGCCCCTCACCCAGAGTTTATGATTCACTGCATCTGGGATGGAGCCTGGTAGTATGCCTTTCTAACAACTTCTCAGGTGATGCTGAGGCTGCTGGTCTAGGGACCACCTGCTGAGAACCACTGGCCTAAATTATTAATGGTATATTAATACCACATTAATACCAGAGCCCTAACCAAAAGTTTGGTCAAGATGCATGTAAACAAATAAAAGGAGAATACTTTAATGTTTAGAAAGAATGCTGAAAAATTCACCCTTATTACATCAAAATATCTACATCTGCTTCATGGTCTTCCTCAGTCACTTTCAAGGACAGCACTTCTTCATTGAGGAAGAGCCCACTGAGCCTCTCCTTCCGAGCCTGCCTCTGCTCTTTCAGCTGCCTCTTGCGTAAGGCCTTCTGCTGTAACTTCCGCTGCTTGGATCGCTTCTGCCAAAATAAAAATTTCTCAATCAGTAAGGTTCAGTTTTGCCATATCCACCCCAGAGTATTTTATGGATCAAATTCTGTATTTTCAGAATTCTTAGAGATGTTCAAATTCCTCTGCAGTATGATCCTGGTTCCAGTAAGTGAGCCACTGGCTTAGACTTGAAAATGATTCTTCAAGATTCTATTTTTATGGAATTTGTCCAGTGAATCTTAGGAAGGGTGGACATCTGATCATTTTGACTAGTTACAGATAATCAATCATTTCAAAGCCTTTTTTTTTTTTACCAAATTAAGGTACACTGGTGTCACTGTGGAGTGAATACACAGTGAACAATACTAAATATAAATGTAGAGAACACTGCCAAAATCTCTAATGCTTATGCTTTTAAGGTGTCTTTCATCTGAAAGCACTAGCAATTTTACAACAGCTGGGAAAGAATCATGTCTTTTCCATATTAGGCAAATACCATCTTAAAAACCCATTAGAAACCCAGTGGGTACTCTATTCCTTGTCACTGGTGGAGTGATGCAAAAAAGGAATGACCACATATCCAGAGGAATCCCCTGGCAACCAACAAAGCTGGCTATGTTTCTGCTACTTTGGTAAAAGCGAGGGAAGGAATCACTGTGTATGTTCTAGTCACCACTAGGTTCCCAAAGACTTACAGAGATACTCTTACCATTGTTAAGTTGGCTCCAAACTGTACCCACTGCAAGGAACTGAACTCCCCTCACTATCACAAAACCATTCTATGTGCACTAATACCTCCCTATTTTTTACATGCCCAATAATATTACCAAGAATTTCTCAACTGTGAATAGGCAGAAGTTAGAGAAGGTGTTATTACATTTTTAAAAGATCTAAGAACAAACACTCAAGGTTAACAGAACATTTCACACACACACAAAAGACATGCAGAACATTCTTAGGAGCTAATAGACAGCAACATCAGCAACATAGTGAGATCTGCTCAGTAGTGACTTGCAGTCAATATTGCAATCTTGAGACTCACTCACTATTTCCATCAATTTATCTTACTTACAAACAGACACAAAAATCAGATAAAATTGAATGTGATATGGTTGTGGGTCAAAACGGTATTTCAAAGTACTCAGCCTAAAGGGCTTTACTCAACAGCAGAGTAGCCTGCTTGTTCAATTAAAGCCAAAATCCACCGGCATCTAGAGAGCAAGATAATTTTAACTCTTCAAGAAATTTATATGAAGGAGTACTAATATTAATATTGAAAGGTAAAGTTTTGTATTGATTAGACATTTTACTTTTGAATCCCGAATCCGCTCTGCTGCACTTGCAGACAAGTTGCTGTCACTGTGTGCTCGACTCATGTTGGCACTGGAGTTTGAAGCAGAGTTTCCAACACTGGACCCACTGCTGCTTGCAGAACTGACCATGCTGGCACTGCTGCTGCTGGCACTGGCGCTGGCACCGCTCACTCCACTGGTGCTGGCACAACTAAAGTTGCTTCTCTTCCAGGCCTCTCTTGCAGGCCGTTGGCGAGGGCTATGCTCCTTGATATAGTTTCTGACCTTGGAACACACAGACAAAATCTGGTTAGTGTTCCTTGACATTCTCCCTCAAAATACTGGAGAAAAGAAGAATATTGTACATAAAGTAAAAGATTATCCAAAGTGCTACAGATGTACTCCTCATCAAGGAAATGCAAGTCAAAACTACAAGGAGATGTCACCTCACCCCTGTCAAAATGGCTAAAATCAACAACATAAGAAACAACAAGTGTTGGTGAGGATGTGGAGAAAGGTAAACCCTCCTGTACTCTTTATGGGATTGCAAACTGGTGCAGCCACTGTAGAAAACAGTATGGAAGGTCCCCCCAAAATTAAAAATAGAACTGTCCCATGATCCAGCAATTGCAGTACTAGGTACTTACCCAAAGAATACAAAACTACTAATTCAAAGGGATACAATGCACCCCAATGTTTACTGCAGCATTGTCTACAACAGCCAAATTATGGAAACAGCCCTAATGTCCACTGACTGATGAATGGATAAGTATGATATGGTATGTGTACACACACACACACACACACACACACACACACACACAGAGGAATATTACTGGGCCATAAAAAAGAATGAAATCTTGCTATGTGCAACATGGATGGAGCTAGAGAGTATTATGCTAAGCAAAACAAGTCAGTCAGAGAAAGACAAATACCATATGATTTTACTCATATGTGGAACTTAAAAAACAAAAATGGGCTAAGGGAAAAAGAGGCAAACCAAGAAATAGACTCTTAACCATAGAGAACAACCTGATGGCTACCAGAGGGGAGTGGGGTGGGGGATGGGTTAAACAGGTGATGGGGATTAAGGATTGCACTTGTTATGATGAGCACTGGGTGTTGTATGTAAGTATTGAATTACTAAATTGTACACCTGAAATTAGTATTTCACCTGAAGTTAGTATGTTAGCTAGAATTTAAATAAAAACTTTATAAAAAAAGATTGGATTGGATCCTGGGATAAAACAAGGTATTAGTAGAAAAACTGGTGTAACCTGAATACAGTCTGTAGATTATCTAATAATACTGTAACTATGTTCATTTCTTGCTTTTGATGAGTATACCAAAAAAAAAAAAAAACTTGGAACTAGATGCTTAACAAATAGAAAGTGAAAGACAGTAATTATGAAGAAATAAAATTAACATTTATTGAATAATGATTTATGAACTTGGATTGTAATCCAGGTTTATTTGTTTGACTCTTTCTTGAGTTGTAGGCTCTATAAAGACAACGATCACTTGTTAAAGTGTTTTTTATCCTATAACTTAATACATGATAGACACTTAATATTGTTAGATAAATAAATCAAATAAAAAAGTGCTACAGATGTACATAAGTAGAATATAAGGACAAAAGAAATTTCTCAATGTAGAAACAAGTACCAGAAAAATTGACAATGTCAAACTTCTAGAATATTGATCACTGAGCTATATTTTAAAAACAAATAATACAATCAGTCAATGGAAGGCTACTGGCCTCCAGAATTTAGGATTATAAGAAAATAACACTCAGAGAAATTAACAATAAAATAGATCAGATTAGGCATGTTTTAAAGATCTCCACTTAATATGATTTAAGTTGCTGAATATATTGAAGATTAGGGTGTTTCCTAAATCTTAGCTAGGGGCCCATGGTACCTGTCTTCAAATGCAAGGCATCAATTTCAACACTAATGAAAAATGAGCTGGAATATAGAAAATAATAATATGTCTGTTGAGAGAAATGAAATAAAAAATTTTTGTAAGTAATGATAAATGCAAAAAAAAATTCTTTAAAAAATGAAAGTAGAACGTAAGTATTCATTCAGCTATGTACCAGAGAAAAATAGAGCAGTAAAGGCTATATTTAGAAGATGCCAGAAATGCATATTTCAGAATAGCAGAAGGAAATTTACGTTTTACCCTAGCCAGGATCAATTACTTCACAGGACTACTCAAATCCCTCAACTCAGATGTTCACTGAAGTATAGACAGCCCTCAATAATCAGTATTCTGATTCTGTCAATTGTTCTTTTTTAAGGTGAATTAGAAGAAGCAAATAGCATAACCACCCCTTAAGTGGTGAAATCAAGTTTCAAAGCCTACACAACTAAACAGCAGTTTCTAGATCCACATGAACCCAGAAAGGTACTGCCAGGTGAGATGTACCTAAAACCTTACAACCATGTGCTCTCAAATACTGCTATCATTTTTTCTAATATTACATTTCACAGCAGTGATCTGGACCTTAGTTATTTGTGTATTTTAACATGATTATTCCAGTCTACATGTTATAAAATAACAGTTTTCTTAACACTTGTATAATCTGTATTTTCTTTACATACCTGCTTCAGTTTTTCATCTGTGAGACAGTTAAGTTCAATAATAAACTCACTGTCTGTAGGGGAGATTTGAGCAGAAGGATCAATTATTTTAATAATATCAAGTTGCTCCCGAAGACCCATCTCCGTACTGACTTTACGACTCAAATACTCAATATATTCCACCTATGTGATAAAAAATTATAATAAACATCAATGTCAAAACCTGATATTTTAGTGTTTCATTTATAACGTGTTTCAAATATCAAAAGCACTTAAATATTATATTTGTTCCCTGCAAAACAGTTAAAACTCAAATTCAGATTTTACTAAGCAATCCACATTTACCCAGTAACTTTAAATAGGCAATACATTGAATTTCACATATTCTCTACATATATGCTTTCAATTAAGAATGTTAAAATCCTGGGATGCCTGGGTGGTGCAGTCAGCTAAGCATCTGACTCTTGATCTCAGCTCAGGTCTTGATCCTGGGGTCGTTGAGTTCAAGCCCCACACTGGGCTCTGTGCTGGGTGTGAAGTCTACTTTATATAAAGAAATGTCAAGATCCCTACCTGCTCATCATTTGTCATTGCACTCCAAGGAAGTTCATCTAAATTCTGGTGCTTGTTTTTCTTTTTAGGAAGCAGGCAAGGTGAACTCGGAATACTGGGTATGACATCAGAAAGTACATCACTCCCACTGGCAATGTCACTGCCCGGTAACTATAAAAATAAGAAGGGGGTAGGAAAAGCAAAATTTTTCAAAAATACATTTTAAATATTACAACGCACTTCATACTGATTAAAAATTATTTTTTAATGACAAATACAGAATGAGAAGACATTACTTCTGATCCCTCCAATATTACACAAAGCAGCAACATCAACATATTCTTTGTAGATAGTAACTTATTCAATGAAAGATATTTTCCAAAAGTTTAAAATCATAATCAAGACTTGTTAATAATTGCTAATTTAAGAGTCAATCATCATTAGGGTTTTTAATTCACAATGTGAATGTAGGCTAGGGCACACACAGCATGATGAATAAGTAACACTGGTCTCCATCTCAGGAGACTTGAGTGATCTGCTACTACCTGGCTCTTTGACCAACGCTATGCTAGACATACTGCCAATATGAAGACAGATAAGCCATGGTCCTTGTGCTCAAGTCAGTATTAATAACCTCAAGGCAATTAAAAGTATTTAAAATATGCTGTTAATATGTAACAAAACATTTTAAAGATCAGAAGTATTATAAAAGAAAAATCAGAAAAAATGTTGAGACAATGTGTAGACAAAGGAGAAAAGCAAGCAAGCCTAATACACAGAAAATTAGTCTGAAGTGAGATGAACACCAGAATTATGTGCTATAATTTTATACCGCCTGTTAAAAGCCAGTTAGAATGGATTTAATTTTTTACCAGCTTTATTGAATTATAAGTGATACAAAGAACTGTACATAACTAATATAGACAATTTGAGGACTCTGGACATATGCATATACCCATGAAACCATCACCACAATCAAGGTAATAGATCTATCACCTTCAAAAGTCAAAATGGATTTAATTTTAAATAAATGTGTTTAGGGGCACTTGGCTGGCTCAGTCAGAGGAGCATGTGACTCTTGATCTTGGGGTCACGAGTTTGAGCCCCATGTTGCGTGTAAAGATTACTTAAATAAATAAACTTCTAAAAATAAATAAACAAATAAAGGGATGTATGGGTGGCTCAGTCGGTTGAGCATCTGACTCTGATTTTGGCTCAGGTCATGATCTCAGGATTGTGGGATCGAGTCCCCACACTGGGCTCCATGCTGAGCATGGAGCCTGCTTAAAATTCTTTCTCTCTTCTCCCTCTGCCCCTCTCCCAAGCTCACACTTATGTGCTCTCTCTCTCTTGCTCTCTCTCTCGAAAATAAGTTTAAGTCATTCATCAAAAAGATAATTTCTTCTACAAGGAATACGTAGCTTTCAAAGACAATACTTTCATTTTTACAAGGTACAAAATAACACCTTTTGGTTGTTGTTGTCCTTTGCAATGATATATGAACTCTGGATGATAACTAGGCTTTTGAAGTTACCAAAAGGGAAAAGCTAATTTAGCCATGAAGATTACTGCAATCACACACATTTGGCCTCCTACTGCACCCATAGCACTCTGATAAGTACAGAGGACTCAAAGAATTTTTTTGTCATGGTCCTTACACTAAAACTTTATTCTCCACTGGGGAAGAGAATATAATAACACAAACATACAATTATACAAAATATCAAATGACAAATGCTAGGTATGAAATGACAGATCATCAGTGGAAATATCTAGCAGTGAGTTAAAGCTACAAGATTAAAGCTTGGGAGAGCTACAAGAGGGCAGGCATGGGGAGTGAGATGCATAGAATAACCTAATGAAGACACAAATATGGGGTTGAGATCACTATGCAAAGTGACCATAAGGCTTTAGAATGAAATTATCTAAGCTACTACTGTCAAAAAAACACATTTTCACTTTAACAGTCACTGATGAATCCAAGTGCATAAATGACTACCAACAATTTGTATGACTTCCATTAAAAACTCATTAATTGGGATGCCTGGGTGGCTTAGTCAGTTGACCATTCAACTTCAGTTCAGGTCATGATCTCAGTTTGTGAGTTCAAGCCCCATATCAGGCTCTGCACTGACACCGCAGAGCATACTTCGGATCCTCTGTCTCCCTCTCTCTCTGCCCCTCCCACCCTCAGGCACGCATGCTCTCTTTCTCTGAAAAATAAACATTAAAAGCCCTCATTAATTAACACTGCTTGACTTGTTCATTCACCTTTAGCCCTGATGTTATCTAGTCAATGTCATGAAAGAATAACTGCTGAATGCACACATGAAGGCCATCTTTCAGCCTTTAATGTCAAAAAAGAAAATGTTTTGGGGCTTCTGGGTGGCCCAATCAGTTAAGTGTCCAACTCTTGATTTTGGCTCAGGTCACGATCCCACAGTTAATTGAGATTGAGTTCCGCGTCAGGCTCTGTGCTGACAGCACAAAGGGATATTCTCTCTCTCTCTCTCTCTCTCTCTCTCTCTCTCTCTCTCTCTGTCCCTTCCCCACTGGTAAATGCTGTCTTTCCCTAAATAAATAAACATTTAAAAAAGAAAATATCTTGCTATTTTCCCTTTGAAAGAGTTCAAATCACAATACTACTACACAAAAGATCTCCCTGGGGTTTCTAAAACAAAAAGAAACAGTCCTTATCATATGAAAGCCTTCCCTTACTTCAAGCTCCTTTGATAAACTAGGTAAAGGAACTAACAAAATATGTATACCCTCAAAATTTAAGAAGAATTTTCATCTAAATCTTTAGCGAACTTCTGCTAGGTAGCAGACTATATGTTAAACACTTAAATTTGTGCCTTTAGTACTGTTTATGTGTTTGTTTGCAGGGGGGCTGTAAAAAAAGGCAACTAATGGTTCTTTGGCATTTTTTTTTGTCAGGGAGAAGTAAACAGATGCCAAAGTTCAAATCCCGGCTATAACTGCTCACTAGCCATGTGATCTTGTAGAGGTTAGTTCGCTTCTTAGAGCCCCAGAGTTATGATTAAGGCCACCCATCTCAAAAGACTGCTAAGAAATTCAAATGAGGTAATAAGCCTGGCACACGGCAATACTCCATACACAGATGTGTTTTCCTTTTTCCATTTCTTGCCACGGTTTTGTACCCTTAGAAAAGGACAAGAAGCCATCACAGAATGACACCTGTTGCTAAAGTGGGTGAAGTTTCACAAGGTAGTCTCAGAATGGCAGAATGGGGAAAAGGAGAAGGCATTCAGGTAAGGAGAATAACCTGGTAAATACACAAATTTAAAAAAAAAAGGATGAGATTAATGAGACCAATATAATTAAAACAGAAAATCAGTGCTACGGATTTGAAAGGTCAATGGATGAACAAGCTGTTATATGATACAGAGAAGTAGGCCAGTAACATTTTCTAAGTAGAAGTAACTTGATGTAACTGGTCTTGAGGGAAGATGAGCTAAAAAGCAATATGGGGATAAATTAGAGTGATGAAAGAATGGAATTACACAGGAAGTTCTTATTTGATCTACACTTGGACTAAGATTAACAAAAATGCAAAGAAAATGGGAATAAATAGGGAAAATACAAAACAATTTACAGGACTGTTTTTTTAAAGATTTTATTTTTAAGTAATCTCTACACCCAATGTGGGGCTCCAACTTACAACCCTGAGATCAAGAGTCGCATGCTCTAACGACTGAGCCAGCCAGGTGCCCCTACAAGGCTCTTTGATAACTGAATGGATAAGAGATGACCATTTGTTGAAACCAGAAGAAAACTGGCCACATTTCAGTCATACAACCAACCCATCCAGGGTATACACTTGATGACTTCCAACTTTTATAGCAAGAGACCTGAAGCAATGTTACAGATCTTCCACTACAACACCCTCATTTTACAAACAAGGAAAAATGATGTCTAGGGAGGGTCACACGGCTAGCGGCAGTATCCAAAGTAGGACAAAAGTCCAGTGCTTTCAACTATGCCCAACCGTCCTGCCTTGCAGGGAGTTTGGAATGAGAGAAGAATGCAATTTCGGATATGGAGAGTTTGTACTGATAATGAAAGAAGCAAGTACAAATGTCCTTGGAAATGATAATAGTTTTTATTCACTACACCATAAGACATGTCACAAAGTGGAGTCTATTTTTTTCCCATGGAAACACTGTAATTGGAAGTTACATTACTGACCAAGGAATCAGCATCAAATAACAGGTACATTAAATAATAAGGTCATCCAAGTGAAAATGTCAAGTAGTCAATTGGAGATATGGGATTAGAGCTGCAGATGTACATCAGAATTAACTGTGTGGGCTCCTGTATATTTATCAGACCATTCTTTTTCCATTTTATAACTGATAATATATTTCAAGCTAAAAATGTTTAATAATTCTTATTCCATATTTTTCATGGACAACAGCATTTAATATATTTATATTATAATCAGTAATTGTGGCAAGGAGACAGAATTAAATCAAACCTCTGCCAAATTTTCTGCAGTATGCAGCAAAATTTTATGAGTAAGCTCATTTCTGTAACAGTCGATGTGTAATTTCAAATTGTACCTTTAGGTTTCAAGTGTGACAGCTGAATTACTCACTCTAAATTTTCTATGGTTCCCTGCTCAACAGTAAAATAATTTTTCAAGCTCTAAGACTAGTCAAATATATCTTTAATGACAAAAGGACTGCAAGCAAAGAAAACTGTCAGCAAAGCAAAATGTTTTGATGCTACTTCATTCTAGGCTTAAAATCCTGCCTTATCAAGTAGTTAGTATTTCTCGTCCCAAAGAATCTATGAATCCTTTATATTTACTTTGGTAGTAATTGAAACATCTGTTAAAAAGAAAGATTTAAACAGATATGGTTTTTAATTACAACAAAGGTAATATGAATTTTTAAATTACAGTCAACAATTTCTAGTCTATATTACTCCTAACATATAATTTGTAATCGTCTTCTTGGATAAATTATTGCAATCATCTTCTTGGATAATGTACTGCTAATCATTACGTGGTCCCACAAAGAGCGCTTTTTTTTTAATCTGAAGATCTAATTGGCTTTATTAACCCATTCATGAATCAGGCAGCATCTCATATAGCAAATAAAGAGATTATCCACAAAGCTAAACAAACAAAAAGTTTTTTAACTGCAGAGAGAGGGCCTTAAAAAAAGGAATTTATTAACAAGGAATGCATTGTTTGGCAAGGTTGCTGTCCTCCTAAGGAGAGCGGAAGAATTCTATCGGTAAATTTCCTAGTACTGATCAAGACTTCCCATATTGACTACTTAAAGGTTACATTCCCAGGACGTTGAAACTGCAGTTAGGTTAGGTATTAAGTCTTGGTTTGCCAGACTTGGCCTAAGTGACACCATATTGGGCCTGTAGTTTTCTTTTTAACAGATTTCAACTGGTATTTATTGAGTATGTCTTATGAGTTTGGTGCATTGTATGCCCTGGCAGGCAGCCACAGAGAGCATTTTAAGCCTTTCAGAATAGTACTTAAAAACAAATATCCATGGTGATAGAGTACCCGCACTCCAGTTTCAGAAGTGGGAAAACACATTACTAAGGCAAGCTTTATTTTTGCTCCAATGTTAGAGTCAGTCATGTACATTAACAGTGAGTGGCTGGGGATAGTTTTCCACTCTACTCATGAAATGAATGAAGAAGTCAGCAATTAAAATTAAAAAACGACTACTGTGTTGCAACATTATGGATGGTAAGAACTTTATTTTTTTAATGTTTATTTATTTTAGACACAGAGAGACAGAGTACAAGCAGGGGAGGGGCAGAGAGAGCCAGAGACAGAGTCTGAAGCAGGCTCCAGGTTCTGAGCTGTCAGCACAGAGCCCGAGGCGGGGCTCAAACCCACGAACCCACGAACCCACAAACCGTGACATCATGATATTATCTGAAGTGGGACACTTAATCAACCAGCCATCCAGGAGCCCCTGGATGGTAAGAACTTTAATTCAAATAAAATAATCAGAAAAAATAATTCTCAGAATTATCAGGACTCCATCTGACTATATTTTAAAGAATCCTTGTAGTCTGATATGTATGTATGTATTTAATTTTTAAAAATATAATTTATTGTCAAGTTGGCTTCCATATAACACCCAGTGCTCATCCCAACAAGTGCCCTCCTCAATGCCCATCACCCACTTTCCCCTCTCCCCCACACCTCCTCAGCCCTCAGTTTCTTCTCTGTATTTAAGAGTCTCTTGTGGTTTGCCCCCTCCCTCTCTGTTTGTAACTATTTTTTCCCCTTCCCTTCCCCCATGGTCTTCTGTTAAGTTTCTCAAGATCCACATATGAGTGAAAACATGTATCTGTCTTTCTCCAACTGACTTATTTCACTTAGCATAATACCCTCCAGTTCCATCCACGTTGCTGCAAATGGCATGATTTTATTCTTTCTCATTGCCAAGTAGTAGTTTGATTTTAAATACAAAGTGTGCACTTAAAACTGAGGCACAAAATAAAAAGGTACCGACACAAAGATGCTCACTGCTGTGCTATCTAAAACAGAAAAAATTCTGAAATGGATATAAATAGGGGAATGGTTTCACAAACTCTGGCATATCTAGCACCAGGAATATTATAAAGTCATTAAAAGAGTTATAATGAAGATCATAAAAAAGTTTATATGCTAAATGAAAAAATTTTATTACAATATTTTATCTAGAAGAGAATACTTCCTAACTCATTCCACGAGGCCAAAGCAACACGAAGGTATCACAAAAAAAAACTACAGACCCATACCCCTTATGAATGCAGACATAAAAATCCTAAACAAAATACTAACAAATGAAATCCAGCAGCATATTAAAAGGAATATATACCATGACCAATTAGGATTTTTTCCAGGAATGAAAAGGTGGGTCAACATACAAAAATCAATGTAGTACATCCTACTAATAGAATGAAGGGAAGAAATTGCATGGTCATCTCAATAAATGCAGTAAAAGCATTTTGACAAAATCTAAATACTCTTTCAAATAAAAACACTCAACAAACTAGGAATAGAAGAGAAATTCCTCAATATGATAAAGGACATATATGAAAAACCTACAGGGGCGCCTGGGTGGCGCAGTCGGTTAAGCGTCCGACTTCAGCCAGGTCACGATCTCGCGGTCCGTGAGTTCGAGCCCCGCGTCAGGCTCTGGGCTGATGGCTCGGAGCCTGGAGCCTGTTTCCGATTCTGTGTCTCCCTCTCTCTCTGCCCCTCCCCCGTTCATGCTCTGTCTCTCTCTGTCCCAAAAATAAATAAAAAACGTTGAAAAAAAAATTTAAAAAAAAAAAAAAAAAAAAAGAAAGAAAAACCTACAGTTACCATTATGCTCCGTGGTGAAAGACTGAAAGCTTCTCTCTTAGGATCAGAAAAGACAAGGATGCCTATTGTTGCCACTTTTATTCAACACTGCACTGGTGATCTAGCCAGAGCAATTAGGCAAGAGAAAAAAAAGCTATCCAGATTGGAAATGAAGAAGAAAAACTATCTCTATTTATAGATGATAAATAAGATCTTAAACATAAAAACTCTAAAGAATCCACACAGAGAAGAATAATCATTTAAGCTAAAAAAATTAGTTCAGCAAAGTGGTAGGATACACAATCAATATAAACAGTTTTATTTCTATACACCAGCAATGAACAACACAAAAATGAAATTAAGAAAACAATTCCATTTACAACAGTATCAAAGGAATAAAATATGTAGGAATAAATTGAACCAAAGAAGTACAAGGCTTAGACACTAAAAACTACAACAGATTCGATACAATCCTTATCAAAACTCCAACTGCCCTTTTTGTAGAAATGGATCACTTAACCCTAGAATTCATACGGAATTGCAGAAGGGATCCCCAATAGCCAAAACAGGCTTACTAAAGAAGAACAAAGTAGGAGAACTCATACTTCCTGATTTCAAACCTCACTACAAAGCTAGAGCAATTAAAACTGTGGCACTGGCATAAGGATAGACATATATATATATATATTAATGGAATATAACTGACAGTCCAGAACTAAACCCACATCTATGACCAATTCATTTCCACAAGGGTACCAAGACAATTCAATAAGAAAAGAATATAGTCTTTTCAACAAATGGTGCTGGGACAACTGAATATCTACATGCAAAAGAATGAATTTGGATCCCTATCTTACATCAAAGGCCTAAATGTAAAAACTGAAACTCTAAGAAGGAAACAGGTGAAAATCTGCATGACCTTAGATTAAATAATGGTTCTTTAAATATAACATCATAAGCACAGAATTTGAAGAAAAAATAAATTGAACTTTTTTAAAATTAAAAAATTTTGTGTGTCAAAGGACAGCATCAAGTAAAAAGATAACCCACAGGGGCACCTGAGTGGTTCAGTAAGTTGATCATGGGACTTTCACTTGGGTCATGATCTCATGGTTGGGGAGTTCAGGCCCCACGTTGGGCTCTGCGCTGACAGCATGGAGCCTGCTTGGGATTCTGTCTCCCTCTCTCTATCTCTCTCTCTGCCCCTCCCCGACTTGTCCTTATGTTCTCTCTCTCAAAAATAAACTCTAAAAAATAAAATAAAGATTTAACTGTCAGTGTAGCATTTTTATAACAAGAAAAAACTGAAACCAATCTAAATATCCATTATTAGGGAACAGGTTAAATAAATTATGATATAGATATCGAAAAGAATGAGATATTAGTTGAAAAAAAGCAAAGGGCCAAACAGTGGCCAACATATGATCCCATTTGTGTGTTTTTAACACTGCAAACATACTTGGATCTGCACAAACTCTTAACAGTGGTAACCACAGCAGAGTGAGACTTGGAGACTTATTTTTAACTTCATGCCAGCCTGTTTTCATATTTTAATAAGAAAATGTTTAAAATAAAATAATATTTGATTCCTCTTTTAGAACACAACTTCAAAGTTTTGGATGGCTTTCAAACATAGTAGGCATTCAAGTATCTGTTGAACATAACATTTGCTATATGCAAGGAAAGCTTCTTCAAATGTTACTGTTTTTTACAATCAGAAAATGGATGCTGCAATAACATGATTTACATTTTCTGATAGACTGCACTCATTATACGGCAGAATTTCTAGGCAATTTGTACAAAGCCATTTTACATGGTATATATGCCATAAGAAAAAAAAACCTGTAGGACAAAAAACATCTCTACATATGAAGAGAATACAAAATGAGTAATTATATAGTGTTGCTAATAACAGAGCCAAAAATTGTTTTTATGATAATAATGGTTTCAGAGCCCAGATATATAGAACATAACCCTGATGCAAAGATATTGTGCCTATAAGGACACAAAGGCTTTTTACTATAGCAGGAAGAATACATTTGCTTGGATTCATGCATAGAAAAGTACTGATTATATATAATAATGGGAACATTATACAAGTATTAAATTACACGAAAATCTAAATAAGGATATCTGCAGCATCAGATGCCTAAATGGTACATTAGCAAAAATAAAGGATACATATTCCATCTAATTCTTAATGTTGTCAGAGAATGTCCAGGACTGGATAAACACTGAAGAAAATTTACTTTGAGGTAGAGATGAAAATATCAAAATAGAAATTCATTCTTCTATTTATGGAATAATGATGGTAATACAAAGAAAAACAAAACCTACCTGCCATTCAAACTCGCTATCTGACCAATCCCAGTATGTGCTAATAGAAGAAGAGACATCACTGCAGACACTTCCCTCGGGGAATAAATCAAAAGAAGTGAAGTCTTGATCATCTAACAGGGAATAGCAGTCATCTTGATCTCCAACAGAAACTGATGAAAATAGCTCCTCACTGCATTCTGAGCTGGCAACGCTTGTTCCACAAGAAGTTAAGTTCCACCTTAAAAACACAACACAAAAGAAATTACAACAGGAACTACAAAATCCACACAATTTTAAGATATTAATAGGATACATTTATGACATTTATGATGACTGTACTGAAAAGAGCCCAAATGTCCATTGATGGATGAATGGATAAAGAAGATGTGGTGTATATATACAATGGAGTATTACTTGGCAATCAAAAAGAATGAAATCTTGCCATTTGCAACTACATGGATGGAACTGGAGGGTATTATTTTAAGTGAAATTAGTCAGAGAAAGACAAAAATCATATGACTTAACTCATATGAGGACTTTAAGACACAGAACAGATGAACATAAGGGGAGGGTAGCAAAAATAATATAAAAACAAGGAAGGGGACAAAACATAAGAGACTCTTAAACATGGAGAACAAACAGGGTTACTGGAGGGGTTGTGGGAGGGATGGGCTAAATGGGTAAGGGGCACTAAGGAATCTACTCCTGAAATCATTGTTGCACTATATGCTAATTTGGATGTAAATTTAAAGCATAAAAAATAAAATTTAAAAAAAAATTAAGAAATCATCCTAAAAAAAGACTGTATGTATATTTTTAGGTATGACAATGTTATTGTGATTATTTTCAAAAGAGCCCTTCTCTTTTAAGGATGTACACTAAAACATTTATGAATGAAATATATCTGGAATTTGTCTCGAAATTATAAGAAGGGTTTGAGGAACGAGTAGTGGTATGAAGCACACTGTCATATGCAAATAATTGTTGAAGCTGGGTATGAGGTTCATTACACTAGTCCCTTTAATTTTGGTATTTGAAAATTTTTATAATAAAACATTTTAAAAGAAAATTGTATTTAGGGGAGCCTGGGTGGCTCAGTCGGTTAAGAATTCCACTCTTGATTTCGGCTCAGGTCATGACCCCAGGGTCCTAGGATCGAGCCCTACATCAGCTCCACACTGAGCTTGGAGTCTGCTTAAGATTCTCTCTCTTCCTCTGCCACTCTCCCTCACTTGTATGCTCTATCTAAAATAAATAAATATATGTATTTATATTAAATATTGTATTTAAATTAAGAATACAGTAAAACCTTCACCTATAATCAAAACTTCTAGCATAGTAGTTATGAATACACTTTGAAGTCAGACTGAGTTCAAATTCTTGCTCTATCATTTGATTACTACTACTACTACTACTACTACTACTACTTGATCTTAAGCAAAATATACCCTCCTCAAGACTGTGTTCTCATCTTTAAGAAACAGTTATTAGGAACATTATATAAGAATGCATATGGAACACTTAGCAGACATAAAAAGTGCTCAATACATGGTAGCTATTATTATTTTTTAATTAATTTATTTTGGGAGAGAGAGCACATGCACGTCAGTGGGGTAGGGCCAGAGAGAGAGAGAGAGAGAGAATCATATGTATGTTAAGTATAGAAAGCAGGATACTAGTATATATAACTTGAAAACATTTTTTTTTATTTTTTGAATGTTTATTTATTTTTGAGAGGCAGAGCATGAGCAGGGATGAATAGAGAGAGAGGGAGACACAGAACCCAAAACAGGCTCCAGGCTCTGAGCTGTCAGCGCAGAGCCCAATGTAGGGTTTAAACTCACAAACTATGAGACCATGACCTGAGTCGAAGTCGGAGGCTTAAACGATTGAGCCACCCAGGCTCCCCTATCTTGAAAACATTTTAATGCCTATATAATATTCCACTGATTAAAAAGTATCATAATTTATTTAATCTTATTCCTTCAGTAATACTTAGGCTGTTTCCATTTGGGGGGTTAACTCTTTTTTGGTTATAACTATTTATCAAAATATTTAATCTCTAAAGATAGATTACTTGAAAGGAAAGTACTGAGTCAAAGAATATGAACACTTCTGAAGGTCATATCATACTTAGCCAAAGACCTTTCTGAAAAGCTGCACCAATTTACAATCCCCAAAGCAGTATACAAAAAGTGCTCATTTCACCACAAACTTAACAGCAGTGGAATTTTCAAAATTTTTACCTATATGATAGAAAAAAACACATTTTTATATCAATTTTTATTTCTTTAATTACTGGCAAGATCAAATTCTAAAACATTTATTAGCTATTTTGCTCTAGTGTTTTTGTATGTGTTAATGTTTTCCTCATTGATTTTATGAGTTCTTAATACATTAGCAACATTAACATTTTGTCTGTGGTATTTATTGCAGGGTTACTTTTTTTTTGTCTCAAAATCTACAAATCTGTTTTCTTTTGTAAATTTCCACTAGCTTTATACTATTAAGGAGGTAATCTTCATTGCTTTGGCAGTAGCCTAGGGAATTAATCCTTAAGATAATGATTTAGTATATCCGATACTAACAAGATACTGAAATAATTACCTCCTGAAGAAAAGCCTGTTACTTACTTATTATAAGATTGTTTCTCATCCCTCATTAAATCCATTATTTCTTGAATTGTGTTTTTCATTTTTTACCTCCCCACTTTGTATGACTAATCTTAATTTCAAAGTTCTTGATTTACAAAATTTGGGCAATCTGACAATTTTATAGCATCAAAACACACACAGACACACACTCTCTAAACTGTTATAGTTCAGTAAATATAAATACAGATGTCATCAAGCTTTTATAAATAGGCAAAAATCTAATTCATCTAACAATCTTAGAATACCCTGTAATATTACATAGATTCATCACACGCCTCCTAGGCAAGCAGTATCCTCATTTTTCAAAAAATCAACAAAGCTAGCAGAATTAACCAAGTTAATATAGTTTATAAGGCAATATAAAAGCTATAAAATGGCAATCACAAGATTTGTCCTAGACCTAGTAAACCAGTACCTATACTGTATTCTGGGCAAATTATTTTTTCTTTTGTGTCTTCAAATTGCATGTGACTTTTTAAAACCTTCATTCACCCACTCAACAAACATTTAGCTAGCATCTTCTATGTGCCACGTACTGTGTTATGTGGTAGGAAAAGCTTTTAGGTAATTGTTTTTAATGAGAATTCCTTTTGAGCTTGCAAAAATTCCGTAGAAATGTGTTTCCTTCCATGAGTAATAATGGCTTTCCTTTTTAAAAAAAACTATGCTAGATTTAATAATCTAACGTTTGGATCACTGACAAGGCAGTCAGGAATTTGCTTGGTTTTGTGTTCTAAACGTAGGGCAAAATTAGTATGTTTCTCAATTTTCCAGGTCCATGACTTTATAACAGATTTAACAGGATTCTGGGTATTCTTAGAAGCCTTTTCCCTTTTTTCTTGTAATTAACAGTGGCAATAAAACTGGGTTCATACTTGAAACCAATCATTTACAAAACAGAAAATTAGTATTTTTACTAGTAGAGATTTTTTAAAAATTCTATTATCTTCTAATTTCCAAATATTATCTTTATTATTATTTTAAGGCAATGTGAACAAAAACAAACTAGATAGTACTTTTTTATCCACTGCTGGTGGGAGTGTTAAATTGGCATAATCTTCCTAAAAAGCAATTTGGTACTGTATATATATCAAGAGCTTCAAAGAAGTTCATTCCTTTGGACCCAGTAATTGCCCCTCTAGGAATCTATCACTTCCTCAAATAGAAATTTGGAAAAAAATGTATGTACAAATATGTCCAAACAGTATCATTTATAATAGCCAATAAAGGGAAAAGACATGGTCCCCAAATACGGGGAATAATTAAATAACATATCTAAATAATGGTGTTTTATAATCAATAAATTTATATTTCAGACTATTTTTTAAAAAGGAAAACACTCACAATGTAAGTGCAAAAACCCGGTCACAAATTTTATATAACCTGATCCTGATTTTTAAAAATTACATATGAACATAAAAAGAATATTAAAAGTAACAACATCAAAATGTTGATAGTTGTTTTCTTTACTGAAAGGGATCATAGGTGATCCCTACAGTTTTGCATATGCCAATTTTCTAAAATGAGATTTTATAATAAAAATTTAAGTGTGATTTCAAATATGTAATGAATGACCACTGTGTGCATGTGCTCAGTCAGCACTGAACTATTCAAACCTGCAAAGCCCCTACATCTTATTCCACTAAGAGAAAGCTACCTAATACTAAGATCCTAGCTATAATCATAAAATTATTCACAAAGGAGACTTTCTATCTTAAAAGAAAAATGTTGAAAAGAATCCCAATGGAGTTTGATTAATAACAAGGCTTGCTGTCCAAATTTTAATTTAAAGAAAAAAGTAAAGCCAAGTAACATTTATCTGCAAGGCTTATCCGCCAAAAACCCCATACAGCCACTCCCGACCTCTGTTACACCTTTGGAGCAGCACAAGCCATTAAGGTCCCAAGTAAGAGCAGGTGATACAACCCCGCTAGCTACTCTACTCACTCAAATTCCTAACTCTCCTCCTAGCAATCTCAACTGTCTTAGTACCCTCTCCACAGCCTCGGAAGCAAAAAACATTCCATGTCATGTCTAAGGTTAATTATTCCATTTGGGCTTCTGAGTTCAACCCATCCATCTCTTGTCATCCCACACTCTCTTGCATTTTCAATTTCTCCCTTTCCTGTGGGCTGCTCCTAAAGAGCTAAAAGCTCTATTCTTGGAAAAAAAAACTAAACAAAGCAAACAACAACAATGAAGAAACCTTCGCCTTTTTTTCAAATTATTATATCTCCTCTCTTTCCTTTCCCTGCTAAAGTAATTGAAAAGTTCCTTCTTCTTTCAACCTTTGTAACCCACAGTTCTACTCCTAAGACACTACTGGAATTTCTGTTCTGAATGCTCCCAAATCCACACTTCTAGCCTGGATACTTCCCCCAAGCCTGATCCCCATTCTCAACTTGTCTCAAGAAGTCCCCAAACTAAATTCCTCCTGCCTCTATAATCTGTTACTTCACGGAGTGTGGTTCTCCCACCTGCAACTTACACCTGTTTTGCAACTGTTAATTCTATATTGAGATAGAGAAACTGTGGGGAGTACAAAAGGTACACAATAGTATTGGGGTTCTTCTGGTTAATCACATAACCAAATAATTGCTTTATACAATAGTTCATTTCCTGTTCTGCCAATAGGGTGTACAAAAGTGGGGCACCGTCCTCCCACACGCTTTTCACAATTTTGCAATGTCTAAGTACTGATGTACTACTAAAAGATGAAGAGAATAACACATCGAGTAGTTCATATTAATCTCCTTCAATTTAATTCCAGGACCAACCAATATCATCTTAATTTTTTCAGTTTGGTAAATGACATCCTTTTTTGATAATGATGGAGAGTGCCATGGACAAATGCCAACAATTACATCAGAAAAATCCTGTCTCAAAAGCAAGGAAAAATGTCATAAACACCACATATATTCTGTATTAACATTTAAACTAAAAAAATAATTAAGTTTCTTAAAATTTATTTTATTCTAAGCAAAATTCCAGACAAACCCAACTCGGTCATAAAATCCTAAAAGATACTCCTAGGAAAGTGTAATTTCTTAGGAAAGTGGCTCTGTTCATGTAATTTTCCACTGAACCTAGAGTAGTGACATGCCATTTGAAGTCTCAGGTGACTCTAATATGAACACTACAAACATTCAAACTTAGGGATAATAAATAATAGTGCCTTGAATCCCTTGGCTAACAAAGATTGCAAATATAGCCCAGAGTCAGGTAAATGAGCAGGCACAAAACTGTCATCATCAGATACTATCAACGATATCAAACAATCTCCACAGTTTTCTCATCAGGTAACAAGGAAGAAGCAAAATAAACGTAAATCAAGTATCTGCCAACTGACAAGCTTTTTATTTCCAATAAAATGTGTTTTATAATGACTAAACCCAAAGCAGAACATCAGTACTCAACTATTCAGATCTGTTTTGAATTGTTGCTTGAACTGGTGATGTGAAGAAAAAAAGTGACACATGCAAATTCAAAATAAAAGAATTCTGTAAACTAAACTTTGCCTACATACATGACTTAGCTGTTTGCTTCTCTCTGAGGAGAACTGACTGGAAGTATATGGTCCTCTCAAGTGCCATCTTGAGGAGGGGTAGGAAGGCAGAAGAGTCCAAAATGAGAAAAGATTTAAAAGGTAGCCTAGGGCAGAAACATCATTGGATGTAAACATTGCTAATTCTGCTTGCCCTAATCTCTGTTGGAAAGGGTACAGAGCAAAATACATTAGACCAGTACTGCCATTCCAAGCCTTCGGAAAAGTAGGGTATGAGATGGAGATTTCTGAAAAGTAGGCAGTAACTAAGAAAAATGTCTGACTTAGAAAAACTGGGGCTGAACAATAACCTCCCCCTCTATCATAACTGCCCCATTCTGGAAAACAACCTTGACCTTACTTCCATCTCTAAGAAAAGGAATAGAAAAACACAAGAACAAAAATGGGGAGGAGGCGAAAGAACAGAACAAGCTGTAAGAAATGTATTATTCTCCTGGTTTCACTCCTCATCACCCCACCCGTTTTGGCAGTGCTTACCCTCAGCCTCTTTCTCCACTCCCTTTCCCTCATCATCAGAGCAAGCCAATTCTGAAATCATTTCACTTCCTGCGTATATGACTTGCTCCAATGCTGCAAAAACTTAAATACCAAATATGTGCAAAAGTATTCTTTTATATCATTTTCCAGTGCGAACAATCCTAAGACACTTGATTTCATAAACAGATTACATTTATGTTATAATCACATCTTGGGTTAAATAGGCTTCTGTGAGTTAGTCTAAGGAACTGTAACAACCATTTATAACATTTGAGCCATTAGTTCTGTTCCAAGTTTCATCACTGACTTCAAAGAAATAATCTTGGCTTTGCCTAACTCAGTTTTATGACCTTGAACTCAGTCTTTCCTCCTGGGCCTCAGTTTCCTCAGTTTTGTAATGAGGATTTGGAAAAGACGTAACAAATTTACTACCACTTCCTTTTCAAATGTGTTATACTGATGATACTCTTTAAATGTAACACGTTTCCAGACTATACATTTCTTTCAGGTAAGAATCATGTTTTATACACTCTTTGTACTCAGTAAATCTGCAGACTGATTTAAGAAGCATGGGGTATGCAAAAGACATCAAAATGTGGAAGGATGTTCATGCTCATGTTGTCGATCAGAAATCAGAACTAGACTTAAGTCAGCTCCAATATTATCCATAGCTGAACCCTTCTCCTCCCTTGTTCCCCACACACCCTCCCAGGCTTTGGTATGTATCTCCCAATATCCACCTTTATTAAAGGTTGGACCTCTGTGTACAACATCTTTAAATCCCCACATTTGGTATAATACTTAAATGCCTGTGTGATGGAATTCTCCAGAACAATCTTCCTTCCAATAAAATCAGTTAGGAGATGCACCCTCTAAATAAATTTGTAAAAGCAAGCCCATCCTAAGCATAGCTCCATCCCTCCACTGGGGGAGCAAACCAAGGGATAGGCTACATGAAGGAACCTTCCAGATCTAAGCTTATACATTTTGGCAGGGCCTAAAGTGGTAAAGCAAAGAGTTCATAAGGACAGGAAAAAAACAACGGCCTGGTTTTCTAGAGCTTCACCAAAAAAATGGGGGGGTGGGGTGGGAACTGAGCTGTGAGACAGGCTAAAAATCGGGAAAGGGAAGATTCTAGTTTTAAAAGTGCCATTTTTCAAAAGATCCATAGATTGACTTTGAGTCATCCGAAATCTACTCTAGAGTGTATGGGAGATGGAAGGGGTTAAACTTTTTCAGGTGGATGGAAACAGGGATGCATCTTAAAATCGTGGGTGGGGATTTGGAATTCTCAGGGTACAGATGAGGCAAGAGGGGAAAGGGAGGAGTCGCTGTGGTCAGAAGAATGGGAAAAGAGAGCGAGTAAAATGCCAGCAGAAAGGAAAATCGGAGGGCAGGGGTGAACATAGGGAGGGGGAGAGGGAAGGAGCCAGGGAATGAGCGCTGGTCGGAGGAAGGTGGGGGAGGGGACGAAAGGAAGCGCAGACCCGAGGTGGACCTCCAAGGCACGGGAGGGACCTGGCGTTCTCCAGCTTAAGGCAGGGGTGTGAGCAGTTCGCCCCTGCCCTCAGCGGCAGTTCGTACCTGTTGGTGTGAAAGCGGTGGAGCGGATCGGTGCGATGACAAGAGGACAGCTGGCAGCCAAAGTCGCTGATGTCCAGGCAACCTGGCTCCTCGCTCGGGCAGGTGCCCACCCCGCGAGGGGGTCCCAGAAGGGGGAAGGGTTCCTCGGGGGTTAGAAACTTCTCATACGAAGTGGTGGCCGACGTCTCGTCGGACATGGCTGGAGACTGCCTGGCTTCGGGCTCCCTCTCTAGCCCCAAGTGGCTCCCGCGCCTGCCCCTTCCCCCACTCTAACCTGTCTGCCGCCGCCGCGCCAGGGGTGTGCCCACCGCAGCTCACTAGCAGGCTGAGCGCCACGGCCAGACGCCGCCCGGGGAATGCTGGGCGCGCGAAGAGGCTGCTAGAGACCACAGCAGCCCGCTGACGACCCGGTCAGCGCCTCGGCCTCTGCAGCCGTCTCCGTCGCCGCCGAAGCCCGGCCCAGCCCAGTAAGCGCAACGCAGCACAGAGACACCGCCGTCCGTCCCACCCACTGCGCTCGCAGCTCGCTACTCCTGCAATCTGCCTGGCGCCCGCCGGGAGAAGGGCGGCGGGAAGTCGCTTCCTGCGCCCCCTGCTGGAGCGGAGGAGGAACTGAACCTCCGCCCGCCTCACCCTCGACGCGTGGAATCAGGGATTCCAGGCGCTGGAAAGGCCCGGCACTTCAGGCCAACCACCTCCGTTTTCTCACTCAGGGCTGATTACTAAGCAGCAAGCAGTGGCCCTGAGAAAAGGGACTTGGCCAAGGTCACACTGAGAGTGCGTGAGAAAGAATCCAGATGTCCTGGTTCCCAGCGTACTTGACCACCCTGTCCCAATTCAGTAAGTATTTATATTGAGTCCCTGCAGTGTGTGCCCAGCACTGTGCAATGTGCTGTAGGGAAAATGGGCCAAGAAGGAAAAAATAGTCCCTGCCTCACCCCTGATCTTCTAACCCTGAGAACTCTACACAACAGTCACCAGGCTACTCAGAGCTGCTGGACACGTAGTGCTCTTTTGTGCTCTGTGCTCTTGCTTGCATTATGCATTCTGCTTGGAATGCCCTGCCTTTTCTCCCCTGCTAATCCTTAAAGCCCCAGCTCAAATGTTACCTCCTCTGTGAAGCCTTCCCTGACTCCCAAATGAGTCTTACATATTCCTGCTCCAGTAGAAAGTATATTATGGCGCTTAACTTGTTCAACTTAAGTCAACTTATTAGATATCACATACCATTCTTTCTCCCTCTTTTCTCTGTTTTCCAGACAAGTGGGTGCTGATCTTGGACATGTTAACATTTTTTTTTTTAATATTCAGAGGAAAACACAAGATTGCCAGTTTCTTATTTTGCCAAATGAAGACATTTTTTCTTCATTTTATTTTATTTTATTTTATTTTATTTTATTTTATTTTATGTTTATTCATTTTTGAAAGACAGAGACAGCAAGCAGGGGTGGGGCAGAGAGAAAGGCAGCCATAGAATCTGAAGTAGTCTCCAGGCTCTGAGCTGTTAGCTCAGACACAGCCCAACGCTCAGGAACTCACGAACCGGGAGATCATGACCCCAGCCGAAGTCAGACGCTCAACCGACTGAGCCACCCAGGCGCCCCTAAACTCTATTTTATAAAAGGAAGCACATTTTCATATAAAAATGATAAAGGCATAATCTCTTAATAAAAAAAACATTAAATATATTTAGCTTTATGGAAAAACTCATTACATTGAACTCTGGGGGAAAAGTAAAACTAAAGTAGGTGGAAGAAAGAGGAAAGGTGAAAGAACCCAAAAAGAAGGAAAGGAGTAAAGAAGTTGGGGGAAATAGGTAGTTGTCACACACAAGCCCCAAACAGTCTTTGTCGTGCCATGTCCACCAATGCAACTTAAAATGAAAACAACTGAACCACTCCTTTAAAATTTTATATTGTCTTGCTTCAGTTATTTGGTTACCTGACTGTTGAGTGTGCCTGTCTTCTTTCATTTAATTTAAAAATCATGCATGTGAGGGTGATAATGGGTTGACTTGTGGTCTCCAAAGCACCATTCCCAGTGAGCCTGAATGGGCCATGGCTTAGTCCTCACAAACAAGAGACTTAATTGTCCAAATGAAACAGGAGTCAAGAGCTGCATAATAATGTAGGTACTCAAGGGGCAACTGGGTGGCTCAGTCCATTGAGCATCCAACTCTTGATTTCAGCTCAGGTCATAACCTCAGGGATGTTGAGTTTGAGCCCTGAGTTGGGTTCTGTGCTGACAGTGTGGAGCCTGGCTGGGATTCTCTCTCTCTCTCTCTCTCTCTCTCTCTCTCTCCCTCCCCCACTCTCTCGCTCTCAAAAATAAATAAACTTAAAAAAAATAATGTAGGTACTCAGGTAATAGCACCAGAAGCTATTAATAAGAAGCTAGCAAAATAGTCTAAACATATATATTTTTTACACATACTGTAATAATAGCACAGTGTTTTTCAAACTGGAGTCTAATGACAGAGCTATGAAGTTTTTACAAATATGTTTTACTTTTACATTTAATTTTAAGCATTTCCTGGAGTGTCTGGATGACGAATGGTAACTAATAGCTGCCACATAATTAGGACATGTATTTGAGCCTGTTTTAAAAATCAAGCTGGCAACAATACTACTTTAATTGTCATGGCCTAGTGAGAAAATAAATTAGGTGTACCTCTTACTTCATGGCTGACTATACAGATGAAGATTTTCTGGTAGTTTGGAAAAGGAAAGTGATGGGAAAGCTGAGTCCTCACAAGACTCACATACAAGCCTCTTAAAGGCCAAGAATGCACGCTGGCCACTCAGTAGTATGTTCAGGTTTCTAAGAGCAGTTTTGTCTCAGTAAATATCATGTACCACAGCAAATTAATATTTTTTATTTGTGCACAATTTATAAATTTCCTTTGGTGTTAAATTTGTATAAGAGCTTTATGAACAGCAGAGTTTCTATTTAGTTTTATATTTGTTTACATTTAAGAAATATTATTAAAAGAATTTATATAAATGCTTGAGTCTAAGAGAATGTTTTTCCTTTAAAAGAAGTCCCTCCAGTATATTTTTCAGTTGAGAAATACTAATTAGATATTGAGAGCAGTAAACAGAGTATGTGCACTGTGTATATAACTTTTACTTAAATATATGGTAATAATGTATTAATACATCTTTACCAAGCTCTTAACCATTAAGAGCTCATGACTGTTGTGCATCCTCCCTCCTTGCCCCACTTTAATTTATTTGTATTGTCCCTTGGGTGTATCTAGTCTGAACGAATTTACCCAGTTCATCTCTCCCTTCCTTTCTCCACCAATATCTTTCCTAATTCCTGTTTCTCTGAAAACATAGATATAGTAGTTCCCTACCTTCTGTGAGGGTTTGGGCCTGCAAAGAAACTCCAAGGTGATCTGCCTTCTTCAGATGCATAATTTACCTCCCAGAGAGCTGATGGGCTCCAAGAGGGTTGTGGAGAGACTGAACAAGATTGAGAATTGTCAACCAATCTTTATCATTTTGGTTACTTTTGGATAGAAATATATTGGACTTGACCCAATGATCTATAGTCTAACCCTTGTAATTTTTTCATGTGATTGATGTATATGTATGTGTATGTGTGTATCTATATTTGTATCTGTATCTACATGTACATCTAGATATATAAAGTGTGTGTATATATATATACATTATACACACACACACACATATATATATATACACAAATATATACAAATATATACAAATAAATAATTAGCTCCCCAAATATCACCAACACAACCTACAGATAAAATGAAATTTGAATGTATTATTTGTCACAGTTCAGTTTGTGGTCTACTTCTAAGCTAGGAAAGCCAAGTGCCCATATTACACCAAGTGAATAGATCTCGGCCCCAATCGAAAGAGTCTGTCAAAGCAGGTATGAGATTGTTCTCCAAATTATGTAATTTCTGATTTTTTGGTTTATTTCCTGTATTTTCAGTAGTATCAAATATCTGAGAGAGGTCTGCAGGGATATAAACACAAAATTCTACTATTAAAATTGCCCACGCTCTCCCTAAAGAAACCAGTCTTATATCTAAGCAGCTCTATTCTGAACCACCACCTGTTCAATTTCATGAACTTTCGGATCAAAAAGTTCTATAGTCTTGGGGTGCCTGGATGGCTCAGTCAGATAAGCATCTGACTCCTGATTTCAGCTCAGGTCATGATCTCACAGTTTGTGGGTTCGAGCCCTGAATCAGGCCCTGCACTGACAGTGTGGAGCTTGCTTGGGATAGTCTCTCTTCCTCTCTCTATCTCTGCCCCTCCCCCACTCTCTCTCTCTCAAAAATAATAAATAAACTTAAAAAAAAGTTCTATAGTCTTTGTGGCTATGTTAGTTTCCTAAGGCTGCTGTAACAAATTGCTGCAAATATGGTGGCTTAAAATGAAAGACATTTATTCTCACAACAGTTCTGGAGTCTAGAAATCTAAAATCTGTCAGGACCACACTTGCTCTGGGAATTCTAGAGATGAAATGTTCCTTGCTTCTTCCAGCTTCTGGGGGATGCACTGGCATTCCTGGGCTTGTAGCTCCATCACTCCAATCTCAGCCTTCATCTTCACATTACCTTCTGTCTCTGTCAAATCTCCCTCTGCCTCACTTTTATAAGGACAACTGTCTTTGTATTTAGGGCCCACCTAGATAATCCAGGATCAGGTCCTTCTCTCAAAATTCTTACTCACATGTTTTTTTTGTTTGCCATTTACAGTAACATTCACTCTTTTGCCGTATTAAATAATAGTCACATGTTCCAGGGATGATGACGTGGAAATAATATCATTAGGGGGATACAATTCAGCCTGTTGCAGTGGCATTGTCAAAACTTCTTGCTATTCTCTGAACCACAGCATGTAGGATTTGCTCTACTTTCTAGACCTCCTATAAAGCATGAACTTAGGAGGGCTGAGGGGAGAAAAAAGAAATCCAGAAGTCATCTAAAGTACCTAGGGTTTCAGTTCTTTAGTCAGAGACCCCTAACTTTTTTCTTTCTTTCTTGAATTTAATTATCTGCTGATCCTTTTTGCTAGATGACAAACCAATGGGCCCAAATGTATGATATCAGAGACAATCCCAATAATAAAGCCAATTCCCAAAGTTATAGACGAAATATCTGTAAGGATAATTATTGAGCCTATTTTCAGCAAAGATAGTGAATATTACATCTGATTTACAAAAAAATTAATGAAAATAACTTTTATAAAGAAAAAAACTTAAGATATAGCATATAGTAATACAGAGATACAATGTACATTCTATACTATGAATATATCAAACATTCAGGGAGAAACATATTGATAGAATATGAACAATATCAAATAAAGAGATTCATTAAGGCTGGAAGAGGTACAAAAAACTATATTTTAATGGAACTCCATAATTAAGTTTGACGTGCATCCTCAATTAAAAAGCACTGGCCTTGAGATGCTAGATTCAAATTCATAAGATGTAAGTTGTGGTCAAGTAAAAGCTTATAATACTAACTGAAATTATAACTGATAACACTATGTTGCTGTTGCTTAATATTCTCAGGCAAAGCACTACCAGTACTCTGATAAATAGAAACATCATGGAGACTGAGGGCATTGAGAAATCTCTATGTACTTCCCATATAGCATATAATTTCTAAAATTTTTATATTAATATAATGTTTTTCCCATGCAAACTTAACTTGGGGAAGTCTGAGCATCTCTTCAAATTGTACAACTTTTCCCACACAATCATCAGTAGTAACATTGAATAAACCTAACAGTTTCTAGCACCTCTCTTTTTACAAGGTGAAAGAACAAGTTTTTGATTGTCCAGGGACCCTTGGGGAAATGCCGAAGGATAACTATAGGTGCAAAAGATAACCTGAAATTTATTTTATTTCATTTTACATTAAGGTTTAAATTTTAGGAAAGAAAAAATGAAAATTTATCAGGAGATTTGAGCACTTAAAATAGAATAGTTAGTGCCAAGAAACATTATTTGGCTATTCGTATGAAGGGAACAATAAAACATTTAAAGATAAACATAGAGGGTAACACGATTGTCAAGAACCTTAGCCCTTACATAGGTGAAGAAGCTTTGTTTTCTTAAATAACTGAGAACACAATGAGGTCAACATAAAGCACAAAAAATTATTCTGATAAAACATGGAATCTTTTTTTATCTAGGCAGAGTACACAGAATAACCCTTCATATTGTAGGTGAAAGAAATAAACAGTAAACCACTGTCTTGAGTGTCTTGTACTGTGCTAGACTCTAGAAATACAAAGTGAATGTGACATACTCTATACCTTCCAAATTTTACATTCTAGGTAAGGAAACAGATATGGTAAAAAAGAAAAAAAAGTGAAAAATGTGGCAGATTGCTAGTTGTCTATCACATGCGCTATCTCCTCATTCTAAGTGACAAAACCTGATTTTGTTGGGGGTGGCTATACACTCAAATAGGGCGAAATGTAATTTCTCAGCCTTCCTTTCAGATAGAGGAGCCCATGTGACTATATATAGGCCAATTGTATGGAGGTGGAAGATGTTGGTTGGGCTTCCTAGGAAACTTCATAATTGAGTCCATGCGTATGTGTGTGTGCACATGTATGCACTGGGGTGGGAAGAGGAAGATTGATGGTGCTTATGAGGCTGCTAAGGTGGGAGGTCATTTTGCATTACCTTCTTATTTATCCTTGCCTAGGACATGGATGTGATGGCTGGAGATAGAGCAACCATATTGTTACATTGAGGAAACTTCAAGCTACAAAGGCAGAGCTTGAGCTTGGAAAATATAGCAGAAAGATGAAAGCATCCAGCCACCATAACAATATTGAACTGCCTACCTTTGGATTTCTCTTACGGGATAGAAAAATCATGGGTTTCTTAATGACAGCCAAAACAATTCCTAACTGATGCAATACATAATTATAATACACTGGGATGTAAAGTCTAAAAGCGCTATGTAAAGAGGATGTAAAGTCTAAAAAGACCTATGAATGCACGTTTAAGGTAAGGATGAATTCTGTCTGGGAGAAAGATTGGTAAGGGTTTTGCAGGGGGAATAACATTTGGCCTGGGCTTTTAGAATATGAGTAGCTTGCCCACTAGGCTAGGAAAGATGTACATTTTAGATGAAAGAACGTGGCACTGAAATTCACTATCATTTCTGTGGTGAAACTGGTGAATTTTGAAAGAGATTACGGACTTAGAAAACATTTCTGATTAGAAATGGATGATGTGATATTAGTTATATATAATCATGGAAACCTTTAAGGGTTGATGGCCAGAAATATTTTGAGAAATACCAACAAAGGGGACTATTATAATAAGATTTACATATTTTCCCTCATACACTTTTCTTATTTTTGAAAAAGAAATAATTTATAATCTTCTCCTATAATTGTGTACATCCTAATGTTCAAGTGCTTTAAAATTTTTAATGAGTGGATAATTTTCCATTCTTCAATTGCTCTTAACAAACTTTCATTTAACCATTGTTACAGATAAGTTAGGAAACTCATCTCCTCTTCAGTATATGTCTCTGTTAAACACGTAAGTATAGTATTCTTTCCTATGCTATATTGCAAATCTTGCACACAACTAAAATACTATATAAGTCCTATAAATACTGAGATTTATCTGACTAATGTAGAAAGTACTTTTTGGAAACAACAGACATTTCTCAGATCAGTACACATTTTCAATTAATGATATTTTCTTCTTATGAAATAGACAATGTTTATTTTAGTTGCCAAATCAAAAGCAATCACTTAAAAGTTCCTCCATACTTTAGATTTTTTTCGAGGGAAGAGATAATCAACATATTTTGCAAAATAACAAATGAAAAGAATTAAAATAAAAAATTACATGTAAATAGATATATGTAAATCAATAAAAAATAAGTAAAAAGGAAACTAATTATGAGAAGTCACACAAAAAGGAAAGTATTCAAATATAGATAGAAATAGATTTTCAGATACATTTGTGTGCTAATTTAGGTGGAAGTTAATTTAGAAGATAATCTCAGTGAAAATTATTGTCTTGGCATTTTTATTGTAAGCCAGAACAGATTTAGTCAACTGAGATTGGTTATGGGTGGCTATACAAAGGGATATATAATAGGACATACATATTGGAGGATAAACACTGGACGAGATGCCAGAGGTTATGGAATCTGAATCTTTGCAAATGTAAATTTTAAAAATCTGGTCATTTTCTGGGCGCCTGGGTGGCTCAGTCGGTTAAGTGTCCGACTTTGGTTCAGGTCATGATCTTGAGGTTCGTGGGTTCGAGCCCTGTATCAGGCTCTGTGCTGACAGCTCAGAGCCTGGATCCTGCTTTGAATTCTGTGTCTCCCTCTCTCTCTGCCCCTTCCCTGCTCATGCTCTGTCTCTCTCCCAAAAATAAATAAACATTATTTTTTTTTTAAATCTGGTTGTTTTCAACCTGAACATTACTCTTAACTAATACTTCTATATTTCTACAATATTGAGGTTTATAATGATTACCCCAATATGTCTTCTGAATCACAGAATTATTAAATTAGGATATATTTTTGTTATTTTCAAACTAGTAATCTGGTCTGTTTTTTAACTCTTCTAGATTAATCAGTGCATCCTATCAGGCATCCAAATTTGGGCTTATTCTTTGGCCATCTTCAATAACAGTTTACAGTTTACAGAAATAAAACAGCCAACAGCTGATAAACAAATTTAAGATTCATGCTATTGAGCAGGAATATCTATCACAAGAGAATAATAATCTAGCCAAAAGTTTAAGAAATGCTATATAGCATTTTCCCATAATTATAAGAATTTTTGACATTCTGTAGTGACAAAGAATTACAATGAAGTGTGAACAAATATACCTTTATTTATGATTTGATAGAATGTGGTCTGTTGGTGTCAGCAAGACAAAAGATATTAGGAATTGGCTGGGCTTCATTGTCATTTGAATTATGTCATAGGTCCAATTTTGATTTGAGGGGCCCTGTCTAGTTTCATAATTCACCACTGGCTTCCCAGAGATGGATGACTCTTCTGCTTACAATGGGGGTTTGGTCTGGTCAGGGAAAGGGAGGACTACGGAGGGCCTTCTTTACTTAGTCCTCTGATAAACCTGAGATAAGAATGAGTCTTGGGGGCACCTGGGTGGATCAGTCAGTTAAACGTCCTACTCTTGATCTCGGCTCAAGTCATGATCTCACGATTCATGAGATCAAGCTCTGCATCAGGGTCTGCACTGACAGCATGGAGCCTGCTTGGGATTCTCTCTCTACCTCTCTCTCTGCCTCTCCCTTGCTCACACTCAGTCTCTCCCTCTCTCAAAAATAAATAATAAACATTAAAAAAGTTAAAATAAAATAAACTTAAAAAAAAGCACGAGTCTTAGAGAGTGTTGTTTGAAGTGCAGCCTGAGAGGAAGTGGTTCTTATGTAAGTGATTTATTAACGAAGTGCTCTCATGTAAAGGGAAATGAAGGAAGCAGGACAGGGCAAGGAGGAAAACAACTAAGCCAGTTGGAGACTAGCTTTATCTTTACCCCACAAGGAGCACTGGAGTAGGATTTGCGCCCACAGAATTGGTCCACCTTGAGGCAGAGTGGCTGGCATTATGTACCCTCATCATCATTCAGTCACTGACTGCAGGTTGCAGGGGTGTGTAAGGAGTGGGAGTGTGGCAGAGTACTGAAGCTCTTATTCTGCAGAGTGCAATTCTATAGAGAAGGAAGAAGCTGTAGTTAGCAGCTAATACCCAGAGCTGCTGGGGGATGGGTCCATCTGCCCTATAAAGGAGGCCTGAACTGGTCACTAGCAGTGTATGTACACTACAATATAGAAACACTGTCATTTGTTTAAAAAAACTTTTTTAATGTTTATTTTATTTTTGAGAGAGAGAGAAAGAGACCGCGTGAGTGGGGGAGGGGCAGAGAGCGAAGGACACACAGAATCTGAAGCAGGCTCCAGGCTTCAAGCTGTCAGCTTAGAGCCTGACAAGGGGCTCGAATCCACAAACCATGAGATGCTGACCTGAGCTGAAGTTGGACGCTTAACCAACTGAGCCACCCAGGCGCCCCAAAACACTGTCATTTGTGTGTTAGGATGCCAGATCAGCCCTTAAGAAACATGTAACTGAAACATACTACAGAAAGTATTGCAGAACTTGAACACTGAAACTATGTATGGTTTCTAAAACACTGAAACTATGTAGTGTTTCTAAAAATATGTTCTGAGAATCACTAGGAATGCTGGGAACACATCTCCCTTTCTAACACTGGGTTAGGAATATTCTCCCCACTCACCTTTCTTTTTGCGAAGCAGTTGCAGCTGGTGGTGGCTTCAGTGATCAGGGCAACATGCCCAGAAGTGAAAGCTGGGTTGGTTAGGAGACCAGGTTGGTTAGAAGAATTTAATATAGATGAAGTCTCTGGAATTAGGATATGGAGTTTAAGGTGAAAGGAGCTATAAGGGCAGGGTCTCTTGTCTGAGATCTTCATCCCAACCTCCCCTCTTCGTTTATTTCTACTGACCCTAGAGGCACCCTTGTCTGCTTGTCTTTCTTTTGTCAACACTTTTGCTTTGCACCAAGACCTCTATTTTTCCTGGCCTCTAGAACTAAACTTCTTGTAGCTTTACCCCTGCACTGACATTTTCTAATAGTTTGATAGCTAAAAATATTGAAGAAAATTAAGTAAAATGTCTTCTTATGCTATTTCTCTCCTTTTTTCTTTTAAAACTTAGCCTCTTTAAGTAGAAGACCAAGGCCAGTCATACATGCTATTGTGGGCATTGGAGGGGAAAAAAGACAAGAAGTTGATTCTTCTACAATTCCAGCCCAGAGGTTTCCTGGGTGTGCAGAATAATGGGTTCTAAAGTGCCAAGAGGGAGTGAGGAAGGTCGGGGATCTGCAGCAGCAATAGGGGGTGGGTATAAAGCAGTACTTGATTTACCTTCAGCAAACTTGGGATTTACCTTCTCCTTCCCCTGCCTTTTTAAACCATCACCAGTCCTTCTGGGGAAAAAAAAAACACATTATAAACTGCCTGAGGATAAGCTGGGAAGTGGGAGTGGATGGGTGTAGAGCAAGAACAAGACTGTGGGTACTGTAGGCTCTGAAAGAAAGGAGGAAATTACCTTTTTAGTTTTCATCTGGGGTAAAAGGAGATTTCCCTGTGCTCTTGGGCTGAGGTAGAAACACCTAGTTCTACGAACGGCAAATATGAAAATTACTACCGCTTTGGCTGGAGTCAGAATAGTATATTACAGAGCCTCTTGATGCTGTCCTAAAACAAAATCTTTGATAATATCTAAGCTTTACAGGTCAGGTGAGGTGGGGATCCTGCATTTTCATCTCTGGTGGCCTTAGGCAGTAATGTGGACTGTGTAGCACACTGGGGCACAATAAGTGACCTGGTTATGACTATTGCTATTTTGGTCATCCCCTTTGCTGCCAGCCTTCAAGAGAGAGACTCTTGCTTTATTGCCTGCTGCCCTTCTGCCTCTGAAGAAAACCTAGCCTTCCTGACCTGCACAGTATTGAGGCAACTCTTGGGAGGTGGGAAACACACAAAAATAATTTATTGCCATTTTCCCAGTGATATTTGAGAAAGACCAAGACATATTTGAATTCATTTTAGGTTAAGTATTGGCTCTATTTGTTACTGACTCTGTGACTATGGGAAAATTACAGAGTTATCTGATATCTTACTGACCTGAATTTTCTTAGCTGCTTTAGAAAAACAAAGAGGAGGAAAGGGAAGGATAATACTTTTAACTACCACAATAATTGTGAGGATAAAACAAACAAACAAAAAACAATGGGTTCAAAGCAATTAACATTGTACCTGGTCCATAGATGCTAAAATGTTAACAATTATTACCATTTATTTATTAGCTAGAAGGCCTTAGCTGAGAAGACATCACCCTCAAAGTGATAATTAAAATTTCTATTTCAGTATGCTGCTTAACTCTTCCAGGCAATGTTCTAGGTGCTGCTCACACACCTAGAACTGTTAAAATTCTCACTACAACTTTAGAGGTAGGTACTACTACTATACCCATTCTACAGATTAGAAAGCCAAAGAAAGCGTGCGTATATCACTTGCCCAAGATTCCACGTATGGAAAGTGGTAGAGTGGAGATCCAAACCCAGAAAGTCAGGTCTAGAAAGTACCTGCTCTTAATCATTGAGGTAAGCGGTTAAATAATCAGACAAGAACCAAAAGGAGATTGGGAATGTAGGATAGAAAGGGCACAGGTTCAAGATGAACAGTCATAAACTACAAAGTTAGAGTTTGGGTTGGTCCAGAAGCTTAAAGCATCGTTATGAAACGTTCAGGTTATGAACAAGTAAGTTAAGCTCCTATTTAAAAATGATTGGTAAACTTACAAGTCAATTTACAAGCAAACTGAGAAAACTTAGTCACATGACTGTGACTAAGAGGACAAGCATGGTCTTTTATTTCGTTTACTAGATAAATGACCTGGATCTCCCAACAAAGCAATCTGCGCAAGGGAAGTGTCTATGAGACAATGAATTTAGACGCGAAGGGGTTAATGCTGTTTTTTGTTTTTTTGTTTTTTTTTTTTTTGCGCGGGGCGGGGGTAATGGATGGGCGGGGTGGGGAGAAGGCGAAGAGGATTGTGGGAACCCCGTTTTACGTCGCCCCACGGGCGCTTGGGAAATATGCAGTGCGATTGTCTATTATGACCAACTCTTATTGAGGGCTATGGCGGGGTGGAGTATGGTCAATGACGCCCGAGCTGCTTCCGAGGCCGCAAGGCAGGGACCTTCGGCCGCCAGCCAGAGACCAGATGAGATGGATGTTTATAGCACTTCTTTAGGGCTGAAAGCGTAGACACATCCTGCCTCCAACCGCGAAGGGAGAGGGGAACGGAAGTGAGACGGGATGAGGATTAGAGAGAATTGACAGACTGACGGACCAGCGGCTAGAATTGCGTCGGTGTCGGAGAGTGGCTTGAAATATGTCCTGCAGCTGTTGTATTTGAGACGTGTAAATTTTCTGGTTATTTGGAGATTGGGGAGGCGGTGAACAGATGAATGGAGGGTAAAAGCTGGGCACCAGCATCTACGAATCATACCTATACGGGATGATTTTATTGAAATGATTTTGATGGGTCCCTGGCTTCAGATTCTACTTCTGATGGGTTGATTGATTCCCTTTAACAAATTATCAAGTGCCCAGTCTGTGCTGGGTACTGGACTAGAGGCTCTGGGTGAGGAAAGGAGTTAGTCATTATCCTCGATATTTAAAGCCTGTCAGTTACTATATGCATTTGAAGACAATCAATTACAATACAAGAAGACAGAGATAGAAAGTGTTTTGAAAACGTACTGGGGCCACCAGTCTGACCTGAGGGTGCGATCTAGGACGCTCTTTGATGTGGTGATTTGACATATACTTCGAAGATAAAATAAGTAGGGCGAAACTATAAAATTTTTGCAAGCATGTTACATGCCTGTTTAGTTCAGGAGCAGCTACCTGGAGAACTGAGTAGCACTTAAGGCCCAAACTAGTTCATTCTTGCTGAGAGCAGTTGTGCCATCACAATGGCACTTTCAGGGCCCCTGCTGGAGAATCAGTCTTATCTGAGAGCAAGGCCTCCCTTTGCACGTGGAGCCTGCAAGCTCTGAGTAGAAATACAATGCAGGACTCAAGGCCACTCTGCCCTAAGCATTTGAAACACTTCTGTGCCAGTTATTTGGTTTTCCAGCAAATTCAGCTCACATCATGAATTGTGCATCCACCTGAAATCCTAAGTAACGTTTTAAGACATCTGAATCATTAAACCTGCTGCTTTATTTACCAGAGAAACAACAGTGTAGCAGACAATCTAAGTAAGTGGTTCCCAAACTTTTTTGTGCATCAGAATCAGCTGGAGAACTTGTTAAAACACAGATTGCTGGGTCCTACCCACAGAGTTGATGATTGAGTGGGTCTTGGGTCGGCCCCCCCAATTTATATTTCTAACAAATTCCCAGGAGATACTACTGGTACTGAGTTCTCACAGAGAACTACTGGTCTAAACAGAACTGACATTAAACTCTAAAGGACATCTCTAGGGAAGACCAGATATCCTCCTAAAGGTTAGATACATCTGAATTAATTCACAGGAGATATGAAATAAAATGGATTTGTTTTTGTTGTTTGTATGTTTTGAGTGGAGGAACAAAGATGAATCTTCCTGAAGAAAGCAAGGTTTGCATCAGTTTTTTTTCTTCACAAATAAATATCAGATTTCCTTGCACCATAAATTGTTTAAAAAACAAAGTAGCTATTTTCTTTTCAGATTCCTTGCTCAGTTATAATCAAGTAGCTAGGTATTTACAATGGAACTCACAACCTAACATGTGTCATCACCACAAAAAAAATGAGATGTTCCTAATTTCTTGTAATAAATTATGTTTGATTTTAAAAGTAAAAAAAAAATTGTGACAGTCTAATCAACAGAGATGAGTATAAGGAGCTAGAATTGATGTGTGATGAGTAGGGCTTTTTCATCCTCAGTGAAACCCCCACCATTCTCAGAAGAAACAGTTTATTCACTGTAGAGCACAGATAGAACCAGGAATCTTGCTGTGCCAGAACTTAATTTGAAACCTTCCTTTAGAGAATGTCCTAAACAGTCTCTTGGAGGGTGATGGTCCATATTTCTATCTACTTTCCAAATCCCTATCGTGAGCCCAAAAAAGGCCAAGATACGTTTTTAGGAATGTTAGTAATCATTATAGACCCCTGTCAGTGTTGAACCCTAAATCTCTCTCCAGGAAAGTTTTAAAACAAAACTCCATAACCAAACATGCACACATAAAACACACAAAAAAAGTCCAAACTGGACTGAGTCTATTTTGAGCCTTTGTAAGAAGTATCAAGCTGCTAGGATGACCAGTACTCTGGATGTTTCAGAAATCTACGGATCTGTTATATTCACATCCCAAGGGAGTCAGCAGGACACTATGCGGGGTGCAGTTTTCCTTAATCCTTTTAGGATTCCTGATTGAGTCTGAAAACTAAACTGAAAAAAAAAACAGACTAACAGGAGAGAAGTGTACAAATGTAATATACACAGACTAATAGGAGAGAAGTGTACAAATGTAATATAAGTCTTACATGACACAGGAGCCTTGTAAGGAAATAAAGACCCTAAGAAACAGACCTGAGTATTTTATGCTAGGTTTGATGAAGAGTGGACAGTCATGGAGGAATATGATAATGAGTATGAAGCAAGTGTAATAAACTGGAGGACACTTAGCAAAGGCCTGTTTCTTAGGATTCTTCTCAGCATCCCTTTGTCTTTGAATATAAAGATACTCCTTTCTACATGCTATAGGGAGGCCATCTCTCACATGAGGGTGACTTGTTTCAGAGGATGGCAGGGCGGGGGGGATCAAAGTGAGCTTTCTGCTTCTGCCATCTTTTCAAAATGCTTTAGCTTAAAGCATTCAATATGCTAAGGTACCATATTTTGGGATAGCATGTTCTGAACCCCCTCAACACTCATACATACAACTTGAATATTAATCACATTTTGCTGATGGTCGGTGAGCCTCTCACTTATATTTGTGCACTGATTCCTCCTCTCCACACCAGTTTTCATCTCTACCTAATCTGCACCTAGTCTTATAGAGAGTATAATTTTCTATGAAATGTGAGGAAATAAAAAGAAATAAAACAAATCTATGTTAGGTTGGACTATACATTGCTATATCCTAAGTGATTTGTAGGTAGGAATGATTGAATTTTGTTGCTTGAACACTCAATATCTCATAGACTCTGAGAGCAGACAGATGGAAAAGAATCTGGGGCCATGTAACAAATGATTTCTCCACAATTCAAATTCAGACAGGATTGATTCCAATTCATACTCCTTGCTTGCTGCAGCTGATTCTCTAAACAACTTTAAATCAGTAAGTGTCTCTAACCTGAGTTAGAGTGGGGTTTCAGATCAGGCACTTAACCACAAGGCTATGGCAGTCATTTGGAACTGCCTTTCCAAGGATGAGAGTCCCTACATCAAGTGAGTGAGAATTGTAAATAAATTAGAGAATAATGAAGAACTCGCTAGCAGAAATACATTCCAGAATCTGGTATCTGAAACTGAAAAGTCAGTTGGCAAGTGCATGTCTACTTAGCTTTTCCCACAGCAGAAGCAGAGGCTTAAGCATCTATATGCCTGCAGCTAGGTTGTCCTTAGGTCCTGTGACCATCATGGGGATAGAGCATGTTATCATGATAACTTTTCTGCACTTAATAAGGTGATGAGAAAACCTGGAGGATTTAATATCATATAAATATAATTTTTAACTCTAAGGTAATTTTAATAGCTTTTGGAGGTCTAAGGAATGCAAATAATTGTCTTCCAAAACTAAATGGTAAAAGAACCAAATCCAAGTCTGACTGAAAGCTGGAGTTCAGCCGACAAGAACTGACCTTGCCAGAAATATATTCACTAATTTCAAGATCCTTAGAGGAGTTGTCAGTGCCCTCTAGCTAAAGACCACCAGGAACATACCTGTGGTTTAACAAGTTGGGTTGATTACTCAGTGCATTAAGGAAGAGTGCACATTGTGGAGAACTTGTGGGGTGTCTCAGAGGATGTTAGGAAAAATTGATTATAGGTTTTGGACTTGTGTTAGGTGATTTGGGGGAGGATTTAAAGAAGTGAGTGTTTTCTCTGGATTGGATTGTTAGGAAGTAGCAGAATATAGAGATAATGCTATAACTGGTTATCTTAGTGAATCTTATCTAGAAGGAGGATAGACTTGAACAAGGCTAATTGCTAAAGTAGCAGTGGTCGCCATTAGCCAGGATAGAAGAATATTTGGTCATTTTGTGGTTTGGTCAAAGTTCATGTTCTGTATCTTTTCAGACATGATTATGCAGTGGTCTTGCTTTTGTCTCAGTCACAGTGGTGATAGAGTGGCCTTGTCTGATATTAATGGCCCATGAAATTGTTTTACACTAAGAACATCAAAGCCTAGCTGTGAGGGCTAGGCTAGCTGCCATACATCAGTGTCTGCTTTTCTTAGAGTGATCAGTGTTGGGTCCAGCAGACTGTAAGGAACCAAACTCCCTTTCTGCCAGGAGCCATATATAGCAGAAAAATGGTTAGATCTGTTCAACAGGAAAGATTGGAGAGTGGATGTAGATGTGGCTGAAAGCATCTGCGTACCCTCTAATAGAACTTAAAAGCCTCAGTGAAACTAGTAGTCTCCTGAGGTTGTTTTTTCTTAAACAAAAAATCAGATCAGAGTATACTTAAGCAAGATAAGTATATGGGAGAATGTAGCAGATTGTATTTTTGTATATGGCCACAACAGTATCTCCCATCCCACGTTCTTCTATAATGTGATCTTGCCACCCTTCCATTGAGAAGTAGGGTTGATGTCCCTTCTTCTTTGAATCTGAGCAGACTTTGATTGGACTGAGCAATAGAATCAGGAAAAATGAGACCTATGACCTCTGAGGCTAGGCCATCGGAAGCAGTGCAGCTTCTGCCTTACTTTCAAGGGCATTGACTTGGGGTGCCTGGGTGACTCAGTCGGTTGGGCATCTGGCTGGGGCTCGGGTCATGATCTCACAGTTTGTGAGTTTGAGCCCTGCGTAGGGCTCTGTGCTGACAGCTCAGAGCCTGGAGCCTACTTCTGATTCTGTGTCTCCCTCTCTCTCTGCCCCTTCCCCACTAACGCTCTGTGTCTCTCTGTCCCTCAAAAATGAATAAATGTTAATTTCTTTTCAAAGGGATTGTCCTGTAGAGTCTTGAGCTGCCTTGTGAGAAGTCTGACTACCCTGCCATACTTTGAGAAAGCCCAGGCCCATGTTTAAGTCACCTATGGGTCCTCCAGTCAGCAGTCCCAGCTGAGGTTCTACCTACTAACCAACATTAACCAGGAGACCTGTCAATAAAGACACCTCCAGGGGCGCCTGGGTGGCGCAGTCGGTTAAGCGTCCGACTTCAGCCAGGTCACGATCTCGCGGTCTGTGAGTTCGAGCCCCGCGTCGAGCTCTGGGCTGATGGCTTGGAGCCTGGAGCCTGTTTCTGATTCTGTGTCTCCCTCTCTCTCTGCCCTCCCCCGTTCATGCTCTGTCTCTCTCTGTCCCAAAAATAAAAAACGTTGAAAAAAAATTAAAAAAAAAATAAAGACACCTCCAGATCATTAAAGCTCCCAGCCATTGAGTCTCCTAGCTGAGGCCCCAGACATCATGGAGCAGCAACAAACTATCCTGCTGTACTCTGTCTGAGCTCCTGAAACACAGAATCAGAGAATTCTGATTTAATACCACTGTTTTGGATTGATTTATCGCAAAGCAATAGTAATCCAATTAGAGGAAGAACGTTTGGTTAAAACCAAAGGAATGGAGTAAAAGGAGCAAAGAAGGTAGTTGGTAGAGGGAAATCAGGCTAGTAGCAAAGCAATTAGCTTTGCTGCTTCTGCTGGGCTCTTTAGTCCCTGAGACCCAGAGTGGACAGAACTGTACAGGAGAAGGAAGCATGGGAAGAGAAGGTATCCAGTATGCTAAATGAAACTTCTGCATATAATGTGCACCTCCTTTTTATGTATGTATGTATGTATGTATGTATGTATGTATGTATGTGAGCTTCACACACAATGCAGAGCCCAATGTGGGGCTTGAACTCACAACCCTGAGATCAAGACCTAAGCTGAGATCAAGAGTCAGATGCTTAACTAACTGATCCACCCAGATGCCCCTGCACCTCTTTTAAAATATGATCTTGGGGCGCCTGGGTGGCTCAGTCGGTTAAGCGGCCAACTTTGGCTCAGGTCATGATCTCACGGTCTGTGAGTTCAAGCCCCGCGTCGGGCTCTGTGCTGACAGCTCAGAGCCTGGAGCCTGTTTCAGATTCTGTGTCTCCCTCTCTCTGACCCTCCCCCATTCACGCTCTGTCTCTCTCTGTCTCAAAAATAAATAAACGTTAAAAAAAAAAATTAAAATATGATCTTGAACTATTTGTTTAACTGAAAATTTTGACTAAAATTTGACTAAAAGTGTGTGGGTGTTTTTTCCCTAAGAAAAAAAGTAGTAATATTAGTACATTGATTAGTAAACTAGTCAATGAATAACAAAATGTAATATTATGGTTGCCTATGATAACAATCCTTTGAGGAAATCCCATGAATCATTTTCAGTCAGTTATCTTCAGTTATTTATTAAAAATCATGTCGACTTTACTATGGTTATATGAAGGTTTGCCTGAGAATACTTTGAGGTGTTTATGTAAGAACCTTTGATGGAATTAGTGTTGAAACTGTCTGTTAAGACTGTTAGCTCTTTAATCTCCCTTGGTAACAGTACTTAGTAAACAAAGGGTAAGGGACATTTGCTTTTCTCTCATTGTATGGGGTCAGAGGAAATCACAAACAATATTGTTTCCAGTGACATGTATAGGAGTTTTATTCTTTTAATCTGGCAGAATCTGGTTTACTTTTAAAGCCTCTGTATGTGTCTATATGTTACACATACAAATAGGTCTTACTGGGTAACTCAGTCTATCTGTAAGTTAGAATAGAAGCCCTAGTAATATACTGAAATTGTGTAATCAGTGAACACACAAAGATATCGGTTATATGTGTTGAATACAGTGCCAATTGACTTCATGGTTATGGGCCAAATACAAAACATCTCAGCCTCTTGTTTCGTTGTAAAAATTCATGTGAATATGGTATTTGGCTCTTTCATTGTATTCCAGCCACTGGACTACTCTCTGCTCCCCCATGGGGAGTCTCTTCTGCTACTGGATCTTATTCCCTCTGTACACTCTACCTTGAAAAGTACTTCTGTCAATTCACACATACCTGAATCTTATCCAACAGTCAAGATGCAAAGCCAGCAACACTTCCTTGGAAACCTTCTAGATCTTCTGTTCTCCTCTTCATCATCTTTCTCTGTTTCTCTTTTCTGTCACCTTCAATCTTCAGTTTTGCATTATAGTTATCTGGGCACGTATCTGGCCTTCCCGCTGGTCTGTGAACTCCTGGAAAACAGAATCTGTATTAGATTGATTTGTCGGTTCACCATAGCTCTGTAATCGATGTTTTCATCTTCAGGAACTGTAGAGAGAGCACCTGAGCCTGGAGATGCTAGTGAAGATCACACATCGTCACATAGTGGCAGAACTAGGTACCAGAACTCAAGTCTCTTAATTCACAGCTTTATGCACTCCACTAGATGAAGGAGAAAAAGGAATGAAAGGGGGAAGAAGAAAAACAGGAGGAAGTAGTGTGCTTCATGAGGGCAAAACTTTGTGTCTGTTTTGTTCATTGCTGCATCCCCAGTGCCTAGAACAGTACCTAGCACATAGTAGACACTCGATACATATTTATTGAAATTCTAAATGATGAACATATGTAAGCATCCCTGTACCTGGATTATAACAAGTTTTAGGAGTGTGTGTATTGTCTACTTATCACAAGTTTTTTTCTCATGCATTGCCTCGATGCAAGAAAGGAGAAACACCCACCCAGCTGTTTCTGCATTTGTATCTTTCTCACTGCTTTCTTGTACCACTTGTCTTTCCCTGAATTGCAACTCTGAGAACAGTGAGGCAGCTCCCACTGAACTCTTACGTTAGTGTTCTGACAACAAAAAACGTGATGTGCTGGACACAAAATGCCTTGATTATATGTAAACATTTTCTGATAAATGTAACATTTCATTAAAATAAGAAGGAAAGAAAAGCAGAGCTCATTACTATGGCTGCCTTTTATGGGCCTTGCTGTCCAGCATCACAATGGGACACTGTGGCCAGGGTCCAGGGTTGTCCAAGAAGCCGGGCTGTCTCAGTGGAGCTGACCCCAGGTAATGCAGACTGTGGATGTGGCTGAAAAACAAGAAATAGGATGAATAAAAACACATACTCTTTGGCTGTAGTCAAGCCTCACTAAGGGAATCCTCTGCTCACCAATCTGAATTCTTCCTCCCTTGGCTTGGTGGTCTTTTGTTTTTCTTGTCTTTGCTTATTGAGTTGGGAAGAAGATATTCTTTCCATCGTTCTACTCTAATCTTTTTTTTTCTTCCTCTCACCCCCCAGGGCCAAAGTGATTTGCACAAATTTATATAGGAAAATTATCCCCTCTGTTGTCTGTGGTGCCTGAAGATACAGTTTCTAAGATTTAAAACCTGGGACAGGGGTGCCTTGCTGGCTCAGTCTGTAGAGCATACAACTTTTGATCTCGGGGTCATGAGTTCAAACCCCACGTTGGACAGAGAGATTACTTTAAAAAATGAAATAAAATATTATTTTAAAAGTAAAACCTGGGGCAGAAGGAGTAGGAGTAAGAACCCTACTTTGGCCTTAGTCTAGTCCTAAACCACATGGTTTATAAGAACCCCTCCATCTGAGGAGTTAAGGAGGCTTGCCCAGATTAAGAGTAAGAGCATTGACACTAGAGCAAGACTTCATGTGTTGGAATCTGGGCTCCACACTATATGCTTTGATAACCCTGGGAAAGTTGTTTAATCTATCTGTGCTGCTGTTTCCTCATCTGTAAAATGAGAAGCTTTCTAGGACGATTTGCAGAGTTAATATAGGTAAAGGTGCCTAGTAAACAGTAAGTGCTGTTTAAATGTTAAGTATTATTATATCTGTCATTATTATCATTAAAATTATTAAAACAGATCCTTGTGTGTATGCATCATCAGAAGGCTGGAGGGGAGACAAGTGGTAACCCACATATGTAACATATGGGTGTTAGAGAAGCAAAACATGACCAATTAAGGAATTACATCTAAGAGAGTGTTTTCAGGAGTTTTACTTTGGTTGTTTTAATCCTTTACTAAAAACAAATCTCAGTTACAAGTTGTTGCTTGTGCTTTTAGAGTCATAGCTAAGACACAATTGCCTGATCTAGGATCACAAATGTTTACACCTGTGTTCCCTTCCTGTTTTATGTTTTTATTTCTCACATTTAGGTCTTTGATCCATTTTGAGTTCATTTTTGCATATGGTGTAAGTAGGAGTCCAACTTCATTCTTTTGCATGTAGATATCTAAGTTGTCCCAGCACATTTGTTGAAAAGACTATTTTTTGAAAATCAATGGCCATAAAGGTCTGAGTTTATTTCTGGATTCTCAGCTTTATTCCACTGATCTATATATTTATCCTATGCCAGTACCAATCTTAATTACCACAGCTTTGGAGTAATTTTAGAAATCATGAAATGTGAGTCCTCCCACTTTATTCTTTTTTTTTTCAAGATTGTTTTGGCCATTCTGGTTTCTTTGCATTTCTATATGAAGTTTAGGATCATCTCATCAAGTTCTACAATAAAAGACTGCTTGGATTATGACAGGAATTGCGTTGAATATGTATATCCATTTGTGGAGTACTGCCATGTTAAAAATATTAAATCTTCTGATCCATGGGCATAGGATGTCTTTATATTTATTCCAACTTTATGTTGTTTCAGTATACAACTTTTTCACTTATTTTGTTAAATTAATTCCTAAGTATTCTTTATGCCATTGTAAATGGAATTATTTTATTAATTTCCTGTTTGTAGTGTTATTGGTAGTGTATAGAAATGCAGTTGATTTTTGTATATTGACCTTTTATCCTGCAACCTTGCTGAATTTATTATTTATAGTAGTATTTTTGTGGATTTCTTAAAATTTTCTATATACAAGATCATGCCACTTATAAGTAGAGGTAGTTTCACTTCTTCCCTTCCAATATGGCTGCTTTTAATTTATTTTTCTCTCTTTATTGTCCTGCCTTGTGTAGAGTAAGTGCTCACCAAAAGACAGCCATATTTTTATCTCTGAATCCAGCTACAAATCCAGATATTGAAATGCACAAAGCCTGGAAATCACATGGATGTGGTCAGAATCTAAACTGTTTTTGAATGCTCTCTGCAATTGCTTTATTTCTGTTCTGTTTACCTTTAGAATTTGTCAGCATCTTTTGAAAATGCCAGCATGTTTTTTTTCATGCTAGGAAGAATCATATGGAGTGTTTTTTTGTTTATATTTAAGACAGCACATTAAAGGAAAAACACTCACTTTGGTAGCAAAGAGTGTGTTAGAAGCAATGATCCAGCAGAGAGAATTCCAGGAACTAGGTGAGATTCAGAGGGATGAAGTCTTGATCAGTTAACCTTCTACTAGGAGATTCTACTACTTGAGATTTTCTCATTGGGTTTCAGAGGTCCAAGGTTTTTATTTATTCAGTCATCAAACAGGCATTGGGAAGGGGTGGGGGTGCAGTAGTATTTTTTTTAACTAGCGCATGGACTCTGGACCTAGGTCAGGTTTGAATCTAAGTTCTATCTTTCATTTCCTAGCTCTGTGACCTCAGCCAGCTTACCTAACTTTCATGTGCCTCTGTTGCTTTATCTATAACATGAAGATAATAATATTACCTACCGCCTGGATTTGTTTTTAAGGGTTAAATGAATTAATACATATATATGTAAAGGACTTAGATAAGTTCCAGGAATATATTAAGTGCTCAACAAATGTTAAATAACTATTATTTTTATAGTAGGTGGGAAGGTAGCTAATTTCACTGTTTACATGTTTAATTCTCTCTTTATATGCTCAACTAGTTTTGTTCACTGTTGTGTCTTCCATGCCTAACTCATTGTCCTAGATATGACACATAAGTTTGTTGGGTGAATTAATGAATGCTCATAAGTAAATAATTCTAGTATAGTGAGAGGTGTTATAAAAGAGCTTAAGTACAAGGCACTTTTCAGGACATGAGGGATATGATATGATATGCTCAACTTTGTGGGGTTTTTTTTTGCTCTTAGATTTATTTATTTAAGTATGTATGTATGTATGTATGTATGTATGTATGTATGTATAATATGAAATTTATTGCCAAATTGGTTTCCATACAACACCCAGTGGTCATCCCAACAGGTGCCCTCCTCAATGCCCATCACTCACTTTCCCCTCCCTCCCATTCCCCCATCAACCCTCAGTTTCTTCTCAGTTTTTAAGAGTCTCTTATGGTTTGCCTCCATCCCTCTCAAACTTTTTTTTCACCGCTTCCCTCCCCCATGGTCTTCTGATAAGTTTCTCAGGATCCACATAAGAGTGAAAACATATGGTATCTGTCTTTCTCTGTATGACTTATTTCATTTAGCATAACACTCTCCAGTTCCATCCACGTTGCTACAAAAGGCCATGTTTCATTGTTTCTCATTGCCGAGTAGTATTCCATTGTATATATAAACCACAACTTCTTTATGCATCCATCAGTTGATGGACATTTAGGCTCTTTCCATAACTGGGCTATTGTTGAAAGTGCTGCTATAAACATTGGGGTACAAGTGCCCCTATGCATCAGCACTCCTGTATCCCTTGGGTAAATTCCTAGCAGTGCTATTGCTGGGTCATAGGGTAGATCTATTTTTAATTTTTTGAAGAACCTCCACACTGTTTTCCAGAGTGGCTGCACCAGTTTGCATTCCCACCAACAGTGCAAGAGGGTTCCCGTTTCTCCACATCCTCTCCAGCATCTATAATCTCCTGATTTGTTCATTTTAGCCACTCTGACTGGCGTGAGTTGATATCTCAGTGTGGTTTTGATTTGTATTTCCCTGATAAGGGGTGACATTGAGCATCTTTTCATGTGCCTGTTGGCCATCTGGATGTCTTCTTTAGAGAAGTGTCTATTCATGTCTTCTGTCCATTTCTTCACTGGATTATTTCTTTTTCGGGTGTGGAGTTTGGTAGGTTCTTTATAGATTTTGGATACTAGCCCTTTTTCCGATATGTCATTTGCAAATATCTTTTCCCATTCTGTTGGTTACCTTTTAGTTTTGTTGATTGTTTCCTTTGCAGTGCAGAAGGTTTTTATCTTCATGAGGTCCCAGTAGTTAATTTTTGCTTTTAATTTCCTTGCCTTTGGAGATGTGTCAAGTAAGAAAACTCAAACAGGAAGAAATAGAAAATTTGAACACACCCATAACCAGCGAAGAAATTGAATCAGTTATCAAAAATCTCCCAACAAATAAGAGTCCAGGACCAGATGGCTTCCCTGGGGAATTCTACCAGACATTTGAAGCAGAGAATACCTATCCTTCTCAAGCTGTTCCAAAAAATAGAGAGGAAAGGAAAACTTCCAGACTAATTCTATGAAGCCAGAATTACTTTGATTCCCAAACCCATATCCCTGATGAATATGGATGCAAAAATTCTCAACAAGATACTAGCAAATCGAATTCAACAGCGTATAAAAAGAATTATTCACCGTGATCAAGTGAGATTCATTCCTGGGCTGCAGAACTGGTTCAATATTCGCAAAGCAATCAAAGTGATACATCACATTAATAAAAGAAAAGAACCATATGATCCTGTCAATCGATGTAGACAAAGCATTTGGCAAAATTCAGCATCCTTTCTTGATATGCTCAACTTTCAGCAGTTCAAGGAACATTTCATTGAGAAGGCCTGTTGTGTTCCAGAATTTTTACAGTGTGGAACTACCAGAGGACTGAATGCATTCAGGAAAAGTAAAACCATAGTAGAGAGCCACCGGGTGGCAGTATTGCCAAGGGATTCAACCAGCAGAGGCCCAGACCAGCCCTTTCCAGCCAAGAGTTCATGTTTCATGTCTGCAGCAGTTTTTCTGTCCTCCACAAAAGTTCAAGCCATGATTTCCTTCCTAGTGTTCTGCTGGTCTTGGAGCACTGCCATTCCTACCCAAGGCTGCTTGGGAGCCCTCTGGCGCTCTTAGCTACTCTGTCTTTACTGAACAGAGAAGAGAAATGGTACTGAGTATGTATTCAGTTCTTTGAATGTTGGGTTTCTAATTTGAATCCACATTACTGACTTGCTGTTTCTTCTGCTAAACCCCCATGGATGGAGTTAAATGGCTGAGGAGAGAAGCAAAACTAACATTTTTTGAGACAGCAAGGGCTATATCAGCAATTTTATATAATCATTTCATTGAATTGCCACAAAACCCTCATAGATTAATTTTGTCTTTTACTTTATCCATCACCCTGCTTCAGCAATTATTAATGTAGGTGTGGCCAGTTGTGCTTCAGCTCTACCCCCACACAACACCACTGGGTTATTTTCAGGCAAATCTCACATTTCAATACATTCTTTCATTTTTAAATACTTTCTTACATCCCTCTAAAAGATAAGGACTTTTTAACACACCAAAGTACCATTATAACACAAAAAAACCCCAACAAGTAATTATACCTTAAAATCATTAAATACCTAGCCAGTATTTAAATTTACCTGATTATCTCATTGTTAAAAATTGCATTTGCTGTATTCAAATCAGGGTTAAAACAAGATCCAGAGATCACATTCATTTGATATATGAGCTGTGAGCTGAAGAGAGAGAAACTGAGGATCACATAAGATCTGTTCAGTATTCAACAACAATTGAATCATACCTGGTATCAGATGTTGGGGATACAGAGATTAGGAAGGTACAAGTGCTTGATCTCAGGGAACTCAATCTTGTGCTTCTATAATGCTCTGTGAATGTATCATAGGACTTAATCACATTATGTCATTAATATGTGGTTATGTATCTGTCTTCCCAGGTAGATGGCAAATTCCTTAGGAAGCAAGAGCCATTTTACAGTCAACATTGTATTGCTAATTCCTAGCATAGTCCCTGGTACATAGTAGATATTAAACATCTTTGGGGAAAAGTAGTAATTTTAGGCAGTCGGAACCAGTGCAGAGTTTCAAGCAGGCAGTAGCATGATAAAGCTTTCACTGTAGGTAGGTAATTCAGTTTGTTAGTTGGATTGGAGGCATGACAGACTAGAGGCAGAGAGGGGACTATTGCTGAGTCCATGCTAGAGAGGATGAGAGCCAGACTATATACTACAATGAGTATAGAGAAGAGAAACAGATTGAAGAGTTATGGGGGACATAAAATTGGCAGGATTTGGTGATTTATTAGATGTAGAGAATGAGAGAGAATGAAGAGTTCCAGGTTTCTGGCTCGAGTGATAGTGGTGCTGCTAATAGATTCAGAGTAAAGAGGGAAAGCAAATTTGTGGAGGGGGAGATGAATTCCATTTTGAATATGCTAAAGGTTTGTCTGTGTGATCTTCAAGAGACAATATCCATGTGATGTGTGACACCAGAGCTCAGGCAACAAGTGAGTAGTGAAGATCTGGGAGTCACTGCATATAGGTGGGGCTTGAAAGTCTGACAGTGGATGCCATCACTCAGGGAGAGGACCTGCAGTGAAATCAGGAGTGGACTAAGGAGGTAACCCTGACACTTACCAAGGGATTGTAGAATGAGAAGCCCATGGGAAAGATGGAAAAGGAATAGCCAGGGATATTGAAAGAAAACCAGGAGAGTGTGTTGCCACAGAATCGGAGGGAGGAAAGAGTTCAGAAGAGAGGAAGAAGGAGTGGTTGAAACTTTCTTTTTTAATTTAAATCCAAGTTACTTAGCATATAATGTAATGATGATTTCAGGAATAGAATTTAGTGATTCATCACTTACATGTAACACCCATTGCTCATCCCAACAAGTATCCTCCTTAATGCCCTTCACCCATTTAGCCCATCCCCCTACCCAACACCCCTCTAGCAACCTTCAGTTTGTTCTTTGTATTTAAGAAACTCTTATGGTTTATCTCCCTCTCTGTTTTTATGTTATTTTTGCTTCCCTCATGTTCAACTGTTTTGTGTCTAAAATCCCACATATGAATGAAGTCATATGATATTTGTCTTTCTCTGACTTATTTCACTTAGCATAATTCACTCTAGTTCCATCCACATTGTTGCAAATGGCAAGATTTCATTCTTTTTGATTGCTGAGTAATATTCCACTATATATGTATGTACACACACCATATCTTCTTTATCCATTTACCAGTCGATGGACATTTGGGCTCTTTCTATACTTTGGCTATTGTTGATAGTGTTGCTATAAATATTGGGGTGCATGTGCCCCTTTGAAACAGCACTCCTGCATCCTTTGGATAAATACCTAGTAGTGCAATTGCTGGATTGTAGGGTAGTTCTATTTTTTGATTTTTTGATGAAACTCAATACTGTTTTCCAGAGGGGCTGCACCAGCTGGCATTCTCACCAGTAGTGCAAAAGTGTTCCTCTTTCTCTGCATCCTCGCCAACATCTGTTGTGGCCTGAGTTAATGTAAGCCACTCTGATAGGTGTGAGGTGGTATCTCACTGTGGTTTTGATTTGTATTTCCCTAATGATGAGTGATGTTGAGCATTTTTTCATGTGTCTGTTAGTCATCTGGAGGTCTTCTTTTCAAAAGTGTCTATTCATGCCTCCTGCCCATTTCTTCACTGGATTATTTGTTTTTTGGCTGTTGATTTTGGTAAGTTCTTTGTAGATTTTCGATACTAACCCTTTATCTGATATGTCCTCTGAAAACATCTTCTCCTGTTATGTCTGTTGCCTTTTAGTTTTGCTGATTGTTTCCTTCGCTGTGCAGAAGCTTTTTATCTTGATGAGGTCTCAATATTTCATTTTTGCTTTTGTTTCCCTTGCCTCCAGAGACACGTCACATAAGAAGTTGCTGCAGCCAAGATCAAAGAGGTTGTTGCCTGTTTTCTCCTCTAGGATTTTGATGGCTTCCTGTCTTACATTGAGGTCTTTCATCCATTTTGGGTTTATTATTGTGTATTGTGTAAAAAGTGGTCCAGGTTCATTCTTCTGCATGTTGCTGTCCAGTTTTCCCAGCACCACTTACTGAAGAGACTGTTTTTATTCCACTGAATATTCTTTCCTGATTTGTCAAATATTAGTTGGCCATATGTTTGTGGGTCCATTTCTGGGTTCTCTATTCTATTCCATGATCTATGTGACTGTTTTTGTGCCAGTACTATACTGTCTTGATGATTACAGCTTTATAATGCAGCTCGAAGTCCAGAATTGTGATGCTTTCAGCTTTGGTTTTCTTTTTCAAGATTGCTTTGGCTGTTCAGAGTCTTTTCTGGTTCCATACAAATTTTAGGATTGTTTGTTCTAGCTCTGTGAAGAATGCTGGTGTTATTTTGACAGGGTTCACATTGAAAATGTAGATTGCTTTGGGTAGTATTGACATTTTAACAACATTTGTTCTTCCAATCCATGAGCATGGAAATTTTTTTCCATTTTTTTTGTGTCTTCTTCAATTTCTTTCACACGCTTTCTGTGGTGTTCAGTGTATAGATTTTTCACCTCTTTGGTTAGGTTTATTCCTAGGTATTTTATGGTTTTTGATGCAATTGTAAATGGGATAAATTTCTTGATGTCTCCTTCTGCTGCTTCATTATTGGTGTATAGAAATGCATATGATTTCTGTATATTGATTTTATATACTATGACTTTGATGAATTCATGTATCAGTTCTAGCAGTTTTTTGGTGGAGTCTTTTGGGTTTCCAACATGAAGTATCATGTTATGACGAGTGAAAGTTTGACTTCCACCTTGCTGATTTGGATGGTTTTATTTGTTTGTGTTGTCTGATTGCTGAGGCTAGGACTTCCAACACTTTGTTGAATAACAGTGGTGAGAGTGGACATCCTTGTCGTATTCCTGACCTTAGGGGGAAAGATCTCAGATTTCCCCATTGCGCATGATAGTAGCAGTGGTCTTTTGTGTATGGCTTTTATGATCTTGAGGTATGATCCTTCTATCCCTACTTTCTTGAGGGTTTTTAATCAAGGAAAGGTGCTGTATTTTGTCAAATGCTTTCTCTGCATCTATTGAGAGAATCATATGGTTCTTATCATTTATTTTATTAATGCGAAGTATTGCATTGATTGATTTGCAAATATTGAACCTGCTTTCCATCCCAGGAATAAATCCCACTTCATTGTGGTGAATAATTCTTTTCTTTTTGAGGAGTTTTGCATCTATGTTCATCAGGGAAATTGGTCTGTAGTTCTCCTTTTTTGTGGGGTCTTTTCCTGGTTTTGGAATCAAGTTAATGCTGGCCTTGTAGAATGAGTTTGGAAGTTTTCCTTCCATTTCTATTTGGAACAGCTTCGAAAGAATAGATATTAACTCTTTTTTTGACGTTTGGTAGAATTCCCCTGGAAAGCCATCCAGCCCTAGAATCTTGTTTGTTCAGAGATTTTTAATTACTGATTCAATTTCTTTGCTGGGTATGGGTCTGTTCAAATTTTGTATTTCTTCCTGTTTCAGTTTTGGTAATTTATATGCTTTTAGGAATTTTTCCATTTCTTCCAGATTGCCCAATTTGTTGACATATAATTGCTCATAATATTCTCTTATTTGTATTTTTTCAGTGTTAGTTATGATCTCTCCTCTTTCATTTGTGATTTTATTTATTTCAGTCATTTTTTTTGTTCTGATCTGACTAGGGGTTTATCAATTTTGTTGATTTTTTTGAAGAACCAGGTTCTGGGTTCATTGATCTGTTCTACTTTTTTTTTCAATATCACTGATTTCTGCTCTTATTTATTATTTACCTTCTTTACTGGTTTTGGGCTTTATTTGCTGTTCTTTACCAGCTCTTATAGGTGTAAGGTTAGGTTGTGTATTTGAGACCTTTCTTCTTTCTTTAGGAAGGCCTGGATTGCTATACACTTCCCTCTTATGACTGCTTTTTCTGTATCCCAGATGTTTTGGGCTGTCATGTTTTCAATGTATTTTTGGCTTCCATGTACTTTTAATTTCCTCTTTAATTTCTTGGTTAATTCATTTATTCTTTAGTAGGATGTTCTTTAATCTCCAAGTATTCATGGTCTTTCCAAATTTTTTTCTTGTGGTTGATTTCGAGTTTCATAGCATTGTGCTCTGAAAGTATACAAGGTATGATGTCAGTCTTTTTGTACTTGTTGAGGGCTGATTTGTGTCCCAGTATGTGATCTATTCTGGAGAATGTTTCATGTGCTCTTGAGAAGAATGTGTATTCTGCTGCTTTAGGATGAAATGTTCTGAATACATCTATTAAGTCCATCTGGTCCAGTGTGTCATTCAAAGCCATTGTTTCCTTATTGATTTTCTGTTGACATGATCTGTCCATTGTTGTAAGTGGAGTGTTGAAATCCCCTACTATTATGTTATTATTAACAATGAATTTCTTTATGTTTGTGATTAATTGATTTATATATTTGGGTTCTTTCATGTTGGGGGCATAAATGTTTATAATTGTTACAACTTCTTGGTGGATAGACCCATTAATTATGATATAATGCCCTCCTTCATCTCTTGTTACAGTCTTAATTTTAAAATCTAGTTTGTCTTTTATAAGTATGGCTACTCCAGCTTTCCTTTTATGACCAGAAGCATGATAGATGGTTCTTCATCTCCTTATTTTCTATCAGCAGGTGTCTTAGGTCTAAAATGGGTCTCTTGGGGGCTCTTGGTGGCTCAGTTGGTTAAGTGTCCAACTTTGGCTCGGTTCGTGATCTCACGGTTTGTGGGTTCGAGCCCTGCATCAGGCTCTGTGTTGACAGCTCAGAGCCTGGAGCCTGCTTCAGATTCTGTGTCTCCCTCTCTCTCTGCCCCTCCCCTGCTCGTGCTCTGTCTCTCTCTGTCTCTCAAAAATAAATACAAATGTTAAAAAAATTTAGATGTGTCTCTTGGGTGTGGCTGGGTGGTGCAGTTGGGTAACTGTCTGACTCTTGATCTCAGCTCAGGTCATGATCTCACAGTGTATGAGTTCCAGCCCCACATCCGGCTCTGTGTTGATGGCATGGAGCCTGCTTAGGATTCTGTCTTTCCTCCTCTCTGCCTCTCTCAGCTTGTGGTCTCAGTTTCTCTCTCAAAATAAATAAACTTAATTTTTTTTAATGGATGTCTTGTAAGCAGCATATAGATGGGTCTTGTTTCCATATCCATTCTGATACCCTATGTCTTTTATTTGGAGTTTTTAGTCCATTGAAATTTAGAGTGAGCGCTGAAAGATATGAATTTAGTGCCACTGTGTTGCCTGTGGAGTTGGAATTTCTGGTTATTTTCACTTGTCCTATCTAGTCTTAGCTGCTTTTTGTCTTTTTGGTTTGTTTGTTTGTTTTTGTCTTTTCTCTGCTCAGAGAGTTTCCCTTAAATTTTCTTGCAGGGCTGCTTTAGTGGTCATAAACTCCTTTAGTTTTTGTTTGCCTGGAAAACTCTTTATCTCTCATTCTATTTTGAATGACAGCCTTGCTGGATAAAGAATTCTTGGTTGCATACTTTTCTGATTCAGCACGTTGAATATATCCTGCCATTCATTTCTGGCCTGCCACGTTTCTGTGGATAGGTTTGCTGCAAATCTGATCTGTCTTCCCTTATAAGTTAAAGACTTTTTTCCCCTTGCTGCTTTCATAATTTTTTCCTTGTCTGTGTATTTTGTCAATATGACTATGATATACCTTGTTGATGGTCGGTTTTTGTTGAATCTAATGGGAGTTCTCTGTGCTTCTTGGATTTTTATGTCTGTGTCCTTCCCCAGATTAGGAAGTTTTTCTGCTATAATTTTCTTACATAAATCTTCTGTCCCTTTTTCTCTCTCTTCATCTTCTGGGACTCCTATGATTCAGATGTTAGTCCTTTTTAAAAAGTCACTGAGTTCTCTAAGTCTTGTATTATGCTCTTTTGCCTTAGTTTCCCTCTTTTTTTTCTGCTTCATTATTCTCTATAATTTTGTCTACTATATCACTGATTCATGGCTTTGTTTCACCCATCCTTGCCATCATGGCACCCATTCAAGATTGCATCTCAGTTATAGCATTTTTAATTTCCTTCTGACTAGATTTTACTTCTTTTATCTCCACAGAAAGGGATTCTATGCTTTATTCATCCCCAGCTAGTATTATTATTATCGTGGTTCTGAATTCTAGTTCAGACATCTTGTTTATATCTGTGTTTATTAAGCCCCTGGCTGTCATTTCTTCCTGTTATTTCTTTTGGGGTGAATTCCTTTGTTTCATCATTTGAAGGAAGAAAAAAATTAATAAAATAGCAAATAAAAATTTAAAAATTTAAAATAACACAAAAAATCAAATAGAGGAAGCTAGATACTAGGTGTGTTTTGGTCTGTTTTTTTTTTTTTTTTTTTTTGGGACAGAGAGAGACAGAGCATGAACGGGGGAGGGGCAGAGAGAGAGGGAGACACAGAATCGGAAACAGGCTCCAGGCTCTGAGCCATCAGCCCAGAGCCTGACGTGGGGCTCGAACTCACGGACCGCGAGATCGTGACCTGGCTGAAGTCGGACGCTTAACCGACTGCGCCACCCAGGCGCCCCTTGGTCTGTTTTTTGAAAGAAGCTTGATAGAATAGAGAAAAAAGGGAAAGAAAAGAAAGAAAAGAAAACAAAATTAAGAAAAAAAATTTAAAAGATTATATTATAAAATTGACTAAAATGAAATAAAGAAAATGAAATTGAGTAAAAGCTTTTAAAAAATTAAAAATATAGTAAAAAAATTAAAAAATTAAAAAATTTTTTCAAAAAAAAATAAAAATAAATTTTTCTCTTTCTGTATCCAAGACAAAGGAAAAAAAACATTTTTAAATCAATTTAAACAAAGACAGAAGCAAAAAAATGAATAAAATGAACCAGCAAACAGAATGAAACCCAAATTTTTCCCCTACAACTCAAACTACGAAGCACGTATAGTCCATACACTAAGCAGGTGGAGAGACTTGTGCTGGTTTTCTAGGGGATGTGCTTATAGGGTGCATTTGTGCGGGGCTTACTGTAACTGCTCCATTCTACACTAGGTGGCACTGTTTAGCTTACTGGGGTGGATCAGTGTGGAGCTCCTGCGTGTGTGTGTGTGTGTGTGTGTGTGTGGGGGGGGGGGGGTTGGGAATGGAGGGGTGGGAGGAGAGAGGTGGAAATGGCTTCCCCCAGCTCCCTAGTCTCTGGCACAGGAACTTTGCTCTCTCACCAACCTGCATTTAAGTATGCTTCCTTTGTCTTGGGCCTTGGTCCACTCCACACTTCTACCCTGTCTGTGTCCAAGCCCTGCACCTTCCAGATAGCACCTACCTCCAGAGTTTTATCTCAGATGGAGTTGTGTTTCAAAACCCCATGCTTCAGAGACCCCCACACCTTGGACCCACTCTGACTCTCTGGGGGGAGGGTCTGGCTGAGCAATGGCTGGGTGGAGGCTTGCCCCGGAGAATGTTCATGTGATCATGCAGTGGCAGAGGTTCAAAGATTGTGGCAAATCACAACACACGATGGTCACCAGGTTTCACCATACTCTGGTGTCCTTTTCACAATACCAGCAAGCTAGGCTGCTCTCTGGGGTCCACTAGGACCTTTGCCTGTGTGGAGGCCATATGGCCTCTACCAAATGTTCTCCATACAGGGGAACTGCTTCTCCCTGTGTGGCACACAGACCTCTCAGACTCTGTTGCCTGCTCCTGGGGATTCACCCTAGTTCCTCACCAGAGCAGTGCCAGGCACTGAGCTCCAGAATTTCAGGCTGTGCACTACAGTGTTTATATTTTGGTGAACATATTTCGTGTTCTGTCTCCTGTGAGTGTTTTCACTCTTTCTATCCAGCTACCTTCGGGGGAGCACTTTATTGGATGATCCCGATGCACCGTGCTCTCCCCCTTTCTCTTTCTCTGTCCGCTGTCCACAAAAACAGTTCCCTGCCCTCTGCAGCTTTGCTCTCCCCCAGTTCACCTCTCCACACAGAACCTGCCAAGTTCTGTGTCTCAAGTTGTGCAAGATTGTTGTGTTAATCCTCAGATCAGTTTCCTAGGTGTGCAAAATGGTTTGGTGCTGATCTGTCTGTGTTTCACAGGTGAGAAAAGCTGAAAGTCTCCATGCTGCTCTGCCATCTTTCCCTCATTGACACTTTTGAGGCAGGTAAGGAGAAGATGTTTGAGAATACTTCAGTCAAGCCAGCATATGGTTGGTGGTGGAGGAATGACAAGAAATGAGCCAGGAAAAGCCAGTTGGGTCCTCATTCAAAAGGACCAGTCACCAGGCTAAGGAGTTAAGGCTTCATTTTGTAAATAATGGGGAGTCATCAAGGGGCTTAAAACAAGGGTGACCTGGACAGATTGGAGTGTTCTAGATAGGCCAGGCTGAGGCATTGTGGAGAATGCTGTGGAAGAATTGGACTGGAGTCAGGACTCACTGGAGTGGAATAACGTGGCACTTGAGCAGTGAAGGTAGAGACTGTCTTTTAACATCTTTAGTAGGTAAAATTGGCAGGCACTGAAAATGGTAGTTAACACTCATTAAGTGCTTATTATGTGCTAGGCATTATTCTCAGTGCTCATTTGAATTATCTTCCACAATTCCCACAACCAATATACGGTATAGATAATGTTACTAACCTCATTTTATACATGAGGAAGCCAAGGTATAGAGAGATAAAGCAATTTGCTGGGGATCACAGAGCTAGGAAGCTACAGAGCATAGATTCAAGCATAGGTAGTTGGCTCTAAGGTACTCTAACCTGGTTCACTGCATGCTACTCTTAATTTCTAGATTATTTTGCCTTGATTACATTGGGGAGTGGGGGGGTTGTCAGTTAAGATTAGTTTCAGCTATGAGTTATCTGACATCCAAAATAACTGGATTAAACAGGATAGAACTTCATTTCTATTTCATGTTAAACCCTGAAAGGCTTAATGTCCTATCATCTCCACAGTGTAATACTTGCCCTCATGATACAAAATAGAGCTCCAGCCATCACATTCATGTTCCAAGCAGCAGAATGCTTTGTGGAGGAAATGGGATAACAGATACTGGAGACAACTAGTAGTCACTACTGTAAGAGAAATCCCAGTACTCTGCCATGAGTGATTGCATGGAAGATGGTGTTACCACTAACTGAAACAGAGAATACAGGATACCTGATAGATCATTATTGTTTTCCCAGTGTCTTTTGCTTACCTTGGAAAAAAAAAAACAATACTCTATTTTGGGGGCGGGGAGTGCTGCTTCTTTCCTGTCCAGCCATGTAGTTCTAGTGGGGGCTTCTAATCATAGTAGTTGATTTGATTGGTTTGATATATGGGCATGTGATCTAGATCAGAACATTCAGAATCCTTCTCTTCAACTTTTTTAAAAATTTAAATGGGGGAAAATATTGTGTCCCACTTTTGTGGTATAACTGGGGTATGTGTGGCCAGGAACTGCTCATAGCCCCTTTAGCAGCCACAGGGAGGAAGCTTGCCTGAGAGAATGCACTCAGCATGCAGGATGAGCAGTAGATTCCTACTGGTGCTCAAGTCTCTGGTCTTACTTGTCCTTGAGGCCCTCCTGCATCCATGTCCTTCCTATAATTATATGAGAATTGCAATAAACTTCCTTTTTTGTTCAAATTAAAGTTGCATTTCTTTCCTTTGCAATCAAAGTCCTGATTAAAGTCATGTTTTAAAACTTATTTCTGGAATCAGTGTAGATGTATTTAGAATCTGTGTGTATTTTTTTATGTTGGTGTAGAGGTCATACTAAATAGCAACCAGAAGCAGAGAGATGATTTCTGGTACCATATTAATAGTCTACATGAAAAACAATGAGAATCTGAACTAAGATGATGTCAGTGGGTACTGTAGCTCCTGGCCAGGCTTGTCATGTTTCCTCTAGAACTTGAGCCAGTTGCCCATATCTGCAGGCTGGTGATCTTTACCTGGATGGAATGCAACTGGTCATTTTTCATTATGAGCATATTTTCCACTATGTCCTTGGGCATAGTTATAATAGCTGCATAAAAAGTCTTGCTAATTCCAGCATCTAGATTGTCTTAGGGCCAGTCTTCATTGATTGTCCTTTTTCTTCAGTATGGTCACATTTTCTGTTTCTGATATATCCAATCATTTTGAAATTTCTCCTAGACATTGTAGAAGACATGTTGTAGAGATTCTGGATTCCATTATGTTCCTCTGAAGAGTATTGATTTTTGTTTGTTTGTCTTAGCAGGCAGTTAAATTGACTGAACTCAAATTCCATATTCAGTGTCCCTGGTGGTAAGCAACAGCTGAAATTTTTATTCAGTTCTTTTAGCTTTAGGGGCTGTTTGGAGACTGCCCCATGCATGCATGGTTCACAGGTCGTCCAGAGATCTGGATAGAATTTATACAAAGAATTTAGGGCTACACCTGTCAGGATCTCTCTATTCCAGGATTTTATCCCAGCTGCTGAAATACTGAATTCTGCCTTCTGGTTAAGATTCAGTTTCACCCACTGATTGAGGCCTGCCCTATGGCCAAAACCCTTAAAAAATTGGAATCTCACATAGTTCTAACCTTATCTTTTAAGTACAGACTCTCTTCCAGTTGCTGCCTGCTTTGGGTTGTTTGTCAGTACTTTCATGTAGTTGTTTTTTACCATTTTGTCCAGAGTGTATTGTTACATTTCAGAGAAGATGGATTTCTTAAGCTACTTTGTCATTTAATAGTGGAAGCCAGAAACTGTGTGGTCACTTTTATATAACCTGTAGCCAGTATAGCAAGAACTTTCTGGTGGGGTAGCAAGAAATTGTACCCAGTATCTGATGTTAATTCCTGATGATGTGGCTTGATAAAATAAGTTTTTATAACTAGATAAGCTAAATGTGATGAAGTTTCAGGATAACAGGTTCAGGAGAAGCTTCACAAGCCCCAAGCTGGGATTTCCCATGAGCCAAAATAACTTCATTGTTGACAGGTAGAATCCTGTTGCCACCCATCTGAGTGCTTCTTTCCATGAGGAGCTTTACTCTTTAAATATCACCTATCCTTATATCTCTTGGTCACCTCTTATTTTAAAAAACAATATTTGAGGGGTGTCTGAGTGGCTCAGTTGGTAGAGCATGTGACACTTTAGAGTTCAAGCCCCATGTTGGGTGTGGAGATTACTTAAAAATAAAATTAAAAAAATTAAAAAAACGTCATTTGAGTTTATTACAGTAAACCATAATTTCTGTACAACTTATAGATCATTAGAACAGGCTAAGACCCCTCAGTCCTCTGCCAGACCTGAATCTGGGATGAAGACGGGTGGGTAAATTGAGCAGCTTCATAGCATGCTGAATGGTCATGGATTTATAACAAAATATATGAGGGAGGATTTGAGAGAGAGTAGACTTAAGGATGACTTCCACATTTTTGCCTTGGCTTTCTGGAAGGACGGTCAATATAGGATAGGGGCTATAAGAAATAGAGCAAATTTAGAGGAGAAGATGAATTCATGTTTGGCCACATTTGAGGTACCATCCAAGTCAAAGTACATCTGAGTCTGGAAGACTGGAGAGAGATCTGGGATGGAGATTTATATTGAGGAATCCTCAGTAGATAAGTGATAGATAAGGCCATAGGTGTAGAGGATATAACTAGATAGTATATGCAGAGGGAGAAGATAATTGATAACAAAGCCCAGTAGTTAAGGGGAGAGCATAAGACATGAGTCACTTTAGGAGACGGAGAAACAGCCAAAAAAATTAAGGGCAAACCAAAAAAAATGTGGTATATAGAAGCCACAGTAGGAGAGTTTCATGAAGTAGTTAGTGGTTAATAGGGCCCAATTCAGCAGAAAAAGCAAGCAAAGCAAGCACTGAGCAGTATGCATTGGATTTAACAACTAAGAGGTCTTTACCTCAGAAATTGTGATTACAGTGGAGTGACAAGGAGTGTTGCCCGATTGCAGTTGTTGAGGAGTGCACAACTATGATAGATTTTAACATGTGGCTCTTATTGACCATTCCTCCCAATAATCATGCCCCTGTGTTGTCCCCTATTCTTGAATTAGGTGGTCCCTGTAAATAACTTTAACAGCTAGATTGCAGGGAAATAATGATGCTTGACTTCCAAGGGTAGGTCATAAGAGGCCTTGAAACTTTTGCCTTGGTCTTTTGGAGCCCTAAGCAATCATGTAAGAATTCTGATCACCCTGATGGAGAGATCGTGAGAACATATGGAGAGAGAGAGAGAGAGAGAGAGAGAGAGAGACAGCCCAGCCCAGCTGTGCCCAGCATTCCAGATATACCCACTAAGGCACCAGGCATAAAGGAAACCATCTTGGACCCTCCAGATCAACCTAGCCATCAGCTAGATACCACTGAATGACTCCAGTAGATGCCATGTGGGGCAGGAGAGTTGTTCAGTGAGCCTTGCCCAAATTTCTCACCCATGCAGTCATGAGTATAACAAAATGATTATTGTTTTCAGCCCCAAGTTGTGGGGTGGTTTATTGCACACCAATGTATGTCTGGAATGTTGGCATTGAAGTAATGGAGACTGTAAATGCATGTTATACTTTCAATAAGTTTGGAAAGGGAAAGGTCAGATGGCAGCTGGAAGGTCTCATAAGATTGAGGTAGCACTTTTTTTAAAGATGGTAGAGACTTGAGAATGTTTATATGCTGATGTGGAAAGAGTTAAAGAAGTTCAAATATGAACAGAGAAGAGATGGCTGATGCACTAGGTTTCTCAGAAGGGAAGGTATAATATCTAAAACACTACTGGAGGGGCTCATCTTGGACACAAGGTTAGTGGGATACTTTATCCTCTAAAATAGGTGTCAGCCACCCTCTCACTCAGTCTTTCCATGTATTGAATCTGAAAGAATATATGATGGTTAGTTGGACAACAATAGATTTCTCAAGAATTGGTTGACTGAGGCACTTTGGCTTATCCACTTACTCTAGACCAGGAGGTGACTTGAATTCATACCCTTAGTTTTATTTTTCCTCTGTTAAATAAGAGTTGATTCTGTCTACTGAGAATATTGAGAGCAGGGATAGGTATTGGGCTCAAAGATAGTGACGATTCGGAAGAGCTGTTGTGAGAAATGAGGGCAGGAACTGACTAAAGTTTTGTGAGAGGATTTCCAGGCAGTATTATTGGTTGAAAATCACAAAAATGGTATGACACTAATCATCATATCTACAATACTTTCTTCATCAGTGCTTAGAAGCCATGGCATAAGATAGAGAAGACAATTCTTGGATGGATTCAGAGCTGATGTCTTGTGGGTAAGATTTGGTGAGCATATTGGTCAGACAGGTTGAAGCAATTGATTTTAATATGTATGCTAAATAAACAAGGAAATGGGAAGACATACTGTGAGAAAAGTAGAGGGACCAAGGAGGTCTCAATAAGGTTGCAATGTTGGGGCAGTGGGAATAAGAGAAGGAATGAGATGCAGAGATAGTAGTAGACTAAAGTTCATTGTTTCAAGGGGAAAGAAAATTCTAGGTGATCACAAAGTTCAAGGCATGACCATGGAAGAAGATCATTGGAGATAAGATGATCAGGGAATAAGAGGCCAGGGTATTAGCTGAGTAAAATTGTGAAACTTGAAATCACTTAAGATAATGGGAATACTTGGGGGTGGAGAAGTAGAAATTAATTGAGATGTCATATCCCAAAATGAATATAAGGGAATGAACGGGGATCAGTAGCTGATACAGCAAGAAGACTGTGATATGCCTTACAAAGAAAATGCATGTAACCTGATAAGCTTCATTCTTGAATGAGTTATAGTGTTGTTGGCTGTGAATTCAATTTATTGAATTAACAGTACAGTACATCTAGAAAAGGAAAGAGGAAATTTATCTATAAGTGATGCTGCTCCAGAAAGTGCTAAAATATTATTTATTGTGTGTGATGAAACTATGGAAAAGATGGAAAAGCAGGTAAATTTGTGGATTCATGAGATAACAATGTAATTGTAAAAAGCATAGTAGACAACGTTGTTGTAAGGCTGAGAGCCAGAGAAATTTAAGGCCATGTTACTCAGGGTCAGGAAAATGTTTAACCCTTTACAGCTAGTGTTTTATTATAAATAAATGCTGCATATAAATCATTATTTTGAGAAATATAAAATAAGGTGTCTTTAAACAGAAGCACAAGTGAAACAAGGTTATATATTGATTGGTTGATGGGAATGTGACCAGGGGTTTGCAGGGACCTCACTCTGCATTTTTACTAGGAGCACTAGCTCAGTATTTGTTAACTCACTGCTAGTGGTGATATTATTGAACATAGCTATTGCATATAATGAGAATTTACATGAGTGTATATGTTTTAGAATATTTTAATTCAAATTGATGACATTCTAACATTTACTTTGTAAATATCTCCAGCACTGTGATTCTCCAAGTGTGGTCTGACTCTAGGGACAGCTGACACCTGAGACCTTTCCAAAGGTCTGGGAAATCCTGCTTTTTCCAACTACATATCTCCATAAGGTTGGATTTTTTTCATATACTTCAACCAAAACAACCATATCACAATGCAGAAGCAAATATGAGAATCTAACTGTCTTGTATTAAGGCAGACATTAAAGAGATTTTCAAACATATAAAACATTTCTACATCATTTTTTATTTTGGAAAATATAGTTATTTTATAAAATGTATTATTTATGTTAATAAGTAGTAGGTTTATTGGTATTTTTGATGAATTCATAAATATTTTTAGATAATTTCAGTTTTGATTTCCAATACAGTAAATATTGGTAGATCTGTAACCTACATAAGCAAAAACTCTTTAGGGTCTAAAAATATTAGTAATATCTTTTTACCATCTGAATATAATTTTATTTTAAAATGTATCATAAAAATAACTCAGAATTAAAAAAAAAAAGCACTAGCACACTTCCTTTGAGCACATGTTTGTAAAACTTGCCAAGAGGTGGGGAATTTTTAAACTACTCCAGCTATGCATGGAAAGCAACCAGCAGAATGATTCTAATAATTAAATTTACCAAGGCTACTTTTTGAAACTCTGGACACCCATAGTAGCTCTTTAAAAACCATGTGGTTTTTATTTTTTTATTTTTATTTTTTTTTTTATTTTTTTTTATTTTATTTTATTTTTTTTTTTAAATTTTTTTTAATGTTTATTTATTTTTGAGACAGAGCATGAACGGGGGAGGGTCAGAGAGAGAGGGAGAGACACAGAATCTGAAACAGGCTCCAGGCTCTGAGCAGTCAGCACAGAGCCCGACGCGGGGCTTGAACCCACGGATTGCGAGATCATGACCTGAGCCGAAGTCGGACGCTCAACCGACTGAGCCACCCAGGCGCCCCTAAAACCATGTGGTTTTTAAATAATTATAGATTCACAAGGAATTGCAAAAGAAATTCATAGAGGCCCGTGTACCTGTTACCAAACTTCTCCCAATGGTGGTATCTTATGTCATTGTAGTACAATATCAAATCCAGAGAATTGATATTGGTACAATAGTAACTGGACCATAGACCTTATTCAGTTTTCATCATTTTTTACATGCATTTATTTGTATGTGTGTGTAATTCTATACAGTTTTTTAATGTTTATTTATTTTGAGAGAGAGAAAGAGAGCACACAAGCAGAGGATGGGCAGAGAAAGAGAGAGGAAGAGAGAGAATCCAAGTAGGTTTGCGTCGTCAGCACAGAGCCTGAGCCAGGGGTTCGATCTCACACACCATGAGATTGTGACCTGAGCCAAAATCAAGAGTCAGAGGCTTAACAGACTGAGCCACCCAGATGCCCCTACAGTTTTATTAATGTTTATTTATTTTGAGGGGGGTGAGGGGCAGGCGGAGAGGGAGAGAGGGAATCCCAAGCAGGTTCCGTGCTGTCAGCATAGAGCCTGACGTGGGGCGGGGGGCTTGAACCATGAGATCATGACCTGAGCCAAAATTAAGAGTTGGACGCTTAACCGACTGAGTCACCCAGGCGCCCCTCTGTACAGTTTTATCCCACGTATACATTTGTGTAACCACCACATTCAAGATATAAAACTGCTCTGTTATCTCAGAAGTGCTTCCTTTTGCTAACCCTTTATATTCACACCCTCTGCTCAATCCTTGTACCCTGGCAGTGATTAATCTGTTCTCAATCTTCCTAGTTTTCATGTGGATTGGAAAGCAAGTAAAACCATTATTTTATGCTTATGTATGCAGAAAGAAGGTAAAGATAAAATTTATAATTGTTAAGAGAGATTAGCAAATCAACATACAAAATTAACATCAAAAGATCAGTTATATTTCTATATACCTTCAATAAGAACTTAGAAAGTGAAGTTTAAACAAATATTGCATTTACAAAAGCATACAAAATCAAGTACCTTGAACTAAATTTAATAACAGATGTGTGAAACTTTAAGTGAAAATTATAAAGCTTATTGACAATACCAAGTGTTTGTGAATATATGGAGTAACAGAAACACTTTTTAATTTTTTTTTAATTTTATTTTAAACCAAGTTAGTTAACATATAGTATAATAATGATTTCAGGAGTAGAATTTAGTGATTCATCACTTATATATAACACCCAGTGCTCATCCCAATAAGTTCCCTCCCTAATGCCCATCACCCATTCAGGCTATCCCCCCACCCAATACCCCTCCAGCAACCCTCAGTCTGTTCTCTGTATTTAAGAGTTTCTTATGGTTTGTCTTCTTCTCTGTTTTTACCTTACTCAAATTCCACAAATGAGTAAAATCACATGATATTTATCTTTTTCTGACTGACATTTCACTTAGCATAATACACTGTAGCTCCATCCATGTCATAGCAAATGGCAAGATTTCATTCTTTTGATGGCTGATTATTACTCCAGTGTGTGTGTGTGTGTGTGTGTGTGTGTGTGTGTGTATGTGTGTGTGTGTGTGTGTGTGTGTGTACCATATCTTCTTTCTCCTTTCATCAGTCGATGGACACTTCGGCTCTTTCCATAATTTGGCTATTGTTGATAGTGCTGCTATAAACATTGTGGTGCGTGTGCCCCTTTGAATCAGTGTTTATGTATCCTTTGGATAAATACCTAGTAGTACAATTGCTGGGTCATAGCGTAATTCTATTTTTAATTTTTTAAAGAACCTCCATACTGTTTTCCAGAGTGGCTATACCAGTTTGCATTCCCACCAGCAGTTGGAGCAACAGGAACTCTTAAACACTGATGGTGGAAGTGGCAGTTGGTACAACTTTGGTAGACAGTTTGGCAATCTCTAGTAAAGTTGAAAGTATACATAATTTATGAGCCAGATTCCACTCTTAGGGGTGGGGCGCAGTGATCTGGTGGGAGCCAGTGGTTTAGGCAGTGAAAGAGTTCACCCAAGGCAGAACAAAAGAGATAGAAATTTATAGAGTACATCACAAGGGGAGAGAGGGCAGGACAGCAAAGGAGAGACTGTCTGCAAAGAGACTGTGGTAAGGGGCCACCATTATAGGAAAGAGTCAGGAAGTATGGATATGTATGGAATTTTCCCTTTTTTGGTAATCTTAAGAACTGTGCCTGATTGTAATTGGTCAGTTGGGGCCTATGGCTATGTCAAGGTGGGTAACTTAATTAGTCTGTTTGCATTCAGCTCTAGTGGTTGCTGTGGGCCCTTTTGACTTGCTCAAGTTTCCATTGTTCAAGCCCGTTGCCTAAAGTAGCCTCTACACTAGGTAGATACCCTATGTTTACACATGTGCACCAGGAGGCAGAAACAAGATGTTCATAGAAACATTTTTCATAATTGCCCCAAACCAGAAACAACCCAAATGTCCATCAACAGTGGAATGGATAGATAATGTCTTGTAAACTCATAGAATGGAATGCTGTAATGCAAGGCTGAAAATGAGCTAATGTTACATGCAAAGAAGGTGAATCTCAAAAACCTAATCATAAAGGAAATGAGCCAGATATAGGATACATGCATTATAGTTCTATTTATATAAAGTTCTAGAACAAAACAATGGTGTTTGGGGATTCCTATTTGAGTGGTAAAGCTCTAAAGAAAAGAAAGAAAATATTAGATATAACTGTCATGAGTGTGGTTTGATGGGCAGGGACTCAGGGACTTCAGGAAATCTGGCAATATTCTATTTCTTGATCTCTATGGTGGTTTGCTTTATAATAATTTGTTAAGGTGCATATTTACATTTTATGCATAGTTTCATTTTTTCCCCTTTACATAAGAATGCTTTTGAACCTGGGGATAATATTAAGATCTGTCTCAGGTTTTATTGTGAGAATGAAATGAAGCCATGTGGAGCTCTTAGAATATGCCTGGCACTTTGTAAGACTTCAACAAATGTTAGCTATCAAAACACAATAGAACATTGCTGTTATTATGATTTTCCTTATTTGTTGTCAGTACTTATAGCTTGGTATTTCTTTTTTATTTCTGTTAATGCTGTCTTCTGAGTTATTGTTCTTTCCTTTATCATTTCTTTCATCACTCTTAAACATGGATTAAAACCTCTCTCCAATCCAGAGATTTAATATGTATTTTCTTGCAGTTTTAAGAGGAGTTGCTTTTTGGGACACCTGGGTTGCTCAGTCGGTTAAGCCTCTGACTCTTGATTTCGGCTCAGCTCATGATCTCAGGGTCATGAAATTGAGCCCCCTTTGGGCTCTGTACTAGGGGTGACACCTGCCTAACATTGTCTCTTTCTCCCTCTGCCCCTCCCTCTCTCTCTCTCCTCTCTTTCTCTCTCTATCTCAGGAAGAGGGGTTGCTTTTGAACATTTCATTCTTTTTATTCCTTTCATAACAACAAAATATATTATTTCATAATTAGTACACATTTGCATAAAATCTACATTTATTTATCAAATTAATCTGGATTCATATTCAGTGTCATGGGAGAAAGCAAACTGATCTTTTTTTTCCCAATTGAGTAATGAAGTTCCCCTAGCACCATTAATTGTACAATTAATCCCTCCCCCACTGATTTCTGCTGCTATGTCCTCTTACATATGTTAAATTCACAACTGTTTTCACCTAAGGCCTAGAGGGAAATATCACCACCATGCTTAAATGGAGTATGATAATGCAACTGAAGACAGGGGAGGGGGTGGTTGCCAGGCAGCTGGAGTTCTAGCTGCAATACAGTGGGAGAGAAAAAAAAAAAGGTAGAAAAGCCTCCAAATGTTCCTTAGAAGATTCCATCCTTGTGTGTGACACACACAACTGCTCTTACTGCTTTTGGCCAACCACTTCATATGTGTAGACCTCGGTCTTCTCATGCATCATGTGCAGATAGTCATAGCACCTACATCATAGAGTGCTGTGTAATAGGAACTAAGGAGTAAGGAGCACTGGCTTTGGAGTCAGTCAGCCAGGCATCTCATCTCTGACTCCACCACTAATTAGCTACATGACCCTCAGTAGTTTCCTAATTTTCCAGCCTCTTTCCTCATCTGAAATAGATGGCAATTAATAGTAATTGAATTAATGTCAATAGTAAATTAGAAATGGAAAGTAATAGCAATAGCTATCTAATGGGATTACTGTAAGATTAAAGAGCTAGTACATATAAATGGCTTGGCATTAGGGTGCCTGGCACCTAATAATCTGTCAATAAATCACGGTTGTGGTAGTTTTAATTTTTATTGTGTTACAGAACCAGGCTGGAACGCTGGTGGAAAAAGCAAGCAGCACTCGGAGATCTTGGTGGATCGGAGATTTATTTAACACTGGCGGGCTCAGAGGAGACCATTTCTCCAAAGATCTGAGCGCCAAATGTAAGTGGGAAGGGTAATTTATACTTGTCAGCTTCCATATCTGTGGTGGGTTTTCGTGCGCACACAGGGCAAGAAAAACCCAGAAGAGGGGTCTCTAAGCTAGAGACCAGAGCTTGTTTTAGTCCCGTCGGCCATCTTTGGCGCAGTACTTTATTCATTTCTCCAACATTACCCCGCTTTGATGCCTCTTAAAAAAAACCTTTTGATAGGCATCACCTTTTAGTTTTACAGGTTGGTGCTTTCGAAAGGCTAAGATACATGCTCTAGTTTGGCGAGCAACAGTGTTTTCAACAAAACGTACCACAGCATTCAGTATACAAGGGCCGATGGATACAAGTAAAATTATGGAGAGGAGGGGCCCCGCCAGAGCAGGAAGCCAGAATACCCAATCTATGAGATCCCATCCTTTCCATTGATTGATACTTTCCTGTGGTCTACATTGAATTCTTTCCCTGAGTTCCTTAACCTTAGTTGTAACTATTCCTGACTGGTTTACGAAATAACAACATTCCTCCCACAGAAAGATTAAAGTCCCTCCTTTTTCTGAAGTGGGGAGGTCAAGGGCTCGCCTATTTTGGAGGGTCACTGCCGCCAGAGAGTTTATTTGGCTTTGTAAGGTTACCAGAGAATCTGCCACCTGTTCCATGTCTTCATTTAGCTCTTGAGATAGTCTATGGTATAGTCCTACGAATGAACCTGTGCCCCCTATTCCAGTTCCTATTCCTGTTGCAATTCCTGCTCCTATCAGAACAGGTAGCAGGACTGCCAGTTTAGCCCAGGACTTGGGGCTAAAGGCTGTTAGGAACTGATCTTCAGTGTATACGGATATCTCTGGGGTTAGGAAGACAGAATAACATGTCTGAGTCCAGTTGGCCTCTAAGCATCGGTAGGCCAAATTAGAACACAGAACACCCCAGGGGTTGAGCACCAGGTTGTATTCCTCTTTAAGGTTATATTTCTTCTGCATAGAAAGGTACCATTCATACCTTCAGGAACCGTACAGATTGGATTGTTGGCATTTATGAGATGGATCCCAGTGGCCAGGGGTCCAATTAAAACAGAAATTTTGGTTTTGAGATTTTCAGGAGCTTCCCAGATCAAAGGGATGGGAGTGGCTAAGTAAGCCCTCAGGCTGAGGGGCAAACACATCCAGCAGGTTTGGGTGTGATTATCTGTTTTATGGAAGACTTGTAGAGTAGTGTTGGCCCAACGCTGGAGTGGGGAATTGGTAAGCATCTGATTGAGGGCTGAAAGGTTCAAACCCTGGTGGCTGCCAGGGGAGTGGTCACCTTTATGGCTTGTATACCTATCCTGGGTATCCTTTATAACTTTTTGAAGGGCCCTGTCTTGCACCCCTCCTCCATCTGAGATCCCCCATTGAGGAAGGTAACTGTAGCAAGCTCGCTTCCCTCTCTGGAGGCCCTTGTTGTGACATGGGTTCCTGACATTTTGGATTATCTCTATGGTCCAATACTTAGCCCTTGGGGCACCGGGTGACTGACAGAGAGTGGGTGTTTTTCCCTTGTAGCAATCTTTGTGGAGGGAGGTGAAGGTGTTGAATGCCCTTGACCCCCTTATTGGCATATAACAGTCCTGGGGGCAAAGTGGGTAAGCGGCAGTTGTGAGGGTGAGAGAGGTTATCATAGTATACAGGCAATACTTAATAATCCTCCCATCCAGAGGAGGTATGTGAGACCCGGCATGTATCTTTTGTCACATGTCCAGCTTGTTGGTGCAGTCTCTATCAGCCCAACAGTAAGAAGTAAAATCAGGGCTATGACACCAGTAAGGGGCAAGGGCTGGCAGAGTTGCATCCAAACCCCTGGGCTAGGTTCACGCATTGGTTCTTCAAGCTTCTGCCACGCAGGCCAGCCAGCTTTTGGGTTGTAGCTGGAGTAGGGCTGAAGGTCTCAGGGGCCAGTGTCTTTTTGAGGGTCAGTTTAAGCAGGTTGACTGGATCTGGATCACTTTCCGAGGTTGTGGGTTCTTCTGAGTTGGCCTTCTTAACTCTGGAGTGATGTAACCATGGGGTGATACCTGAAACTTTAAGGTCTGAATCCTTTATTTGGTTGTATGTCAGTAAAGTCCACCTCTATGTCTTCGAAATGGGCGGCCCCCATCCTTTGTGTGCCGGGGGTGGGGCGTGGGGCAGACGGATAATTGTTTTTGGCACACGTTACACATTGTTCACTGACAGCTCAGCATAATTCCAGTAGCTGGCTGATATAGTAGTTCTTTTTGAGAAGGGCCTCCAGTGCAGTTTTCCCTAGGTGCATGAGTTGGTGATATTCCTTCACTAGGTGTTTTCCCATAGACGACAGGACAAAGATGTGCCCATTTGGCATGACCCACCACCCCTCTTTGCTTACTGTGCCCCCTTCTGTCGAAGCCCAAGTTCTTTCCTCATTTGTGTACAGAGGCGGGGAGGCTTCTCTCTGGGGTGCAAGAGTCATAGTTTAGGTAGGAGCTTCGCCTAGGTCACCACGGCTGCTCTGGCTCTTTTGTTGTCCAGTCGATTTTTTTTTAAATATGAAATTTATTGTCAAATTGGTTTCCATACAACACCCAGTGTTCATCCCAACAGGTGCCCTCCTCAATACCCATCACCCACCCTCCCTTCCCCCCCACCCCCCATCAACCCTCAGTTTGTTCTCAGTTTTTAAGACTCTCTTATGTTTTGGCTTCCTCCTTCTCTAACCTCTTTTTTTTTCCTTCCCCTCCCCCATGGTCTTCTGTTAAGTTACTCAGGATCCACATAAGAGTGAAGACATATGGTATCTGTCTTTCTCTGTATGACTTATTTCACTTAGCATAGAATGCAAACTGGTGCAGCTGCTCTGGAAAACAGTGTGGAGGTTCCTCAAAAAATTAAAAATAAATCTACCCTATGGCCCAGCAATAGCACTGCTAGGAATTTACCCAAGGGATACAGGAGTGCTGATGCATAGGGGCACCTGTACCCCAATGTTTATAGCAACACTTTCAACAATAGCCAAATTATGGAAAGAGCCTAAATGTCCATCAACTGATGAATGGAGAAAGAAATTGTGGTTTATATACACAATGGAGTACTACATGGCAATGAGAAAGAATGAAATATGGCCTTTCGCAGATGAGTTTTTTGAGTTATGGGGTCGTCTCCTTTCTGATGTCCCTTACAGTGTAGGATAGCTACCTTGTCTGGCAGCCATACGGCCTCAAGAAACTTTAGTATTTCTTCCTTGTTTTTTGATAGTTTTCCCTGCAGCAGTAAGGAGGCCACTTTCTTTATAGATGGCCCTGTGTACATGCACAGTAGTGAAGGCATACCGAGAATCAGTATAGATGTTAACTCGTTTACCTTTGCTAAGGATGAGGGCTCAGTTTAAGGCATACAGTTCAGCTCATTCTGCCAACCATCCTTCCAGCAATGCCTTGGCTTACAGAATTTCGGTTGTTGTGGTTACCGCATATCCTGCTCTTCGGCTGCCCTCTTATAAATAGATGCTCCCATCGCTGAACAGGATGATCTCTGGACTTGTTATAGCCTGGTCTTGGAGGTCCAGGCAGCTGGCATGGACTTCATCCACTACTTTGGAACAGTCATGGTCAGGTTCTCCTTCTTCCGTGGGAAGGAAGGTGGCCGGGTTTAGTGTTCTTACTGTTTCAAGAGTGACCCTTGGGTTTTCATAGAGAAGGCCTTGGTATTGTGTCAGCCAAGAATTGGAGAGGAAACGATATCCTTGGGTGCTCATGAGGGACATGACTGCGTGTGAGACCTTAACATTAAGTGTTTGTCCCAGTGTGAGTTTGTCTGCCTCCTTGATGAGCAGGACTGTGGCTGCTAGTGCTCTGAGGCACGGTGGCCATCCTGCAGCCACAAGATCAAGTTTTTTTTGACAGGTAGGCTACTGGCCGTTGTCAAGGCGCCATGCTCTGAGTGAGCACTCCAAGGGCTATTTTGTCCTTTAATGTACGAAGAGGTTAAAGGGCCTTTCTATGTCAGGCAAACCCAGGGCTGGGGCTCGTCCCAGAGCCAGCTTTATTTCTGTGAAAGCAGCCCTTGCGTCCTCAGTTCATGCAAGGGCCTCTTAGTCTGGCCCTCCCAAGAGGTCATAGAAGGGCCTCACTATGGCTGAGAATCTGGGAATCCAAATGCGACAGAACCCTGTGACCCTTAAAAATTCATGCAAGCCCCATTTTTTGGGGGGAGCTGTGGCAGTGTGGTGATAACATTTTTCCTTTCTGGTCTTAGTTCTCTTTTTCCTTTTTTGAGGAGGAAGCCTAAGTATCAGACCTGCTGCTGAAAAATCTATGCCTTTTTCCAAGAGGCTTGGTACCCTGAGTAGGATAGGAGCTGCAGGAGGGCCTTGGTACCTTTTATACAGTTTTCTTGGGTGTCGCTGGCAAGGAGGAGGTCGTCTACATATTGGAGGAGGACACACCTGTGGTTTCCCTCAGAAAGTCGATGAGGTCGGCAGCTAGTACTTCCCCAAAAAGAGTGGGCAAGTTCTTGAAGCCTTGGGGAAGTTGTGTCCAGGTCAGCTGCATCTGGCGCCCTGTAATGGGCTCAGTCCATTCAAAGGCAAACAATGGCTGTTGACTTTGAGGAGCCAGGCGGAGGCAGAAGAAAGCATCCTTTAAGTCGAGGCATGTGAACCATCTGGCTGACTCTGGAATTTGGCTGAGGAGTGTATACGGGTTCAGAACCACTGGGTGTAAGGAAACACTTTGTTAATGGCCCTCAAATCCTGTATTGGTTGGTATCCTCCTCCTGGCTTCTTGACTGGCATGAGTGGGGTATTCCAAGCCGATTGGTACACAGTTAGAATACCTGCTTCTCTGAGCGTGGCCAGGTGCTTTTGTATACCCATTCTAGCCTCGAGTGGAAGGGAGTACTGCCTTTGTCTCCAAGGTTGGGCTCCAGGGATCAGGTCAACAATGATGGGGTCCAGTTCCAAGCTAGTCCAGGTGGGTTATCTTCAGCCCATACAGAGGGGAATGTAAGCCTGAACTCTGAGGGGCTACAGGGTAGGGCCTGGGCACAGAATAGTCTCCATTCTTCTTCCCTTGACAGGGTAATCGCCATGACCAGGGTATCCTTCTGCCTTGAGTTTAACTGGAGGCTAATATGTCCAGTGGGTTCAAAAGTTATCTGGTCCCCAAGTTTGGAGAGCAGATCCTTGGCCCAGGAGAGGAATTGGGCAGTCAGGTAAGTAGAGGAACTCATGCCGGACCTTGTGACCCCCAGGTTCACATTGTCGAGCTTGACAGAAGGGCTGCATCACTGTGTCCCAGTAGCCCCAAGTATGGTTTCCATCTTTTGGCTGAAGGGCGCCACCAGGGAAGTAACAACCGAGTGTTCAGCTCCAGTGTCAACAATGAAATTTATTGTTTGGCCCCCTACTTTCATTTAATGGGGGCCAAGAGAGAAAGAGCCCTGTCCCCCTCAGTCTGATTCTATCCCGGCCAAACCAATGAGGTTCTCGCCTCAAGGTTCTTCCCGATATCAGCAGGGCTATGAGAGGCCCTTCCAATTTGGACATTCATTCTTCCAGGGTCCCTTCTGTTTGCAGTATGCACATTGGTCCCTTGCTAAGGGGCTCTGGTCTTCCCCCCTTTTGGTGGTTGGGATCTTCCCATCTTCACAGCGTCTGTTTCTTTTAGTGCTGCTGTGAGAAAGGTGGCCTTCTTTTTTAGTCTTCTCTCTGCTTCTCTTTTGGCTGCGACTTCTCTTTTCATGAAACTTTACTGGCAACCTCTATCAGATGATTGATATTCATCCTGGCAAAGCCCTCCAACTTCTGGAATTTTCTTCTGATGATATTTTAGTCATGTTCATGGGCTTTTTGGATCCAGCTTGGATTCCCCCAAGGAAGGCTTCCTGGTATCATCGGATGTGGGCTTGTCCTTCTGTGGTGAAATCCCATGTTGGGTGTTCTTCAGGCACAGCAGCTTGAGCCCAGACAGCAGGATCATTGATCCCCGGAGGTGTGTGATCTTCTAGATACTGTCATGTTTTTCTCATTCTTCTTCTTTCTTCTGTATTAAACAGAGTACGGAGTAACTGTTGACTATCTTCCCAAGTCAGTCGGTGGGTCTGGAAGAGGGACTCCATCAAGTTGACCATTGCTTGTGGCTTTTCAGAGTATGATGGAGTGTTGTGTTTCCTGTTGAGGAGGTTGGTTGTAGAGAAAAGTTGATAATACATCATGGAAAGGCTGGCTGGACTGTTCCATCCTCATTCTGTCTTTCAGGCTCTCTCGCCTCCCTTACAGGCATTTGGAGAGCGTTAGGTCTGGGTCTGAGGTGCAGTCTGGCTGCTGGCCCTTGTCTCCCGGGGAGGGTTCTCTGGGTGCAGGAGGTGAGGAGAGATGGGCAGCAGTGGCAGCAGAGGAGAGACAGATGGGGGGAGGAGTTTCAAGCTCAGGGGCATGGGGGAGGGAGCCTGGTGAGTCATAAGGTGGCAGAAAGATGGGATCTTCCTCCAGGTGTCCTGCAAACACTAGGGGAGTGGTGAGTTTCTTCTTTGGCTCCCTGGGTGAATCTCCAGGTAAAGCTGCTAAACCCTTTTCCTGACTCTGCTTGCTATGGGTGAGTCGCACCTAAGATGGAGGATTTCAGGCAATTTCAAGTCAGGAGTCGATGTATGGAAATTTATCAGGGTGACCTGGGTTCCCATTGATTATCAGCCAAACCCGCTGCACTACTTGAGCATCTAATGTCCGTTCCGGGGGCCATCCTACATTCAATATGGGCCATTCTAGTTCACAAAAGGTCCTTAACTTCCTGGGTGTCATTTTCACCCTGTAATCGCTTGAAAACCCTTTTTAAAATTTTTGAGCGTGACCTCTAAAATTGTAGGTTTACTCTGTTTTGATCCCATTATTAATTCCTTTCTCGTGTTTGGTGACAGACACGACCGACAGACAAAGGGAGGGTATCCCCTCAGATGCCCTCAGGACCGATCAGATACTCCATTGGTCGTGTTCCCAAGGGAAACTTTAGGTGAGGCTTGGCCGTAGCAGACTCAGCTTTGTGACTTGTGATCGGAGTCTAATCTGATGCCACCCTGGACCATATGCTTTTCACTGAGACGCAGGAGATCCCACTCAGACTCCGTAGAATTTTGGGACCTTAAGGGTTCCCGTCCGTGGAGCCACAAACTCGAACTCAAGTGGCAAGCCTGGCCAAGCTGCACATTCACACACACACACACACACACACACACACACACACACACCAGAGTCTATTACATTCCCTCCTGTAAGATTTTCTACCTGTGAGACCACTAAGGTCTCCGGGAAGTGATCAGGTCCCCCCCTTCCACCCTTTTGGTTGGGCCTGACTACTTTGGTGCCCCAGCCTTACCGGTTCTCACTTCAGGTCCAGGTCCTCACCTACCAGGTCTCTTTGAGTACAGCAGGAACGACAGAACAGGGCCAGCCCCAGGCGACTAACCAGGGGACTGCCGAAATTCAGTCAGGACACGCCTTCTCCTTTATGATTCCTTGCTGCTTGCTCCCTCACAGCCTAGCCATTCTTCCAAACCAGTGGCAACAATGGGCCAGCGCGGTTGGGTTTCTCAGTCAGGGAACCAAATATGTTATGGAACCAGGCTGGAACAGTGGCAGAAAAACCAAGCAGCACTCGGAGATCTTGGTGGATCAGAGATTTAGTTAACACTGGAGGGCTCAGAGGAGACGGTTTCTCCAAAGATCTTAGTGCCAAATGCAAATGGGAAGGGTAATTTATAGTTGTCAGCTTCCATATCTGTGGTGGGTTTTCGTGCGCGCAGCAAACAGGGCAAGAAGAACCCAGAAGAAGGGTCTCTAAGCTAGAGACCAGAGCTTGTTTTAGTCCCGTCGGCCATCTTTGGCGCAGTACTTTTTTCATTTCTCCAACAATTGCTGTTATGAAAGGATCAGGAAGAGAAAGAAAATTTAACAAAAGAGACTGAGAGGTAGGCACCGAAAAGATCTGAGGGAAACTGTGAGATAGAGGTGTCATAGAAAGCAAGGGAAAATAGTATCTAGAAGAAGAGGGATAATGCACAAGAAGGTCATGCAAAGGCTAGTTTCTCCTGACAAAAGACACATTTCATCTCTTAGCAATTCATGAGAGTGAAGGGAGAAGGCGAAAAATAATCTCAAATAAAGGCTACCAGGCACAAAATTCTCTAAAAGCCTTATTTTGGTTAACCCCATTAGTTTGATCTGAATTCCCAGGTCCCTCAGGGAAGATACATATGTCCTGAATACTGGAAAAGCAAATGCTACACAAAGTAAAATAAAGGATCAGGTTTGTGTCATTTTGGTGAAATAAAAACTCAGACAATTTTAAGTTTACAGGACAAAGAAGATGATGAGGGAAGGAAGTAATGGGGATTAATCAGAACAGTTTTACAAAGTAGTTGTCTGTACTGAACTCCCAAGCTAAGGCCAGTGAAAAGGAGGGCAGTGGTAGGTGTTGTATTTATTTTTCTTTTTACCCTACCTGGTCCCAGAAAGAAATTATGACAGCATAAACTGTTTATTTGGGTAAATTATTCAACAAGCATTTATAGAGTAAAAATGAGAAAAGGTGACCAGAAAAAGAAAGGACATGTTAATCTAGGATAGATAAATGGGCAGATCCCTTCCAAGGGTAGATTTAGAGAAGAGTAGGAAGGAATAAAAGACTATAAACCAAGAGTCAGGGAATGTTGGTGGGCCCCTATGGCTTTGGGGGCCTGAGTAGAACTCAGGGGATAGGGGTCTCTTTTGATGCTAGAAAGATGGAGGTGGCTACCAGGGGCCCAGAATTGTCCCAGAGGGATGCAAGAAGTGAGCCTCATGAGCCTTTGCTCCTGGCCAGTTCTCAGCTAGAGGGTCCAAGGCAGAAGGGCCCTCCCAGCCTCCTTCTGGCCATGGGGTTAAGGAGGTGAAGCTGAAGGCAAACACAGGGTGCTAAGGGGAGGGGAGGGGTGCTGGCAGAGCACAGGAGGCTGAGCCTCCACACCCGTCCATAGAGAGAGAGTGTGTGGCTGGGGGAGAGGAGAGGTGGGTTGAAAGGTCAGATTAAGGGGTCAGGGAAGAAGCAGGAGCAAGAAGCCAGGGAGGAGCTGATGGGGATGATTCTGGAAGGAGAAGCACTTCATGGCAGGGTCTGGGTATGGCAGTCCGGGGAAGGCTGAAGTGGGCTTCTTGCAGTGCCTGGCTTCTACCCCTCCCCAGAAGCCTGAGCCTGCATCCTTTTGTCCCTGTTGAGGGGCCATTAACTGCTAGCATAATTAGAGCCCCAATACCCTTCTTCCCTCAGGACCACACAGCCCAGGGTTCTGTGTGAAGCCTCCAGAGTCTGCCATTCTTACCAGTCTAGATGTGAATCCCCTGCCCAGTCAAGGTGCCTTCTCCTCGTCTCCCTGTCTTCTCCTCCCCCCAATCTCTACAGCTCTATGCTTCTTCTCCTCCACATACTACCTTCCACCGTGCCACACTCTGCCCTCTCAGCCATATTTCCTTCCTCACAAACCCCCTCAGGTCTGTATTCATTCCACTCTATCCCCTGATTTAAATTAAAACATCCCCTATCAGACTTGTCTTGCTCACAAGGATAGGAACTGATATACCTACAAAGAACAGGAAGACCCTTATGCACAGAGGGTCATTTTTATCACTCTCCAATGTGAGGCCATGAGATGGGACAGGAACAGGTGTCCAGGAAGGTCCTTCCGTGATCTCTCTTTCCTATTGATGTCCTCAGTTCTAAAAGGGTATATGGAGGGGTGCCTGGGTGGCTTAGTAGGTTAAGCATCTGCCTCTCTTGGTACATGAAATCAAGCCCCATGTTAAGCTCTGAGCTGACAGCATAGAGCCTGCTTGGGGTTCTCTCTCTGCCCCTCCCCACTCAAAATAAATAAACACTAAAAAATAAAAAGAGTATGTGGGCTTTCTAATTCCCATGTATTTTCATATTCCCTGGCACCCAGATTCCTTTACATCCTTCCTTGGGTATTCCCATTTGTTGGATCAGAACAAGGTTAGCTTAGAGTCCTTGGGCTGCTGTCCTCTACAATGTACAGGGGAAGCTTGGGAGGTGCTGAGGTTCCTGGTACTAAATTCTGATGAGTAACTGCTTTCTCAGTACTGAGGGAAGAAGCATAAGGTAGTGTCAGCCCAAAGGACAGTCTTATTGGTGCCACCAGGTATTGTCCAGAAGAAGCAGTAGCAGCAGTCTAAGGAATCTACCCAGGGGAGGGAGAGCACTCCTTCCCAAAGTGAACAGGAATGGAACCCCTGAGATACCCATTTCCCATTTTTCTCCCAACCCTTGTCCATGATCACTTTCTCAGGATGCATTAGGGAAGAAAGCATTGGGATATTAACTAGTGGGTGCAGATTTGACCCTGACCTAGGACCAGGTCAGTTGTGATAAGGGGCTTTTAGGGAGATATTCAGCCCATTTCAGCTTCCCTTTTCCTCATCTGTAATGAGGCTGGTAAAAAACTCCATTTCACAATATGACCCCACCCCCATTAGAGCTTCTATATTTGGTTCTTTTTTTTCTTCTATATTCCTAAAAGTTACATCATACACAGAGACATTGAACTTGATGCTTGTATATATTCATTGACATAGAACTCCACAACATATATTTGTTTGCTGAAAAATACACAGTATAGAACAGCACTTACATTTGATCACTTTTATCTATACATACCTGGGTACACAGTTATAGGGAAATATCTAGAAGGACATTTATCAAAGGGCTGACAATGTTTATATAAGGATGGAGAGTTTCAGGTAATTTGTATTTTTTGTATATTCCTTCATTTTGTGAAGGTTTAACAGAGTAACACTTCTTTCATAAGAAGAATAAAGTCACCAAGGAAATGGACACAGGCAGAGAACAGACCCTTAGCAGGGACAGAGGGCAGGCCATCCTCTCCACTTTGGTGGTATCCAAGACCTCTCCAGTCCAAAATAAAGCCAATTAATGGATTAATCAATGCAGATAGAAGTCTACCCACTCTCATTTTCCCATCTGAATACAGTAAAGGATTCACTTAGGGCTGGGTCTAGCACCTTACTAGAAGCCCAGAGAGGTCATTGTGTCTGCTAGGGACTTCTTTTGACCTCTCCTTTTCTGTATGTGTCAGCTCCTGCAGAATGATGATCAGATTCTCAAACACCTCAGCCTTGTTGCTCTCACTGTCACAAGTTTCCTTTGAGTGGCCCTCCTCACCACAATATGAACAGAAGACTGTGTATTTTCGCTTCCTGGCTCTACGCATATCCCCAGGACCATCATTCTTATACCAAGAACCCCCACTGGTAGAAGGAAATTGAGCCACAGAACTGCTGGAGGAATCAATAACCACTATTTGATCCAGACATCTGGCCCTGACTCTGAGAGGAGGGACAGCCATGGATGTAAGTGGAGGGTCCTGAGACTCAACTAGGATCACATCCTCATTTGAGTCATCAAGAGTATCATCTACCTCTATCACATTGCAGTCATCATTGCTGATTGCTATTGGCTGAGGGACCTGAAATGCCATGTGGCTTGCTGCCCTCTCCAAGATTAGCCCAGACCTTTTGAGTCTCTTCGGTTTCATAAAAGTGTCATTCCAATCCCCTTCCTCCCTTATCATCTTGATTAACTCCAAAAAATTAGGAAGATGCTCTTGATCATTTGCATACATCCTAAGAAGATGTTTCAGCTTAAAATGCAGGTCCATATTCAGCTCAGCTCCTAAAAGGAGCTGGTGCAGGCGAGTCTGGTTTGCATCTTTCTGAGCTATGATCCCTGCGTGAATAGCATTCTGAAGCTGCACTTCTAAAAGAATCACATAAAGGGAGGCTTTCTCCCTTGTGCCTACAGAGTGTTAAAAAAATTTACCATGGGCAGTGACACTGCTTTCAGACTCCCCAAACACCAATTTCATTGCCTGCAAGAAATCAGCCACTCTTAGATTGGGGTTGGCAGCCTGGAGCAAACACATGACCTCCCTGGCAGGGCCCCTAAAGGTTTTCATCAAGCACTTGAGCTTTTCCTCCTCAGACATACTCCAATCGGGCAGGACCCCATTGACTTGGATCAGTCAGTTTTCAAAGGTTTATTTCCCTTGGGCTGGCACCACTCTCCCTGAGAACAATTTCACGTTTCTTTCTGCCATGTTGACACTTAAAGGACCAAGACTCCTCCCCCAGAGACCTCAAATTTGAATGGGCCCAAGGTGGCAAGGGTGTGTTTTGCCTCTGGCTGTTACCCACACATGCAATGATGCTAGCCATGATGGTGGATAATCTTCTATCTGAATATAACAAGATACTCAGGCTTTTCAGAAAAGCCTAATCTGTATGAGGAATCCCCAAAGCAGTGTTCCCAGGCTCTGCTTTCCTTGTATCTCAATAGGGACTGTAAAGAAAAGGGGGAAGAAAAGGTCAGTAAGGTAGTAGATTGCAGGGAAGTGGTCTGCAGTCGCTCTACTTCCATGAACACCTTGCAATACATTGTATATTTGCTAACTGACCTAAAAATATGCTGCAGGAGACTGGCTATTACAACTTTCTGGAGATACTGGATGTCTTTGTGCTAGCAGGGTACTTTTCAGAGCTACATCCATCACTCCTGTAAGTCCTCCAGGAGGAAGGGCAACTGTTGCTTTGAATTCTAGGTGAAATTGTGTGTGGGGCTGTTACTGGGCTCTCAAAATAGAGTGCAAAGGTCTAAGTCTCATAGATTTGTGATAATAAATAAGATATCCATTAAAATAATTGTGTGTCAATCATACTCAAAAAAAAAATGTAAAGATATCCCTTAAACTCACTTCTCGGATCTCAACCACAGCCCCTTCTCAAAGTCCCTCACCCCTTATTTCTTAGATTATAAAACATAAGCTAGGAAACAAGTGCACGCCTTTATTTCACTTCCAGCCTCTGCAACAGGTGCCCTCCTGAGAAAGCTCGCCTTCGGAGTAGGTCGACCTCTGTCCACTGGGGGTTGCAGATCCCAGTCCTGAGGACGTCAAGACTGCGTGGTCTGGGAGGGCCAGACAGAGGAGGAGTCAAGTGCAGCCTCATCCCTCATTCTTCATCCCACTCCCTCTCCCCCCTCCCCCCCCACCTCCGCTGTAGCCAGACGGAAAATTCTATCTCCCACCTTCAGACAGAAAATTCCCTCTTCTACCTTCTGAATACAAGCCAAAGCAAACCTTCCCATTACTTTTCCCTGGGAAATCGTTGGCCTGCCAGCTCTGCAATCAGCCGCAAAGAATTCAAGTTCGGATTTGGCTTTGATGGTCTGGCACGGAGAAAAGGAATAAGAATTGGACATGCACACCCACATATTCCTCCCCAGGAAAAGATGGGGATATGCAAAAGGAGTTCAAAGCAAACAGTTTGTGATTCTCTTCCCCTTGTCCCTCCCTTACCACTCTTTGAAAATGCCCCCCCCCTTTCAATTCAGGCAAATCCTACCCATTTGGCAGCTTCCAGCAAAACCCCACCTCCTCCCTTAGCTAGCAGGGCCAAGGGAGTGCTCCTTCCCTGCCTCGCAGTTCTTGATTCCCTAAGTGGAGAGCCGTCCGGTACTGGTGGAGCTTCCCCTTCCTCTCTCCTCTCGGGGCAATCGCGCCCCCCCCCCCCGCGTTTTATTATTTTTTTACCTGTGCTCTGCTGGTGGGCAACGGATGCTTCGGCTTGGACAGCTGTGGATGTCTCTTCCCAGTCTCCGCGGGCTTGCACGGGGATGCTTCTTCGACCGCAGAGCGAACCGGTGCTGCCCAACGGAGCTGCTCCGCAGGGCAGACCAGTAAGTGGTAGCTAAGCCTAGGCAGCACGGTTCCTAAGGCAGCCGCGGCCGCCCCTGCCCACCCACTGGGTCTTCCCAGCAGCAGCAGCTAAGGTTAGCCTCTGCCGATTGACACAAAAGAGCTTGATGAGCGGGGCGGCGCGGCCAATCAGCGGGGCGCGGGGGCGGCCTCCTCTCTCAGTCTACGGCCCTGAGGCCATTGCTAGCAAAAGTGGGGAGCCGACCAGCAGGAGCTGCGGCACACGGGCGCCAGAGCCAGCGAGGTGTCAAGTGCAGCTCGGACGCACGGACCTGGCCGATTTGCATTTTACCCGTGAGTTTGCTGCTTTCCCCCTTGGTTTCTTTCTCCCTCTCCCCTCCAACTCAACTCTCCTCCCTCTGCGCTTTGAGACCGGATGCCTTAAACACGAGGTGGGACAGAAATCAAGTGAACAATAAGAGTTCCTCACCTTTGTATAGGGGGGAAGGGGAGAAAGCATTTACTGAGCGCTTTCTGCGTGCGAATGTGCTGGCGCAGACATCTCAGCAGCCCTGTGAAGGAGGTAGTGGTGTGCCTGTTTAACACACAGAGAGAGATCTTCAGCACTCAACCAGTATGGTTAGGAAGTGCAGAGCTAAGCGCTCACACCCAAGTCAACTGGTCTGATTTCAAAGGCTACCCCCTGTAAATACTCTCTACTCTTTGAGGGTTGGTGGAGAAAAGCCAAAGTGGAGATGTGAGGGCCCATTTGGAACTATATAGAATTAGTGAGCAAGGACTATTATCTTCATTGTACAGATAGGGAAACAGAGAGGTCAGGCGTCTTGCCTAGCATCACACAGCAAATAAATTTCAGCATCCGATTTTGCATCCAAGTCTGTTGTTCTAATGCCACCTATTTGCCTAGCTGACCTGCTTAGACAGTATGTTTACATCGGTGGTCTCAAACCACCAGGAGTCTTGGTGTGATAGTAGTGTTCAGTGAGAGGGGGAGGGGAGGGAGTGGGGTGGGGGAATGGGGTAGGGGAAGAGGTAGGCAACTTTTACAGTACCCACTATAGAAAAGAGGAAACTAAGGCACTTTTCTTTCTCATTCTACACTATACTTTATACTACAATAAGCTGCTTGTTTATTTAAAAAATAAAACATTATTTCTACAGCTTATGAGCTCAAAGGAAACAAGGCTCAGAGAAGTGAGATGACTTGCCCGAAATTACAAGGTGAAGCCAAAATTTGGACCAAATCTCTCTGACACCAGAAACTATGCTTTTAACCAAAGTATGGGTACAAGACTGGTTGCCTCAGAATCATTTTGGAGAGCTTGTTAGAAAGGCATATTCCTTAGCTCCACCTCTGGGGGATTCAGATTTGCTAGGACTAGGGGTGGGGAGTGTGATTTATATTTTTAACTAGTGCTGTGGTTAATTCTGAGGTGTAGAGAAGTTTATGAATCACTGCTGAAGGCACCACATCATGCTGAGGGTAATAAGTAAATGGCCTGGTGCCAATGTATCTGGCCACAGCAGCACATCTGTCATGAAATGTAACCCCACTGAGCAGAGGTTCCTACCCAGGGTTCCTTATGAAATTGTCTGCAAAGAATTTGGACTCTATATTTTTCTGAGTTCTTAGTTTTGTAGATTTTTCAAGATAAGTTTGTGGCCCAGAAATGGTTAAGAATCATTCCCCTATAATCTTTGTTCATAACATCTTTCAACTTGTACTTCAGGAAGAAGTGTGAGAAATGAAACAGTTTGACCTAACCACTGATCCACAGCTCTCTACCGCTGATACAGCTCTTTCATTTCCTGGCTTGAGGACAGGTTGCTAGGTTGCCCTTCTGTGAGCTCTTGAGGGGACCTCTCCTTTGCTGTATTTGGCATCACTGGCCCCAGAGAAAGAATAACTCCATGGAAACGGCATGCAAGGCTATCCTGCAGGGCCACCAGCTTGAATGGGCTGTGAGGCCAGTGGCTGGGAAACCTTCTCTATATTCTAGGACTTCTCATTCTTGGAGAGCAGGTCTTACTTTCCTTATGTAAATTGGGGCTAGGAGGCCCCTGTGAGGCTTGTTCTTGACTCCTGATGTTTGGAAGCAAATGTACAATCTAATGCCCTTCCACAACTATTGTTGGGTTCATCTTCAACATGCCAAGGTATTTCACCTGCTCCTTTCTGCCTTCTTATTTAAAAACCCAATACCTAGGGTTCTTTGAAGTAAACAGTTCAAATTTGGAAATGAGGACTTTTATCTGAGGGACCTTTCTCTTGTGGATGGAACAGTGTGGAAAGGGTTGTGGAGGCTGGAGGGTATGGGAGGTAGAGAGAAGGCTGACCTCACCCAGTCAGCAGTGATGCTGGCAGTAGCTCTTAGGCTTCTTGAGACTTTTGCTTCTGCTCCCCAATACCATGAAATCAACCCTGTGTCACATCAGATTCTGTGTTTAAATTGTCTTCACTGCCAACTTAGGTGATCTGCAGGTGGACCTGGTGGGGATGGGATCATATAGGAGAAATAGATTCTAGAACTCTGACCAAAAAAGTGAGAAGAAATGGATTATGTAAAGGTGTCTATATTGGGCCCTTAAAACTAAGCTAAGGTCTCTTCCAGCAAGGCTGGGAGGAGGATTTGCTAAACTGGCTCCAGTTGGATATAGAGTATCCCTTATCTCTGGCCTCATGTGTGGGAGTGTGTTCCAATTCATGGCTCTGATGAGACCACATTTTCCAATTTCAACAAAGAAACCTTAAAAGTCTGAAGGTTAGGGAGATACAGCTTTTCAGCTGAAACAGTAATAGCTTCCCTGGCTGCCTGCCTCCTCTGTGCCAGGAACTTTCCATCTGTTATCTTTACATTTAAGCTTCTCAGCAGCCATATTAGACAGTCATTGTTATCCCATTTTGCAGATAGGGAACCTGAGTTTCAGGGAAATTAAGTAACTTATATAAAGCCACACAACTAGTAAGTGGAGTTAACTGGGACTTCAGCCCCCTCAGGGTTGTCACACTTTAAAGCCCATGAACAACTTTGCTGTCTCCCAAACAAGCAATTTAAAATGCACTCTGCAAGGGCACCTGGGTGGCTCAGCTCACTCAGTTAAGCATCTGACTCTTGCTTGGATCAGGTCATGATGTCATTGTTTGTGGGCTCCATCTGGCTCTGTGCTGGCTGTGTGGAGCTTGCTTGGGATTCTCTCCCTCTCTCTCTGCCTGTTCCCTGCTCCTGCTCCCTGTCTCTCCCTGTCCTTCCCTCCCTCCCTCCCTCTCTCTCCCTCTCAAAATAAATGAAATAGACATTAATAAAATAAAATAAAATCTACTCTGCAGATGACCCAGTGCATTAGACTGATTTCAGCTTTTAGAAGAAGTGTAGTTGTGATCTAATCTTTATTTCTGGGATCTTTTTTTATAATAAAACTAGTAATATAACTTAGGGAGCAATTTATATACTGAGTACTGTGTTAAGAGTGTTATATACTTCCTCTCATGCAAGCTTCATGATGATAATTTTAAAGATAAGGATACTGAAGCTCAGAGAAGTGAAGAGACTTGGCCAAGGTCATAAAGCTAGGAAGTGACATGGTGAAATTCACACCCAGATCTGTTTGACTCCAGAGCCTGTGTCTTTATGCTATAACACTTTTCAGTGGGGAAAACAAATATGACCCTTTTTCTAAATCCACTCCTGTCAGCCACAGCTCCATCTCCTTCCCATGGCCTGCATCCAGAACTGTGCACCATTCATATTTTTAGGCCTCTGTGCCTTAGGCCTCTTCCTCAGCATAGAATGCCTGCCATCACTCCTTCACCTAATGAAATCCTGGTCATTGGTTAAGGATCAAGTCAAATGCCCCTCATGAGAGAAATTTCTTCGCTGCTCCCTGTCCCAGGTAGAATAAATTGCTCTTGTCTTTCTGCTCTTACCTTGATTAGTGTACCCTTAATTTTGCCTTCCAGTATAGTTTAGCTCATTGTTGACCTGTCTCCCCGACTATATTCCCGAGCCCTTGAAGGCAGGTACCAAGTCCTATTCACCTCTGGCTTCACAGTAATTTATCCACAGTGATTTAGTACACAATCAGTACATGTTTGTGAGCTGAACAAAGACTGGCTGAGGGAGACCCTGCATGAACAAATAAGTGAGGGGCTGGATTCTGGGGTGATCACAGTCCAGGGTGATTCCCCTGGACTCGACTGACCAGAGGAGTCTGGAATCCCCTGGGCTCACTTTATTAGGCTTTAAACATAGGAGACACATCATGAGGTATAGGGAATAACTACTCAAGACTGACTCCAGACACATTCTATGGTCTGTACTTTGAAATTCATGTCAAGGGGCTAGAACAGTTTATAGAACATCTTTGCATTCACAGAAGAAAGGTCTTCTCTGCCTCATATGTGAACACAGGATTTGTTCCACCATACCTCTTTATCTGGTTCTGGCTGACCTGATCTTGCAGGAGTATATGCTCTATGGAGACAGATGGCGAAGTCAGGAAGCATCTCTCTATTTTTTTTTAATACATTTTATTGAGGTCACCATGATATGGATGCTTAACCACTTTCTCTCATTTTGTTTTATTAATCTTTGCAACAATCTTTTGAGGTAGGTCTATTGTTGCTATTTAATGGCTAAAGAAACAAATTGAGTATAGTGTCTTGTCTAAGGTCATATAACTAAGTGGTAGAGACAGAATTCAGTTTTTTTTTTAATGTGTATTTTTAAGAGAGAAAGAGAGGTGGGGTAGGGAGAGAGAGGAGGCAGAGAGAGAGAGAGAGAGAGAGAGAGAGAGGATCTGAAGCAGGCTCTGTGCTGACATCAGAGAGCCTGATGGCGAGGCTGGAACTCATACATCACAAGATCATGACCTGAGCTAAAGTCCGACGCTTAACTGACTGAGCCACCCCAGGCACCTCCAGAATTCAATTTCTGATCTGTCTGCTCCCAAAGCCTGGCATCATAATTGGAGAATACATGGGAAAAAATGTGGATTCTCCTCCCCTATAAAGTAGGAAGAATTAAATTTATAAAATGATGAATTAGATATTTAAGCTAAGGTGTTTCTAAATTATTGTTCACCTTTAATTCCTGAAAATGAATGACAAAATTGGCAGAAGGAATTGGGGATGGAAAAGCACAATTCTGCTATCAAATATTGGCCCTAATTCCTCCATGTCAGCCCCCAGTGTCATGCACAATATGAGAATGCCTAGAGAGCATTTCACTCCATCAGCTGATTGTATTTTATTATTTTATTTTATTTTATTTTATTTTATTTTATTTTATTTTATTTTATTTTCAAGACAGTGAGGGTGAAAGTGAGCAAGGGGCAGAGAGGGAGAGAGGAAGAATCAATCCCATGAGGAGCATAGAGAGAGAGAGAGGGAGAGAGAAGAGGGGCTCATGCTCACTGGAAGCAGGGCTCGTGTTCACCCAGTGAGAGGCTTAAACTCATGAGCTGTGAAATCATGACCTGAGCCAAAGTCAGATGCTGAACTGACTGAGCCACCCAGGCACCCCATTCCATCAGTTCTGTTGTAACTGAGATGGATCAGACTCCAAGATGTCAATGAATTTCTAAAGGTCATACAGGAAGATAATAATAGACTGGCACTTAGAATGCTAGTCTGCCAAATCCTAGCCCAGTTTTTCCCCTATGTCAGCCTGCCTTATGCAGTCAGTCAACACATGTTTATGGGTAACTCAGGAAAATGTGGGTAAGAAGTGGAACATCACTGCACTTTGAAATAGAATAGGGTGCAAACATTTCCCTCATTAACTGTCCTTATTTAGATGCAGGTAAGACTTGGGGTAGAAGTTCCTTGGTAGTATATTTGGGGGGTGTTGGGGGTACCTGTGGTTTTGGAGGTCTGAGTGGAGCTCCCGGTGGCCTGGAGTTGGGGGAGGCGTCCTTTTGGCTCTAGAGAGATGGAGGTGGCTACCAGGGGCCCAGAATTGTCCCAGAGGGATGCAAGAAGTGAGCCTCATGAGCCTTTGCTCCTGGCCAGTTCTCAGCTAGAGGGTCCAAGGCAGAAGGGCCCTCCCAGCCTCCTTCTGGCCATGGGGTTAAGGAGGTGAAGCTGAAGGCAAACACAGGGTGCTAAGGGGAGGGGAGGGGTGCTGGCAGAGCACAGGAGGCTGAGCCTCCACACCCGTCCATAGAGAGAGAGTGTGTGGCTGGGGGAGAGGAGAGGTGGGTTGAAAGGTCAGATTAAGGGGTCAGGGAAGAAGCAGGAGCAAGAAGCCAGGGAGGAGCTGATGGGGATGATTCTGGAAGGAGAAGCACTTCATGGCAGGGTCTGGGTATGGCAGTCCGGGGAAGGCTGAAGTGGGCTTCTTGCAGTGCCTGGCTTCTACCCCTCCCCAGAAGCCTGAGCCTGCATCCTTTTGTCCCTGTTGAGGGGCCATTAACTGCTAGCATAATTAGAGCCCCAATACCCTTCTTCCCTCAGGACCACACAGCCCAGGGTTCTGTGTGAAGCCTCCAGAGTCTGCCATTCTTACCAGTCTAGATGTGAATCCCCTGCCCAGTCAAGGTGCCCTCTCCTCCTCTCCCTGTCTTCTCCTCCCCCCAATCTCTACAGCTCTGTGCTTCTTCTCCTCCACATACTACCTTCCACCGTGCCACACTCTGCCCTCTCAGCCATATTTCATTCCTCACAACCCCCCTCAGGGTCTCAGATCTACGCTGAGCATTCATTTCTTCTTGGTCCTGAGTTTCCTTCATGTGTCCTGGATCCCCAGTTGCCTCTCATCTACCCCATCAGCTCCCAGCCATTTCTGCGGTGGGATCAGTAGCTTGGTGCCCTTGTACTGTCTTTCCTCTAGTACATTGATTCTGAACTAGTGGTGATTTTGCTTCCCAGGGGACATATGGCAATGTCTGGAGATAACTATATTATTGCTGGGTTGATCCCACCTTGTGCTGCTGGCATTCAGTGAGTGGAGGCCAGGATGCTGCTAAATGTTCTATAATGCACAGAACAGACACCTACAACAAAGAATTGTCTGGTCAAAAATGTCACATGTGTCAAGGCTGAAAATCCCTGTTCTATTATATCGCTACAGGTCTGCAAGGATAGGCTTGGAAATTGCCAGGTATAGAGATTTTTGGTGCTGACCTTCCAGGAACAGCTACTCTCTCTGTTCCTCAGTTGGGTGGGGGCAGGGCATTGCTAATGAAACAGTTACAACAGTGTTAGGAATCTGCAGGCAGAGAGATGAGGGAGATTCCCCACTCCCCAGATTTACTACCAGCTTTTAGAGAAAGTATTGGAATACAATTCTGAATGCCTTTCTGCTTCTTTGAGATAGTACCACTTTTTGGAAAGAGAATAGCAACTTATTGTAGCAGTTTACCAAATGCAAAATTTCATGTGGTGAAAGTTGAATGCGATATGTTTTGGAGCCCTGTTTTCCCAATTTTATTTTCTTCAGTCACAAACCTTTGAATATTAGAATATTTGATTTATTGGTAAACCACTGCACAGGTGACTCTGTTCAGAAAAAAAGAAAACAACTTGGCTTTTTTTTAATGCTTATTTTGAGAGAGAAAGAGAAAGCACAAGAGGAGAAGGGGCAGAGAGAGAGGGAGAGAGAAAATCCTAAGCAGTCTCCACTGTGCTGTTAGTGTGGAGCCTGGTGGGGCTGCATCTCACGAACTGTGAGATCATGACCCGAGCTGAAATCAAGAGTCAGACACTTGGGGCACCTGGGTGGCTCATTCGGTTGAATGTCTGACCCTGGCTCAGATCATGATCTCCTGGTTCTGTGGGTTCGAGCCCCATAGCAGCAGGCCTGGGCTCGGTGCTTACAGGATGGAGCCTGCTTTGGATCCTCAGTTCCCCACCCCACCCCCGACCCTTCCCTGCTTTCTCTCTCTCTCTCAAAAATAAATAAACATTAAAAAAAGAGTTCCAATTTCTCTACATTCTCACCAACACTTAAAAAAATAGAAGAGGAGTTGGAAGCTTAACTGGTTGAGCCACCTAGGTGCTCCAACACTTCCTTTGTTTTAATTTGAGGCTGATGAACGATTTCTTAAGAAATATTTCTCAGAAACTCACCCAAAGTGTTGCTTGTTTCCTTAGAGCTAAGCTTCTTGGGACTCTGTTTCTAAGTAACAAAAATGCCACCAACAGATTTAAGTGGTCAGTAACCTCTTTTTTTTCCCACTCTTGCCAGTTTTCTTCCATCTGCACCCAGTTGTCTTCAGCATGGCAGACCAGAACCACTCTCCTAGAAAGGAACTTCAGCACAGGACACGAGCAGAGTCTCCAGGAAAGAAAAGCTGGCATTCCCAGGCCTATGCCCTTGGGGCCATTTCCAACTTTATGTCTACTTTTCTGACCTTCCCTATCTATAAGGTTGTGTTCCGTCAACAGATACATGCTATGGTGGTGTCAGAGGCTGTGCGACAGCTTTGGCATGAAGGCCCTCAATACTTCTACCGGGGAATATACCCACCTCTTCTCTCCAAGACATTGCAAGGGACTCTACTGTTCGGGACTTATGATAGCCTGCTGTGTTCTCTCTCCCCTATTGGGCCACACTCACTGGGACACCGCTGGGCCGCAGGGCTCATGTCTGGTGTGGTGGAGGCTGTGGCACTGAGCCCCTTTGAAAGGGTGCAAAATGTGCTCCAGGATGGTCGCAAGCAAGCTCGCTTCCCCAGCACCTTCAGCATTCTCAAGGAATTCAACTCTTATGGGCTTTGGGGGCGGCTGTCACTGGGCTACTATCGTGGTTTCTGGCCTGTCCTTCTCAGGAACAGCCTGGGGAGTGCTCTGTATTTTTCCTTCAAAGACCCCATCCAGGATGGCTTGGCAGAGCAAGGCCTGCCCCATTGGGTTCCTGCCTTAGTGTCTGGGAGTATCAATGGAACAATCACCTGCCTAGTTCTGTATCCTTTGATTGTGCTGGTGGCTAATATGCAGTCCCATATTGGCTGGCAAAGAATGCCAAGCCTATGGGCCTCTGCCCAGGACGTGTGGGACACTCGGGGCCGAAAGGTGTTCCTCATCTACCGTGGAGGCTCCCTGGTCATCCTAAGGTCCAGCGTGACATGGGGCCTCACTACTGCTATCCATGACTTCCTGCAGAGGAGATATCATTCCAGGAAAGAGCTGAAAGACTGACTAACTGTAGAAAGTGTGGCCATGGCAACTTTGTTATCCTAAGCCTTCCCAGTTGGTCTAAATAGCTTATATCTTTGGCTTGGTTACCTAATGCAACAACTGTTTAGCATCTTTGAACTGCGAGTGCATGGGAGAAATTGTCAACCACCAACCTGTTGGGCAAAGACAAAGCCCAACAGGGTTCCTTGGCCAGAAAAAAGAAAGTCACCCCAGTCCATCCACAGCTTCAACAGCCTCAGACCCAGGAGGCCCTTAAAAAAGCTTGTGACCCAGGTGAAATGTCACTCCTTTAAAGAATTCCTTGACAATAAGAGTAAAACTTTAAAAGATGACCTTAGTTAGGCACTGTGAGTTCTGGGACCCCTCCAGTTGTCCTTTGGACTAAACTTAGTGGAGGACCAGATACTCCAATTTCAAAGAACTATGTTTGACTTAGGATGCAGATTCCATAGAACATCTCAGATGACTGCATTTTCATGATATTGTTCACTATCCCTGCCACCATCACTCTCACTTCTCAGGGCTATAGGTTCTTCTTTCAGTCAGGCTGGCATTTGTGGCTGGAAATCCTAAATTAGGCTTGCCTCAACTGATCAGATGTCATAAGAACTGATGGGGCTGGATATAGGGGTGGGAAGAAGTATTGTCACTTATGTCGCTAGATGGAAGGAATAGACTTTGAGGGAAGAGATTTAGTTCATGAGAAAAATTTACTATAGATTGCTTGGTATTATCTGCCAGTATATTTTTGATAGCAGGGCAATAACACTGCCTAGAAACCACTTGAGTTTCCCTAATAAATCTGGAAGTGAAATGGCCATATCTCTTCACAAATAATTGCATATTTTATTGTGTGGATAAATACAGTTACAGTGACATAAAGATCAGAAATCTTAGCCTGTAGTTCAAAGCTATTCAAAATATGGTCTCCATATAACTTGCAGCATTTTATCACACCATTACCACTTACATACATCCCATACAACCAGCCAAACTGGACTATTGTTCTCTCCCCCAAAATGCCATGAACTTTCCCATGGCAGTGCTTTGGCCCACACTATTTCTCCACCTGCAGTATCTGTTCCCCACATGCTAGTCTGCCAAAACCCTTCCAGTTCCTCAAAGCCTAGCTCACATGCCACCTTCTCTGTGGAGACTCTTCTGATTTCCCATAACTGAATGTTACATTAGTCTCTAGTGATGCCCCTTTCCAATAACACTTCATACATGGCACTGATTCCATTATGTCACTGATCTCATGGTGCCCTGTGTTCTTCTTGATGTTCTTTAATACCTCCTACTAGACTGTAAAACTCCTTGAAAGCAGGAATTCTTGTATGCATTTTAAAATCTCCCATTGTGCCTAGGTGCTCAATAATGTTGGCTGAATTACCGAATTGATTGTCAAGCTGTGATATGATCTTTATCCTCAAGGTGCTGTCCCTTGTACATGAAAATGATGTTATTGACTCACTGTCAGCAAGACACATGCCTTTGAGGTGTGATTTTGTTTTCTTTTATTAGTGGATTTAGTTTTGTGCTAATGATAATGCTGCTGCTGATAATAATAAATGACTATTAACTAGAACATTTGATGAGTTTGTGTTATTGATGGCATGTTTGCTATTAGCAACACCACAGGAACTAAAATTTCACAAACAGAAACACATTGCATAACTATCCCATTCATTTCAACTCCAGAATTTTGAAGATTTCCAAGATGACATAGGTTGCAGTTTTCCCCTTGGAGATAATATCATGATAGTGACCTCCACTTGCACCTCCTTACCTAACTGAATTTGTCATTTAAAATGACCTACTTATAGATCCTAGCAGTGAGAATTCCTCACTTAACATCATAGAAATTAAAGATACAGCAGTAGGCAGTATGAGATCAGAGAGCATTTGCCAGTAAGGTCAACAGAAAATGGGTGGTCCAAAAGAGCTGTAGGTGAGTTCCCACATCTGATCCTCGTGCAGATTTGGATGGGGTAGGACAGTGCTCTGCTGGTGGATTTAAGGGCAGGGAACATGGAGTCTGCACAAGGAAAGGAAAAATAGAACAGCAGCTAGTTATATTTCAGCATAGTTATATCTATGTATTCCTTCTAACTCTCAGAAGGAACAAAATATTACTTAAAAATTTGTAACTTAGCTTACAGCTTTTTTTTTTTTTTGAGATAGGGCACAAGTGAGCGAGGGGCAGAGAGAGAGAGAGAGAGAGAGAGAGAAAGGAAGAAAGAGAAATGGGGCTTACCTGATGTGGGGCTCCAGCTCATAGACCATGAGATCATGACCTGAGCCAAAGTCAGATGGACTGAGCCACACAGGCACCCCTATAGCTTTTTTTTTTAATTTTTAAGTTTACTTATTTATTTTGAGAGAGACAAGTCAGCACAAGTAGGGGAGGGACAGAGAGAGGGAGACAGAATCCCAAGCAGGCCCCACACCGTCAGCATGGAGCCTGACATGGGGCTCGAACCCATGAAACTGTGAGATCATGACCCGAGCTGAAACCAAGAGCTGGACGCTCAACCAACTGATCCACCCAGGCGCCCCTATAGCTTTGGTTTTTAAGCTGAAAAGGAGATAAACTACTGTACTCCCCCACGTTTTAATCCAAGAGATGCATTTATTACCAAGTACAATGTCGATTTCCACTTATGTCACTGTGTCAGTTCATGTCCCTTTATTCATTTTAACTTATTTAGAAGTTTCAAACTTCTTGAAACTGTAATTTCAAACTTATAGAAAAGTTGCTAGTGTAAGTCAAGTTTAAAGAACACCCATATACCCTTTATCCAAATTCCCCTGTTAACATTTTAGCCCATTTGCTTTACTGAACATTCATTCTCTACCCACACACACACACACACACACACACAGTATTTTCCCTGAACTACCCAAAGTTGCAATTTTAATATTTCTTGATTCAATATTTGTAGATTCAAATTTTCAAAGACTGTGTTTTAACTCTATGACAGTGTCACAGTTACTATATAGACGATCCCCAAATTAACAGTGATTCAGCTTAGGATTTTTTGACTTTATGATGGTGTGAAAGCAATAGGTATTCAGTAGAAACTGCACTTTGAATTTTGAATGTTGATCTTTTCCAGACTAGTGATGTGTGGTAGATACTAGTGTAAGCTGGGCAGCAGCAAAGAGTTGAGGCTCCCAGTCAGCCACAAGATCATGAGGGTAAGCAATTAATACACTGACAACCATTCTGTACCCACACAGCCATTATGTTTCTAACTTTCAGTTCAGTATTCAACAAATTACATGAGGTATTCGACATTTTATTACAAAATAGGCTTTGTGTTAGATGATTTTTTTCTAGCTGTAAGCTAATGTGAGTGTTCATGTTTAAGGTAGGCTAGGCTAGGCTATGATGTTCAGTAGGTAGGGTGTATTAAATACATTTTTGACATAAGATATTTTCAGCTTATGATGGGTTGATCAGGATGTAACTCCATGTTGAGGAATAGCTATAGAATATTAGAAAATGAAAGTTCATGGCATATTTTAAAGTTACATTGGTAGCAATTGTTTAAATGTACTATATTTGCCTTTATAGAAACTTTGGATTTACATTGTGTTAATACTTGAAGCTATGCAATTCTAATATTAACATGAATTTACAACTAAAGCATGTTATAATTTAAATAATTGATTTTTACAAATTGCTTCATTTAAGAACCTAAGCAAAATTACATATCTTTTTCCATTTTAAGTCTTCTGAGCAAAGTTTAAGAGTGTAATAGTTTTCTAGTAATTTAAATTTTTTTCATCATTATTTTTGAGACAGAGACAGAGAAAGCGTGTAGTGGGGAAGGGGCAGAGAGAGACGGGGATAGAGGCTGAAGCGGGCTCTGTGCTGACACCAGAGAGCCAATGCAAGGCTCGAACTAAGGAACTGTGAGATCATGACCTGGGCCGAAGAAGCCAGACACTTAACTGACTGAGCCACCCAGCCTTGCCCCAGGAATTTTAAATATCAATATTTAGTTTTGTGATGTAAATGTGGTTATATTCTCTGACATTTAAAAAATGACTTTTGGATTTGAGATAAACCAGGAGGTAATAAATACCTATGTTTGTTTAAAACTCATAAAATGTAGAATTTAGTGCTAAAGTTGCTTAGTATAAAAAGTTGAAAGGAAAAGAATAAAAAATGTCCATATGAGCCCCGTATATCTTTGTCTAAATACAAACTATATCAGGTTTTCTAAAGCTCAAGGTGAAAAAAGAACTAACATATTACTATTATTGTTATATGGTTTATTAAGACTTCATTTTGCTCTTAAAATTTATTTTTAAACATTATATAGTATTATAATTTAACTACATTTTTGTAACAACTGCATATAGTATAGTATATTAAAGATAATAAAATAATGTTCCATATGAGAGAAAAAGCAGCATAATAAATCAGGAAAAAAGTGAGAAGTGTTCATAAATAAATAAATACTATATTTCCATATATTCTCCCATTTGTTTCTTTCATACCACCTTTTTTCCCCTCAAATCTTCAACACTTCCTCACCCCTCCTGAATCGTAGGTGTTGACCTTGCTTTCCATTTTATTAAGAAAAGAGAAGCATTCAGAAGAGAGCTTCCAAGCAGTGTGGAGGTTCCTCAGAAAATTAAAAATAGACCTACCCTATGACCCAGCAATAGCACTGCTAGGAATTTATCCAAGGGATACAGGAGTACTGATGCATAGGGGCACTTGTACCCCAATGTTTATAGCAGCACTCTCAACAATAGCCAGATTATGGAAAGAGCCTAAATGTCCATCAACTGATGAATGGATAAAGAAATTGTGGTTTATATACACAATGGAATACTACGTGGCAATGAGAAAAAGTGAAATATGGCCTTTTGTAGCAACGTGGATGGAACTGGAGAGTGTGATGCTAAGTGAAATAAGCCATACAGAGAAAGACAGATACCATATGGTTTCACTCTTATGTGGATCCTGAGAAACGTAACAGAAACCCATGGGGGAGGGGAAGGAAAAAAAAAAAAAAAGAAAAGAGGTTAGAGTGGGAGAGAGCCAAAGCATAAGAGACTGTTAAAAACTGAGAACAAACTGAGAGTTGATGGGGGGTGGGAGGGAGGGCAGGGTGGGTGATGGGTATTGAGGAGAGCACCTTTTGGGATGAGCACTGGGTGTTGTATGGAAACCAATTTGACAGTAAATTTCATATATTAAAATAAATAAATAAATAAATAAATAAATAAATAAATAAAATAAATAAATAAATAAAATAAAATAAAATAAAAAGAAGAGAGCTTCCAGTTAAAAGAACATTTATAATCACCCATGTAATGACCACCCAAGACAAGAAATACAACATCTTGATAACTTCCACCCCCTCATTTTTCCTGCCTCCAGTCCCCCACCACTGATGGCCTTCTTCTCTCCATCCTAGAGGTAACCCGTGACTATTGTGATATCATTTCTTTGCTTTTCTTTATAAGTTTATCTTCTGTATAAGATTCTCTAAACACAGTTTTGTTTCACAGATATTTCAGCTTTATATAATTTATATATTTGGAATTGTGACTACCTTGTTTCACTCCACATTATTTGTGAGATTCATCCATGTTGTTGCAGGTAACTGTAATGTTATTTCTTTTTTAAAAATTGTGATAAATTTACTTAAAAATTGTTTGTTTCTTAGAGCAGTTTTAGAGTCAAAGGGAAGGTACAGAGAGTTCCCATCTACTCCCTGCCCCCACACGTACATAGCCTCCAGTATTATCAACATCCCACACTACAGTGATACCTTTGTTGCAATTGATGTACCTACATTAATACATCATTATCACCCAAAGTCCATAGTTTACTTTAGGGTTCATACTTAGTGTCGTATGTTCTATTGGTTTGGACAAAGAAAAATCAGGAAAAAATAGAGACTAGAGTAAATAATAACATAACATTGAAAGTAATGACCAGTTTTCCAAACAAAACAAATTTGGCAATGCTTTAACTACATTAACTAAGAAAAAAAGAAAGAAGACTCAAAAACTGAAATGAGAAATGGAAAAGAGTACAACAGATAACACAAAAATATATAGTGTGATAACAGATTACTATAAACAATTATATACTAATAATTCAGATAACTTAGAAAAAACCCAAATAATTCCTAAACACGCACAAGTAACCAAGACTGAATCATGAATCTTATATCCAAGAAATAGGAAATCGTCTTAGATCAATAAGAAGAATGATGGTTGAATTAGGAATCAAAAATCTCCCAGCACAGAAAAGCCCAAGACCACATGGTTTCATTTGTGAATTCTACCAAACACTAAAACAAATTTAATGACAATTTTTAGCAAAATCTTAAAAGTAATAGAATAGAGGGAGCACATTCAAAATCATTCCATGAGGCCAATACTACCCTGATACCAAAGCAGGATAAAAACAATACAACAACAAAAAAGTCTAGTTTATCCTATATAAGCACTGCTACTCCAACTTTCTTTTGACATCAATTTGGGTATTAATGTTTCTCCATCCCCTCACTTTCAATCTGCATGTGTCTGTAGGTCTAAAATTTGCTTCTTGTAGTCAGCATAAAGATGGGTCTTGTTTTTTGTTTTTTTGTTTTTTGTTTGTTTGTTTGTTTGTTTCCCATTCTGACATCCTATGTCTTTTTAAAAAAAGGTTTATTTATTTATTTTGAGAGAGAGAGAGCACTCATAGCCAGTGGAGGAGGGGCAGAGAGAGAGGGAGAGAGAAGGACCCAAGCAGGGGCTCTCATGTGGGGCTGGATCTCATGGACCATGAGATAATGACTTGAGCCGAAATGGAGTCAGATGCTTAACCAACTGAAACATCCAGTCTCCCCATGGCATCCTATGTGTCTTTTGATTGGAGAGTTTAGTCCATTTACATTCAAAGTAATTATTAATAGATATGTATTTATTGCCATTTTATTACTTGTTTTGTCCTTGTGTTTGGAGATTTTCTCTGATTCTTTCTTGTCTTTGTCACTTTTGGTCTCTCCTTTCCATTCAGAGAGTTCCCTTTAATATTTCTTGCGGGGCTGGTTTAGTGGTCAGGAATTCCTTTAGCTTTTGTTTGGGAAACTCTTTTTCTCTCCTATACTGAATGATAGCCTTGCTGAATAGAGTACTCTTGGCTGCATATTTTCCGATTCAGCACTTTGAATATATCATGCCAGTTCCTTCTGGCCTGCCAAGTTTCTGTTGGGAAATCTCTAGCTAGCCTTATGGATTTTCCCTTGTTACTTCTTTTGTCTTGCTGCTTTTTCTTTCTTTATCACTATATTTTGCAAATGTAATTACAATATGTTTTAGTGTTGGTCTGCTTTTGTTGATTTTGATGGGAGTTTTCTGTGCCTCCTGGATCTGGATGCCTGTTTTTTCCCTCCAGATTAGAGAAGTTTTCTGCTATTATTTACTGAAATAAATTTTCTGCCCCCCTTTCTCTATCTTCTTCTTCTGGGACTCCTATAATACAAATGCTATTATACTTGATGTAGTCACTGAGTTCCTAAAATTTATTCTTGTGTTGCATAATTCTTTCTCTCTTTTGCTCAGCTTCATTATTTTCCATTATTTTGTCTTCTAGGTCACTAATTCATTCCTCTCCTTTTTTCTGGCCTGCTATTCATTGCATCAAATCTGTTTCCACTCTCATTTATTGCATTCTTCATCTCCAAATGATTCTTTTTTTTAACTCTTATTGTAAGTTGTAAGTTTAACTCTTATTGTATGTTGTAAAGGTCTCACTGATGTCTTCTATTCTTTTCTCAAGTCCAGTGAGTATCCTTATGATTGTTGCTTTAAATTGTCCATCTGGCATATTACTTGTATCTGTTTCACTTAGATATATGGCCATGGTCTTATCTTGTTCTTTCATTTGGGATAAATTCTTTCATCTTGGCATTTGATATTGCCTCTTCTCTCCTGTTAGTTGTGGATTTTGTTCTGTCAGTCTTCAGGCTGATTTATGGGGTATTTAGGATGATTTGATAGTTATCTAGTTGTGTTCATGGGACAAAAGGAACCTAGGGTCCTTTTACTACACCATAATCTTTGGGACTCTCTAGATTGACTTCTTTCACTTAGTAATATTCATTTAAGTTTCCTCCATGTGCTTTTGTGGCTTGACAATAATATTCAATTGTCTGGATTCATCACAGTTTATTAATTCATTCATCTACTGAAGTGCATCTGGGTTGCTTCCAAGTTTTTCCAGCTATGAATAAAAACTGTTATAAACATCCACGTGCAGGTTTTTGAGTGGATATAAGATTTCATCTCCTTTGGATAAATACCAAGGAGAACAATTGGTGGATTGTATGGTAAGCATATGTTTAATATTATAAAAAACTGTCAAACTGTCTTCCAAAGTGGCTGTACCATTTTACATTCTTACCAGCAACGAATGAGAGTTCCTGCTGCTCCACATCTTCATCAACATTTGGTATTGTCAGTGTTTTCAATTTTGGTCATTCTAATAGGTGTGTAGTATCTTATTGTTGTTTGGTTATTTCACATCTTTTTTTTTTTTTTTTAATTTTTTTTTAACATTTATTTATTTTTGAGACAGAAAGAGAGAGCATGAACAGGGGAGGGTCAGAGAAAGAGGGAGACACAGAATCGGAAACAGGCTCCAGGCTCTGAGCTGTCAGCACAGAGCCCGACGCGGGGCTCGAACCCACAGACTGAGATCATGACCTGAGCCGAAGTCGGATGCCCAACCGACTGAGCCACCCAGGCGCCCCTCACATCTTTTTTAAAAAATAGGCTTCATGCCCAAGGTGGAGCCCCAAGGCAGGGAGCCCAATGAGAGACTGAACTCATGACCCTGAGCTCTAGACCTGAGCTGAGATCAAGAGTTGGGTGCTTAATCGACTGGGCTACACAGGTGACCCGGTTATTTCACTTTTATTGTTGTACATACCATTGTATGAATATACCACAATTTATCCATAATTACTTTAAGAAACATTCTGATTGTTTCTAGTTGTTGACTGTTGAAAAAACAGTGCTCCCATGAATATTCTTGGTAATGTACATAAACACAAGTGTCTCTAGGATATTTACTTACGAGTGAAATTGCTGGTTTATACTGTATGGGCACCGTCAACGTTAGGAGATTGTGCCTAACTTTTCCTAATGGCACGTACCAATTTACACCCTTACTAGCAATGTCTAACATTTCCTATTGCTCTCCCTGATGGCCAGCAGTTGTATCAGACTTTAATTTTAGCCAATCTAGTAAGTGTAAAATGAACTCTCACAATTTTATTATCCTGATTATTAATGATGTTGAGCATCATTTAATTTTCCTATTGGACATTATGGTTTATTATTTTGTGAATAATTTATTCAAAACATTTGACATTCTTTTTTTCTATTTGGTAGTGTACATTTTCAAATTAATTTGTAGGAGTTATTTGTATATCTTAACTTTAGTCCTTTGCCCTTTATATGTGTTGCATATATTTTTCCCCACTTTGTCTCTTATATTTTGATAACTTTCTTGATGGTATCTTTCAATAAGCAGGAATTCTTAAGTATAATATAGTCAAAGTTTTCTTTATGCATAGTACTTCTTTGTGTCTTTTCAAAGAAATCCTTCTCTGTCCCCAATAACAGAAGATATTCTGATATGAATATGAATATGAAGATATTTCATCTATATTAACATTTAAAATTTCTAATTTTTTTTCCTTTTACACTTAGTTTTTTAATTTTTTATGTTTATTTATTTTTGAGAGAAAGAGCAAGAAGGGTAGGGGCATAGAAAGGGAGACACAGGATCTGAAGCAGGTTCCAGGTTCTGAGCTGTCAGCACAGAGTCCAAGGTGGGGCTCAAACTCACAAACTGTGAGATCATGACCTGAGCCGAAGTTTGACGCTCAACCAGCTGAGCCACCCAAGTGCCACTACCCATAGGTTTTTAATATGCATGGAATTATTTTTTGTGCAGGGTGTGAAAATTGAGGTTCAATTTTATTTCTTCCTTATAAATACTCAATTGCCCCAATATCATTTTTCAAAAAATCTCTCCTTTCCCCACTCATTCACAATGCCAACTCTGTCAAATATCAAGTGTTCACATATTCTTAAGATTATTTGTGGCCTCTCTATTCTATTCCATTGATCTATTTTTCTAACCATGTGCCAATATTACATTGCCTTACTTACTGCAACTTTGGTTTTATTTTTTAATTTTTTAAAAGTTTTATTTATTTATTTTTTTTAATTTTTTTAATGTTTATTTCTTTTTGAAGGAAAGAGAGACAGAGTGTGAGGGGGGAGGGGCAGAGAGAGAGAGGAAGACACAGAATCCAAAGCAGGCTCCGGGCTCTGAGTCGTCAGCACAGAGCCTGATGCGGGGCTCAAACTCACAAACCATGAGATCGTGACCTAAGTCGAAGTCAGACACTTAACTGACTGAGCCACCCAGGCATCCCAAAAGTTCTATTTATTTATCTTGAGAGAGAGAAAGAGAGAGGCAGTGGGGAGGAGCAGAGAGAGGGAGAGAGAGAATCCCAAGCAGGCTCCATGCTGTCAGTGCAGCGCCTGATGCAAGACTTGATCTCATGCTGTAAGATCATGACCTGAGCCAAAACCAAGAGTCAGACGCTTAACTAACAGAACCATCCAGGCACCCCAATTACTGCATCTTTGTAATAAGTCTTGACACCTGGTAGGGAAAATCTTCCTACCTCATACTTGTTCTTCAAGAGTTTCCTAACTGTTCTTATCATTATCTACAAAAATAGATGCTGAGATTTTATTTTCTGCAAAAATTATTTTTGAGATTTTAATTGTAGCAAAAGTAACTTGAGTTTTAATGTAAGCAAAAATAACGGTTGAGATTGTAATTTTAATGTTTATCAAAGTTTTACATTTTTCAAAGTGTCTAATATACCTTTTGTTGGATTTTTATTAGTTGTAGAATTTTTTAAAAATTGCTAACAGTAGATAGAATTCTCAGGAATGGGATTATAATGGGTTTCTTATAGGTAATGCTCTCCTGTTTTGTTTTAAAAGAGAATATGTATTTTGTGTTAATAAACAGTTTATATGTGTTGATCCCTCATATTGACATATTTAATATAATATAGTATGAATTGATTAATATAATATACCATTGTCTATAAAGATGCCAAAATTTTGTTGTTTTAAAAAAATAACACACCTTAAACAAATTACTATGCTAATGGAGAGGAACTGTGGGATGGAGCACAAAAAAGCTCAAGACATCTATTTGCAACTGCCTACTTGACATTTTGAGAGGTATATTATTGGCATCCCAAAGATAATATTCCAAAAATCAAACTCACCATTTTCTCTACCAACCTGTCCCTAGTCTTCCAGTAGTATCATTTTTTTATACTATCAGCACCAAGAGTCCTAATATATGTTTACAGCAACATTATTTATAATAGAAAGATATGGGAAGGATCTAAGTGTCTGTTGATGGGTAAATGGATAAAGGAGATGTGGTGTATATACATCTACATCTACATCTACATCATCTACATATACATATGTGTGTGTGTGTTTATGTTATATACAATGGAATATTACTCAGCCATAAAAAAATGAAATCTTGTCATTTGCAATGACATGGATGGACTGAGAGGGTATTATGTTAAGTGAAATAAGTCAGACATCTAGAGATCTTGACCTTCTCAGTCACCACTGTATTTAAGTGCCCAGAAGAGTGTCTCACACATTATAGGTGCTCAATAAATGTTTGTGAAATGAATGAATGGTAATTGTCCTTAAGAAACACTTGATTAAGAATTATTCAACAATACATACAAAGTAGAATACAGAAAAGGCCAAACGATTTTTGTCCCTTTTTTTTCTATTGTTAGACCTGCAGCCCTTGTTCAACCTTTCATTATTTTATACATAAACAACTGCCACAACTCTTTGTAATAGGACTTCTCACCACCTTCCAAGGTAAACAGCTTATAGGATAAAATCCAAACCACTTAACATGATATTGCAGGTTCTTCATGATCTGACATCAGTTTCTACCTTATTTTTCCCTACTTAAACGTTATGAATCCTGATGTTCCAATGATTCAAGACTGATGGCTATTCCCTGAGTGTACTCTATACTTTTCTTTGTTCTTATTTCCCCTCTTCCTGCAATTCCACTGCTCCCATTTCTTCCTTCACCAGATGATACCCATGTATTATGACACAACTCAATTCCATTTCCTCTATTCACATATCCTTGACTCTCCCAGGTAGAATTTGGTTTAACCTCTTTTACACTCTTCCCTGGTAGTTAGTAACCTTGATGTATCACTTACAATCATAGAAGTAATAGAATCATGATGTTAGACTTGGAAATAATCTTGGTAATCATGTGGTCTACCTTCCTCATGCTATGGAAGGTCAGAGTGAAAATCCAAGTCTTTTCATCTACCTTGCCTCATAATATTTCTGTGTGTACATATTTTATATCTTCTGCTTGACAGGTCAATGGGGGCAGAGTTAGGGTCTTATTCATCTTTCTGTTCTCCATGATACCTAATGCTACCTATTACACATAGTAGATATACAATAAGTGTGTTTTAAGTGACTTGAGAATTAATTCCACAGAAATGGATAAAGTAGAGGTAACATTCATAATAGTTAAATGTTTATTGAGTGCATGCTCTGTGCCAGGTACTATACCAAAGCTTTATAATAATTATCTAACTTATCACACAGTCCTCTGAGATAAGAACAATTACTAATTTTCATTTCACCCAAATCTCATAGCCAGTAAGTTGTAGAGCCTGGGCCAGAATCCAAGTTTGTCTGATTCTAGATCTTTTGCTTTTAATCATCATGCTATAATGCAAAGCAACATGGTGTGAACACAAAGATTATAAACACAAAGATATTAATGGATGAGAGGCTAATTTTTACTTTTTGGAGAACTTAACAGCTGTGTTTAGAAAGGTAGCTTGGGGCTAAAATGTGTAAGGCCTTGAATGCCAGGCATGGTATGAGAAGTCATCTCCCTTCCCCTGTTTTCCATCTCACCAGTCTAGATCCTGATTACCTTTTGAGGCCCAACTCAAACACGACTTATTGTATGAGAACTTCCAGAATCCTCCAAGTAACAGTGAATTGCTCCTACTTCCACAGTACTTTGTTTATATCTCTGCTATGATACATAATATTACTTTCTTAATGGTAATATTTTGTGGATGTGTCTGTATTCTTCACATTTTGTAAATTCCTTGACAGCAGGCATCCTATTTAATTTATGGCTATATGTCTTTCATTCCTTATTTAGCAATTGATACATAGTAGATGTTCAATAAATGTTTCATTGGAAGACTAGTGACATGAATAAGGCATGGTTTTTGCTCTTAAGGTCAAAAGTCTATTGAGGGAAACAATATATTATTCCATTTGAGTAGCCACACTACTGATGTGTAACAAGGATACAGAATTCAAAATCAATTAGAAAATTCAATAAAAAAAATAACTCATTTATGGTAGCCCCCAAATATATAAGGCAGCTAGGAACATAGTTAACAAAGATGGACAAGCCATTATGCATAAAAGTGTAAAGTTATATACTAAAGGAAAAAAATTAAGGGGCGCCTAGGTGGCTCAGTCGGCTGGGCGTCTGACTTCAGCTCAGGTCACGATCTTGCGGTCCGTGAGTTTGAGCCCCGCATCAGGCTCTGTGCTGACAGCTCAGAGCCTGGAGCCTGCTTCAGATTCTGTGTCTCCCTCTCTCTCTGCCCCTCCCCTGCTCATGCTCTCTCTCTCTCTCTGTCTCAAAAATAAATAAAACATTAAAATAAATTTTAATAAAAAAATAAAGGAAAAAATTTAAAATATCTAAAAGTGGAGAAATATGGTTGTTAATAACTGCACAGGGTCTGGGACTTTACCCTATATATAAGCTAACACATTAACTTGCCATAGTTTTATGAACTCTGGCATAAAACATGAGAACCTTGTGTGAGAGACAAAACATTTTTATTATTCACAGCAAAAGTAGTAGCCAGAGTTTCATATTGGTTTGTGTCTGTTCCCAATACAAACCAAATTCCCACCAGGGACTTGTAAAGGACACATGATGGATAACTGCACATATAATGGATTGCATTACAGGAGAGGAACAATGAGTTTGCTTTTGTAGAAAGCAGAAGCAAGCCTACTCTTTGTGGGGAGATGTTTACTCATCCCTCAGGGTTATTCACTGCAAACAACCCTAATAAATGGCTCATATAAAGAGTCATCAGGGACTTGCATTTTTTGTATATTCAGCAAGAGCACATAGGGATGCTCAAGGCACATGGTGGATTGTCTCTCCCAAAAATACTGCATTCATGCATGGGAAGACTTCATGTCAGTAAAGTAGCAATTCTTCTGAAATTAATCCATAAATCCAATAATATTCCAATCAAAATATTAAAAGGCTCATTTTTTGGTGGAACTTGACAACTTGATTACAAAATTGGAAAATACACATATGGTAAATTGGTATATGAAAGATATAGCACTGCAAAGGTGTGGAGAAAGGATGGGTAATTTAATAAATATGATTGACAATTGGTCTTCCTTATGGAAAAAATCTAGATCTATGATTTATACAGAATAAAGTCTAGATGTGACACAACCAAAAATGTAAAATCAACTAAAAATATAGACAAAAATTATAATGTCCTATCCCAGAGAATAATTTTCTGAACAAGACACAAAATTTGAAGAAAAAGATTGATACATTGGATTTCATGAAAATTGTATAATAAAAGACATAAAGTTAAAGTCAAAAGACAAGCAACAATTGTTCCACACTTTTTGGAAAATTAGTTGACTGTTTCTACTAAAGCCGAACCTGTGTGGTGCCTGGGTGGCTCAGTCAGTTGAGCATCCAACTCTTGATTTCTGCTCAGGTCATGATCTCATGGTTCATGAGATCAAGCCCTACATCAGGCTCTGTGCTGATAGCATAGAACCTGCCTGGTATTCTCTCTCTCCCTCTCTCTTTGCCCCTCCCCTGCACACTCTCTCTTTCTCTCTCTCTCTCACACACACAAAATAAATAAATAAACATGAAAGAAAAAAAATGAACATATGTATGTCCTATGACCAGAAATTTCACTTCTAGATATATGCTCAAGAAAGATGCATATGTATGTTCATTAAAAGGCATCAGTAGGTATGCTTGTAACAGTACTATTTGTAATAGCCCTAAACTGGAAAATAACTCAAATGTCCATTAACATTAGAATGAATAACTAGTGTTATACTCATATATTGAAATGTGGTACATTAAAAGAGAACAAACTACAAATACACATGACAACATAGATGGATCTTGCAAACCTGATGTTGAGCAAAAGAAGCTAGACACACAGAAGTATAGACAGGATGATTTCATTTGTTTTAAGTACAAAAGAGGCAATACTGTCAGGAGAGTGGCTAACATCCTTGGGCATAGTCACTTAAAGGGGACCCAAGAGAGGTTTCTGGGGGGGGGCTGGTTGTGTTTTGATTTGGAGGCTGGTTATATGAGTGTCTTCATTTTGTGAACATTCATGAAGATGTATACTGAAGATATATCCATTTTTATGTATGTATATTATATTTAAATAAAATGTTTTGAAAACCTGCTTAATAGTATACTTTCTTATACATGGTTCCTACCAGTTGAGTTGCATGTGTACCAAAACTAATTTTTCCCTCAGAGTTATTCTAGTTACACACACTTGTAAAACAAAAAATATATATATGAATGAACAAAAATTTTACAAGATATATTATAGACCAATAATTAGGCTATAGAATATGTAAAGCATGAATAAGAAGCAATACTAGAAGACAGACAAAAGAAAAATGGGTAAAAGATATCAGAAGGCAATTCATATAAGAGGAAATATGCCCAGAAAACCTGTAAAGACATGCTCACCTCTCAAAATAATCTGGGAAATGTATTCAAACACCAGAGAGATGCTCATTTTCACCCATTAGATTGGTAAAAAGAAATTGAAAGACTTATTTGCAAGAATGTGGGAAAGTGGAAACTCTTCTACACTGCTGATATGCACGTAAATAAGTTCAGTTACTGTAGTAAGCTATTTGGCAATCTAGTCAGGTTGAAGATGCACACACTCTCTCATTTAGCAATTTCACTTCTTCTTTTAAAAGTTTATTTATTTTGAGAGAGAGAGAGAAGGGGAGGGGCAGAGAGAGAGAGAGAGAGAGAGAGAGAATCCCAAGCAGGTTCTGTGCTCTCAGTGCAGAGCCCAATGTGGGGCTCAAACCCACCAACCATGAGATAATGACCTGAGCTGAAACCAAGAGTCAGATGCTTAACAGACTGAGCCACCCAGGCACCCCTTGTAATTTCACTTCTAGGAGACATGTTTATAGAATAATAAGAGGCTGTAGCAATAATATCAGTTGCAACATTGTAATAAAAAAAAGGAAACAAGTGTCCACAAGAATGGCAATATATAAATAAACTATAGGATATTCATAAAATGGAATATTATATATCAGTTAAAATGTTTGTACATATCTTACTTCTGTTTATTCTTAAACATGGGTAAATCTAAATAATTATAATGTTGGGTGAAAAGATACACAGTGTGATACACAAAAAATTATTAAAACAAACTATTAACAACACAAGAAACTATTAAATAAATGCTATAAGACAATGGAATAACCATTTGAGGTAAATATTAAGCTGATTTTTATATAACAACTTGTAGTATACATTCAAGAAGTATCAAATATTTAAATGTAAATAGTAAAAGCAAAAAAGAACTAGAAGAAATGAGTAAATATTTTAATCATCTCAGGGTATGAGCAGTCTTTCTGAGCATGGCAGGAAAAGGAAAAAAACACCAGAAAATAATTCATTTAACAAATCTTTATTTTGTGTACAATGCTAGGCACATGGGATTAGGGAACAAAATAGAGATCTTTGCCTTCATGGACTTTACATTTCAATGGGGGGAGATTGAAATAAAACAATAAACAAAGTAAGTAAATAAGGTGTGTAATGTGTTAGTGATGAAAGCAAAGCAGGATAAGGCAAATAGAACAGGGATGGACAGGTTGCAGTATTAAATAGGATAGTTCAGGTAGGCCTCATTGAAATGGTGAAATTTGAGGTGTGAAGGAGGTTAGAAAGTTTAATCAAATGCATATCTTGGAAAAGAGCACTCTTTCCAGAGGTACATTGCAAAGGACTTAAGGCAACAGTGAGCCTGGCTTGTTTGAGGAACAGTAAGGAGACCACGGATTTAACAGTGAGTGATGAAGCCAGCAGATAGAGAGGTCAGAGATATAATACAAAGAGGTATAATGGAGAACCAGAAAATGTAGGACTTTTGTATTAACTTTGGCTCTCACTCTGAGTGGAATTGGGTATTTTTGCAGGATTTTCAGTACAGAAGTACCATGATGTGATTTATATTTTAAAATGATCCCCCTCAGGGGGGGCTGGGAGGCTCAGCCAGTTAAGTGACCGACTCTTGATTTTGGCTCAGGTCATGATCTCATGGTTCATGAGATCAAGTCCCACTTTGGGCTCTGCACTGACAGCATGGAGCCTGCTTGAGATTCTCTCTCCCTCTCTGTCTCTCCCTTCCCCACTCATACTCTCCCTCTCTCTCTTTATCTCTCTCAAACTAAATAAACAGACATTTAAAAAATGGTCACCTTTATTGTTGTGCTGAGAATGCACCATAGGGGATCAAGGATGAAAGCAGAGAGACCTGCTAGAAGGTTATTGCTGTTATTCAGATGATAGATGATGGTGGATTAGATCTTATATGTAGCAATTGAGATAATGAGTAGTGGTTGGATTTTGGATGTATTCTGAGGTACAACCAACATGATTTCCTGATGGATTGTATGTGTAGTGGGAGAGCAAGAGAGGAATTGAAATGATGTCAAGATTTTTGACCTGAGCAGATGGGCTGATGGAATTGCCATCAATTGAAATAGAGACAGCCATTGGAGAAAATATTAGGAATTCAATCTGGGAAATTTTGAATTTGAGGTGTCTATTAGACATCTGAGTGGAGGTACTGAGTAGGCAGCTGGATATTTTAGACTGTAGTTTGGGATACAGATCTGGTCTGTAGACATTAATTTGGGAGTTGTCACCATCATAATGGAAATAATTGGACCATAATTGGACTGGAAAAGACCACCAAGGGATTGTGAGTAGGTTGGAAAGAAGAACAGGGACCTTGCCTTGAGGCACTCTCATTTTAAGAGGTTTGGGAGAAGAGGAGGAGCAAGTAAAGGAGACTGAGAAGGAGAAGCCACTGAGGTTAGAGGAGAACAGGAGACTGTGGGATCCTAGAAGCCAAGTGAAGACCATAAACAAAGGAGGAGGGGCTCATCAACTGTGCCAAATGCTGTTGATGTCAAGTAAGATAAGTACTAAGAACCAACCTTTGGGATGAACAATGTGGACATTATTCATGACCTTGATAAGATAAACTTCAGTAGAGTGGTGGAGGTGCACCCCTGATTGGAATGTGTTCAAATGAGAATAGAAGGTGAAAAATTCATAACAATTAACAGAGACAACTATTACAAAGGAGTGATGGAGTAGTCCAAGTGACTATTTGGGGGCAGAACATTCCTGACAGATGGAACAGACATTCATAAGGTCCTAGGCAACAGTGAATATGCCTTTTTGAGGGACAGTAGAGAGGCAATAGCTGAGACAGAGTGAATGAGGTGGAGAGCAGGCAGAGAGAGTAGTGGGCTAGGGAAGAATGGTCATCTGAGGATCCCTCTTGACACCAGATTGATCTAGGTAGAATGGGGAATGCAGTCTTACACCAGGAACATTGATTCAAATGATGCTTTTAAATACTTTACACGGAAATGTATATAATATGTATGTGTAAAAGAGATTTGAATCAAAAGGGGGCAAAGAAATGGGGTGATAACAGGTGGGGGAGTGAATTCAAGATAATGTATATATATATATATATATATATATATATATATATATATAATGCATATATAATGATGAAAATGTATATATGTGAAGATAAGAAATAATAGCATGATTGTATCCTGATAGAAATGGCCTAATATAGAGGACAACATTGATGGTGTTAGAGATAAAGGGGGGAAAGATGGTAGTGGTATTGTTGAATTGGTGTGAGAGAAAGAAATCTAGTGGGAAAAGAGAGGTTGGCTTTAGAGGAAAATCTGGCAATATTATATTAGTTTTCTAGGGCTGCCAAAACAAAGGACAACAGACTGAGTAGTTTAAACAACATAAATTAATTTTCTCACAATTACAGAGGCTAGAGATCTGAGATCAAGATATCTACAGGGTTGGTTGCTGGTGAAACCTCTCTCCTTGGCTATCAGGACTTGTCCTGGTGTCTTCAGTCTGTGTTATCTGTGTCCTAATCTCTTCTTAGAAAGATACCAGTCATATTGGATTAGGGCCCACCCATATGACCTCATTTCACCTTAATTACTTCTTAAAAGAGGTAGTTGAGTCACATTCTGAGCTACTGGGGTTTAGGACTTCAACATATGAATTTGGGGGGATATAATTCAACCCACTAAAATCATATATGATATCACAGGAAGGCCATATATACAGATGCAGGTGTTGGTGAGCAAAGCAATATGGTGATAGGGGTTTGTGGAATTTCTCTTCTGGTGACTTACTTTTCTAGCAAAATAAGGAGCACAAGAAGTGTTGAGATGTGGAGGTGGTGTTGGAAGTAAGGGATAGGAGACCCATAGAGTGATTGCTTTGTAAGGGCCTGATTGACATTTGTGGTCATGAATTTAAACTGAAATTAGTCATGTGGTTGTGTACTTTCTTCTGGATAGGTTTACCTGTGTGGGGTTAGGCTTATTGAAGTGTATTTGAACTTAGCCAGAGTTATGATTTTGTCAGGGAAGCAATACAAAGTGAGAGAGGGGCAGAAGAGTGGAGGGTATATGTAAATGAGTGGCTATAAAGACTGGGCATGAAATTTGAGCTATAGAAGAAGGGGAGAGAAGACAATAAGGGCGCAAGAGATGGTGAAAATATGGTAGGACCAATGAACTGGAGATTCTGGTGAGGTTGAAGGATAGTGGGGTCTGGGCACCAAAGGGAGTGAGATGGAAAAAGAGGAGGTGATGGTCATAGAGAGGGATGTTTGAAATTGAGATTACAGAGGGGTTACTAAAATTTCTATGACAAAGCCTAAGGTATGGCCATGCAAATAAGTAGCTGAGGTTGAGTCAAGGACAATTACACAAATGAGAAATTCTCAAGAACTGAAGGAGTCTGTGTCAGAATGATCATTCTTGAGCTCACCAGGAATTAAGATGGGAGTACTACCATCAAGAATGACTGTGTTCTAAGAGCTAAAACCTTTGAGAAATTGGAGGGGGATGTAGTTTGGTAAATGACAACAAAAATAAAGGCTAATTGGTGACAAGCTGTAAAAAACTAGAGGTTTTCAGGGATGTGGGAGATGAACAGTCTAAAGGTAGTAATGAGGAGCAAGGACGATCAAGGAAGACCTGAACTTCAGGCTCTGTAGTACAATGGTGGTGGGAAAGAAAAACCATCTGCTTCTCTTGAGTGGGCCTTATGGGACACAGAGTCCACAGAAAAGATACTGATTTTTGTTAGAGGAAGACAGTGATGGGCACATTCAGAGAAGAGGTTGGAGATATAGAGAAATTACTGATGGTGCTTTGTGTTTTAGGACTAGGAGAGGGATGTGAGAAGTGAACTAAAGGGGGGATGTGGTCAAAACCTTATGGAGGTTAAATGCAGGAGTTGAGGGGTATTGTGAGGATCCTGGAGTTCTTTTGGTGACTAGCACAAATGGGCATAAACATCATTACTAGATGAGTTATGATGGATTCAAGGCAGACAGATTCAAGATAGATTTTGAAGTTTGAGCTACAGAGGGGTGGGTGGGTATCTGGGAATTCCTGTTTACTCCAAGTGATGTGGAAGTTCAGTCTTTTTCTTTTTTTTTAAATCCAATTTAGTTAACATAGGAAGTTCAGTCTTATACCTAGAGCACTTTGGACCAGTGTTCCATACTGTTCCTGGGAACAGAGATTACATAAATCTGTAATGATAAAAAAAAATGATCTAGAAATTACACTTCACGTTCAGTATAGGAATATCCCTGGGAAAGTGGGAAGGTGAATGTACATGGGGTTAGTGTCAAGGGAACCTCAATTTTTCTTTACTGTTTTTATTCTTAGAGAAGAGATAGTAAATATACCCAAATGTTAACAATATTCAAATCTGAGTGATGGAAACTCTGGTTTTTATTATATTTAATGTCTGGAATATTGTAAGTACTCAATAAATATTATTTTTAAGTGTATTTATTTTGAGAGAGAGAGAGAGAGAAGGGGGGGGCAGAGAGAGAATCCCAAGCAGGTTCCACACTGTCAGTGCAGAGGCTGACACAGGGTTCGATCTCAAGAATCATGAGATCATGACCTGAGCCAAAATCAAGGGTTGGGCACTCAACTGACTGAGCCACTCAGATGCCCCAAATATTATTTATTGAATGAGGGTGGCTTTCTGTTTTAAAATTTTCTCCAACAAGCATATAAAACTCTTAAATTAATGTGAAGTGTTACAAGAGCATAGCGAAAGGAATGAATGGAGAGAGATGGGGAGGGCTTGAGAAATCCTTGTGGAAAGAGTTGTAGCTGATCTATGTAGATCTCTACCACCATACATGAGCCATATGGAAAATATGGAGTGCAAGCTAAAGACATAGTCCTATCTCCATATTATCTTAATGTTCTAAGGTTCTGGGTGAGTATCCAGAAAGTGACCTTGGGCATTTAGTCATTTCAAGTAACTACTGGATCCTCACTCTTCTCCCCCAGCATGGGCACTGTTGGTGCTGCTGTCCAAAATTTCTGTTCTATCATGGATGTATTACTTCAACCTGTAGACAGGTACTTATCTAGTGTCTCCTGTGGGTCAAGCAAAGTGCTAGGGATTGGGGAGATAAAGATGAATAGCCTCAGTAGATCCTCTTGTTATTACCCTAAACTGATTACTACCATGTTCAGGGATTTAAAAAATTGAACATGTGACTTTTTACATAGGAAAGTACCACTGTCACGGCAATGTTCAGCTGTGGGGGTGAATGACTCTGAACTGCCCACCCTTTCAGTGAGCACCCCTCCTCCATGACCTAGCCAAGGATTAGAACAGACATCACTGAGCATTGCTACCAAACCATTATTTGGTTATCACAGTGTACTTAGGCTCTATGGCTATAAAAAGTCCAGAGAGCCTAATTACAGCTCCTTCAGCCTGGATCTCCCAGTTCCAGACGTTGAAAGCCAAGTAAGTGTCTGCTTACTGTAGAGGCCCCAATTTTCTTGGAGGGGTGAATAAACTTGGAAGGAAGGAAGGAAAGTGAAATCTTCAGCACGAACATAGTAGGAGAGGCGGAAGAGGCAGGCAGGCTATTCCTTGCGGAATCAGAGAAGGCCTGGACGGGGTCTGGCGAGGCAGCTTGGGTATAACGTCACCAAGACACTGCTGCAGGGCCGAGGTTCAGAGTAGAGAGGAGACAGTGGGGGACAGCCACTTTGCTGAAAGAAGAAAGTGGGGGGAAGGGCGAAGAGGCGGGCCTGGGATCTCCCAGCCAATCAGAAAGGTCTGGGGTGGGGTCTGCTCTGTGATTTATAATTTCAGGGTTCCGCGCGGGAACACTAACCTCGTCCTGAGTGCGTAGAGGCGTTGGTCTAGCTGTAGGTCTTTCACCGGTTTTCAAGCCTTTAGGTGAGGACGTGTGGCCCCCCGGAGCCAGAAGACTATGGGGACAGGAGGGTGCAGCAGCTGCGCGGCGGGAGGTGTCGGTCTTTCGGTAACTGGAGGGGCCAGGTTGGAGCTGGCGTTTTGTAACTCAGCCTCCTGGAGAGTCCGCGCCTTTGTCTTCTGTGGCGCCGCCTTCTGCGCGTTGCCAAGTCCTCCCCAGGTAGGTCCTTGGAAGGCCCGAGGGGGCGACCGCTATGGCTGCAAGGCCACAGGAGGGGAGAGGGGCGGGTCCGCTGTGGCTGCAGGCCGAGCCCGAGAGGTGGAGGAGTTTGGGGGCTCCCTGGAATGGGCCATCTGGGGCTGGCACTTCGAGCCCTCTCCTCCTGTGACCAAAAGGTAAGCTGCGCGCCTGACAAGGATGATAGTTATTTTAAAATGTAAGAAAACTTTTCCTGACAAAATGCCCCACGCGCCCAGCCCTTTATGATTTGTTAGCCCCTCTTTCCCTACCTCTGGAGATTGGCGTCTGGCCAGTCGTCAAAGGAGGGTTTTAGGGTGACGTCGACGGAAGGGAGGCATGTTCAGGACTTCTTGCTGCTTGGGGGCCTCTCCATTCTACTCTGGGCACTAGACGTGCCTTACCCCACCAGGGTGGGGCCAGGCACATGCTTGAGAGCTCTATTTTCAGGTCGCTGGGGTCTCCTGTTGTCTCTTACCGTACAAAACCAGAATGGTCACAGGGCATCTCATCTCCTAACCTCTCCCTTTGCAGAAAAAACATGGTGAAATAAAAATCAATTCTATTTGTTTACCCCATTCTGCTGAAGGCCTTGGTATGATCCTAATCAGCTGTGCCTTCTTACAACATTTACAAACCAGTGTCATAAGGACCTATTATGAAATCGAATCCCTTCCCTCTTTTATTGTGGCTCCTTAATTTACTGTCTTGGGGAAGATAAAATGGTAAGAAACTAGTACGACTTATAACACCCTTTTTTTTTATGTGCTGTTCCTATCCCTTAAGAAAAGTGCCCCCAACGCCTGGGTGGCTCAGTCGGTTGAGCGTCCGACTTCGGCTCAGGTCATGATCTCGCGGTCCGTGAGTTCGAGCCCCGCGTCGGGCTCTGGGCTGATGGCTCAGAGCCTGGAGCCTGCTTCCGATTCTGTGTCTCCCTCTCTCTCTGCCCCTCCCCCGTTCATGCTCTGTCTCTCTCTCTGTCTCAAAAATAAATAAATGCTTAAAAAAAAAAAAAAAAAAGAAAAGTGCCCCCAAAAGTAATTAACTGGAAAGTGAAGACACTCAAATAGTGCTATCTCCTGGTATAAATTCATCAGCTGGTTAAACTTAATCCTTAATTTTTCTTCTATCCCTATCTGCTCAAGTGTTTTATCACCTCCATTTTACCTTTGCTGTGATTTTAAGACTCAGATATATTGACTCCAGTTTCTAGAGCATCTTGGTTTCTATGCATCTTGATTCAATGGCATTTATTACTGATCAGAAGGAGGGTAATGACGTGGAATAAAAAGTATTCTCATAAAAACACGACTCTTCTAAGATCTGCTCATTTCCTGTTGAAAATCTGCAGGTAAAATACACATTAATATTAAATGCGAGAATTTTGGCTGTCATTCCTTAGTCTGATAATAGTTCTACCGGATAGGTTTGTTAAGTGTTTCTTTTTTTCAGTCTTTCTTTTGGTCAAGAGGGGTGATAAGCCAGACTTATCTGAAGTGGAGAAGTTTGACAGGTCAAAACTGAAGAAAACTAACACTAAAGAAAAAAATACTCTTCCCTCAAAGGAAAGCAAGTCATGGGGGCTTTGTAGTTGAAACAAACAATGGTAAAAGTTGATAGGGTCAGTACATAAACTCTTCTAGTAAATTTTGCCACAAAGTAAGCAATAATTAAAGTACCAATGTATTGGGCACCTGGGTGGCTCAGTTGGTTAAGTGTCCAACTCTTGGTTTTGGCTCAGGTCATGATCTTACGGTTTATGAGTTCAAGCCCCACATTGGGCTTAGCGCTGCTGGTATGGAACCTGCTTGGGATTCTCTCTCTCTCTCTCTCTCTCTCTCTCTCTCTCTCTCTCTCAAATAAATAAACTTAAAAAAATAAAGTACCAATGTATTTAATGCAACTCCTAAAAATATGAAATCGTTGCTTCTTCCCTGGTTTATATAAACAGTTCTCACAAAATAGACCCTAATAGTAATGGGAGAATTTTTATAAAAAAAACTGGTTGTTTTGTTGAAAAATTACTAAAGGCCACATTATAACCAATCTTAGAATATTAGATTCAGTATTAGAAACATCTTAGTTTTGTCTGATTTTTGGTTATTTGTCATTTTTATGCATCTAACAATTGGGTTTGTGATCTCATCCCTAAAGAGCCATATAAACTTTGTGGCTTTGTCTTTCTCTACCTGATGACAAGATGAGGTGGGAGAACAAGTTTAGTTCTTGGGTATACTCAAGTCTTCCAGGGATCAGTGGATCAATTTTGGCCTCCTGATTTACAACCTTCTGGAGAAACTCCAAGTCAAGGGGCACATTTTTTCAGGTCAGCATTTGAAAGTTCCAAAGTTAGTCAAAATTGTGTGAAATGGTATAATTTTCTTTTTTTTTAATTTTTAAAAACATTTATTTATTTTTGAGAGACAGAAACAGAGCATGAGCTGGGGAGGGGCAGAGAGAGGGAGACACAGAATCCAAAGCAGGCTACAGGCTCTGAGCTATCAGCACAGAGCTGATGCGAGGCCTGAAACCACAAATCGTGAGATCATGACCTGAGCCAAAGTTGGACGCTTAAATGACTGAGCCACCCAGGTGCCCCTGAAATGGTATAACATTCTAATTGTATAGGGATAGATAAATCTTAATAAAATGCTTCACTTCCCCTTTAGTCTTAAAATAATCTGTGCAAATATGCAAAAATGGCAACAGCATAAATCTACCTCTTAAATGGGAAAAAAAAAACCCACAGTTGATGTAGGCTCTATTGCACATTTAGGTGGTATACACACACACACACACACACACACACACACACACACACCTGAAAGCAGGTATGGCAGCCTTCAGTGACTTGGAAAAGTGCTTTTGGGGAAGAAACGGAACTTAATCTTAGGAAAATACCTTCCTAATTTTTTTTATATTTGTTTTTTTCCCCCAGCTATCCAGCAGGAGAAAGAGTGTGTTCAAACTTTGTAAAATGAGAATCTCCTCCCAAGAGCAGATTTAAACATTGCCTAAGTGTCTCAGTTTTGGGATTTTTTTTTTTGTAATCTATGTGCTTGTAGAGATTTTAAGCACCTTCTGATGTCTCATGTTATTTTTTATCTTTTGGCTTATTCACATGAGTCATATTTATAGATTCTCCAATAGTAAATCCTGCTAGCATTCCTGGAAGTAAATCCCCTCCTCCTGGATGTCTTTTCCTAGACACTATTTGGGTCATTTGCTGTGCTTATTCCTGTGCAGAGTCAGCAACAAACTAGAGCTCAGATTTCTCATGACTTCTGCATCTTTGGCCACTTGCTTTTTTTCAACTGTCGCCAAAGTCTGACTGTGTCCTGGGGGCTTCAATTTCCCAGAAGCAGTTTGGACCCAAGGCTTAGTTGGGCTCCATCTTCAGAAAGAACCTGTACTGTGATATAAGGCAAACCAGGGGCCAGTGGAGTGGGCTTGACCCCTAAATTAGGCTTTCCTCCAACTGTTTATGTCTGGGTGTCCAGCTCTCCATTCCCCTCATATGTGAGGCACAGCTGTGCTGGAGAGAGCCAGTTGTGCTCAACCTTGTCTGCCCCCAAGTAAGACAAGTTCTGCATTCTGGGCATTCCTCCATGTCTTCCTTGACCACTCCTGCCCCAACAAGCTGGATTGTACTTGGAATCCCCTGAAAATCACATTGCTAGCTTGTTTATTCCTTGTTTTCTCCTCAAGGACAGGGTGGCTACTCCTCCCAGAAGGTCTGACTCCACCCTCACCCAGAAGATCATTGTCCAGCATGTGTGTCAGGGTTGCAAAAGGACTTGATGTGTGAGGCTTCTTTGTTTCTTCATAGGTGATGTGACCATATAATTTCTTGTCCAACTAATGCAGATGGTTTTGAGGGTAAAAGCATAATTATGCTGGGACAACAGGCAAAATCAGTACATGTGGACAACCTTCTAGGGTAAAGGTCTGGGGATAGAATGAGGAAATCTCTTGGGGCTTAGGGATTTGCAGAGCACAAAGGTTAGTGGGAAAATGAGAGTGCATCACCTTTTCCATAATTTGTTCTCTTCGAAGTTCTGGTGCCTTTGTTTTCTGAGGACAAGTAGTGTCGCTAGGCTGCATTGACAGGGAAAGAGACAACACGGTCAGAGCATCTATTTGGATCCTATAACTGCTGTGAGCTAGAGGGACTAGGCTCTACAGCAAGAGTGATTAAGGGCACACGTTTTGGAGTCAGATTAGACCTGGGTTCAAACCGCAGCTGTGACTCTGTGGTGTCATGGGTAAGTGACTTTACATCTTTGAACTTCAGTTTCTTCCTCTGGACGATAGGGTCTACAAGATTGTTGTGAGGATTCAGTGAGATAATGCAGACAGAGTGGTCAATGAATGGTGCCTATACTTAGTCTCAGTTCAGAGATTCATACCCTCAGGCAGTTGGAAGGATGGGGGTGAGATTTGGTGCCAGACAGCTGTATGGACTTGCTTTCCTGGCTACCTTGGCCCCATCTGTTTGCTTAACACTGACGGTGAGATAAGGGAGGATGGCTTTTCCTTCCTGAGCCTCACTTAGTAAAGTTACAGAGATAATGCTGCTCTGAGTTGTGATGGGAAGTTGCTAGGGAGCAATTGGAAAATGCCTTGTTAACTTGTTGACTTTGGGCATTGCCGAATCAGGGTTTTGATGGCAAGATGTTCTTCCTTTCTCCCACTCACCCTCACCCTCTCACCCTCTCTTTATCCAAATCCCACTCACCTTACAAGTCTTATCTCAGATCCTACCTCCTCTGTGAAGATGGCCTGACCATCCCAGCCTACAGGCACTTCTCCCTCCCTGAGCCTCAGGACCTCCACCTGTAAAATGGGTATATTCTTTATAATGTTCCTACATAAGAGCCATGATTAGGATTGAAATGAGAGAATAGATGTAGTATGCCAGGTACAGTGTCTGGTAAAGGCCTATGGTGAGTTCCCTGCCTCTTTCTCTTCTTACTCGCTGAACCCCCCACAATACATGCATCCTGGTCTTGACTAAATGCAGCCTTCTATTGGTAGTCATTTGGGAGTGTGCCTGTGCTAGCTCTCTATTCAATTGTAATGTCACAAAAGTTAGGGGCCATATCTTATCTTTTCTCACCTTCTAGTATTCAGCACTACACAAATAGCCATAATAAACATTCTTTAAATAAAAAAAATGAACTCTATAAGATTCTATGTGGCAGGCACACTTCTGTATATATTATACACACATGTGTGGTATTTTTCCTTTGCCCCCATATTTTCCTTCCAGGACAGGTAGGCATAATTCTTTCTGTTGAAGAGAGTGAGGCTTAGAGTGATTGAGTTATCTACTACCCAAGCTCACATATCTAGCGAGTAACCTAGCCAGGAATCAAATCCAGTTTTGGCTCCTATGCTACATTAAGTTTCCAATGAATGCCTGTAAATGGGTGGTTGGGAGGATGGACAGAAGTAGAGACCAGAATAGGAGTGCATGCACCTTTACTTTTACTTAGTAGAGGGAGGCCTGCTTGAGAAAAACCTATAGGTAATAAAGATATAGTATTCAGAGGGTCCCCAAGCCTAGGTAAGGTACCTCTTGGATAGAAAAAAAGAAGTGGGGAGAAGTGATGGGTCAAGATAAACCATACAGAATTCCATGGTGGCTCCAAGATCCCAAAATCTAGCAGTGAGGAGGTGAATAAACACATGTCAAATGAGTCTCTTTTGAAGAGGCTTATTAACCTAGAAACTTTTGCATTTCCTTGGAGTCAAGGTTGAGCATTTCACTCCAGGAGAATACCAAGCATGGGATCTATGATCAGGTATGGAAGTAAGCTCTGCTCTGCTCTGGCATCAGAAAAAAGTGGAAGAGATTGGCTATTTAATTCAGCAGACCTCAAATGTGGTAGGACTTCAGACTGACCTGGGAACCCATGGCTATGACCTCACACAGTAGACTAGAAGGCTGGTAATCGGAGGCCAAAACACAGTGCCTAAACCGCCAGCCCCAGGCCTGAGAACTTCAGGCTCATGGGACTGTGCTCAGTGAGGCTTCACCTGGATCCAGTAGAGCTAGGCCTCCTACACGTGAACGCTTCAGGGCTCCACGAGCTGTCTCTTTTGGTCCCTTCAGATTTTGCAGAGCCCTTACTCAGGTCAAAGGGAAAAACCCTTCCCTGGTTGAGCCCCAGGGCTTTCAGCTCTACCCCTGCACTGGGTCCCAGGGATTAGGATTCGGGAAGCCTCAGCGAGGGAGAGCGGGATATCCAGGCTCTGCCCCTGCCTCAACTGGCCTGCCACAGCAGCATCCAACTACGCTACATGCTTCTATCCATAGGACCCTTCCGCCTGCCACTTCCCCCAACCCTATTCAGGGAAGGAGCAAGAAGGTAGTCTGGGTGTTAGGTGGAACAGATGTCTAATCCTGGCTTACCTGCTTCCTGAACTGTGTAAGCATGGCAATTGACTCAATTTTGTAGTCACAGGTTGATTCTTTGTTTATCAGGGGTATAAGCAGTATGTACTTCATAGGGTTTCAGAGATGATTAAGGGGGTATTGTGTGCCCCCCAAATTCCCAGGAGGGGGGAAAATCCACTCTCAGAAGTGCAATAAAACTGTCAAATCTGTGGGAAATCATCTAGCGATTGTCCAGCTTAACTTGGACTACTGTTTGCTGTTGTTCTCTGTGACATAATAAAAAGGGGAAACTGTTAAGGTGGGGGGAAAAGGAAAACCTGGAATCGCCACTTTCGAGTAATTTTCAGTTCTCCACAATATTTTATCCATGCTATCCTCAAAAAGGGTCAGAAAATCTCATGTTAGGGTTTACAGCACAGCCTGCATTTATCTATTCAACAAACATTTGCTGTGTACATACTACGTCAGGCACCACTAGGTGCTGAGAATTCCAGATGAATAAGCTGAGAGCCCATAAACTGGTAAGAATCTAGAGGGGGGCAGATACTTTGGTCAAATATTTATAATATATTAAATGCTGTGACAGAGATGTGCCCAGGTTTTTTTGGGAGCCCAGGGGAGAGGCATTGGACCCAGACCAGGGGCTAGTCAGGAAACTCATTCTGGAAGAGGGGAGGTGTAAGGTATGTGGGTTTTGTAGTGTATTTCATGTTTCACATCATATTTTGTTTGTTGTTTGTTGTGAGTCCTGTTTTCAGAGTGAGGAGGCAAAAGGAAAAGGAGACATCTCAAGTGGCAGAAACAGCAGGAGGCTGGGGAACTAGGGCGACCAACTGTCTCAGCCTGCCAGGTATTGTGGTGCTTCCTAGGATGCAGGACTCTCAGGTTTAATACCAGGTCAGTCCCATGTTGCCTATGACTGAGGGGCTCCCATGAGGTGGGACTGTCCGTGCTGAGATCAGAAAGGCCCTAGGCAAACCAGGAGGAATTGGTCATCCTGTGCAAGAACTGCAAGTAGTTTGGCATCTCTGGAACTTCAAATGCAAGGCTGGAAGTGGTGTCAGATGAGATTGGGGGGAAAAACAGGGACCAGATCATGAAGGGCTTGGTGTGTCATATTAAGGAAATAGTACCTTGTCCTCTAGACAATGGGGAGACTTACAGGGTTTTAAGCAGGGAAGTGACAGGCTGTCGGGTTTGTGTTTTAGTTACATCATCTGGTAGTAGTACAGAGGCTGGATTTGAAAGGGCCAGGACTGGAAGCAGGAAGTGGTTGCCTTAATCTGCGCCCCCCACACCCCCCCTCCCACCTACCAAGGTGATGGTGATGAAGGCCTGGTAAGAAGCAGCAGGGATGGAGTGAAGAGGAGAGATTTCGGGACCACTTGAGGAGTAAAACTGGAAGTGTGACTAACTGGACGTGGGGAAATAAAAACAGCAGAGTTGACAATGATCACCCCAATTTAGAAAAACTTTACACATATTTTGGATAAATGAAAATATAGAAAGGAAAATAGAACTGAGCATCCACCTACCTACCACCGAGCTTAAGGAATAAAACATGACAGATACCAGTGAACCTGCATGTACCCCTCCCGCATACCCCTCTTTGACCCCCAGAAGTAGCCCCTATCATTAAATTGATGTTTCTCATTTCCATGAATTTCTACTACAGAGATATTAATTCCTGAACAACATACACTGATAGCATTGTCCTGCATGTTTCCAATCTATATAAGTTATATCGATGATGTAAGTACTCTTCTGTAACATGCTGTTTTCTCTCACTGCTGTGTGGGAGATGTAGCCACAAAGATATCAATAGCTCTTATCAAATAAGTGATTATTTGTGTTGCTGAATAGCACTCCACTGTATGAATATATCACACCTTTCTCATCCATCTTAATGTTGATGGCCATTAGATGGTTTCTAAATTTTTGGTTAACAAATACAACGCGGCTGGGGTACCTGGGTGGCTCAGTTGGTTGGGCGTCCGACTTCGGCTCAGGTCATGATCTCGGGGTTCCGGACTTTGAGCCCTATGTCAGGCTCTGTGCTGACAGCTCAGAGCCTGGAGCCTGCTTCAGATTCTGTCTCCCTCTCTCCCTGCCCCTCCCCCACTCGTGTGCATGCTCTCTCTCTCTCTCTCTCTCTCTCTCTCTCAAAACTAAATAAACATTAAAAATACAATAAATGCAGTGCTGCTAAGAACACTCTCATACACATCTCCCTGTGCTCAGGCCTCTAGTTTGGGTGTCTAGGAGTGGAAGTGTATGCATCTTCTGCACATTAATCAACATTGCCAGATTGTTCTCCAAAGAAATCAGACCACCTTGCACTCCTATTAGCGATGCATACGATGTCCCCATTGCTGTATCTCCTCACCAACATTTGGGGTGATCAGTCTTTTTATTCCTTGTGTCTCTGATGCTGGGAAATATATCTCATTGTGGTTTTAGTATAGGCAATTCTCAGCCTCCTTTTAAGATAATGCCCTTCCTGTGTAATTGTTTTTGTACATGTATGCCTACTCTTTTATAAAACACATGGTCAAGCCTTCCTAATGTTAATAAGCACTTGAGGCCATATGATCCCCTCTAAATGGTCCTTACCCTTCACCGCTATTGGAACTGTTTCACAGAGTCACTGTTGTTTTTACATACCCATGTTTTACGGACCTATGTTTTCATTGCCCTTCAGTTTTAGTCTGATGTGTCCAGGTGTGTGTCCTGAATCTAGGGAACCATGGGTCTCCTCCCTTCTGGAAAATTACCAGCTATTTCCTCTTTGGATATTATTCTTCTGCAATTTGCCCAGTATCTCCTTCAGAAATCCCCATGAGATGTACTTTTCATGTATTTTTGGTCCATGCCTTATGTCTCTTTACCTTTCTCTTATCTTTCCTTTCTCTTTGTCTCTCTTGGAGGCATTCTCCATAATTCCTTTTCTCTCTCTTCCCATACACTAATTTTCTTTTTTATTTATTTATTTATTTATTTATTTATTTATTTATTTTTTAATATATGAAACTTACTGTCAAATTGGTTTCCATACAACACCCAGTGCTCATCCCAAAAGGTGCCCTCCTCAATACCCATCACCCACCCTGCCCTCCCTCCCACCCCCCATCAACCCTCAGTTTGTTCTCAGTTTCCAACAGTCTCTTATGCTTTGGCTCTCTCCCACTCTAACCTCTTTTTTTTTTTTCCCTTCCCCTCCCCCATGGGTTTCTGTTACGTTTCTCAGGATCCACATAAGAGTGAAACCATATGGTATCTGTCTTTCTCTGTATGGCTTATTTCACTTAGCATCACACTCTCCAGTTCCATCCACGTTGCTACAAAAGGCCATATTTCATTTTTTCTCATTGCCACGTAGTATTCCATTGTGTATATAAACCACAATTTCTTTATCCATTCATCAGTTGATGGACATTTAGGCTCTTTCCATAATTTGGCTATTGTTGAGAGTGCTGCTATAAACATTGGGGTACAAGTGCCCCTATGCATCAGTACTCCTGTATCCCTTGGATAAATTCCTAGCAGTGCTATTGCTGGGTCATAGGGTAGGTCTATTTTTAATTTTCTGAGGAACCTCCACACTGCTTTCCAGAGCGGCTGCACCAATTTGCATTCCCACCAACAGTGCAAGAGGGTTCCCGTCTCTCCACATCCTCTCCAGCATCTATAGTCTCCTGATTTCTTCATTTTGGCCACTCTGACTAATTTTCTATTCTGGTGGGTCTAATCAGTTCTTTCAAAATGACATGAACCTTTTCTTCTAGTGGTTCTGTTTTTCACTTTCAGATATTTTACTTGACTATTTGTGAGATTTGGTTACTGCTTCCTTAGGATTGTTTATATCCACTCCTTTACTCAAACATGTTGAACACTTTGTAAATAGTATGCACCTGGCAGTAAGTCTTTGGAAGTGTACACGTTTAGTTTGTTTGTTTGTTTTAAATTATGAGGATGTTAGAGAGGGCTTTGTCTGTGGGAACCTTCTTTTTAAATTGTTTGTAATAAAAAAAAAAATAAATAAATTGTTTGTAATGTTTATTTATTATTGAGAGAGAGAAAGAGATAGAGTGCGAGCAGGGAGGGGCAGAGAGAGAGGGATACACAGAATCTGAAGCAGGCTCCAGGCTCCGAGCTGTCAGCACAGAGTCTGACGCGGGGCTCAAACTCACGAACCATGAGATCATGACCTAAGCTGATGTCGGACACTTAACCAACTGAGCCACTCAGATGCCCCTGTGGCAACATTCTTAAAGCCTCACTTAAGGGTGAGCTCCTCCAGAAAGGATCTGACTTGCATTTTTACCCCATGTCTGGGATTCTGCTAGAATTCACTGAGCCATACTGATAGTGTTCGTTGGAACTCCAAAACCACATGAAGGCAGAATTGTAATTTCAAATTCTCATAGGAGACTTCCTGCCCCTCATCCAGACCCAGAGCCAAGAGATACAAATTTCCTTGTCATCTCCCTGTCCCTGTAGTAAAAAAGGGCAACTTTCTGCTGAGACCCTTGTTTATCAAGTGTCAGGGATTGAGACAAAGGTCTCAGTTGTCTATTCATCTCTGGCTCTTTTCCAGCTCATCCAAGCAGTTAAAATAATGTTTATGATATTTTTTTCAAATATTTGTGTCTCTTTGGAATGGGAGCATTTTCACTAATCTCTTCCAAATAGTGTCCAAATAAAAAGTGTTAGTGACCCTTAAAGGTATAAATCAGTAAGCCAGACTAGGGTCACTCAGTGATAGATGATGTCTCAGCTACTCTGCAAAGTTTGAGTCAACTTGTGCTCTTATGCCTATAGCCCTGGAGGGACTGGTTAGAGGGATGGCTCAGCTGAGCCTCTGTCCCACTCTATAGAGTCTCATAGTGTCTCCATACAGTATTTCCAGCAGGATAAGCAAACTTTCTATATGGCAGGTCACAGCTTTCAACAAACAAGGCAGAAGACACTTTTCCTCTTAAAGATTAGATCCACAATTGGCATAGCATCACTTCCACCATGTTTCATTAGCCAAAGCAATCACACACCTGCCCAGAGTCAAGACCGTGGGGAAAAAGACAGGACTTCTCAATGGCAAGGGTGTCACGGACTGAGGAGCCTTCTTGAACTTGACGTATAGTGCCATAAAACACACATTTCCCGAGATGCTGCTGGGTGTCACACATGGGGTGTGTCCATACAACAAAGTCTTTGGTTCTCTGGTCCAGAGTGGTAAACTCTAGAATTGTTTTCCACTTTTCTTGCCCTAGTAGAATGACCTGGCCCATGTAGTGGATCCCTCCAATCCAAAGCAATGCCATGGTGCCATTTAGGAATCCCCTAAAACCTGACACTTGATTGTAATCGATCCCTCTCCATATGCCTACAAAAGTTCATATCCAAAGAGTCATAAATAAGGCAGATTTGAAGCCACAGAAAGACTTTAGGGAGAGGAGGGGGAAGCACAAGCAGCCCCATACATAAGCCATCCCAACCTTTTGGAGTTTGTTCAAGACAAGCACTTGCTTACAAATTTCTATTTGAATTAATTACACAATGGAGATTGAGGTAGGTTGGAGTAATCAATGCTGCATTTCATGTTATATTTATGTATTTCCTGTCAAGCAGGTTCACCCAGAGAAGAATGGTTCCTGTGCACCTCTGATGGGCTCAAACATTCAAAGGCCTTTTACACATCTGATGGACCAGACACGAGAGTGAGATTCAAGAGATCAACCAGGGTCCTGGTGTCACATATAGCCCAGTTGCTATGTGATCTTGGGTAAGGCCATTCACTTTTCTGGGAAGATCCCACTGGGGAAATAACTCTGAGTTCCTAGAAGAGATAGAATTCACTAAGCCAGTCCAATTATTCTAACAAGCACAATAACTAGGCATACTATTCATTGCTAAAACAAAATTCCCAGATCTATATGACAAAAATACCTAGTCAAGTATCAAGTCCACCCATAGTCCTCTGGTCCCTGCCTCGCTATGACCCTCAAGGGCTGCCCACCAGTACCTCTTGTAGTAAGATCTTGGAAACAGAGGTAGTTAAGTTATGGACAGGTTTCAGGATGTTATGTTGGAGAAGAATCATGGGTTACATCAGAGGCTGTGAGGGACAAGACTGGTCATGTCACAACCCTCAGATGATTGCTAGACAGTGTGGCAGAGACTACATTGATGACCATGTGGAGATGAGCCCTAGTGCTCTTTTGTTCTACTAATGTCCTCCTCATAGATCAACTCAAACCCACCTGTGATTCTGGATTGGTTTTGAAAGTACCTCATAATAATAACAAAGTGTAAATGGCCACTTTTTCAAGCTTTCTCCTCCCCTCCCAACACTCATTCTGCTCTTATCCAGGAGTGACAGGTCAAGATCAAAGAGGAGGAGGGCTATGATGGGCCCAGAATTAGGAGTAACCCCATTTTATCTGTCCAGGTCTAGGTAACTGAGTTTTCATCCTGCCGGTTTATGTGGTGGGTTTTGTACCCAGGCTCATGCACTGGAGGTAAAAACAAACAAACAAAACATAACAAAACCAAAAAACAAAAATGGAAACAAATGAAAACACACACAAAAAACAATTAATTCAAATTCAGACAGCTTCAGGAAAATGATGGGGAGGTGCCAATCACCTTATGTCTTTTAATTCAATACCATTGTGCTCTTAATCTGATGGAGAAGACAGGAGACACGTGTGCCTTAGTCCTGCAAACAGCCTTAAATCACTATAATTAAAAGCAAACAAAAGGTAACAATTTAAAAAGCTAGTAACAGACAAAGAAACACACCAATTTACTCTCCAATTTCCAAGGATGAACACCAGGAAGTCTATTGTGGGCTCATCTCAGTCCACCTCCTCAAATTTTAGGTCAATGGATGCAGGTAAGGGGCTGCAAGTTGTTCGTTAGCTCAGAGGAGAGTAAGCCTTGGCTACTGTCATTGGAAGCTTCCATCATTCTAATGATGCATAACTGCAGGTCATGAAGGCCTACCTTCCAAAAACAAAGGATAATAGCCTGGAAAAGAAAAGAATCAGATAAATATGAACTAGTTATAAGAGTAACTTCAGTTTCTAGGGAGACTGAAATAGGTATTATTCTTTTTTTATCATTTTGATTTAGCTACTTCTGTACTGTGTTTGTATCCTCAGTCATGTACTTAGATGAATTCCTTAACAGGTGACAAGTTGAAAAATGTGTTTGGGTATGTTTGTTCTATTAATACCGTTAATACCATTTTCCCCATTTTTGTGCTTATAATTTATTACAACAGTAAAGTTAGTTTCTTTAGTTTGTCTTTTCAGTAAAATGCATCATTAGATTATGATTGCTCATTTAGACCCTTTGATTCCCATTCACCACTGAGCCTATAATCAAATGTATGCATTCCTCCTTCTGGGCTTCAACATCCAACTTCATTTTTCTTCTTCCTCTCCTAGATTTCAGGTGTGTCAGTCACACTTACACCTCATGTCTTCACCCCATGGCCTAATTAGGATCCATTTTTTAGCTTTTTCACCAACAATCCTACTTGCTTTCTGATTTTATAAATGCAAAACACAATAAAAGTATCCTAGTGGCTTAGATTTCCTAAAATGACTTCTCACATATTACAATACTCAGGAGACTAGTGTGCAAGAATAGCTGCAGTAGGAAAAATGTGCATGCCATATAGAAAAACACTGGCATTTTGAAACAGCATTCATTAGCATGATAGAAATTAAAAGATTAAGAGAAATGCATTTTGTTCCAACTGCTCCACAGTTCTTAGTCTGAAAAGGTGCATAGGTCTGAAAAGAGCCTTCAGTTTCCAAAAAATTTTTTCAGACCTGGAAGATTATCTCAAGGCACCACCTAAAGTGATTTTCTTGCAGTTAATTTCATAGTAGATTTTCTGGGTTTCCTAAGGCAGCCTATCCTTCTTTAAAAAAAATCCTCGGGGCCACTTGGCAGCTCAGTCAGTTAAGCATCTGACTTCAGCTCAGGTCACGATCTCACAGCTCATGAGTTCAAGTCCCGCATTGGGCTCTGTGCTGACAGCTCAGAGCCTGGAGCCTGCTTCCGATTCTGTGCCTCCCTCTCTCTCTGCCCCTCTCCTGCTCACGCTCTGTCTCTCTCAAAAATAAATGAACATTAAATTTTTTTTTAAAATCCTTTCATAAGATTTTTCTAGTATTCCAGAATAATATCAAGTACTAATTCTGACGGGGGAGGGGTCATTTGTCCTGAACCCTGACTCTACTAATCCCTTGAAGTGCTCTGGAGGTAATGCCTCATTAGAGTTCTTCTACATTTGACCAAACAATTCAGGGAATCTCTTGAGTATTCTGCACTGCCCCCCTCTCCATTCTTTCTCTTAAGCAAGTGGGGCTCTGCAAAAGGTGAAATTGTCTTTGAGTTCAATCTCTCCTGGCAGGGTCCAATCTCTCTTCTGCTGGGTTCAAGAAAAGTTTTATCTTTTCTAGTTTATCCATCTTTGGTCTCATATGATGGAGAATGAGAATCCTTACAGGTTTCTAGATCTAATAAAAAAATTCCAATTATTTTCAAATTGCAAACGTACACTTAGCAATATTGGTCTAATATTAGGCTTTAAAACACACTATAATAAATTTCAGAAGGTTGAAATCACAGTGTATATTCTCTCAAGACAGACATAAGAATCTAGAAATCAGTTGTTTATAACGCAACTAGAAAATATCCAGCTGCTTTGAAATGAAGCAATGAGTGTATAGCAAAGCAAACAAGCAAAAATCCATAGACCTAGGGAAAAAAAGAAAATAAAAAAAAATTACCTAACAATAATATTAACATTGAAATCACTGGAGAAAGAAAAGGATTCATCTTGGTTCAGTTAATTGGTCACTACTGTCTTCTTAATTTTTGGAAAGGGCAAGAGATTTTTCCACTAGCAGGTCCAGATTCATGTCTTTAATCACCATGATTATAAATAACTCCAGGCAAATAATCACACACTGTTTCTCTCCAATCTCCATGCTGACTATCACTAGAAAGTTTGTGCATTATTCACAACCTCCCCAGTCTTGGGGTCAATGGCTCTAGTCAGGGGCTACAGGTCTCCCATCGGCTGAGCCAGTGAGGATTTGAGGCCATTGGCTGCACTCATTAGAGGATCCAATCATCCATACCTAATTGCATGTCACTAAGGTTTTTGTTTTTTAAAATAAGATTTGGCATGAAGAGATAAATATCAGACAAATCTGACTGAATTCAGAGAGTAATCTCAGATACCAAGGAGTTTATATGTGAATTGCTTCCTATGTGATTTAGCTATTTCTTTAAACTGTGTTTTGTGTCCTCCTATATATGTGCCAATGAATGCCAAATGAGGGATTAGTTGCAAATGGGAAATGCTTGTTTATCTGCTTCTGCATTGTATCTGTTGTCATATCACACATAAAGAAACCCTGGCTGATTTCACTATATGTTCTTGGAAGAATGAGAGTGAAAGGGCTTCAAAAATGTATTACTAAAATAGATTTGACCTTACAGATAACTGTAAATGCAGCTCTGGTAAAATAACTGGCAGAAATGACACTTTAGGCATGCAAATGAATGCAATATGGTTAACATAAAACAATGGTTTTTGCTTGGAACAATTGCACTAAAAACATGCAATAAAGCAGATTTGATACATTTTTTAATGTTTCATGAATGATAAAAGTGTTTTAAGGATCAGCAGAATGGCACAGGTGCAAATGCTACACTACATGGCCCTTTGTAGAGAGCTCCAGGTCTTTTCCAGCCAAGCCAGGTGTCCCTGAAAAGAGCCATTGTTTTGCGATGTGGTCAGGTGGTCCTGAGGCAGACCATTTCATCTGGTGTACCTGATGACGGCCTTGGTGGCCTCGGACACCACCTGCTTGCCAAACTCCCTGAGCAGGAGCAGGCGCATGGCTCTCTGGATCTCCTTGGAGGTGATGGTGGAGTGCTTGGTGGAGTGGGCCAGGCGAGAGGCCACTCCGACGATGCGTTCCAAGATGTCGGTAAGGAGTGAAACCATGACGCTCATGGCCTCCTGCAAGAGGGCTAGGCCTTCCTGAGACTGCTTCAGAATTCTGGGGAAGTAGGTGGCAAAACTGGGAGAGCAGTAGCGGTGGTGGCAACATTGGCAGCAGTGGCGAAGGCGATAGCACTGGTGCCTTGGCTACTCCTGCTTCAGACTCTTGGGGTTGGCTGCCTTGGGCTCCTTGGAGCCCGGGCTTTCCCCAGAATAGGTGTCACTGCCAGGCTCAGCCACGTGGAGCGCACCTTCCAGACAGCTCAGAAGGAAGGGCAGTGGCTGTGGTTCCTGACATCACCCACATCCTCCATATCTGAATTGACAAAATGTAACGCAGGGAAGTGGGTCACAAGGGCAGGCTGAGTAACATGTGATTGTATAAGCTAGAGCTTGACATCGTATCATCCAATCAGAGTGCGAATCCAGTGCTCTCTACACTTCTTGTAACTTCCATCAGAAAAACTTTCAAACATTCCATTTCCAGGTAATATTGTATTTTACCTGCTGAATTTGAACACAAAACAGCCACAGATCCTGGGAGAGTCGTGTTTTTATTGGAATACCTTTTATTCTACATCACTACTCTATTTCTGATAGGCAGTAAGTGCCACTGGTGCAGGATGTACTAGAAATACAATGCTCTGGAATTAATGTGTCAGCCTCTTAAAATCACAGCAAGGTAAAGTAGAGATGATAAAAACACAGAAGCAGATAGAAGGGGTAGAATATAAGGGGTGGGTGACACAGTTAATGAAATTATAATGGTAGCTAGCACTACTTGAGGATCTTCACTTTCTATTCAATGACTTTTGTTGGCAGGTAGGAAGTAGCACACTGGAAAGACTGGCATAAATTAGACTAATTTCTTTCCATTTTTGTCTTTCCAAAGACTGCAGATTACAAGGCTCCAATTAAGAGAAGGAGGGATTTAATTTGGTCAGAACTAATTACCTGTCTCCTAATAGCTACATGTGGCATTGGTGTGTAAAAGCACTAAGAAAGGGCCAGCAGGATGGAATAAACCAGAGCTGAATCTTTATTTCCCCATGTTTTCCACTCAAAGCGAGAGATGAGGAGATGAAGCCAGGAGGTGAGTGGCTGTGGACCTGATGAAATGTCTGCTGCCCTGTGAAGCTTCAGGTTTGTCCCCAAGAGATAATAGAACATCCCAGAAATTCTCAAGCAGAGCTCTCATGTGCATTCCTGCCCACACCCTGGTGGGGTAAGACACATGTAGTACCCCGAGTAGAACAGAGAGATCCCCAAGCATCCAGAAGTCACCAACAAGCCTTCATCCTGTCATGGTCACTTGAATACCCTTTTTTGCCAAGCAATCAGATGCCAACCATCACAAGTGGTGAAACCAGTACTAACAAATCACAACATGGTTGGACCCAGAGGCCAGTTTGTCAGGATCAGTTTGCTTAGCTTTTCAAGTAACTACTATGATTGTCAGACTCTCAGTCTACCTCACAGGTGCTGCTGCAGGAGAGGAGAGGGAGAAGGGCCAACCCCTCAGGGCCAGTTCCTGGTGTCCACCAAACTCCTCCTTGTGGAACCTGCAGCTACCACAGATGAGACCCTCTGAAGATGTTCTCTCCTGCTCTGACTTTCTAGGCATAAGATCAACTAGTGGGATCTGGTATCTTGCAAAATAGAAGTGTCTGGTTGCTGCTCTCGGCGATACTATGAAATATTCTAGTCAGAAGAAAGGACAGCCAAAACATCAGTTCTTTGATGCCCCGAGAGGGAAACTTTGGAAAGACCTCACCCTAAGCACCAAAACTGTAGATAGACTTTGCAGCTTTGGCTTTATGAGAGAGTCTGCCTGCCATACCCCAAGGCCATACTTCCAGAGGAATGACTTTAGCCAATTTGGGGACATTTTTCTTACAACTCATAATGGACAGCTGTCCTGAGCTAAGCCATTATAGTAGCTCAAACAGGCACTCTCCCACATGGTCAGCAAGGTACCCTGACAAATGAAGCTATTGCTCTCCTGAGGGCCATCTGATCAAGGCCCTCAGGAGAAATGCAAACCCAGCCTCCAAACACAGCACACAAAGAAGTTAACTAGTCATACTGATTAAAACATTAAAGATATTTGGGTATGTATTAACTTGAAAAGTGTTTTCTTAAAGATACTGAGGTCCTAAACATTACCCACACAGTGGAATTGCTGAGCAAAAGTAAATGCTGATGGTTGAAAAATATAAAATTTACCCCAATTCTCCAAAAATCTGCAATAGAGAGAGAGGCGGGAAGAAAATTTTAAATGGAAGATATTTTAAAATTAAAAGCTTATTTTTTCAATAATCTCAGAAATGCCTGCAAACAACTACTTTGCAAGTATTCATGAAAATAATCAATTACAGAAGTTGAACCCCCCAAACAGAGTTAAGAAGCATCAAAGACATGCAAGCAATCGACCAGCTATTGTCCAAAAGGCAAGGCTTCCAAGGTGTGTTCTGTGAGAACCTTAAGGAACAGCAGATGCTATGACAATAAAAAGGAATCCTATTATGAAGGGGAAAATATCATTTTTATTACCAGAAAAAAGTTGATGGTAAAAGGTGTGAAGAAACCTTACTAAACAGATTTTGGAACACTCCCGTTTACAACGAGGATACAAAAGTGACACTTGAACTGTTAGTAATCAAACCTTCCCTTAGTTTGGTGAAAGATGCAAGGGACATGTCATTTTCTCTGAACTCCTATCATTAAGTAATCATGATTACAAAGAAGTTAGCACACAGACAAAAGGCAGGGCAAGGACCACACCAATTTCCTCCTCCAACTCCACAGAAATGTTCTTACTGGGTCATCCGCAGGGTCAACTTCCCAGTCTTTGGGCCAGTGGCCATGGCACAGGGGCTCCACACCCTCCATTGGCTGAGGCGGTGAAGAGTGGGATAGAGCTATTCTCATTGCACACTCCCATCATCCAAGTGATGCATACTTGTTAGTAGTTAGTTATGGCTTGTGTACTTGGATCATCAAAGTGGCTGTAATCATGACTACCACTGTTTTCATATAGGCACTGTTTGCCATTTACCCTTCTTGGCTAATTCACCCTATTACCATTTCGATTTGCATCCCAGATCATCTTCCATCTGCCTAAATTTCATTCCTGAGAAGTTCCTTTAATATGGTGTCACTTGGTGGAAACACTACGAGTCATGTGTTTTTCACAGGTGTCTGTATTTCAGAGTTAAGATCTTAAGTTAGCCGGCATTGAGATGGGGTTCAGTGTGCAGTCCATTTAATCAGGATTAATAGCTGAGGAAGGGACCAGACATATATTAATCGACTCTCATTGATCAGACCTTGGGCGTGGCCATCAGGACAAGTCCCTGAACTCAGTCAGGCAAGGCAGCTCTCTGTAGCTGAGGTAGTGACTGAATGGCTCTACCATTGGCTGAGGTCTTCCAATTGACTGCACACTAAGCAGCTGAAGCAGAGAGTCTGTCGTTGATGGACGTTCTGGTTGGTCAGTCTCCCTGCCCATCACAGCCTCATTATGAAATGATACTCTGGCCAGGTAGGCAACTATAGATTGACAGTTATTTTCTCTCAGCACTTGCTTTTGGCTTCCATATCCTGACAAAAAGACGGATGCTGTCACACTATTTGGTTTTTCGTTTGTAGGCCTTGTGCCCTTTTGTCTGTTCTTATGCTGTCTAGGCTTACATTGTCACTTTACTACAATGTGTTCACATGTGTTTCTTGAATACAGAATGTCATGACCTCTTTGAATATGGAGAAATTACCAGACATTCTCATTTGACTATCAGTTTTCCAAACTTCACCCATGTTTCTGCTTCTGGAATGCCTACGAGATATACTTAATAAGTACTTACTCCATTCCTTAAGTCTCTTTGCTTCACTTTCATCCAATTTCTCTCTTTATCTTACTAGGAGGCATTCTGTATTATTTCTTTTATCTGCTTCTGGAATGCCTACGAGATGTACTTAATAAGTACTTACTCCATTCCTTAAGTCTCTTTGCCTCACTTTCATCCTATTTCTCTCTTTATCTTACTAGGAGGTGTTCTGTATTATTTCTTTTACCTGTCTTCCATTTCACAATTCTCTATCCAACTGTGTCTCAGCCGTCGTGTACAATTTCTTTAATCTTTTGTTCTAGTGGTTATAATGGTCAACTCTAGAAAACTCATTTAGCACTTTGTTTGATAATTAGCTATATGTTTCCTATGTTTCATATGTCCTGTAATTTATATAAAAGTGTTAAACCCATTTATGTTTGGCATTTGGTAACAATTCTCTGAAGTTTTCCATTCTGGTCTCTTATTTGATTTTGCTGAGGGAGGCTTGCTTTTGGATGATGTGCATATATGAGAAGACTTTATCTGCAGGAATCTTGCAACAGCCTCCGAAAGTATTAAGCCCCTCCAGCTAAGGACTGGGAATAGAATTTCCCTTGGCATCTCCTTTTCCCAGTAGGAAAAAGTCAAGTTTTCATGAAGTTGTAGTTATTCAGGCACCACTTCATGCAAAACCAAGTATTAAATGTATTGGGTCTTATTTGGTCAGCCCATGTGTCTCTAGGTAAAAACAAATGAACAAACACAAAACGTGGAATGTTCAAATAGCCTGAGTTATAACACAAAGTCATGGTCAAGGGAAATCATTTTAGTACTATTATTTTGTACAAGTCTTCCCTTACTTGGTGAAAGTGGCAGGAGGTATGTCCACTCACAGGTCTGGATTCGTATCCTTCTCATTGTAATGAAAAGCATGCAGCTGATCAAACAAAGAAGCAAAGAGCAGGTAAAGTATAATACCAACTTCCTCCTCAATCTCAGAGGCTGAGTGCCCAGTAAGACTCTTACTGATTCACCCTGACACACCTGACTGCACATTGAGCCAATGGCTCTGAGTCAGCAGCTCCATGTCCCTGTTTGGCGAACTCACAATTGAGTGGGGCCTGTGCTGCTCTGACGGGATACTTCCATTATTCTCATGATGCTGATGTGCAAGTCAGGAAGGTTTGAGTTTTCCATAAGAAAAGGTTATATACTTCAAAGAAATAGGATCAGATAAATCTGAGCAGCTTAAAATAGTAACTCCTGTTACTAGGGAGCCTTCTATAGCTGTTCCTTCTTGAACTCTTTATTTAGAGACTTCTGTACTGAGCCTGGGTTTTCCCTTCTTTTTTTAAAATGAATTCTACAACAAGGCTAATATTGAATAAGTTTGAATGGGGTACAATTGACTCATTAATAATATTTTCACAGGGTTGTTGCTTATAACTTGTTACTTAAGCAAGAAAACTGTTTCCCTCAGTCAGCCTTACCATTAACCACACCTGTAGAAAACGAATGCTCACCAGATGCCCTTTTTCCTCAGTTCCCTTCTGAAGTGAACGATAAGATGTACTCACTTCCCCTTTCTGTCTTCAACATCAAAACCCATTTTTCCTTGGTCTACATAGGATTTCATATTGGTCACTTACCCTTTCACTCTATGTGGTGCACTTTCAATGTTGTTTTACTCATGCTCATGTGTTATTTGTACAATTGTAAATGAAAAAATTTTTTTTTTATTTTTGTAGATTATCCAGAATGGTCTCTTTCTTTGGATGAGAATGTTATCACACACAGGGGTGTTTACAGATTATTTTAAATGCACAAATGCCATTCTTAATAGATTGCTCAGATATTCACGCCTAAAGGTAATCTTAATTATTTTTTTCATAACTAATATGTATTTGACATAAAGACTACAATAACTTGAACTTTCAATCTCTCATCTGATTAGTTTTCTTGCCTTTCATTTAATATGAACTACAGTTCATCATATATATATATATATATATATATATATATATATATGAAATTTATTGTCAAATTGGTTTCCATACAACACCCAGTGTTCATCCCAACAGGTGCCCTCTTCAGTGCCCATCACCTACCCTCCCCTCCCTCCCACCCCCCCATCAACCCTCAGTTTGTTCTCAGTTTTTAAGAGTTTCTTATGCTTTGGCTCTCTCCCACTCTAACCTCATTCTTTTTCCTTCCCCTCCCCCATGGGTTTCTGTTAAGTTTCTCAGGATCCACATAAGAGTGAAGCCATATGGTATCTGTCTTTCTCTGTATGGCTTATTGCACTTAGCATCACACTCTCCAGTTCCATCCACGTTGCTACAAAGGGCCATATTTCATTCTTTCTCATTGCCATGTAGTACTCCATTGTGTATATAAACCACAATTTCTTTATCCATTCATCAGTTGTTGGACATTTATGCTTTTTCCACAATTTGGCTATTGTTGAGAGTGCTGCTATCAACATTGGGGTACAAGTGCCCCTATGCATCAGTACTCCTGTATCCCTTGGGTAAATTTCTAGCAGCGCTATTGCTGGGTCATAGGGTAGGTCTATTTTTAATTTTTTGAGGAACCTCTGCACTGTTTTCCAGAGTGGCTGCACCAGTTTGCATTCCCACCAACAGTGCAAGAGGGTTCCCGTTTCTCCACATCCTCTCCAGCATCTATAGTCTCCTGATTTGTTCATTTTGGCCACTCTGACTGGCATGAGGTGATATCTAAATGTGGTTTTGATTTGTATTTCCTTGATGAGGAGTGATGTTGAGCATCTTTTCATATGCCTGTTGGCCATCCGGATGTCTTCTTTAGAGAAGTGTCTATTCATGTTTTCTGCCCATTTCTTCACTGGGTTATTTGTTTTTCGGGTGTGGAGTTTGGTGAACTCTTTATAGATTTTGGATACTAGCCCTTTGTCCAATATGTCGTTTGCAAATATCTTTTCCCATTCCGTTGGTTGCCTTTTAGTTTTGTTGATTGTTTCCTTTGCTGTGCAGAAGCTTTTTATCTTCATGAGGTCCCAATAGTTCAATTTTGCTTTTAATTCCCTTGCCTTTGGGGATGTATCAAGTAAGAAATTGCTACGGCTGAGGTCAGAGAGGTCTTTTCCTGCTTTCTCCTCTAAGGTTTTGATGGTTTCCTGTCTCACATTCAGGTCCTTTATCCATTTTGAGTTTATTTTTGTGAATGGTGTAAGAAAGTGGTCTAATTTCATTCTTCTGCATGTTGCTGTCCAGTTCTCCCAGCACCATTTGTTAAAGAGACTGTCTTTTTTCCATTGGATGTTCTTTCCTGCTTGGTCAAAGATTAGTTGGCCATACTTTTGTGGGTCTACTTCTGGGGTTTTTATTCTATTCCATTGGTCTATGTGTCTGTTTTTGTGCCAATACCATGCTGTGTTGATGATTACAGCTTTGTAGTAGAGGCTAAAGTCTGGGATTGTGATGCCTCCTGCTTTGGTCTTCTTCAAAATTGCTTTGGCTATTCGGGACCTTCTGTGGTTCCATATGTATTTTAGGATTGCTTGTTCTAGCTTCGAGAAGAATGCTGGTGCAATTTTGATTGGGATTGCATTGAATGTGTAGATAGCTTTGGGTAGTATTGGCATTTTAACAATATTTATTCTTCCAACCCATAAGCACAGAATGTTTTTCCATTTCTTTATATCTTCTTCAATTTCCTTCATTAAGCTTTCTATAGTTTTCAGCATACAGATCTTTTACAGCTTTGGTTAGGTTTATCCCTAGTATTTTATGCTTCTTGGTGGAATTGTGAATGGGATCAGTTTCTTTGTTTTTCTGCTGCTTCATTATTAGTGTATAAGAATACAACTGATTTCTGTACATTGATTTTGTATCCTGCAACTTTGCTGAATTCATGTATCAGTTCTAGCAGACTTTTGGTGGAGTCTATCGGATTTTCCATGTATAATATCATGTCATCTGCAAAAAGTGAAAGCTTGACTTCATCTTTGCCAATTTTGATGCCTTTGATTTCCTTTTGTTGTCTGATTGCTGATGCTAGCACTTCCAACATTATGTTAAACAACAGCGGTGAGAGTGGGCATCCCTGTTGTGTTCCTGATCTCAGGGGGAAAGCTCTCAGTTTTTCCCCATGGAGGATGATGTTAGCTGTGGGCTTTTCATAAATGGCTTTTATGATGTTTAAGTATGTTCCTTCCATCCCGACTTTCTCGAGGGTTTTTATTAAGAAAGGGTGCTGAATTTTGTCAAATGCTTTTTCTGTATCGACTGACAGGATCATATGGTTCTTATCTTTTCTTTTATTAATGTGATGTATCACGTTGATTGATTTGCGAATGTTGAAACAGCCCTGCAGCCCAGGAATGAATTCCACTTGATCATGGTGAATAATTCTTTTTATTAGCTGTTGAATTCTATTTGCTAGGATCTTATTGAGAATTTTTGCATCCATATTCCTCAGGGATATTGGCCTGTAGTTCTCTTTTTTTACTGGGTCTCTGTCTGGTTTAGGAATCAAAGTAATACTGGCTTCCTAGAATGAGTCTGGAAGTTTTCCTTCCCTTTCTATTTCTTGGAATAGCTTGAGAAGGATAGGTATTATCTCTGCTTTAAATGTCTGGTATAATTCCCCAGGGAATATACACCTGTGAAATCATCAACACTATCAAGGCCATAGACATACCCATTACCTCCCAAAATTTCCTCTCATACCTGTAGTAGTAATAGTAGTTGTATTGTGTGTGTGTGTATGTGTGTGTGTGCGTGTTAACAGTTAACATGACTTCTACCCTTTTAGAAAGAATTTAAATATGCAGAAAGACAAATAAGACAAATACTGTATGGTCTTAATTATATGTGGAATCTAAAGTAGTAAAACTCACAGAAGCAGAGAGTAGAATCGTGAATGTCTGGGGCTGGAGGAAGGGAGAAATGAGGAGATAATCATCATAGGGTACAAAGTTTTCAGGATACTGTTAGTGTGAGGTGAGTGTCAGAAAACCTTTTCTATAACTTTTAAGAGCATTTTGCTTGACCAAAACTTTCTTATTTGTTCCCCAATGCCCAGCGCTGATGTCTAGATCCCCAATACTTTATAGGCATAAACTATCTCAAAAGTCCTTTAGAGAGCCTTGATTTTAGTTTTCTCCTTTTACAGAGTAGAAAATGAAGACTCAAATTAGTTTTAGTTGTTAACTTACCCAAGATTGTAATAAGAATGTCAAAAATCCATAAAATATAGCAAGAAGATATCTGATCACAGCTTTGTATATGAAAGGGTAAGAAATACAATTTATCAATGCATATGTCTCTGGATGTACTTATGTCAGAAAGTAATGTCTTCTTCCAATATATAAAACAAGTCATTGGTTGGGGAGGCATTTTCAAGTATGTTGAGAAAGAGAAGTAATCAAAATGACCTATGGAACCAAATGGTTAACATTAGTATGATAAAAGACTGGAAGAACTGGCCAAGGTAAATTTATGCCATCAATTCAGTTCACATATAACCACAAAATTAAAGATTCCCATAAAATTAAAAGGACTTATGTGAAAGAAAGAAGTCATGCAAAATGAAGTGAAAGATGCCATCACTTCTAATGATCAATTAACTTCTTAAAAGATTATTCTCAGGGAGAGAATAAAGTCAAAGTCTCTAAGGAGAAAATATATCTCTTCTGTAGAAACAAATAATGAGGGATATAAGAAAGTCACAAATGAAGAAGGGAAGAATGTATATGGTAGAAATAATGTATTATCTATAGACCTAAAACTGTGATTTTCAAACTTTAGTGTGTCATATTCAGCAGGCCCTAGGGAGCTTGTGAAAATAATGTTTCCTGTCACCCTTTCCCAAGGATACTGACCTAGTAGATCTATGTAGGGTTCAGGAAATTTCATTTGAACAAGAACAAGCCCCTACATATGTATGTGTACCTCACACCAAGGAGTTTCTAGTGCACACTCAAGCTTGAGAACCACTAAACCATGCTATATCTTCAAAAGCCTCTGTGTCCACTTCCTCTATATTCAAAGTCCTGGATTTGAAGGACTTTGAGTCAAGTCATGTGTCTATATCCTAGCTGTTGGGAGCAGGCAGTAGGAATGTTTGGCCCCTCTTGGCCTTCATGTGAGAGGCAGAACACTTTATAATACACAATTGGCAACTCGAAGGGTTTCAGATGCTATGCAGTCAAAAAAAAAGATTGGCAAATATTTACCATAAGACATCACTTGTGAAATCTTGATCAAGTTGTTGAAGAGAAGAGTTCCTAGGTTGGGTGGCCTCATTGCTGAAACATTTGGAGATCAGTAAGCATTCTTATTTCAATATCAGTAGGCCAGCAATTGATATGAATTTTACAGTTGAGGACACTGACTCAGATAAATTAGCATAAGTCACTGAAAGTCACCTAACTAGAAAGTGGAAGGAGTAAGATTAGCTAAACTCTGTAGGTGAGGTATGAATTCAGATGTACCTCAAAGGAAAGGGTTGATTGAGACTAACAAAGAAGAAGATGGAATGGAAGTGAAGAGAGAAGTCCAGCCTTGGGGCACTTTATGAGTAGAAGGATGATGCAGGACTAATATGATATTTTCATGGAAGAATGAATAGCCCAGTTCAGCTTGATAGTAAGGCTTGTATAGAAAAAAATTATAGGGGAAGTAAAAGGTAGATGGAAGTCAGATCTTAGGGCATTAGATGAATGTTTTTGGAAGACATATTGGGCCATAATGTAGCAAAAAGCTTGGGACCTGGATATAGAGTTATCATTAAAGTAGCAAAACAAAAAATGAAACCAAAAATCCCATAGTGTATAGAAGCCAAAGCTCTAAAGTCAAAAGGTCCACAAGCAAGTTATTTAATTTCACTTTGTCTCATATTTTCCACATCTGTAAGGTAAAGTTAATAGTAATAGTTACCTCATAGAATTGTAGTGAGAATTAACTGGGATAATGAATGTCATGTCCTAATGAGTGTATTTGTCAGGGTGGTAGGTAAACAAAGCTGACATACTCACATTAGGTAATTTAAAAGAATTTAATAAAAGGATTATTAACAATGATGTGAGTAGGGTGAAGGGAAATCGCAAGGAATGGTAAAGTATTCAGGGACAAATAACAGAGGTGTTATTAACACCTTTAATCCTATAGAAGGGAGGAGAGAAAGAAGTGGGAGAAGTTGGTTGATGAGACAGAAGGATGTTTAGAGGGTCATCCATCAGTTACTGTGAATTTAGCTATCTCACTGTGACCTTGCATGGAAGGAGCTGAGTGAATAAATACACTGAACTCAATCTCCTTCCTCTTTCAGATCTCCTGCCAGGGCTTCTCAATGTGGAATGCAACAGGGAGCCAAAATGGGGGGGGGGAGCCCATTAATGATGTCAATACAGGTCAATTTCCTCCTCAGACACAAAGCATAGGGAAGAGTGGAGAGGGACAAAGAGTAAAACTATAAGAACAGTACGTGCCAAATAATCAGTGGTAGTGTGATTTAGGTACAGTCCCTGAAAAGCCCAAGACTTCTTGCTTGTTGGGGCCATTGTGCTTTCTAAGATTTAAGAGATTCTGGGGAAGGTTTGATGCTTAAGTTTCTTTTGATCACCAATGTCTGTGAGTTTTCGCTTCTTTTTTTCTTCTCATGCCTCCTGGATATGAAATTCCTTTTCTGTACCATGTTGCCTCCCTGTTCATTCCTTGATTCCTTAACTTTCCCATACACTACCAATAGCTGTCTGATCTCAGATATTACTGAAGGACCAAGTATTTGCAAACAAGTTAAAATTAAATATTAAATACCTCTCACCTTAAAAGTTCCTTAGCCATTTTGATAAGGCTTGGGTTTTCTTGATGCTGCTAAATTCTCCTCTTTCCTTCAATCTTCTCCCTACTTTTCCTCCGATCTTGAATATCCAAACCATGCCATTACTGACAATGTCTCAAACAGAACAATTTAGCTCCAAGTCTATTCCAACGATGTCCCAAGAGTAATCTTTGAGCAATCAAAATGATCCATCAAGGTTTTTGTTAAAACAAACACAGGTCTCTTCCCCTAAGAGGAAATTTGAAGTCAGTTAGCTCTTAAAATAACACTTTTATTTTCTCCTCATTAATTTGTTCAGTTGTTTTTCAGGCATGAACTGATGAGTACCTGGTCTTATAGAGTGGTAGAAAGATTGAAGTACTTCAGTTTTGAAGGACATTAGACAAGAAAAATAAATCAATATACCATGATAGCTAAGTAGATATAGATTAGAGCTCAGGAGAGAGAGAGAATACGGCCATCCTACAATAAGGTTTACAGCCTGGATGACAGAGAATGTTGACACTGTAGGTTCAGCTTTGCTGCAGGCTGCATGAGAACCATACCATCATTTTGTCCAGCAAAATAATTAATTTGGTTACCATGAAACATAGAGTTTTCTCTTTCTCAGTCTTTCTGTCTTCCCAGTTTTTCTCCAATCTCTTTTTCTTTCATTGTGTGTGTGTGTGTGTGTGTGTGTGCGCGCGCGCGCGTGCGTGTGGGAATTCAATGTATTTAGAGTGAAATGAGGAAATTCTGATCAGAAAAAGCCCTAACAATAAGATATGCCTATCCTTTGCCTTCCTAATTTGTACTGTGTTCATGTTTTACTCTTGTTGGAAGGAGATTATCAGGCTGATTTCTGATGTCTCACAAAGACAGAAGGAAGTTCTATGACCTTACATTTTCCATCCATTGAGAGTAAGGTAGTTTTTGACCCAGGCTAGGCCTCTTATTTTGGTCTCCTCTCTAACTTTCCCACTTTTCCTTTTTGACAGTTGTCCTTTTCCCCATGTTACTTTGTCCAGAGGAGGGATCTGGGGTCATAACCATCGTTGCTTTAATCCACATCCTATCACCCATAAATTACACTAAACCATATTCCTTCAGTGTTAAAAAAAACAAACAAACTGATTTTCTTATACTTGATCCTGAATCACTACAGGAGACTAATATTAATGTGACTTTTGAAACAATAACAACTTATTGAAATATAATTCACATACCACAGAATTCAACCTCTGAAAGTGTATAGTTCAGTTGTTTTTAGTATATTCCCTGAGTTGTTCAACTACCATTAGTATCTCATTTTAGAATATTTTCATCAACCTGAAAAGAAATTATGTACTCATTAGAAGTCACTCCTGATCTCCCCTCTTTGCAGCCAGGTCCCCTGGTGACCACTGATCCACTTTTGTCTCTATATATTTATCTATTTTAGATATTTCATATAAATGGAATCATTTTGTGTCTGCCTTCTTTCATTTAGTATAATTTTCCAAGGTACATCCATATTGTAGCATGTTTGGTACTTCATTACTTTTTATAGCTGAATATCATTCCATTGTATGAATATACTACATTTTGTTTATCCATTTGCCAATTAATGGGCAATTCGGTTTGTTTCTACCTTTTGGCTAATGTTAATAATGCTGCTATAGATATTTATACACAAACTTATGTGTGGATATATATTTTTTTTATTTCAGCATGGTTAACACAGTGTTACATTAGTTTCAGATGTACAACATAGGAATTCAGTATCTTTATATAAATCTGTTATGCTCACCACAAGCGTAGCTAGCATCTGTCACCATACAACATTACTACAATATCATTGGCTGTATTCCCTATGCTATATCTCCTATTCCTGTGACTTATTCATTCCATAAAATGAAGCCTGTATCTTCCACTCCCTTTCACCCATTTTGCCCACCTACTACCCTCTCTCTGGCAACCATCAGTATATTCTCTGTATTTATAGGTCTGAGTCTGCTTTCTGTTTGTTTGTTTATTCATTGCTTTGTTATTTCAATTCCACATATGATTGAAATCATATGATATTTGTCTTTTTCAGTCTGACATATTTCACTTAGCATAACAGCCTCTACGTCTATACATGTTGTCATAAATGACAAGATCTCATCGTTTTTATGGCTGTGTAATATTCTGTTGTGTGTATGTATGTATACGTTATATGGGTGTGTGTACAATATAGTTTTTTCTTGGTGTTGAGCTGTAAAGGTTCTTCATATATTTTGAATATTAGCCCCTTATGGGATATATTATTTGCAAATATCTTTTTCCATTTAGTAGGTTGCCTTTTGCTTTGTTGATGGTTTCCATCACTATTGTATGGACATGTTTTCACTTCTCTTGGCTATATAGCTAGGAATGGCATTCTTGGGTTACATTTTGAGGAGCACCCAAACTCTTTTCCAAAGTAACTGTACCATTTATAATCCTAACAGCAATGTTTAGGGTTCTAATTTCTTCACATCACTGCTAACACTTGTCTTTTTTTCAGCCATCCTGTGGTGAGTAAAGCAGTATCTCATTGTGGTTTTGATTTCATTTTCCTGATGACAAATGAGGTTGAACATCTTTTTATATGCTTATAATCCATTTGTATAATCTTCCTTAGAGAAATGTCTATTCGTATCCTTTGTTGTTTTTTTAATCAGATCATTTGTCTTTTTATTGTTTGTAAGTGTTCTTTATACACAAATTTTTTATGAGATAGATGATTTGCAAGAAATTTTCAACCATTCTTCAAGCTGTCTTTTCATTTCCTTCATGGTATACTTTGAAGCACAAAATTTTAAATTTTGATGAAGTATGTTTAACTACTTTTTCTTTTATTGTTTATGCTTTTAGTGTCATATCTAAGAAACCATTGTCTAATCTAAACAAAGATAAAGGAGGAGTTAAGATAGCAGAGCAGCATGGAGAACCTGAGCTTGTATCATCCCTGAAACACAGCTAGATCAGCACTAAAACATTTTGAACACCTAGGAAATTAATCTGACGAGTAACACAACAATATGCATAACTTGAGCTACAGAACTCAGCACGTACACAGTGTGGAGAGGTGAACTGAGGGAGAGAAAAGCCACAGAGGGTAGGGAGTTGTTTTTATGGGGAAAGGACAGAGAAAGAGAAAGGGGGAGAGTGTAGTGCATGGGGATCGTGCAAGAAAAGTACTCCCCTGAAAGTTATTGGAGAGAAAGGGAAAAAAAGAGTGAAAACACTTGCAGAGGACTGAACAGGAAATCTGTTCCCAAAGCCATTGACAGGAAGACAGGAGAGGGTTTCGATACCACCAGGATTCCATAAACAATGGAGCACAGAGTCTGCAGTTCTGGAGCTCAGTGCCTGGCAGTGCTCTGGTGAGGAAGCAGGGCAAATCCCCAGGAGCAGGCAGTGGTGTCTAAGGGGTGTGTGTGCCACATGGGAGAAGCAGTTCCCCTGTTTGGAGTGCATCTGGTAGAGGCCATATAGCCTCCTCACAGGCAAAGGTCCCAGTGGACCCCGGAGAGCAGCCACATTTGCTGGTATTGTGACAGACTCCAGAGTGCTGTGAAACCTGGTACCAGCTGTGTGTTGTGATTTGCCATAATTTCTGAACCACTGCCACTGTGCAATCACACATTTGTTTTCTGGGGCAAGCCTGCACCCAGCCATTGCTCAGTGAGAGACCCTCCCCAAGACAGTTGATGCAGATCCAAGCCGTGAGAGTCTCTAAAGTATGGGGTTTTGAAAAGCAACCCCATCTGAGATAAAACTATGGAGGGAGGTGCCGCCTGGAAGATGGACAGCTTGGACATGGACAGGATAGAGGTGAGGAGTGGACAGAAACCTGAGACAAAAGAGGGGTGCTTGATCACTGGTCGATGAGATGGGAAGTTCCTGTGCCAGAGACTAGGGTGCTGGATGAAGCCATTTCTACCTCTCCCATACACAGGTCACACTGATCCACTTCAGTAAGCTAGGCAGTGTCACCTAGTGGAGAATGGAGCCATTACACCATACCCTGCCCAGCTGCACCCTGCAAGCACATTCCTTGGAAGACCAGCACAAATCACTCCACCTGCTTAGTGTACAGACTATAGAGGACTTCATAGTTTCAGTTCTAGGGGAAACTGGATGTAACTTCATTTGGGTATCATTCTGTTTGCTGATTCATTTATTTGTTCATTCTCTTTGCTTCTGTTTTTGCTTAAGTTATTTTCTTTTTTCTTTATTTTCTTCCTCTTTCTTGGATACAGAAAAAGTATTTTTCTTTTCTTTTTTTACTATATTTTTTATTTTTTAAATTTTTTATTCAATTTCATTTCCTTTATTTCATTCCATTCCATTTTATTATATAATTTTTAAATTTTTAAATTTTTTCTTACCTTTTTTTCCTTTCTTTCCCTTTTTTCTCTATTCTACCAAGCATCTTCCAACAAGCATACCAAAACACACTTAGGAACTAGTTTCCTTTATTTGATTTTTTATTTAGTTTTTAGTTTTTTTAACTTTTATTTTATTAATTTTTCTTCCTCCAAAATTACAAAATGAAGGAATTCACCCCAAAATAAAGAATAGGAAGAAATGACAGCCAGGGGCTTAATCAACACAGATATTAGCAAGATGTCTGAACTACAATTTAGAACCAGGATAAGAATATTAGCTGGGGTTGAAAAAGCATAGAATACCTTTCTGTGGAGATAAAATAAGTAAAATCTAGTCAGGACAAAATTAAAAATGCAATAACTGAGATGCAATCTTGAAAGGATGGCACAATGGCAAGGATGGACAAAGTAGAACAGCTAATCGACAATATAGAAGATAAAATTATGGAGAATAATGAAGCGGAAAAAAGAGGGAAACAAAGGCAAAAGATCATGATACAAGACTTAGAGAACTCAGTGACCTATTAAGAAGGAATAACATTCGAATAATAGGAGTCCCAGAAGATGAAGAGACAGAAAAGGGGGCAGAAGGTTTATGTGAGCAAATTATAGCAGAATGTATAAGAAAAAAAGACCCATACATATGCTGCCTATAAGACACTCATTTTAGAACTAGAGACACCTGCAGATTGAAAGTAAGGGGATGGAGAACGATTTTTCATACTAATTGTTGTCAGGAGAAAGCCAGAGTAGCAATACTTATATCAGACAAACTAGATTTTAAAATAAAGACAGTAACAAAAGATGAGGAAGGGCATTATATCATAATTAAGGGGCCTATCCACCAAGAAGAGCTAACAATTGTAAATATTTATGCCCCCAACATGAAAGAACAAAAATATATAAATCAATTGATCACAAACATAAAGTAACTTATTGATAATAATACCATTGTAGTGGGGGACATCAGCACCCCACTTAGAGCAATCAACAGATCATGTAAGCAGAAAATCAACAAGGAAACAATGGCTTTGTTTTGTTTGCTGTTTGCTTGTTTTTAATATGAAATTTATTGTCAAATTGGTTTCCATAAAACACCCAGTGCTCATCCCAACAGGTGCCCTCCTCAATGCCCATCACCCACTTTCCCTTCGCTCCCACCCCCCCCCCCATCAACCCTCAGTTTCTCTCAGTTTTTAAGAGTCTCTTATGGTTTTCCTCCTTCCCTCTTTAAGTTTTTTTCCCTTCCCCTCCCCCATGGTCTTCTGATAAGTTTCTCAGGATCCACATAAGAGTGAAAACATATGGTATCTGTCTTTCTCTGTATGACTTATTTCACTTAGCATAACACTCTCAAGTTCCATCTACGTTGCTACAAAAGGCCATGTTTCATTCTTTCTCATTGCCAAGTAGTATTCCGTTGTGTATATAAACCACAACTTCTTTATCCATTCATCAGTTGATGGACATTTAGTCTCTTTCCATAATTTGGCTATTGTTGAAAGTGCTGCTGTAAACATTGGGGTACAAGTGCCCCTATGCATCAGCAGTCCTGTATCCCTTGGGTAAATTCCTAGCAGTGCTATTGCTGGGTCATAGGGTAGATCTATTTTTAATTTTTTGAGGAACCTCCACACTTAAGGAAACAATGGCTTTGAATGACACACTGGACTGGAGGAACTTAGTGGATATATTAGCGGAACATTTCATCCTAAAGCAGCAGAGTACACATTCTTCTCAAGTGCACATGGAAGATTCTCCAAAATAGATCACATACTAGGTCACAAATCAGCCCTTAAAAAGTACAAAAAATTGGGATCATACCTTGCATATTTTCAGACCACAACACTATGAAACTTGAAATCAACCACACGAAAAAATTTGGAAAGACAACAAATACGTGGAGACTAAAGAACGTCTTACTAAAGAATGAGTGGGCTAACCATGAAATTAAAGAGGAAATTAAAATGTACATGGCAGCCAATGAAAATGAAAACACAACAGTCCAAAACCTCTGGGCTGCAGCAAAGGCTGTCATAAGAAAGAAGTATGTAGCAATCCAGACCTTCCTACAGCAGGAAGAAAGGTCTCAGATACACAACCAAATATTACACCCAAAAGAGCTGGAAAAAGAATAACAAATAAAGCCCAAAATCAGCATAAGAGAAATAATAAAGATTAGAGTAGAAATCAATATCAAAATTTAAAAAAAATCCAGTAGAACAGATCAATGAGCTAGTTCTTTGAAAGAATTAGCAACAATAAAAAACCCGTGACCAGACTGATCAAAAAGAAAAAGGGAAGGGCCCAAAAAAATAAAATCACAAGTGAAAGAGAAGAGATCACAACCAACACCACAGAAATACAAACAATAATAAGAGAATATTATGAGAAATTATATGCCAACAAATTGGGCAATCTGGAAGAAATGGACAAATTCCTAGAAACATACAAATGACCAAAACTGAAATAGGAAGAAATAGAAAATTTACACAGACTCATAACCAATAAAGAAATTAAATCAGTAATCAAAAATCTTCCAACAAACTAGAGTCCAGGGCCAGATGGATTTCCAGAAAATTCTAGCAAACATTTAAAGCAGAGTTAATACCTATTCTTTTGAAACTGTTTCCAAAAACAGAAATGGGAGGAAAACTTCCAAACTCATTCTACGAGTCCAGCATTGCCCTGATTCCAAAACCAGACAAGGACCCCACTAAAAAGGGGAACTACAGACCAATTTCCCTGATGAACATGGATGCAAAAATCCTCAACAAGGTATTAGCCAACCAGATCCAACAATACATTAAAAAAAATTATTCACCACGACCAAGTGGGATTTATATCATGGATGCAGGGCTGGTTCAATATCCACAAAACAATCAGTGTGATACATCACACTGATAAAAGCAAAGATAAACACCACATGATCCTCTCAATAGATGCAGAAAAAGCATTTGACAAAACACAGCACCCTTTCATGATTAAAAAAAAACAACACTCAAGAAAGTAGGGATAGAAGGATCATACCTCAAGATCATAAAGGCCATATACTAAAGACTCACCACTAATATCATCCTCAATGGGGAAAAACTGAGAGCTTTCCCCCTAAGGTCAGGAACAAGACATGGGTGTTCACTCTCACCACTGTTATTCAACATAATATTGGAAGTCTTAGCCTCAGCAATCAGACAACACAAAGAAATAAAAGACATCCAAATCGGCCAGGAGGAGGTCAAACTTTCACAGATGATGAAAGTTTCTTCACAGATGAACATTTCTTCGCAGATGACATGTTGCTATATATGGAAAACCCAAAAGATTCCACCAAACAGCTGCTAGAATTGATACATGAATTCAGCAAAGTCGCAGGATATAAAATCAATATACAGCAATCATATGTGTTTCTACACAGCAATAATGAAGCAGCAGAAGGAGACATCAAGGAATGGATCCCACTTACAATCGCACCCAAAACCATAAAATACCTAGGAATAAACCTAATCAAAGAATTTTTTTCAGTGAAAAATCTATACACTGAAAACTATAGAAAGCTAATGAAAGAAATTTAAGAAGGCACAAAGATATGGAAAAACATTTCATTCTCATGGATTGGAAGAACAAATATTATTAAAATTTTGATACTACCCAAAGCAATCTACATATTTAATGCAATCCCTATCAAAATAATACCAGCATTCTTCACATAGCTAGAACAAACAAGTATAAAATTTGTATGGAAACAGAAGAGACCCCAAATAGCCAAAGCAATCCTGAAAAAGAAAACTAAAGCTGAGACATCACAATTCCGGACTTCAAGCTGTATTACAAAGCTGTAATCAATAAGACTGTATGGTACTGGCGCAAAAATAGACACATAGATCAATGGAAGAGAATAGAAAACCCAGAAATGGACCCACAAGTGTATGTCCAACTAATCTGACAAAGCAGGAAAGAATATCCAGTGGGAAAAAGTCTTTTCAGTAAATGGTGTTGGGAAAACTGGAGAGCAATATGCCAAAGAATGAACCTGGACCACCTTCTTACAACCATACACAAAAATAAACTCAAAATGGATGAAAGACCTAAACATAAGACAGGAAGCCATCAAAATCCTAGAGGAGAAAATAGGCAACAACCCCTTTGACCTTGGCCACAGCAACTTCTTACTTGACATGCCTCCAGAGGCAAGGGAAACAAAAGCAAAAATGAACTATTGGTACCTCATTAAGATAAAAAGTTTCTACACAGAGAAGGATACAATCAGCAAAACTAAAAGGCAACTTACAGAATGAGAGAAGATATTTGCAAATGACATATCAGATAAAGGGTTAGTATCCAAAGTCTATAAAGAGCTTATTAAACTCAACACCCAAAAAGACAAATAATCCAGTAAAGAAACGTGCAGAAGACATGAACAGGCACTTTTCCAAAGAAGACATCCAGATGGCTAACAGACACATGAAAAAGTGCTCAACATCACTCATCATCAGGGAGCTACAAATCAAAACCAAATGAGATACCACCTCACACCTGTCAGAATGGCTAAAATTAACAACTCAGGCAATAACAGATGTTGACAAGGATGCAGCGAAAGAGGAACCCTTTTGCACTGCTGGTGGGAATGTAAACTGGTGCAGCCACTCTGGAAAACAGTATGGTGGTTCCTCAAAAAACTAAAAACAGAACTACCCTATGACCCAGAAATTGCACTACTAGGTATTTATCCAAAGGATACAGGGGTGTTGATTCTAAGGGACACATGCACCCCAATGTTTATAGCAGCACTATCAACAATAGCCAAAGTATGAAAACAGCCCAAATGTCCATCGAGTTATGAATGGATAAAGAATATGTGGTATATACACAAGAGAATATTACTCGGCAAAAAAAAGAATAAAATCTTGCCATTTACAACAATGTGGATGGAACTAGAGTGTATTATGCTAAGTGAAAATAAGTCAGCCAGAGAAAGACAAATATCATATGATTTCACTCATATGTGCAATTTATGAAACAAAACAGATGAATATACAGGAAGGAAGTCAAAAGTAATATAAAAACAGAGAGGGAGACAAACCATAAGAGACTATTACATACAGAGAACAAACTGAGGGTTGCTGGCGGGGTGCTGGGTGGGGGATGGGCTAAATGGGTGAGGGGCATTAAGGAGGGCACTTGTTGGGATGAGCACCCAGTGTTACATGTAAGTGACGAATTACTAAATTCCATTCCTGAAATCAGTATTACACTGTATGTTAACTAACTTGTATTTAAATTTTAAAAAATTAATAAAAATCAATCAATAAATATTTTTAAAAATGAAAATATAAAGTAAACAAAGACTGACTTCTGTGTTTTCTTCTAATGCTTTTAAATTTTTAGGTCTTATATTGAGGTCTGTGATTCATTTTTAGCAAATTTTTTGTATATATTTTGTGTGAAGAAGAGGGTCCTCAAGTACTGGCTGCAAACCATTTTGCCCTATCTCTCAGTTTCAGGATTTTTTGCTTGTTCCATTCATGCCTTACAGGTTCTTACAGCACACAATAAGCTGCTTCTCACTATCAGCACTAAATCCCTTTCTCACCAGTTGCTTTGTCAAAATGTGGCTCTACCAAAATCTAGTGACCATAGTCTTTTGGGGTTTTTTTTAAAAGAAAAAAGAAAAGCCTCTGTCAACTGTTACTATAGTATATAGTATATATATAGTACTATATATATATATGTATATATATATATATATAGTACTATAGTATCTCTCTCCTACTTACAAGAGAAAATGCAGTTAAATGGCTTAATGCTGCCATCTGCTGTCAGGCATAGTTCAGACAACAATTTGGTAGCCCCACAAGTTAGTTGGCAGGGTTAGCAAATTTAAATACTTCAGTGGTTGGGTAGGGAGTACAAGTGCCTGCAAGATACTCGCTAGGAACAATGAAAACTGCTAGAACAAGCCCATAAAAAAATAGGCAGCATCTCCTCACCTCCAGAGAAATATTGCCACAAGGGAACATTATTCTAGTAAGGTCAGATCTTTGTTATTTTTTTTTCCCAAAAGAATCCAGAAATCTAGATATTTAAATGTTAACTCTTCAAATTTTTAACTGACAGTTAAAGAAAATGTGTTATGCTGACCAAATAAAACAGGTCTCTAGGACAATATTTTGCAATCTCTTTTTCTCCTGTCACACTCCCAATAACTATTTTGATAAATACAGGAGTCAAAATTAAAAGCAATTTTCGCTAATGAAGTTCAAGTGACATTAGTGATGTCCCAGCCTTCTCAGACTGCCTGACTTATTTTGCCTATTTTGGAATATGAAGGACTGGTCTTCCTTGAGGACAAAGACCAAGTCTTCTGCATCTTTGTATCCCCATCAGTGAATGCATTGTACTAGATTAAGTGCTTAATTATAGAATAGATAAACAGGTCTATGTTTTGACCCAGACACCGAACAGCTCTGTGATCTTGGGTGAAGGAAATAGTTTCTCTGAGTGTCAATTTCCTCATCTGTAAAATATGAGTTTTAAGGATCCATTTTTACGAAAGTGATCTTTATATGAATATGACTTAATAGTGATGAAAGACAAGATGAATAAAAGAATATTTAAGTTCTTTAGCAAGAATTTCCTGAGCATAATCTAGGTGAACCACAGCCCAAAGGTCCTTAGATTTCTGGGAAACCAATGTCATACTAAAAAGAACTGTAATGGAAATCAGCCACAAAACAATTTGACACAGACTAAGAAGATGGAATGTTTCAACTTTAACATAAATTGGACGAATAAGCCTAAATCCACAACTTATACTTAATGCACTACTCAAAACCCTCTACCTAATTAATTTTATGAAATACAAACATTTCCTATATATATATATATATATATATATATATATATATATATATATTTAATTTTCATTCTAGTATAGTTAACATATGGTGTTATACTATTTTTGGGTGTAAAATATAATGATTCAACACTTCCACACATCACCCAGTGCTTATCACCACCCATGCACTTCTTTTGTGTGTGTGTATGTGAGTACAGAATTCTACATTTTTTTTATTTTTAAAGGTTTTTATTTAAATTCTGCTTAGTTAATGTAAAGTCCAATATTTTTTAAAGTTTTTATTTTAATTCTAGTTAGTTAGCATTCAGTGTTATATAAGTTTCAGGTATGCAATATAGTGATTCAACACTTCCATACCTCATCCTATGCTCAACACGATAAATGCATTCTTTAATACCCATCACCTATTTAACATATCCCCCAACCACCTCCCCTCTGGTAACCATCAGCTTGCTGTATATAATTAAGACTCTGTTTCTTACCAAAAATAGAGTCTGTTTCTTGATTTGTCTTTTTATCTCTCTCTTATTTTTTCTCCTTTCCTTGTTCATTTTCTTAAATTCAACATATGAGTGAAATCATGTTGTATTTGTCTTTCTCTGACTGATTTACTTCACTTAGCATCATACTCTCTACATCCATCCATGTGGTTGCAAATGGCAAGATTTCCTTATTTTTTAATGACTGACTAATATTCCATCATATATATATATATATATATATATATATATATATACCACTTCTTTATCCATTCATATATCAATGGACACTTAAGCTGCTTCCACAGTTATTGTAGTTAATGCTGCTATAAACATACAGGTGCATGTATCCTTTCGAATTAGTGTTTTTGCAATCTATGTGTGAATACTCAGTTGTACAATTGCTGGATCATAAAGTAGTTCTATTTTTAACTTTAAAAAATGTTAATGTTTATTTATTTTTGAGAGACAGAACATGAGTGGGGGAGGGGCAGAGAAAGGGAGACACAGAATCCGAAGCAGGCTCCAGGCTCTGAGCTGTCAGTCCAGAGCCAGACACGGGGCTCAAACTCATGAACCATGAGATCATGACCTGAGCCTAAGTCGGACACTTAACGGACAGAGCCACCTAGACACCTCAGTTCTATTTTCAATTTTTGAGGAATGCACCAGTTTGCATTCCCACCAACAGTGAACAAGCGTTCCTTTTTTTCTCCATATGCTCACCAGCACCTGTTATTTTTTGTGGTTTTGATTTTATTTCTTTTTCTTTTATAACTTAAACTTTATTTAGTTAACATATAGTGCAATATTGGTTTCAGGAGTAAAATACAGTGATCCATCACTTACATACAACACCCAGTGCTCATCACAAGTGCCCTCCCTAAAAGCCATCACCCATTTAGCCCATCTCCCACCCACCTCCCTCCATCAACACTCAGTTTGTTCTCTATCATTAAGAGTCTCTTGTGGTTTGTTTCCCCCTGTTTTCTTCCCCCCCTTTCCCCATATGTTCATTTATTTCTTAAATTCCACATATGAGTGAAATCATATGGTATTTGTCCTTCTCGTATGGTATTTGGTATTTATTTCACTTAGCATAAATTATTCTAGCTCCATCCATGTCATGGCAAATGGCAAGTTTCCATTGTTTTTGATGGGTGAGTAATATTCCATTGTGTATATATACCCTGTCTTCTTTATCCATTCATTAGTTCGTGAACATTTGGCCTCTATCTATAGTTTGGCTATTGTTGATAAAACTGCTATAAACTTTGGGATGTATGTACACCCTTCAAATCTGTATTTTTGTATCCTTTGGGTAAGTACCTAATAGTGCAATTGCTGGATCATAGGGTAGTTCTATTTTCAGTTTTTTGAGGGACCTCCATATTGTCTTCCACAGTGGCTGCACCAGTTTACATTACCCCCAACAGTGAAAGAGGATTCACCTTTCTCTACATCCTCGACAAAACCTGTTGTTTCTTGTGTTTTAGCCATTCTGACAGGTGTGAGCTGATATCTCATTGTAGTTTTGGTTACCATTTCCTGGATGATAGGTGATGATGAGAATTTTTTCATGTGTCAGTTGGCCATTTGGATGTCTTCTTTGCAGACTAGTCTGTTAATGTTTTCTTCCCATTTTTAATTGGAATATTTGGGTTTTGGGTGTTGAGTTTTACCAGGTCTTTATATGTTTTGGATAGTAAACCATTATTGGATATGGCATTTTCAAATATCTTCTCCTATTCTGTAGATTTCCTTTTAGTTTTATTGATTCTTTTCTTCACTGTGCAGAACATTTTATATGGATATAGTCCCAATAGTTTATGTTTGCTTTTGTTTCCATTTCCTCAGGAGATTTATCTCAAAAGAAGTTACTACAGCCAATGACAAAGAGGTTACTGCCTGTGTTCTTTTCGTGGATTTTTACGGTTGCAGGGCTCACATTTAGCTGTTTAATCGATTTTGAGTTTATTTTTGTGTATGGTATAAGACAGTGGTCCAGTATCATTCTTTTGCATGCAGCTATCCAGTTTTCCCAACACCATTATTTGAAGAGGCTGTATTTTTATTATTGGATATGCTTTCCTACTTTGTTGAAGATTAGTTGACCATATGTTTTCAGTCTATTTCTGGGTTTTCTATTCTGTCCCATTCATCTAGGTATCTATTTTTATGCCAGTACAATACTGATTTGTTTACTACAGCTTTGCAATATAACTTAAAGTCTTGAATTGTGATGCCTCCAACTTTGGTTTTCTTTTTTAAAATTGCTTTGACTATTCAGGGTCTTTTCTGATTCCATACCAATTTTAGGATTGTTCTAAATCTGTGAAAAATGCTGGTGGTATCTTGATAGGGATTGCATTAAATGTGTGGATTTCTTTGGGTAGTATAGACATTTTAACAATATCTGTTCTTCTAATTCATGTGCATGGAATGTTTTCCCATTTTTTTGTGTCATCTTCAATTTCTTTCATAAGTGTCCTATAGTTTTCAGAGTACAGATCTTTTATCTCTTTATTTAGTTTTTTTCCTAACTATCATATTGTTTTTGGTGCAATTGTGAATAGGATCGTTTCCTTGATTTTTCTTTGTGTTGCTTCATTAATGGTACATAGAAATGCAACACATTTCTTTAGATTGATTTTATATCTGCAACTTTACTGAATTCGTTTATCACTTCCAGCAATTTTGGAGCAAAATTTTCAGGTTTTCTACATGGAATATCATGTCATCTGCAAACAGTGAAAACTTGAATTCTTCCTTGCTGATTTGGATGCCTTCTATTTTTGGTGTCTGATTGCTGTGGGTAATGCTTCCAGAACTATGTTAAATAACAGTGGTAAGAGTTCCCCTTGTCTTGTTCCTGACTCTAGAGAAAAGCTCTAAGTTTTTCCCCATTGAGGATGATATTACCTGTGGGTTTTTCAGATATGGCCTTTATTAGGTTGAGGCACGTTCCCTCTATCCCTATGTTGTGGAGGGCTTTTATCAAGAATGGATGCTGTACTTTGTCAAATGTATTTTCTGCATCTATTGAGAAGATCATATGGTTCTTATCCTTTCTTTTATTAACATGATGTATCACATTGATTGATTTGCAAATACTGAACCACTCTTGCAACCCAGGAATAAATCCCACTTGATTATAGTGAATATTTTTTTAATATACCATTGGATTCAATTTACTAGTATCTTGTTGAGAATTTTTGCATCCACGTTCATCAAGGATATTGGTTTGTAGTTCTCTTTTTTAGTGGAGTCTTTGTCAGGTTTTGTAATCAGGGTAATGATGGCCTCATAGAAGGAGTTTTGAGGTTTTCCTTCCATTTCTATTCTTCTGAATAGTTTGAGAAGAATAGGTTTTAACTCTTCTTTAAATGTTTGGTAGAATTCACCTATGAAGCCATCTGGTCCTGGACTTTTGTTTTCTGGGATATTTTTTATTACTGATACAATTTCTTCGCTGGCTACTGGCCTGTTCAAGTTTTCTATTTGTTCCTGTTTCAGTTTTGGTAGTTTATATATTTCTAGGATTTTATCCATTTCTTCCAGATTGCCCAATTTGTTGGCATACATTTTTTCATAATATTCTCTTACAATGGTTTGTATTTCTGTGATGTTCATTGTGGTTTTCCTCTCTCAATCGTGATTTTACTGATTTAGGTCCTTTCTATATTCTTTTTGATAAGTCTGTCTAGGGGGTTATCAATTTTATTAAGTTTTTTACTTTTTTATATTCTGAGAGAGGGAGAGAGAGAGAGAAATCTAAACAGGCTCTGAACAGACAGTGCAGAGCCCAATGTGGGGCTTGAACTCAAGAACAGCGAGATCATGGCCTGAGCCAAAATCAAGAGTCAGACCCTTAAGACTGAGCCACCCAGGCACCCTTATTAATTTTTTTCAAAGAACCAGCTCCTGGTTCCATTGATCTGTTCTACTTTTTTTGTTTCTATATCATTTATTTCTGCTCTAATTTTATTATTTACCTTCTTCTGCTGACTTTACACTTATTTTGTTGTTCTTTTTCTAGCTTCATTAGGTGTAAGGTTAGGTTACTTATTTGAGATTATTTTTCTTTCTTGATGTAGGCCTGTATTGCTATATACTTCCCTCTTAGTACTGCTTTTACTGCATCCCAAAGGTTTTGGACTGTCATGTTTTCATTTTCATTTGTCTCTTTGTATATTCTTATTTCTTATTTGATTTCCTGGTTGACCCATTTATTGTTTACTAACATGTTGTTTAACCTCCATGTTTGTGGTCTTTCCCAATGTTTTCATGTGGTTGATTTCAAGTTTCATAACATAACAATCAGAAAAGATTCATGGTATGATCTCAAGCTTTTTCTACTTGTTGAGGCTGATTTGTGACCTAGTATGTGATCTATTCTGGAGAATGTTCCACATGCACTCAAAAATAATGTGTATGCTGCTGTTTTAGAATGGGATGTTCTGAATATATCTGTTAAGTCTGTCTGGTCCAGTGTGTCATTCAAAGCCACTGTTCCATTGTTAATTTTCTGCTGAGATGATCTGCCCTTTGAGGTAAATGGGGTGTGAAAGTCCCCTAATATTATTGTACTATTATCCATGAGTTCCTTTATGTTTGTTATTAATTAATTTATGTATTTGTGTGTTTTGAGTTGGGGGCATAAATATTTACAATTGTTAGATCTTCTTGTTGGATGCCCCCTTTATTATGATATAGTGCCCTTCTTCATCTCTTCTTACAGTCTTTGGTTTAAAATATAGTTTTTCTTTTTTAATTTTTTTAATGTTTATTTTTGAGAGAGAGAGTGTGAGCAGGGGAGGGGGAGAGAGAGAGAGAGAGAGAGAGAGAGAGAGAGAGAGAGAGAGAGTCTAAAGTAGGGTCCAAGCTCTGAGCTGTCAGCACATAGCCCAACACGGGGCTTGAAGCCATGAATCGTGAGATCATGACCTGACCAAAGTTGGATGCTTAACCGACTGAGCCACTCAGGTGCCCCTAAAATCTAGTTTTTCTGATGTAAGTATGGCTACTCTGTATTTCTTTTGACATCTTTTTGCATGATAAATATTTCTCCATTCCCTCACTTTCAATCTGCAGGTGTCTTTAGGTGTGTGATGAGTCTCTTGTAGGCAGCATATAGATGGCTCTTGTTTTTTTTAATCCATTCTGATACCCTATGTCTTTTGATTGGAGCATGTAGTTCATTTACATTCAGAGTGCTTATTGATAGATATGCATTGAGTTCCATTTTATTACTTATTGTGTCATTGTTTCTAGGAATTTTCTCTGTTCCTTTTTAGTCTGTCAATTTTGGTCTTTCTTGCCCACTCAAAGAGTCCTCTTTAATATTTCTTGCAGGACTTGGTTAGTGGTCACAGACTCTTTTATTTTTCTTTTTTCTGGGAAACTCTTTATCTCTCATTCTATTTTGAATGATAGCCTTGCTGGATAGAGTATTCTTTGGTGAAGACATTTCTTATTCAGCAAGTTGAATATACCATGCCACTCCCTTCTGGTTTGGCATGTTTCTGTGGAGAGATCTAATACTAACCTTATTGGTCTTCCTTTGTAAGTTAGGGACTTCTTTTGTCCTGCTGCTTTTAAGATTTTTTTCTTTATCTCTATATTTTGCAAATTTTACTATAATATGTCTTTGTGTTGGCCTGCTTTTGTTGATTTTAATGTGAGTTCAACCAGTCTCTCCTTGTGCCCCTTAGGCAATCTTCATATCTCATAGCCTGCTCCGGGATTGTTTGCCTGCCTCCACTTTAGTTGTAAGACAATGTCCTCATTTCTCTATCATAATCAATCTTGGGGACCTCTGAAGTTCCAGTGTTTGAGACCCACTGGATGCAAAAACTCAAGAAAATAAGCCCCTCTCCTTTTCCCAGCCAATGGCTTTGGGGAAGTGTTCTCCTGTGCTTATCCCTGTGCACTTCCACTCTCTCTTGCCTTTCCCTACAAATAGGGTCCCCTCCCCTCTACAGCACCCGCAATCCATTTCCCCACCAACCATGTCTCCACACTTTCTACCTTTCTCCAAGGGACCTCTTCTCTCCCTCTAGTTGTGCAGCTTGTTCTATCAATCCTCAGGTTGATTTCTTGAGTATTCAGAATGATTTGATAGTTATCTAGCTGTGTTTGAGGGACAAGGCAAATCTAGGGTCCTCCTACTGTGCTACCATCTTAGCTGTTCCCACAAACACTTCTGTTGATTGATTTTTTTAGAGAAATATTCATTTTCATTTTCCTTGTTTTAGTTTCCTACCTCCATACTGCTACTTTTGGTCCCTCCTTTCCATTCAAGGAGTCCTCTTTAGTATTTCTTGTAGGACTGGTTTAGTGGTCCTGAACTCCTTTAATTTTTGTTTGTCTTGGAAACTCTTTATATCTCCTTCAATTCTGTATGATAGCCTTGCTGGATAGAGTATTCTTGGCTGCAAATTTTTCCCATTAAGCACTTCAAATATATCATGCCAGAGGTACCTGGGTGTCTCAGTTTGTTGAGCATCTGAATCTTGATTTTGGCTCAGGTCATGATCCCAGGGTCATGGGATTGAGCCCTGCATTGGGCTCCACACTCAGTGTGGAGCCTGCTTGGGATTCTATCTCTCTTCCTCTGCTCTTTTCTCTCTCACTAAAACAAAAAAATAAAATATTTTGAAACAAACAAACAAACAAACAAACAAAATATATCATTCCACTTTCTTTCAGCGTGAAAAGTTTCTGCTGGAAATCTGCTTGAAGCCTTATGGGATTTCTCTTTTATGTAACTTTTTTGTCTTGCTTCTTTTAAATTTTTTTCTTCACCACTATATTTGGCCATTTAAATTATAATGTGTCTTGGTGTGACTGCTTTTTTTTTTTTTTATTTTGTTGGTGGTTCTCTGTGCCTTTTGGATCTGGATATCTGTTTCTTTCCCCAAATTCGGGAAGTTTTCAGCTAGTATATCTCCAAATAATTTTCCCCCTTTTCTCTCTCTTTTTCTGGGGCTCCTATAATATGAATGTTATAATATTTGATAGAGTCACTGAGTTCCCTAAGTCTATTCTCATTTTGCATAATTCTTTTTTCTCTCTTTTGTTCATCTTGATTACTTTCCATTACTCTGTCTGCTAGGTCATTATTATTTACTCTTCTTCTTTTCACCTGATGTGCATTTCATCAAGCATGTTTCTTATTTCATTTATTAAGCCCTTTATCTCTGCTATGTTATTCATTATCTCTGTGTTAAGGGTCTCACTCATGTCTTCCACTCTTCTGAAGTTCAGTGAGTACCTTTATGATCATTACTTCAAAGTCTCTATCAGACATGTTACTTATATCAGTTTTGCTTAGATCTCTTGTCATGGCCTTGTCTTGTTCATTCATTTGGGATAAATTGTTTGTCAATGTTTCTCTGCTTCTATGTGTTAGGAAAGTCAGTTACTTCTCCTGTTCTAGAAAATAATGGCCACTTGAAGAAGAGGTCCTGGAGTGCCCTGTGGTTTGGTGTTCCCTGTTTCCCAGGGCCTGGCACTTCTGAGAGTGTCTCCAATGTGTGCTGCTTGTGCTCTGCTGTTATGTCCTGGCCACTTTTTCCTTCATGCCCAGTCATCTGTAGAGGCTCTCTTTGGCTATTGCAGGCAGTATTTTATCCCTGGCCTGAATGTGAAGAATTTTAACTAGGTGTGCTCTGGTCTGCTTGTAATAAGAGACCTGTTACCACTACTGCTGGAACTTAGACCCTGTAAAACTTCTGGGTCAGGGGATGTGGTGTGAGCAGGGGTCTGGGCTGGTCTTTCAGGGGAGGGAGACTGCACTGGGACTGAGGCAAACATAAGTGGGAAGGACAGTTACACTGGAGCCCAGAGGGTGAAAGGGTTTGGTGTAAGCAAGTTAACTAGTGAGTGTCAGTGCTGTACTGTTTCCCACAAGTGGCCCTCTGCTTATGCTGATATTGGAGGGAGGTAAATAGTCCCTGCCAGTTCCTTTGCTCCTGGAGAGGTCTCTCTGTGAATTCTGCCTCTCTGGGACATGCTCTGAGATGAGCAAATAACTCCCTACGGTGTGCTCCAGGCACTCTTCAGATCGCTGATTCCACAGTATGTCTGTGGGCTGTTTGCTCTGCCATCTCTCTAGGAGCACCCCCAATGCCCTCTGAGCTATCCTTGAGGAAAGCCCACTGACCTTTGAACTTCAGGGTTTAATACTTGCTGGTTGCAAGATCTCAGAATTTGGCCCCTCTCATTTTCCAAGGCAATTGTGGGGTCTCATTTTACTCATGTGCTCCCCTGTGTGATAGTCTGTCTCTCCCCCTTCTCCATGACTGCAGCTCTGTCCCCACTGCAGTGGCCAGGATCCAAACCACATCTCTGCACTTCCTAACTTCTTCAATGTGGCCTCTACCTTTATTTTTGGAGTTGTTCTGCCAGTCTTCAGGTTGATTTCTGGGGTACTAAGGATGATTTGATAGTTATCTAGTTGTATTCATAGGACAAGGCAAGCCTAGTATCCTCCTACTCCACCACTGTCTTCTCCTATATTGATTATAGTAAGTTTTGAAATCATGAAGTGTGAGTCTCTAACTTTATTTTAGTTTTGCAGGAGTGTGACTATTTTGGGTCTCATATTTCCACATCAATTTTTGTATCAGATTGTCATTTTATTCAAAAAAATAGGTGGTTATGATTTTGATAGGGATTGTGTTGATTCTAGAGATTAATTTGGGATCTTTAAACAATGTGGGGGTTAGATGTGCTGACCCCCTGATGCAGTGGAAAATTTGTACGTAATTTTTCACTTTCCCAAAATTTAGCCTTCAATAGCCAACTGTTGACTAGAATCCTTACTTATAACATAGTCAATTATATGTTATATATATATATTATATACTATATTCTCACAATAAAGTGAGCTAGAGAAAATAATATATTATTAAGAGCGTCATAAGGAAGAGAAAATACATTTACATTACTGTAATTTATTTACTGGATCAAAATCCACATATAAATGGACCTGCACTGTTCAAACCCTTGTTTTTCAAGGTCAACTATATCTCCTGATTTATGAAAATGGGGTGTCATCCAATTTATTTAGGTCTTTAATTTATTTTAATGATGTTTTGTTCTTTACTATGTGTGTCTCAAAGTTTTGTTAAATTTATTTCTAAGTATTTTATTCTTTTTGATGTTATTGTAAATGGAATTGTTTCCTAATTTCTTTTTGGATTGTTCATTGCTAATGTACAGAAATTCAATCTATTTTATATCCTGAAGCTTTGTTGAACTTGACTATTAGTTCTAATAGTTTTTAACAAATTTCTTGGGATTTTCTATATTTAAGATCATGTCATCTGTGGATAAAAATAATTTTACTTCTTTCTTTCCAATTTGGATGCCTTTTATTTCATTTTCTTGCCTATTTGTCCTTGGCTAGAACTTTAAATACAATGTTAAGTAGAAATGATGATAGCAGACATTCTTGTCTTATTCCTGATCTTATGTGAAAAGTTTCCTGTCTTTTCCCATTAAGTGTGATGCTATCTGTGGGGGTTTTGTTGATAACCTTTATTAATTTGAGGAATTTCCCTTCTACTTCTAGTTTATTAAATGTTTTTCACCAATGAAATCTGACAATCTGCCTTTGATCTGGAGTACCTAAATCCAGAGGCCAGCAAATTATGGCCTGTAGGCCAATTCTAGCCCAGCCCACTGCCTGGTTTTATAAATGTTACTAGAACAAAGTCAATCTCATTCTTTTATATATTATCTATAGTTGTTTTCATACTATAATGGCAGAGTTAATTCAAAGTTTCTACAACCCTCAAAGCCTAAAATATTAGCTATCTTATCCTTTACAGAATAGCACTGACCACTGATTTAGGTAATTTAAATTTTTGTAAATGTTTATTTATTTTTGAGAGGGCGGAGGGGCAGAGAGGGAGACAGAGAATCCCAAGCAGACTCCACACTGACAGCAGAGCCCAACGTGGGTCTCGAACCCAAAACCCGTGCGATGATGACCTGACATTAAATCGAGTCAGACACCCAAACAATTGAGCCACCAGACGCCCCTAGGCAATTTAAATTTAATGTCATTATGGAGGTGGTTTTAAATCTTGCTATTTGTATTTGTATTATATTTATTATATCTGTTCTCTCTTCCTTTGTTTCCCCCTCTTTTCTTGTCCTCTTCTGGACTAATTGAATTTTTCTTAGAATTCATTTCATCTCCACAAATTGACTTATAAACTATTTCTTTGTTTTGTACTTTTTAGTGGCTGTTAAGCACTTCTTATCACAATTTAACTTATCACAGTTTACTTTCAAATAAATTTATACTACTGAACATATAGTGTTAGAATTTATAACAATATGTTTTCTTTTCCCCACTTTTGTCCTTTGTACTATTGTAATATGCTTTACTTATACATATGTTATAAACCCCACAATATATTTGGGGGCTTTGTTTGCTTTAAAATATTATCTTTTTGGTGTCTACATCTTTAAATTCATTTTTAAATTTACATTTGATAAAATTTTCTTTTTCTGGAGTATAGTTCTATGAATTTGGACCAAAAACATAAAGTTGTGTATCTTCCACAAAAATCAAGGTTCAGAACATGCCATGGATGCTGTCCTGTCATGCTTGATATTTATAGAAAGGATTTTTTTTTTGTCATTCTTGTACATCCTAATTGTTTTCTCACAAAATTGGTAGTTGGGCAGTGAAATGATTTACACATTTCTTGAGAGCTGGAAGGCAGTACTCTATAACTGAGAAAACAAATTCTTTCTTTTCTAAAGACCTATAGGTATCTCCTAAACACAATTCACTAATACATTTGTTCTCATAAGCAAACCAAGGAAAAATCACAGGTTTTTATTCCCAGAATATCTCAGACTAGTTTTCTTTTTTTTTTTAAATGTGTATTTATTTTTGAGAGAGATAGAGTGTGACCGGGGGAGGGGGAGAGAGAGAGAGGGAGACACGGAATCCAAAGTAGGTTCCAGAATCTGAGCTGTCAGAACTGAGCCCAGTGTGAGGCTCAAGCCCACAGCCGTGAGATCATGACCTGCGCTGAAGTCAGATGGCCAACTGAGACACCCAGGCGCCCCTCAGACTAGCTGTTTTCAAATTTTAGTGTGCCTCAGAATCAACTGGAGGCCATGTTAATATGCAGATTTCTGGGTCCCACATAAAATGATTGGTAGGTCTGGAGAAGGAGCAGGGAATTTGCATTTCTAACAAATTTCCAAGCAAGGCTGATGCTTACACATGGTGAAACCACACTTTAAGAATCATGGGCTCATATTATAGCTATTGTTTTTTTTTTTTTTTTAAATCTGCATTCCTTATCCAGCATGCTACTTCCAGTCCCTTCTATTTTGTGGTAGCAGTAAGGAAGTGTGGGAAGGGGAAAATAAGTGCATCTGAAGTAGATTTCAGTCTTCTGGCACCATCAACAGCACTAATACCATATAATGCACATGTTGAAAAAACCAGGTATGTGATATTTTCTATTGTTTAATGTTGTTTGTTGTCTGATATTTTGTAAGTAGACAAGAATGACATAGAGAGGGGCACCTGAGTGGCTCAGTCGATTAAGAGTCCAACTTCAGCTCAGGTCATGATCTCTGTGACTTCAAGCCCCATGTCGGGCTCTGTGCTGACAGTTCAGAGCTGAAAGCCTGCTTAGGATTCTGTGTCTCCCACTTTCTCTGCCCCTTGCCTGCTCACACTCTGTGTGATTTTTGCTCTCTCAAAAATAAACATTTTTTAAAAATTAAAAAAGAATGACATAGAACCCATAAGTCAGAGTGTTAAAAATTGATAATCATGAAAGATGAATGCATTAAAGGTTACTGCTTATACCCTCTAACTTTAAATTTTTTTTTAAAGACTGAGTTTTTCTGTGAGGTAATTAATCTGCAGTACTTTTCACACTACCCAAGTGTCAATGATATTATATTAAATTTCATTTTTATTTAAAAAATGCTTATGTGATCTTTCTCTTTATTGTATGCTCTAGAAAGGCCTCAAGCAAATGCATTGGAATTCCATAGACACGATGAAATAATAGCAAGTAGATCATGACATAAACTTTCCCTACAAACTGGAGTAATTATGTAGTTAGAGCTATTTCAAGAGGTGAAGTATTTCATCATTTTATTTTCTCCTTGACTGAAATTTATCAGAAAAATAATTCTTTCTATCTGGCTCTGCTTTTGGTTGTGTGGTGGCATGATTTTTTCAGGGGAAGTGATTTTTTTTCAAAAACAGCTTCTGAAAATGTAAAGCAATATACAAACTGTAGTGATCAATACTCTAAAATTTCCTTATGGAAGAATTATAAAACTGTGTAAAGGGATAAGCTTTTTACCCTGTTCAGAATTGAAATACAATGACTAATGAAAGAGATTTCTATTTGTATACTGATTTTCATTTTCCAAAGTGCTTTATGGACATTATCTCATTTAGTTTTTCCCAGAAACATTATGATGATGGCAGGGTAGATAATATTACCCTGATTCTATAGATGAAGAGATTGTGGCAGGGAGGTTAAATTACTTGGCAAAGATCACATACATCCTATAAAATTCAGCCAGTACAAATCCCCAGGCATGCTGACAACTGGTCTCATGTACTTTCCGTGATGTCAACTGCCTTCTCCAAATAATAATAGAAACACATTTCACTCATACACTACTCCATTTATATATAACCATGGGTCCCTCAGCGCCACTTCCAGTCTGTATCTTAATGTTGTCTAGATTTTGCTGTTAATTTATAGTGAAGAATCTACACGAATATTTTCTACTGTAAGAATCAAAAATTTGAGTATTGGGATTATTGTACTGAAAGAAGATAGAAGATATTTTCCTTAATTGGAAATTTAAACTTTGACTTTTTTCCAGCAAATTACAATTTTTATAGTGAATTATAGTCCTGTCCAAACACTTTCCATGTAAACAGAGCTTCTTATCCTCTAATACACCTCTATGAATGTCCAAGCCATGAGTCTTTCAGTTCCCTTCTGTAATAAATGATGTCATTGATGTTATTGATATCCTATACATATTGTGACATTTAGATTTTTTAAACTTTTTAAATCAAGATTTTCCTTTTAAAGTAATTTTAAGTTCAAAGAAAAATTGAAGGGAAGGTACAGAAATATACCTTCTCCCCCACATATGCATAGCCTCCCCAATTATCAACATTCCCCACCAGAGTGGAAATTTGTTACAATTGATAAACCTACATTAACATGTTATAATCATTTAAACTCCATCACTTATGGTTCACTCTTGTAGTTGTCCATTCTATGAGTTTAGACATGTTTATGATGACAGATGTCCATTATTATGATAACATACAGAGTATTTTCACTTCTCAAAAAAGCCCTGGCAACCACTGATCTTTTTACTGTCTCCATAATTTTTCTTTTTTGAGAATGTCATATAGTTGGAATCTCACAGTATGAAACCTTTTCAGATTGGCTTCTTCTACATAGTAATATGCATTTAAGGTTCCTCCATGTCTTTTCATGACTTGTTAGCTCATTTATTTTTAGCACTGAATAATATCCCATTGTCTGGATGTACTGCAGTTTATTTCTCCATTCACCTACTGAAGGACATCTGAATTGCTTCCAAGTTTTGGGAATTATGAACAAAGCTGCTATAAACATCCATGTGCAGCTTTTTATGTGGAAATAAGTTGTAAGAAACTGCCAAACTATTCTCCAATGTGATTGTACCACATAGATTTTAATCTAATAAATTGTAACCCATGAGACCAGGTGCTATCTTTTTTTTTTTTTAACGTTTATTTACTTTTGAGACAGAGAGAGACAGAGCATGAACGGGGGAGGGTCAGAGAGAGAGAGGGAGACACAGAATCTGAAACAGGCTCCAGGCTCTGAGCTGTCAGCACGGTGCCTGATGCGGGGCTCGAACTCACGAACTGCGAGATCATGACCTGAGCCAAAGTCAGACATTTAGCCGACTGAGCCACCCGGGCGCCCCAAGGTGCTATCTCTTTTTGCTCACCACCAAAATTCTAGGTTTTAGAGCAGGATCAGGCACAAAGTAGACAATTATATTTGCTAAATAGGTGGATAAATTAATTACCTAAATTATAGAATCAAGAACATGCTCACAAAATTTATAAAGGAAGCTAAATTAAGATGAGACTAGAAGGGGAGGGAAGATGGCGGCATAGGAGGACGCTGGGCTCACCGCGCATCCTGCTGATCACTTAGATTCCACCTACACCTGCCTAAAGAACCCAGAAAACCGCCAGAGGATTAGCAGAATGGAGTCTCCAGAGCCAAGCGCAGACGAGAGGCCCACGGAAGAGGGTAGGAAGGGCGGCGAGGCGGTGCGCGCTCCACGGACTGGCAGGAGGGAGCCGGGGTGGAGGGGCAGCTCGCCGGCCAAGCAGAGCCCCCGAGTCTGGCTGGCAAAAGCGGAGGGGCCTGACAGACTGTGTTCCGACAGCAAGCGCGACTTAGCGTCTGGGAGGTCATAAGTTAACAGCTCTGCTCAGAAAGCGGGAAGGCTGGAGGACAAAGGGAGGGAGAGCTGCTGAGCCCCCGACGGCAGAGCTCAGCTTGGCGGGGAACAAAGGCGCTCGCCAGCGCCATCTCCCCCGCCCATCCCCCAGCCAAAATCCCAAAGAGAACCAGTTCCTGCCAGGGAACTTGCTCACTCCGCGCAAACACCCAACTCTGTGCTTCTGCGGAGCCAAACCTCCGGCAGTGAATCTGACTCCCTCCCGCTGCCACAGGGCCCCTCCTGAAGTGGATCACCTAAGGAGAAGCGAGCTAAGCCTGCCCCTCCTGCCCCCGTGCACCTTGCCTACCCACCCCAGCTAATACGCCAGCTCCCCAGCACCACAAGCCTGGCAGTGTGCAAGTAGCCCAGACGGGCCACGCCACCCCACAGTGAATCCCGCCCCTAGGAGAGGGGAAGAGAAGGCACACACCAGTTTGACTGTGGCCCCAGCGGTGGGCTGGGGGCAGACATTAGGTCAGACTGCGGCCCCGCCCACCAACTCCAGTTATACACCACAGCACAGGGGAAGTGCCCTGCAGGTCCTTACCACTCCAGGGACTATCCAAAATGACCAAACGGAAGAATTCCCCTCAGAAGAATCTCCAGGAAATAACAACAGCTAATGAACTGATCAAAAAGGATTTAAATAATATAACAGAAAGTGAATTTAGAATAATAGTCATAAAATTAATCGCTGGGCTTGAAAACAGTATACAGGACAGCAGAGAATCTCTTGCCACAGAGATCAAGGGACTAAGGAACAGTCACGAGGAGCTGAAAAACGCTTTAAATGAAATGCAAAACAAAATGGAAACGACGACAGCTCGGATTGAAGAGGCAGAGGAGAGAATAGGTGAACTAGAAGATAAAGTTATGGAAAAAGAGGAAGCTGAGAGAAAGAGAGATAAAAAAATCCAGGAGTATGAGGGGAAATTTAGAGAACTAAGTGATACACTAAAAAGAAATAATATACGCATAATTGGTATCCCAGAGGAGGAAGAGAGAGGGAAAGGTGCTGAAGGGGTACTTGAAGAAATTATAGCTGAGAACCTCCCTGAACTGGGGAAGGAAAAAGGCATTGAAATCCAAGAGGCACAGAGAACTCCCTTCAGACGTAACTTGAATCGATCTTCTGCACGACATATCATAGTGAAACTGGCAAAATACAAGGATAAAGAGAAAATTCTGAAAGCAGCAAGGGATAAACGTGCCCTCACATATAAAGGGAGACCTATAAGACTCGTGACTGATCTCTCCTTTGAAACTTGGCAGGCCAGAAAGGCTTGGCACGAGATCTTCAGTGTGCTAAACAGAAAAAAATATGCAGCCGAGAATCCTTTATCCAGCAAGTCTGTCATTTAGAATAGAAAGAGAGATAAAGGTCTTCCCAAACAAACAAAAACTGAAGGAATTTGTCACCACTAAACCAGCCCTACAAGAGATCCTAAGGGGGATCCTGTGAGACAAAGTACCAGAGACATCACTACAAGCATAAAACATACAGACATCACAATGACTCTAAATCCGTATCTTTCTATAATAACACTGAATGTAAATGGATTAAATGCGCCAACCAAAAGACATAGGGTATCAGAATGGATAAAAAAAACAAGACCCATCTATTTGCTGTCTACAAGAGACTCATTTTATTTTTTTTATTTTTATTTTTTTTTAATTTTTTTTTTTTAATGTTTTTTATTTATTTTTGGGACAGACAGAGACAGAGCATGAACGGGGGAGGGGCAGAGAGAGAGGGAGACACAGAATCGGAAACAGGCTCCAGGCTCCGAGCCATCAGCCCAGAGCCTGATGCGGGGCTCGAACTCACGGACCGCGAGATCGTGACCTGGCTGAAGTCGGACGCTTAACCGACTGCGCCACCCAGGCGCCCCAAGAGACTCATTTTAGATCTGAGGACACCTTTAGATTGAGAGTGAGGGGATGGAGAACTATTTATCATGCTACTGGAAGCCAAAAGAAAGCTGGAGTAGCCATACTTATATCAGACAAACTAGACTTTAAATTAAAGGCTGTAAAAAGAGATGAAGAAGGACATTATATAATAATTACAGGGCCTATCCATCAGGAAGAGCTAACAATTATAAATGTCTATGCGCCGAATACCGGAGCCCCCAGATAGAGAAAACAATTACTCATAAACATAAGCAACCTTATTGATAAGAATGTGGTCATTGCAGGGGACTTTAACACTCCACTTACAGAAATGGATAGATCATCTAGACACACAGTCAATAAAGAAACAAGGGCCCTGAATGATACATTGGATCAGATGGACTTGACAGATCTAGTTAGAACTCTGCATCCCAAAGCAACAGAATATACTTTCTTCTCGAGTGCACATGGAACATTCTCCAAGATAGATCATATACTGGGTCACAAAACAGCCCTTCATAAGTTTACAAGAATTGAAACTATACCATGCCTACTTTCAGACCACAATGCTATGAAGCTTGAAATCAACCACAGGAAAAAGTCTGGAAAACCTCCAAAAGCATGGAGGTTAAAGAACACCCTACTAACGAATGAGTGGGTCAACCAGGCAATTAGAGAAGAAATTAAAAAATATATGGAAACAAACGAAAATGAAAATACAACAATCCAAATGCTTTGGGACGCAGCAAAGGCAGTCCTGAGAGGAAAATACATTGCAATCCAGGCCTATCTCGAGAAACAAGAAAAATCCCAAATACAAAATCTAACAGCACACCTAAAGGAAATAGAAGCAGAAGAGCAAAGACACCCCAAACCCAGCAGAAGAAGAGAAATAATAAAGATCAGAGCAGAAATAAACAATATAGAATCTAAAAAAACGGTAGAGCAGATCAACGAAACCAAGAGTTGGTTTTTTGAAAAAATAAACAAAATTGACAAACCTCTAGCCAGGCTTCTCAAAAAGAAAAGGGAGATGACCCAAATAGATTCAATCATGAATGAAAATGGAATTATTACAACCAATCCCTCAGAGATACAAACAATTATCAGGGAATACTATGAAAAATTATATGCCAACAAATTGGACAACCTGGAAGAAATGGACAAGTTCCTAAACACCCACACTCTTCCAAAACTCAATCAGGAGGAAATAGAAAGCTTGAACAGACCCATAACCAGCGAAGAAATTGAATCGGTTATCAAAAATCTCCCAACAAATAAGAGTCCAGGACCAGATGGCTTCCCAGGGGAGTTCTACCAGACGTTTAAAGCAGAGATAATACCTATCCTTCTCAAGCTATTCCAAGAAATAGAAAGGGAAGGAAAACTTCCAGACTCATTCTATGAAGCCAGTATTACTTTGATTCCTAAACCAGACAGAGACCCAGTAAAAAAGAGAACTACAGGCCAATATCCCTGATGAATATGGATGCAAAAATTCTCAATAAGATACTAGCAAATCGAATTCAACAGCATATAAAAAGAATTATTCACCATGATCAAGTGGGATTCGTTCCTGGGATGCAGGGCTGGTTCAACATTCGCAAATCGATCAACGTGATACATCACATTAACAAAAAAAAAAAGAGAAGAACCATATGATCCTGTCAATCGATGCAGAAAAGGCCTTTGACAAAATCCAGCACCCTTTCTTAATAAAAACCCTTGAGAAAGTCGGGATAGAAGGAACATACTTAAAGATCATAAAAGCCATTTATGAAAAGCCCACAGCTAACATCATCCTCAACGGGGAAAAACTGAGAGCTTTTTCCCTGAGATCAGGAACACGACAGGGATGCCCACTCTCACCGCTATTGTTTAACATAGTGCTGGAAGTTCTAGCATCAGCAATCAGACAACAAAAGGAAATCAAAGGCATCAAAATTGGCAAAGATGAAGTCAAGCTTTCGCTTTTTGCAGATGACATGATATTATACATGGAAAATCCGATAGACTCCACCAAAAGTCTGCTAGAACTGATACATGAATTCAGCAAAGTTGCAGGATACAAAATCAATGTACAGAAATCAGTTGCATTCTTATACACTAACAATGAAGCAACAGAAAGACAAATAAAGAAACTGATCCCATTCACAATTGCACCAAGAAGCATCAAATACCTAGGAATAAATCTAACCAAAGATGTAAAAGATCTGTATGCTGAAAACTATAGAAAGCTTATGCAGGTAATTGAAGAAGATATAAAGAAATGGAAAGACATTCCCTGCTCATGGATTGGAAGAATAAATACTGTCAAAATGTCAATACTACCCAAAGCTATCTACACATTCAATGCAATCCCAATCAAAATTGCACCAGCATTCTTCTCGAAACTAGAACAAGCAATCCTAAAATTCATATGGAACCACAAAAGGCCCCGAATAGCCAAAGTCATTTTGAAGAAGAAGACCAAAGCAGGAGGCATCACAATCCCAGACTTTAGCCTCTACTACAAAGCTGTCATCATCAAGACAGCATGGTATTGGCATAAAAACAGACACATAGACCAATGGAATAGAATAGAAACCCCAGAACTAGACCCACAAACGTATGGCCAACTCATCTTTGACAAAGCAGGAAAGAACATCCAATGGAAAAAAGACAGTCTCTTTAACAAATGGTGCTGGGAGAACTGGACAGCAACATGCAGAAGGTTGAAACTAGACCACTTTCTCACACCATTCACAAAAGTAAACTCAAAATGGATAAAGGACCTGAATGTGAGACAGGAAACCATCAAAACCTTAGAGGAGAAAGCAGGAAAAGACCTCTCTGACCTCAGCCGTAGCAATTTCTTACTTGATACATCCCCAAAGGCAAGGGAATTAAAAGCAAAAGTGAATTACTGGGACCTCATGAAGATAAAAAGCTTCTGCACAGCAAAGGAAACAACCAACAAAACTAAAAGGCAACCAACGGAATGGGAAAAGATATTTGCAAACGACATATCGGACAAAGGGCTAGTGTCCAAAATCTATAAAGAGTTCACCAAACTCCACACCCAAAAAACAAATAACCCAGTGAAGAAATGGGCAGAAAACATGAATAGACACTTCTCTAAAGAAGACATCCGGATGGCCAACAGGCACATGAAAAGATGCTCAACGTCGCTCCTTATCAGGGAAATACAAATCAAAACCACACTCAGATATCACCTGACGCCAGTCAGAGTGGCCAAAATGAAGAAATCAGGAGACTATAGATGCTGGAGAGGATGTGGAGAAACGGGAACCCTCTTGCACTGTTGGTGGGAATGCAAATTGGTGCAGCTGCTCTGGAAAGCAGTGTGAAGGTTCCTCAGAAAATTAAAAATAGACCTAACCTATGACCCAGCAATAGCACTGCTAGGAATTTATCCAAGGGATACAGGAGTACTGATGCATAGGGGCACTTGTACCCCAATGTTTATAGCAGCACTCTCAACAATAGCCAGATTATGGAAAGAGCCTAAATGTCCATCAACTGATGAATGGATAAAGAAATTGTGGTTTATATACACAATGGAATACTACGTGGCAATGAGAAAAAATGAAATATGGCCTTTTGTAGCAACGTGGATGGAACTGGAGAGTGTGATGCTAAGTGAAATAAGCCATACAGAGAAAGACAGATACCATATGGTTTCACTCTTATGTGGATCCTGAGAAACGTAACAGAAACCCATGAGGGAGGGGAAGGGAAAAAAAAAAAGAGTTTAGAGTGGGAGAGAGCCAAAGCATAAGAGACTGTTAAAAACTGAGAACAAACTGAGGGTTGATGGGGGGTGGGAGGGAGGGCAGGGTGGGTGATGGGTATTGAGGAGGGCACCTTTTCAGATGAGCACTGGGTGTTGTATGGAAACCAATTTGACAGTAAATTTCATATATTAAAAAATAAATTTAAAAAAAAAGACAAAAAAAAAGAGATGAGACTAATATCTCAATATACACAGTAAGAATTTTGTTTGACCCTGACAAATGGGAGAAATGGCTAGAAATGAAACAAAGTGAGCATTGATAGGGTAAAATAGGTAATCATTTTCATAAATTATTGTTAATGTTATAAATGTGGTCAAAGCATTATTTGTATTAACTTCACATCTAGCCACCATATTTAGAAGAACAATGATGTCATAGACTCTGGGTCTAAAGTTCTCTCTTGTCCAGCAAGAGAACTGATGTAGGATTAAAATACAAGAGATGGCTAATGTCTGGGAAAAGACAAGAGCCCTGAATAAGGGTCCTTGCTCCGTATTTATTAAGATCAGAAGGCTTAAAAACGTGATGGGCATACACAAAGAGACAGTGAATCTGTGAACATTAACTCATGGGTATAAGGGAAAGGAGGTTTTGAAGATATATTATATTATGGTTTTGGGTCAATATAAGCCAAAATCCTGGTGCTAGGCAGATGGATGTTAGCGGCAGACAGGAGGCACTGTGTCTATCTTACCTAGCCTAGGGGATAAGACAGATAAAGCATGTAACCTCAGGGTTAACAAGGCACCTTTTTTTGTTAATTAGCTCTGCTCTGGGCAACATCACCACACAGGCCTGTAGCCGTATTTACTTGTTTACCTAATTTGGTCCTTCCTTTCTGTGAAAGCAGCTTTCTGCTATAGTACTAAATTGGGAGGGGGTGCATATCTGCCCCAAATACCTAATCTTGTTTACCTCATATACCTTTGTATTGGGGACTTTGCGGAACACCTGCGTGGCTCAGTCAGTTGAGAATTGACTTCAACTCAGGTCATGATCTCACACTTGATGAGTTCGAGTCCCGCATCAGGCTGTGTGGTGACAACTCAGGGCCTGGAGCCTGCTTTGGATTCTGTGTCTCCCTCTCTCTCTTCCCCTCCCCCATTCATGTTCTGTCTCTCTCTGTCTCAAAAATAAACATTAAATTTTTTTTTTGCGTTGGGGTCTTTGCCCCACCCTCTCTATCCTGGAGCCTCAGCCTCACCCTCTTTATACTGGGGCCTTTGCCCCACCCTCTCTATACTGGGGCCTTTATCTCACCCTCTCTATACTTATTTACCTAATCTTATTTACCCAAACTTGGGTGTGAGCATCCTATGGCTTTGTAATTCTTTTTTGCCTTGTTAACCCATCTGTGCAGGCTCAGGGAATTCTTAAACTTATTCTCCACACAATGAAAATGTGGATGTTTGGTGGGGAAGAGAAGAATGAAGGATCTAAAAACCAGGTCTATATGAAGCCTTATTAAGGGAAAAGAAGACTTAAAGGGTGTATGAAAGCAATCTAAATATTCAGAGGTCTATTATGTTGAAGAGGAATTGCATTGACTAGGGCATGGTGTGCATACTGCCACCATCCCACTCCCATCCCCACAGCAGACATCACAACATGTTTTCCCATTGTGATCTAAGCAGTAAATATCAATTGATCTAAGTTGGCAAATGAGATGAAACTATCATTAGTTAGATAAAATTTTATACTATATGTAAAATTTAGGAAAACCATTTTTATTTATAAGGCAATAAGAAGATGAAGCATTATCCTGTTTAAAATGTCTATTTATTTTTGAGAGTGAGAGAGATTGAGTAGGGGAGGGGCAGAGAGAGGGAGACAGAGAGTTCCAAGCAGACTCTGCACTGTCAGTGTAGAGCCCGATTCTAGGCTCAAACACATGAACCGTGAGATGATGACCTGAGCTAAAATCAAGAGTCGAATATGCAACTCACTGAACCACCCAGGTGCCCCAATGAAGTTTTATCTTGACTTTAACATTACAGTCCAGATAAATTGATCTTCTACACCCATGCTGCAGCATAGCTACATGTCACAGCCAAGTGGAGTATCAGCACCATTCACTCTCACAGCACAGCACAGCTACTATCACAGCCAGATTGGGTGCCATCCCCACCCAATACAACCTTATCATAGCAGACAGATGTGCGGGGGGTGCTTCTTGGGTACCCAGCTCTGGTGTTTGGAGAGGATTGAGCTTCTGGTCTCCACATAATGTCTTCTATACAAGACTGCTCCTTTAAGACTGGGAAAGGTAGTTGATTTGCCTAATACATAGAAATCAACACAGAGACAGGCAAAATGAGACAGAGGAATAAATTCCAAATAAAAGAATAAAACATCAGAAAAATAAAATGACACAGAGATAAGTAATCTGCCTGATAAAGAATATGAAGTAGTGGTCATAAAGGTGCTCACCAAACTCAGCAGAAAAATGGATGGGCATAGTGAGATCCTCCACAGAGGTAGAAAATATAAGAAAGTTCCAAACAAAAGTTACAGAGCTGAAGAATATAATAATGGAACTGAAAAAAATTCACTAGAGGTGTTCAACAGCAGACTGGATAAAGCTGAAGACTGGATTGGCAAACTAGAAGACAAAGGAATAGAACTTACCCACACAGAGCAGCAAAAAGAAAAAAAGAATTTTAAAAGATGGAAACCTAAGAGACCGTTGGGACAACATCAAGCAGAATACTATTTGCATTATAGGTGTCCCAGAAGGAGAATAAAGAGAGAAAGGGCTAGAAAACTTATTTGAAGAAATAGCTGCTGAAAAGTTTCCTATTCTGGGGAAGGAAACAAACATACAAGTCCAGGATGCACAGAGTTCCAAATGAGATTAACCCAGAGACCCAAAGATCCACATCAAGACACATTATAATTAAAATGGTAAGTTAAACATAAAAGAGAGTATTTTTATTTATTTATTTTATTTTTTAACTTTATTTCTTTATTTTGAAAGAGAGAGAGAGGGTGAGACAGAATACCAAGCAGGCTCCGTGACATCAGCACAGAGCCTGGTGTGGGGTTCAATCCCACAAACCGTGAAATCATGACCCGAGCTGAAATCAAGAGTTGGATGCTTAACCAACTGAGCCACCCAAGCACCTCAAAGAGTGAATCTTTAAAGCATCATGAGAAAAACAGCTTATTACAAACAAGGGAAACCCCATGAGTCTATCAGATTTTTCAGCAGAAACTTTGCAAGTCAGAATTGAATGGTACAACATATTTGAAGTGATGAAAAGAAAAAAAAAACTTCCAGTTGAGAACTCTCTACTTGATAAGTTATTATTCAGAGTTGAATGATAATTTAAGAATTTTCCAGATAAGCAAAAGCCACTAAACTAGCATTACAAAAAATGTTAATGTGATTTTTCAAAACTGAAAAGAAAGGTCACTAATTACTAACAAGAAAGCATAGAAAGTAAATTCTTACTGGAAAAAGTAAATATATAATAAAAATTATGGATCAGTTACTTATAAAGAAGTATTGAAGGTTAAAAGACAAAAAGAAAACTTAACTAAAACTATAGTAATTTTTTAACAGATGCATAAAACAAAAAATATATAAAAGATGACAACAAAAATATAAAATGTGGAGGGGGAGAAAAAATGTAAAGTTGTGGTATATGTTCAAAATTAAGTTGCTATCAACTCAAAGACAAATGAAAACAGATATGCAACATACCAAATGTTGTATATCTTTAGAATGCAGCAAAAACAATTCTGAAAGGGAAGATAATAACAATGCAGGCCTACCTCAAGAAACAATAAAAACTTCAAATAGACAATCTAACTTTACAAATAAAGGAACTAGAAAAAGAAGAACAAATGAAACCCAAGGTCAATAGAAGGATGGAAATAATAAAGATATAAGCAGAAATAAATGAAATAGAGACTGAGAAAAAAAAGACAAGATCAATAAAACTAAGAGCTGTTTCTCTGAAAAATTTTAGAAAATGACAAACCTTTAGTTTGACTAACAAAGTAAAAGAAGAGTTCTAATAAAAATAGAAGAAATGAAAGAAAAGAAGTTACAACTAGCACCACAGAAATACAAAGGATTATAAAAAACTAGTATGAACAATTATATGCCAGCAAATTAGACAACCTAGAAGAAATGGATAAAACGTTGTGTCTTAGAAAACACAATTTTCCAAGACTAAATAATGAAGAAGTAGAAAATTTGAATAGACCAATTATTAGTAAGGATATTGAACCAGTAATAAAAATCCTCCCAGCAAACAAAAGTTCAGGACCAGATGGTTTCACTGGTGAATTCTACCAAACATTCAAACAAGGTTTAATATCTATCCTTCTCAAACTTTCCCAAAAAGTTGAAGAGGCTGGAACACTTCCAAATTCATTTTATGAAGCCAGCATTACCCTGATACCCAAACCAGACAAGGGCACCACAAAAGAAGATAATTACAGGCCAATATTCCTGATGAACACAGATGCAAAAATCCTCAATAAAATATTAGCAAACTGAATTCAACAATCCATTAAAAGGATCACACACAATGATCAAGTGGGATTTATTTCAGGGAGTCAAGGATGATTCAACATCTGCAAATCAATTAACATGATTTTCCAAATTAACAAAAATAAAGGATAAAAAGCATATGATTACCTCAATTGATGCAGAAAAAGCATTTGACAAAATTCAACATCCATTTGATAAAAACTCTCAACAACGTGGATTTAGAGGGAATATAATTCAACATAGTAAAGGTTCTACATGACAAACCCACAGCTAACATCATAGTCAATGGTGAAAAGCTGAAAGATTTTCCTCTATGATCAGGATCAAGACAAGGGGGCCCACTTTCACCACTTGTATTTAACATAGTATTGCTCCAGCCACAGCAATGACAATAAAAGGTATAGAGTTCATAATGGAAAAAAAATAGAAGTGTCGCTATTTGCAGATGACATGATACTATATATAGAGAACCCAAAAGACTACCAAAAACTGTTAGAGCTAATAAATGAATTCAGTAAAGTAGCCAGATACAAAATTAACATTAAAAAATCTGTGGCTTTTCTATATACTAATAACAAACTATCAGAAAAAGAAATTAAAAAATAATCTGATTTATAATTACATCAAACAAAACACAATAAAATAAAATACCTAGGTATAAATTTAACCAAGGAGGTAAAAAGGTTGTGAAACTGTGTAAATTCTGTGAAAACTATAGGACACTAAAGAAAGAAACTGAAGAACACACAAATAAATGGAAAGATACTCTGTGCTCATGGATTGGAAAACTTAATATTGTTAAAATGTCCATATGACACAAAGCAGCCTACAGATTCAATAAAATCCCTACCAAAATTCAAATGGCACTTTTCACAGAATTGGAACAAGCAATTCTAAAAATTATGTGGAACAATAAAAAATCCTGAATAGCCAAAGCATTCTTGAGAAAGAAGGACAAAGGTAGAGGTATTACACTCCCTGATTTCAAGTTATACTACAAAGCTCTAGTAATCAAAGCAGTATGGTATTGGCATAAAAACAGACACACTAATCAATGAAATAGAATAAACAGCCCAGAAATAAGCCCACAGATATATGAACAATTCATTCATGACAAAAGAACCAAGAACATAAAGTGAAAAAAGGACAGTCTCTTAAGTAAATGATGCTAGGAAAACTGGGCAACCACTTGCAAAAGAAAGAAAGTAGACCATCTTATAATATACACAAAACTTAACTCAAAATGGATTAAAGACGTGAATGTAAGACCTGAAACCATAAAATTCCTAGAAGAAAACATAAGTAGTAAGCTCCTTGACATTGGTCTTAGTGATATTTTTTTCGATCTGACTCCAACTCACAGGAAACAAAAGGAAAAATAAACAAATGGGATTACATCAAATTAAAATGCTTCTGCCCAGAAGAAAAAATCATAAAAATGAGAAGACAAGCTACTGAATGGGAAAAGATTTTTGCTAATTATATATCTGAAAAGGGATTACTATCCAAAATATATAACGAATTCATATAACACAATAACAACAAAACCCAATTTAAAAATGGGCACAGTATTTGAGTAGAGATTTTTCCAAATAAGACATACAAATAGCCAACAGACACATGCAAAGATGTTCAACACAACTAATTATTAGGGAAATGCAAATCAAAACTATAATGAGATATCACTTCTCACCTGTTATAATGGCTAATATAAAAAAGACAAAAGGAGCAACTGGGTGACTCAGTGGGTTAAGCATCTGACTCTTAATCTCGGCTCAGGTCATGACCTAAGGGTTTGTGGGTTCAAGCCCTACATTGGGCCCTCTGCTGACAGAGCAGAGCCTTCTTGGGATCCTGTCTCCTCTCTCTGCCCCTCCCCCACTTGCTCTCTAAATAAATAAATAAATAAATAAAATTTTAAAAAGTTATTAAAAATAAAATAAAAACAAAAGAAAAAAGAGGTGGAGAGAATGTGGAGAAAAGGAAACTTTTATACACTGTTGGTAGGAATGTAAATTGGTACAGCTACTATGGCAAACAGTATGGAGATTCCTCAAAATATTAAGAATAGAACTGCCATATGATCTAGCTATTCCACTTCTTGGTATTTATCCAAAGAACACAAAAATGCTGATTCAAAAATATATATGTACCTTTATGTCCATTGTAGCATTATTTACAATAGCCAAGAAATGGAAACAACTTAAATGTCCACTGATTGATGAATAGATGAAAATGTGGTAGATAATTAGATAGATAGATGATAGATAGATAGATAGATAGATACAATACTACTCAGCATTAAAAAGAAATCTTGTCATTTGCGACAACATGGATGAACCTTAAAGGTATTATGCTAAGTGAAATAACTCAGATAGAAAATGATAAATATTGTATTTCACTCATGTGGAATCTTAAAAAAAAACTGAAGAAAACAAAAACAAACTCATGGTTACCAGAGGGGAAGGAAAATGGGGGTGGGTGAAATGGGTGAAAAGGGTTGATTGTATAGTGATGGATGGTAACTAGATTTTTTAGTAGTGATCACTCTGTAGTGCATATAGATGTCAAATCATAATGTTGTACACCTGAAACATATAATTTTATATACTAATTTTACCTTAAAAAATCTGGCTAGGATGGACCGCACTTTATTTTTTTATCTCTATTATAACTGAATCATTAAAACAGCTATGAGTTGAGAAAAAAGATAAAACTAACTTCTTATAGACTTAGAACACAATGCTTTATTTTTGAAAAGTTGAATAAGCTTACTTTGGATATTTTACATTAGCCAACGCAATTTTCAAAATGTTAATTTTCATGCAAACCATCATATTATGACTTAAACACTCATCTGAATTTATACGACAACATACCTGTAATGGTCTCAAAACAAAAAGAGTAAAATATTGACTCTTCAGCCTTAGAAAATTCTTATTTTTCAAAGAGAAATTGTTAGTGTTTTAGTGAACAATGACTTCTTGTACAGAGATGCTGAGCATAGTATTTGCTTTGATTTTTTTTTCTATTAATCTGCATTCTTGCTAACAAGCAATGTATTTTAAGAAGCTACTCACCATCCTCAAAATAAAAAAATATATTTCTTATATTTTTTTTCCTTAAGAGATACTTCTACAAAACTTACAAAAACTCTGAGGAAAAACTAGTAACAAAATAGTAGGAGTTAGAAGTTGCATATTTCATCATTTCATAAGGAAAAACTTTCTAGCAAAGTAAACTAAATAATGGAATAAGCTGCTTGTGAAGTCATCATTCAGAGGCTGAATCGCCACAAGTCAGGGAGTTATAGAAGGGATTCCGGCAATAGGTGAGAGGCTAGAAAAAGTTTGATTCCTAAATGCTTATACAAGGGCCAGATTATTAGAATTCCCCAGATAACTTGTTAAAAACATACATTCCTGGGTCCCACTGCAGAGATTTCAATGCCAGGGACTTGGAATCCATACTTTTGATAAATCCTCTAAGTGATTTTGATGGCAGTTGGTTTGGGTTTCAAAGGATTAGGTCATTTTTAATATCCCTGCCAAGACCAACAGTCTATATACTGAATTCTGAAGACATCAGGGAAAGATGGATTTTCTTCTATTAAAGGGGGAATTCAGGGGCGTCTGGGTGGCTCAGTCCATTAAATGACTGACTTTTGATTTCGACTCAGGTCATGGTCTCAGGGTTTATGATATTGAGCCCCACATCAAGCTCTACACTGAAAGTATGGAGCCTGCTTGAGATTCTCTCTCTTCCTCTCTCTCTGCCTCTCTCTCTCTCTCTCTCTGAAAATAAATAATAATAAATTAAAAAGGGTAGGACTTCAAAAGGTAGAAAGACTGTAATAAACAGGCAAGATGTAAGATATTGTCCTTAGTTTTTCAGATTCCAGAAACCTCGAAGGAGACTAATACATGTCAATCAAACTCATGATAGCCATATGTCAATTTATCCACTTATAATGGATAAGTTGTAAATTTACAAAATATCCCTATGGATTTTAGGATCAGCTTATAAGTTTCTTTTTTTTTTTTCAATGTTTTTTATTTATTTTTGGGACAGAGAGAGACAGAGCATGAACGGGGGAGGGGCAGAGAGAGAGGGAGACACAGAATCGGAAACAGGCTCCAGGCTCCGAGCCATCAGCCCAGAGCCTGACGCGGGGCTCGAACTCACGGACCGCGAGATCGTGACCTGGCTGAAGTCGGACGCTTAACCGACTGCGCCACCCAGGCGCCCCTCAGCTTATAAGTTTCTACAAAGAAGCTACCTGGGATTCTAGTAGATATTGCATTGAATATGTAGATCAATTTGGAGAGTATTGCCATCTTAATAATATTAAGTTTTTTGATCCACAAACATGGGATACATTTCCAATTACTTAGATCTTCTTTAATTTCTTTCAAAAGTTTGTTGTTTTTAAGACTACAAGTTTTGTACTTCATTTTACAAATTTACTCCCAAATATTTTATTCTCTTTGAAGCTATTATAATTCAATTTTTTCTTACTTCCACTTTCAGATTTTCTCTTTCAATCTATTTGTTGAAGAAACCATGCTGATTTCTATAGAGTCCTTTTCCCCAACATCCCCACTCTAAACTCAAGTCTAGATATTCTTTTCTTATATCCTTGTGATGTTATTTAACATCATTGTCCTTATAAGTTCCTAAAAATTCATGGTTATATTTAGAGGCTTTATAAGATTCAAATTCCATTTTTTTGACAAAAATATTTCATAGGTGCTGCCTTGTTTTTCTATTAGGAGTCATATGATATTTGGTTATTACTCTTTTTGTAATACTAGCCGACCTTAGTGATCATTGCCTAGATCCATTAATTCGTTAACCATTGTAAAATTCTATCATTCTTTCTTTAAATTTTTTTAATGTTTATTTATTTTTGAAGGAAAAAGAGACAGAGCATGAGCAGGGGAGGAGCAGAGAGAGAGGGAAACACAGAATCTTAGCAGGCTCCAGGCTCTGAGCAGTCAGCACAGAGCCCGATGCGGGGCTCAAACTCACAAGCTGTGAGATCCTGACCTGACCTGAAGTGGGTCGCCCAGCCGACTGAGCCACCCAGGCGCCCCTCTATCATTCTTCCTTAATTTATTAGTTGGTAGGGGCGCCTGGGTGGCGCAGTCGGTTAAGCGTCCGACTTCAGCCAGGTCACGATCTCGCGGTCCGTGAGTTCGAGCCCCGCGTCAGGCTCTGGGCTGATGGCTCGGAGCCTGGAGCCTGTTTCCGATTCTGTGTCTCCCTCTCTCTCTGCCCCTCCCCCGTTCATGCTCTGTCTCTCTCTGTCCCAAAAATAAATAAAAAACGTTGAAAAAAAAAATTAAAAAAAAAATTTATTAGTTGGTAATCTTCTAGCAATAGCAAAACAACATTTTCCTCATGAGCTGTTTGGTTACACAGAGAAAGAATATGTATATAAAAAGGTAGGTTAAGTGTTTAGTTCATTATTTTATTTACCAGTTTCAAAATAATAAGCTAGTTTCCTAGCTTTCTCCAAGTTGATCAGTTACATTTTAAGTATCTTTATGAACTCGTATACTTAAACATATTTGATATATTTCATCTGTATGCTCACATTGCTTCATATTTGATCAGTGAGAGTCTTTTTAATTTGGCTCCCAAGTCCTTTTTAAAAAAATTAATGCTTATTTTTGAGAGAGAGAGAGAGAGAGAGAGAGAGAGAGAGAGTAAGGGGTAAAGAGAGAGGGAGACACAGAATCCGAAACAGGCTCCAAGCTCGGAGCTGTCAGCACAGAGCCTGACACAGGCTCAGGCTCACCAACTGTGAGATCATAACCTGAGCCAAAGTCGGATGCTTAACAGACTGAGCCACCCAGGCACCTCATTCCAAGTCCTTTTTGACTCAACTCTAATAGTGTTCCTCTATAGGTAAAAACCCAATTGCAAGCCCAGGTTGTTACCTGTACTTCTGATCGATTAGCTATAAATCAGAGGTTCCCATGACTTCCTTCCCCTTGTATTCTATTAATCACTAGAGCAGCTCACAGAACTCAGGGAAATGCTTGCTTACATTTACCAGTTTATTAAAGAGTATGTTAAAGGATGCAGATGAACAGCCAGATGAAGAGATTCATATGGAGGATCCATATGAAGGAGGGTCCCAGAGATTCAATCTCTGGGAGGGTCCTCAGGGGAGGAGCTTCTATCCCAGTGGAATTGGGGTGTATCACCCTTTCAGTACCTCGATGTGTTTACCAACCTGGATGCTCTCCAAGTCCCATACTTTTGAGATTTTTATGGAGGCTTCCTCACTTAAACAGAATCAATTTTTAGCTCCATTTCCAGACCCTCTCCCCTCACCAAAGAAGTGGGGGGCAGGGCTGAAAACTCCAAGTTTCTAATTATGGCTTGGTATTTCTGGTGACCAGGCCCCATCCCATCCAGGAACCATCCAAGAACTCACCCAGAGTCACCCCATTAGAACAAAAGACAGTTCTATCACCCAACAAATTCCGAGGGATTTAGGAGCCTTGTGTCAAGAACTGGGGTTGAAGACCAAATATGAGAAAAAAAGATGCTCCCAATGCTCTTATCAATTAGGAATTTGCATGGATTTTAGGGGCTCTGTGCCAGGAACCAGAGCCAGAAACCAATATATATATTATTTATTATCTAACCATTCCTTAGCTTCTTGGCTATCTAGTGTGGCAAAAAATTCCAGGTTCATCTTGGATGCTTCTTGCCATAGACCCAGAATCAGCCAGTTCTCTAAGAAACTCTGGGGAATGGTATTTAGAATCCTAATATGGGGACTAGAAGTGCTCTTTGACACTAGTTTTTCATTGTTTCTGAATGTTTTTCAGTGAAAAGAGCTTCAAAATACATGTTTTTAAATTAATAAAACTAAATTCATACTGAGGATTTTAATAATTGGATGGTTTTCAGAGATCTTTCCTTCAGGCTGTGGAAAAACTTGCAAAGTATCCCCATTCCACAAGATTATACCCAGTCAAGTGATAAAAAAAAATACTGTGTCACCAGAACCAGTAACATGCTTTGGACAATGATTGGTAAATATTGGCAAATTCTTATCGTCCAATTTCCTTTTTACATATCTGTGGCTACTATATTTTCTGAATAAAACATCAGATGGTGCCACAAGTATTACTGTAAATATGGGGACAAAAGAACAAAGTATTCAAGATCAGAACTATCTGTAAAATATGAAAAGTACAGTTGCTATATAAATACTCTGGGTCAAGGATGGCAAACACATTGCTTCATCCATGGTAGTCATCACGAACTATTCACTCTTTCCTACTGAGCTAGATGCACCTTGGAATCCTCCGCAGCACAATTCTCCAAAAAGCCACTGCAAACCAACCTGAGTGGCCAACCAAGATGACATGTATTGCCATCCATGTTTAAGGCAAACCAATTTCCTGCTATCACATTACAATGTTGTAAAATTGATTAAGACACCAGTTGCCAAATTGGGTTCTCAGGTATATTAGTCCTGTTACCAGGTGTTCCATAAATAAAAGGAATCTGGAATCTGTGTCACATATATTTGGAAAATGTTGGATTTTTAAAAAATGGTTTCTTTAATGCAAAATTCCAAGAGCCTTTAATGTTCTAATATGCATTGTTATTCTCCAGGAAGGGAAATAGTATGCAGTGTTTATTAATTTATTTGGACCCTTCATGGACTCTTCTTTTCATATGCATCTGTGAACACTGAACAGGGTTTTTCTTTTACATTAATCACATTCCAATTGTGTCTTCTTTAAGCCCAGGTCAATGTATTTAAAACTAAATCAAGATTGGGGGCTTTTGGAGATAAGAAATTCCATACATTGAATGCTGATTTTTGCATGTGTGTGTCACTCTACAAAAGTAACCCTTTCTCCAGTATCTGAGGACAATTCTGGTTTAGCTTCCTATACACTGACCACACTATGATTCTATTTTTGGTAGAAAAGTGATTGTGTGTGTGTGTGTGTGTGTGTGTGTGTGTGTGTGTGTGTAACTGTGTCACAAAGATAGGATTAAATTATTTCATTATGCATGGAAGCATTAGTCATGGAGGGCATGGTTTCACCGACCTCAATGATGGGTTATTTAGAATAATCCAGTCTGAGAGCCACAAAACCACCTAATGCAGTTACTTTGACACTTTAAGCTTCCCATTTTGTGTTGTTTCCTCATCAAGTAATGGTAGTCGCATAGCTTCTATTTATTTTATTTTATTTTTTTATTTTTTTAAATTTACATTCAAATTAGTTAGCATATAGTGCAACAATGATTTCAGGAGTAGATTCCTTAATCCCCCTTACCCATTTAGCCCATCCCCCCTCCCACAATCCCTCCAATAACCTTCAGTTTGTTCTCCATATTTATGAGTTTCTTCTGTTTTGTCCCCCTCCCTGTTTTTATATTATTTTTGTTTCCCTTCCCTTATGTTCATCTGTTTTGTCTCTTAAAGTCCTCATATGAGTGAAATCATATGATTTTTGTCTTTCTCTAACTAATTTCACTTAGCATAATACCCTCCAGTTCCATCCACGTAGTTGCAAATGGCAAGATTTCATTCTTTCTGATTGCCGAGTAATAGTCCATTGTGTGTGTGTGTGTATATATATATATATACACATACCACATCTTCTTTATCCATTCATCCATCGATGGACATTTGGGCTCTTTCCATACTTTGGCTATTGTTGATAGTGCTGCTATAAACATGGGGGTGCATGTGTTCCTTTTAAACAGCACACCTGTATCCCATGGATAAATGCCTAGTAGTGCAATTGCTGGGTTGTAGGGTAGTTCTATTTTTAATTTTTTGCATTGATTCTATTCTATGTGAATGGTAGTTGCTTTTCAAATGAGCTCTAAATATTCTTTTAATATAGGATTTGTAGTTAGGAGTGTTTGGACTAACATAGGTTTTCACTTACTACCAGGGGTTCCCACATTCTGCAAATATGTAATGCCTTCAGCAGTATGAGCTACAGAACTGATTGCCCAAGACTAGAAATTAAAAATTCCTTAAAACTTGAAGGTAAGTTTGGAGAATTCTCAGAGATTATTAAACTGTTGGAAAATAGCACCTATGAGAAAAGGAAAAAAGAGTCTAAATTCACTTCAAGATGAGAGACTCTAATATGAAGAACTGCTATTTTGAGCAGTTCACAAAACAATTCATTGGCGTGCAGAAAGAAAACATTGAGACATCAGCATATTTTTCTTGTCATTCTTTTTAAATTTCTGTGTTGGCATATTTTTTATTTTAGAGAGTGAGAGAGATTGCACAGGAGAGGGGCAGAGGGAGAGAGAGAGAGAGGGAGGGAGAGCACGAGAGAGGAGATCCTATGCAGGCTCCATGCATGGAGCCTGACACAGGGACCGATCCCACAACCTTGGGATTATGACCTGAGCTGAACTCAAGTGTCAGATGCTCAACCAACTGAGCCACCCAGGCCACATTCTATGTTGGAGTATCTTTAATGTATATGCATTATAATGTATATGCATTATAATGTATATGCATTATAATGTATATGCATTATAATGTATATATAATATAATGTATAAGGTATATATGCATAGTAGTCAATGTATATAATCTATAAATACATATACATATATTGGGGCCATGCTCAAAAGATTTTTCAGTGAAAAGGAAGAAGTAAATTTTTTTATTTTCCATAAACAACATGACTATTTTATGTAGTAAAAACTACAGACAGAATCTACAACAACAAAAAAAGCTATAAGAACTAATAAGTTAGGAAAGCTGCAGGATGAAGGTCAACATACAAAAATCAATTGTATGTCTACATATGTAGAATATGACACTGTACAGCCACTTTGGAAAGTAATAAACATTTGGAATTAAAAAAAAAAAAATACCGGGGCACCTGGATGGCTCAGTCGGTTAAGCGTCCAACTTCGGCTCAGGTCATGATCTCACAGTCCCTGAGTTCGAGCCCCACGTCGGGCTCTGTGCTGACAGCTCAGAGCCTGGAGCCTGCTTCAGATTCTGTGTCTCCCTCTCTCTCTGACCATCCCCTGTTCATGCTCTGTCTCTGTCTCAAAAATAAATAAACATTAAAAAAAATTTAAAAAAATACCACTTATAATAGCTTTCCAAAGCATAAACTCTTAGGGATAAATTTTTTAAATGTGCATAACATCTGTTCAATGAATATTATAAAGCATTGCTGAAACAAACTAAGGAGTACCTAAATAAATGGAAAGGCTTCATGTACATGGATCAGGACATTTAATATTTGTTAAATGTCAATCCTCCCCGAAATGAGCTATATATTTGGTACAATAAAAATACCACCAGTTTATTTTTTAGCAGCTGACAAGGTGATTCTAAAGTCTATTCTCACAAATAGCTAAATCAATTGTGATAAGAAAAACCAACTTGGATTGCATACAATGCCTGAAGAATTTTTTTTTTATTACAGATAGGAATGTGTGAGTAAAAAATTGATTTGGAGGATTAAGTACATCTCTTTATCAGAAGTGTGTTTTAGGGTGTTTGTGGGGGGCAGGACTAGTTTATTCAATTAGATCCATTCATTTTGTTTTCAAATAATAATTGTTGATGATATAACATTAATCAATATTAAACAAATATTCTTCAAGCATGTCCTGTGTAATAAACATTGACCTAGGCTCTGAGATATGATGGTAAGTCTAAACAAACACAATCCTTGACTTTACGGTAAAATATAGTTTAGTGGAGGAAGGCAGTTGTCAATCAAATAACCATACATTTAAATATCTCATCATAAATGGATACTATTATGAAGGAAAAGTACAGCAGACTACAGGAGGCCACAAGAAAATAAATCGGGGCACTCTCTCTATTCTGAAGATATTGAGAAAGTTTACCCTGAGGAAGTGACATTTAAGCTGGTGCCTGTGGGATTGATTGAGTTGTTGATTTGTGAAGAGATAGACAATGGCCCAAATGGAGGGAGAGCATGCGTGAGAGCCCTGAGGGGGCATATGGTGAGTGAGGGGTAGTGCCACACAGGTACAGGTCCTTATACATCAGGGAAGCTTCTGAGATGGATCTGCCTGACAGAGAGTTGGAGTGCAGGCTAATTGACCTCAGGAGCTCCATCCTCTTTTGGTTTCAAGGGAAACAATCACAAACTAGTTGTAGGTACCAGAGGACCACAGAAGATAAGAAGGGACTGGCTGGGTGGCTAGGCACAACTGGAACATTGTGTTCTACCCCAGCATTTCCACAAACCTCAGGTAGTACTCTCTGTGTGGCCATCTAGAAAGGTAACTGTTAAAGATAAAGGGCAGTGTGTCTTCTATGCCTGAACTACCAATATGAACCTTTCCCTTTGGATTGCCAAGAGAATTTCATGCAGTGCTCAGCTAGAGGGCCTAGTAATGCGTTGTGATCACGTATTTCCCTGCATTATTTGAAACCAGAGGATGTTATGTGCTATCTTATGCAGAAGTAGAAGGTATGGAGGAAAGGTAAATGAGATAAGTTGAAGGGTAATTGCAGGAAATGTGGCGTGGCCCCAGGCTGCAGAGGAGCTGAGTGGGAGAGCAATATTTGACGGTCCATTGTCATTGTGCCTACTAATCGGCGAGGGGAGGAGGAGAGGACAAGGGAGGCCAGGGCTTGACCATAAACATGAGAGAAAAACGAGCGAGCCAAGGAGCCCTCTCAACACGCGATGGCGGAAGGCGGCTATGCGGGGTCTCCAGCTCCTAGAAAGGGGCACGAGGAGGCGGCGCGGGCCCCGCCCCCTCCCCTGGCGGGCGCGGGCGCGAGACGCTGCGCGGCGGCAGTGCCGGGCGCGAGCGGCAGCTGTCAGGCCACTGAGGTCTGAGCTGCTCTTGCTGCCCCAGCGAGGAGGAGGCAGCAGGAACGGTGACCGTGTCGCTGAGGAGTCGGACTGCCGGCACGCAAAGCTGACCTGCCTGGCACCCGCGGCCTCTTCCCGTCTCTCTCCCATTGTATTGGGTAAGATGTCGGTGCGTGGGCAGGGAGAGGGGCTAGCGGCCGCGGACGCTGGAGGCCGGGAGGTAGGGGGCCTGTGGGAAGAGGGAGAAAGGCAGGTCTGGGTGATTCCGGGGGCATTTGCACCTTGGGAAAGAGGCCTAGGCGCTGCAGGGGTCGGAGTTGTGGGGGAGGTGACGGTGGAGTGGGGCGTTGCTGAGTAATTTGGAGAGGCTGCCAAAGCCCGGCAGATAGACGCAGGGCTCCGTGGGGAGCGGGTGTGGCTCAGTGCGCATGCGCCACAGACGCGTGTTCTGAGAGATGGGGGTGAGGTGAGACGACGTGGATCCGAGGTAGTTGGAACTGTGCGTAACATCTCACTTTCTAGGTTCCCAATGCTAACAGTGACCCTGTTGTAGAGATGACCGTATTCCTGGTCTCCTAAGGAAGCTTCTTTTCTCTGTACCCTGCTCACTTAATGTCACCCAAACATCACCTACCTGTCTCCCGGCAGTCTACTTGGGAATAAGTGGCCTCGGAACACTGCCAAATTGCTACCTAGTGTGCCTTCGAGCTCATAGCCCTAGAGCTGTCATTATGAGGAGTGAAAAGTTAGAGGTGAAATTCCACATTGAACCCTTCTGATGGCATATAGGATATAAATATGGGCATAAATGTGGGAATAGCGTTTCAGTGGCATGACAGCTGTGACATTTGGACTCAGAGTAGGGATGCAGCCGATAACTTGTTCGCTCTACACGATGAATCCAGTGTGTCAGAGGGCTTCCCCACTACAGAACCCACCCCACCCCCACCAACAAGCATCAGGTTGTACTGGCAACAACCTATATACCATTTAAGGTAGAGGGTCTCAAAGATGCAATCATTTCTTATTTGTATTGATTTTTACATAAGTTAAAGCCCTGCCCAATTCTCCAGTGCTTAATTTCCAAATATTGTGCCAGGAATCAACAGTGAGTTGAGTAGCCCAACCAGTGTGTCACCACAAGATGGGCTTTCCCTATAGCTTTAACCATGGCTCCTCCCTTGTGCAGATTGTCACCAGGGCCACTCTCATCCACTGCCTAGCTCTCCCCTGATGCTCTTCCTCCACCTCCAGCCCTGCAGTACCACATCCCTCTCAACACTTGCTCCCAAACAATCTGCACTGTGGATTTGAGCATCATTCCACACATGGCAACTGAACTGACATAGCCAATTTGTTTTTTCATTTCTCTTCTCTCCATCATCATACTAAAATGTACTATTTTCAAAAGTTCAGCCTCTTTCTCGTCATTGTACTGCCTCCTTCTGCACCTCTCCCCAACCCCAAGCATTCCCAACTAAATACAATAATTTTAATAAGCTGTGTGGATGTGGTTTCAAGTGTGTTGAAGAACAGAAAAAACTAGGAAGTATCAGTTGGGTGAATTTCTAATTTACCTTATTGTCTGGGACTTAGACCTTAAGTGGGGGAAAAAGTGAGTATACTATTCTTAGAAAATTCTTGTTAATTGCGGGAAGTGGGATAAGAAAGGGGAATTGCATTTCTAGGATGTTTGAATTGTTTACAGGCAGATCTGTCTCTGAAGAGGACCAAATTCATATTAAACATTTGAGTCAAAATCCTCACCTGATATGGGACCCGTACAGAATGCATGTGGGATCAGACTTTCCTGTTAAATATACTTAGGGTTACCAAAGAATTTCACTGCCTACTTATTGCTATCTTCTTTTAAGGTTTGACTTAAATTTGGCATATTCTGGGAGAGGAAAAAATTTGGTTTGCTTTTATACTGTGCTATATCTTTTTGAGTACGTACTGAAGGATATCACACTTAGTTTCAAATGATGATGATGATGGGGATGCTAGCATCCAAAGAAAACATGTGGAGACAGTTATACTACTCTTGTATTTGGTGGGGATGCAGAAATTTATATATTTATTTTAAAAATGTAGGGGGACAGGGAGGGAAACTGGAGCATTTCCACTGGCTTTCAACAGGTGAAATTCCTGTTAAGTTCCATCTAGAAAGTGATCCAGATAAGTCCATAACTTCTCTTTAGTCACAAATAAATAATAGTATTTGGACATATTACAGAACTGCAGATCTCTTGTTCCTTGGCATCAATTCAGAGGCATTAGTTTTGGGCACCCACCTAATTAGTATTGATTATCCATGTGAAGGACCCTGGTGCTTGGTGCATGCTGGAGGGGCTTCAAAGACATATGCAAACAAGGGACTTACCTTCCAGGAATTTAAATTTGGTTGTGTAGGAAAGACATACTTAGGGAAAAAAGGGTATTTGACAAAATAAGGCAGTATAATAATATCATTTCAACTATAAACCATGAGATCTGAAGCTTATATGTTAATTTGTAAACCCAAGACAGGGAGAGAAGAGCCAGGAAGGTTTCATAACATATTAGAGCAAGGAAGATGTGGGCCAAAATGAGGATGTTAGCAGAGGACTTAAAAAGGATATTCCAAGGAAAAGTCCACAGGATTTAGTGACTAAAGGCAAGAAGACATGTATTCACTTCTAACTTCAGCAAACAAATGGGAGTTGGAGGAAGTAGAGGAGAGTGGAGGGTTACCTTTGTAAGGTGGCAGAACACAATAAGCGCTCAAATGTTTTCTCAAGCATCAGTAGCAATATTAGACCAGAAGACCCTTAAGGTCCCTCCAATGCTGAGATTCTGTTGGTATATGCAGATGCTCAAAATTGTTGGGGAACAAGGCCTTCTCAGATATTGAAGAAAGAGAAAAAGAAGAATTGTTATCCTCCTACTGGCTGATCTTTTCTGAGAAGGGTTAATAGTGACTCACAAGGCCCCCAACAGTGAATGAAAGGAGGTGGAAGAGCAAAAGGAACAAAAATCTCAAACCAAAAATTTCAGTAAATGCTTACAAATCTTTGCAGACTTCATAAGTTATTCATTTCCCCCATAATCCTGTGAGTTAAGTAGGGCAGTTATTATCAAGTGTATATTTATATAGGAAGTTATTGAAACACAGCAAAATTAAATAACCTGCTCAAGTTCATAAAATAAATGTAGTGATGAAGACTCTTGTATCCTGTAGTGCACTTGACACTGAACTACATTGCTTTTCCTCCCTTTTCCCTGGTATAGACCCTATGTACCTGGAAGTTATATGTGTAAATGACCAAAAGGGAATGCACAAGCAATTGCAGCATTATCTCAGATAGTTCTTAATACTTCATCATTATTCCTGGAGCTGAGTGTTTGGTTTCCACAATACTCAGTCCTTGACCCATCATTTGAGTTTATCCACAGCTGGGAAAATAGAGTTAGTGAGTTTAATGATGTGAACACCTGTTTGCTAGGAACTTGAGGAAGCTCTTTTGGCACTGACCCTTAATACTATCAGTACTGTTACCCAAGTTTGTACTTCCTCTGTTCCTTTTTTAAGTGAGCATCCTGTAAAATTATCCTATAGACCAGTATAAAAACTAAACAAATGTGATAATGCTTGTTTCATCTCCATTTAAAGAAATATTTGTTACTTGAGCTAGTTCTGAAGACAGAAGTTTGAAGGCAGGAAAAAAGAGGACAAAAATCAGTAATTGTAGAAAACTTGAAAGTTTTTTAGAGTAGATATAAACCAAGAAGGATATAAACCATTATATAAATTCATAATTACTGATTTAGGTCTCTAATGAATCCCTTATTATATGATTTATCTATACTTTAAAAAATAGCATGAGATTATCAGGCAATAAAGATTTCTTAAAATCTTCTTTATTCCTCAGTAAGAAAGAACACTCAAAAAATCTAAGAACTGTTTTTTCTCTTTAGACCAGCACTCTTGATACTGCTTAGATAACACTCTTGCCATAAGTAACTATTATGTTAAATGAAGTTGTGTTTGAATATAATAAAGCCAGCTAAATACTAAAACCTGTGTTCAAGACAGATGATCAAAATTAATAAGGAAAATAATTAGCCAAGAGAATATATTATAAACAGGGAATCCCCAAACATAATTATTTCTTCTCTGATCTTCTGGAATCAATTGCATAGACAGCCTTGAGGCAGATTGGTGAATGCATTAATAACTTTCTTGGAGATGGGAACATTGATAGATATAAAGGAAAGGAATTTTATCTCTTAGAATTTCAACACATCTTAGACTCCTCTGTGCTTTCCCTTTCCTGAATATCATCTATTGTGAATATCATCTTCTTTCTTTACCTTTACTTTCAATGAAGAGTTCAATGGAGAGACAATATAAAACTTTTAAAATCACATTAAGTACACTTGGGTTTTTTTAAGTTTGTTTGTTTTTGACAGAGAGAGAGAGAGCAAGCAGGGGAGGGGCTGAGAGAGAAGGAGAGAGAGAATCCCAAGCGGACTCCGCACTGTCAGCACAGAGCCCAACACAGGACTCAAACCCACGAACCCTGAGATCATGACCTGAGCCAAAATCAAGAGCTGGATGCTCAACCGACTGAGCCACCCAGGTGCCCCTAACGTACACTTGTTAGGACAAATTAAAGTTTTTGCAATAATGTTATTTTGTCCATGTGAAATATTTGTAGCATGTTGAACTCTTAAGTATATTTCTGAAAAGCATCCTCTGTAGGTAAGTTGAGATTGCTCTGTTTTTTTCCTGACTTGAATATATTTATATAGAGCCTTAACTTTGTTTTATTATAGATTTTTTAAAATAATCATTCCCAATCTGTTTTCTAGAACCCTAAGAAGAAAGAACAAAACAAGAACAAGGAAAAGAAAAGACTAAAATTGTGACAAAGACCCGACTGGGTAGGTATATATATTTTTTCGTTTGATCTCTTAAAAATGAATATTTATAAAAAATATATAACTATTATACATGCACCAACATAATAGTAAGGACTACTGGGCTTTTTAAAATTACATTTCAAATGTGTGCACCTCCAGAAGTTCTTTTGCATGTGCTCTTTTGATTAGTATTTAGTTTTCATCTCTTTGGGTCTCTTGCATAAATAACACCCAATTAACATCATCATTGTTGTGTTCCCACACTAGACCTAGTGTGAAAGTACTTAACAAAATCTAGTACAGGTTAATTGTTCAGTAAAATTTGATCTTTTTATGTTACGATGCATTCTAGATATCCCATGTACAGACATGTTGCTGAGGTAACAAGAAGGGTACTGTGTAATCATTAGCAATTTAAAGTTTACAGTATATTTTCATTGGTGCTATTATGGTATTAGAACCTACATACAAAATTAATAAGCTATTCAAGATTTTCTTCCTAAATGATAGCCGCTATAATGATACCAGCCAACAATCAAGAAAAGATTATGGAAGATCCTTTACTTGTGAGGGTATCTGTATCAATGCAAGTATAATAAGGCAAATTCCTGAAGAAACTTGACCTTTATCTCTCCTCCAAGGTCTAATTGTATCCCCAAACTCTACTGATGGAATTAAAATTTCAGCTTATGCATCTTTCTCTCCTCAATAATTCTTGGGTCCATCATGAACAGACTTCAAACTCCAAATCAATTTCACACTGTTTGCCTCTTGTTTGGACCTGTCCAAACTGGAAGCTAATAATATGGTTACACATTTGAGTGATATTCCTGTTCTGTGCTCTCTCCCCTAGAATAGGGTCAGAACTGAACCAAATTATAGCACCATCTGCTAGTCCATTTACCCATGGCATTCAGCCATTTTCCTGGCACAGGCAAAAGACCTCAGAAAAACAAGACCTTTTTTCCCTTGTATGCAAAAAGAATTTTATTCCTTCTGTTGTACTATATAATATAGTTAGTGAGCATGAATCAAGAGAGGTTAAATTATTAGGTCATATAATTCAGAAAATTTTACTATAAAGTTGATTTCAGTTCCAGGTTTAACTGTTTTACCTCCTACTTTTTCTTTTATTTTCAGGTTCTTTTGGTTATAAACTCCTCCCCATCTGGTGCTGCAACAATGAGTGGGAAATCCTTGCTCTTAAAGGTTATTCTCTTGGGTGATGGTGGAGTTGGGAAAAGCTCACTTATGAACCGTTATGTAACCAATAAATTTGACTCCCAGGCTTTTCACACAATAGGGGTAGAGTTCTTAAATCGAGATCTGGAGGTAGATGGACGTTTTGTAACTCTCCAGATCTGGGACACTGCAGGGCAGGAGCGTTTCAAGAGCCTTAGGACACCCTTCTACAGGGGAGCAGACTGCTGCCTCTTGACCTTCAGCGTGGATGACCGGCAGAGCTTTGAGAACCTTGGTAACTGGCAGAAAGAATTCATCTACTATGCTGATGTGAAAGACCCTGAGCACTTCCCCTTTGTAGTTCTTGGTAACAAGGTAGACAAAGAGGATAGGCAAGTGACTACTGAGGAGGCACAAACCTGGTGCATGGAGAATGGGGATTACCCTTATCTAGAAACAAGTGCCAAAGATGATACTAATGTGACAGTGGCCTTTGAAGAAGCTGTCAGGCAGGTGTTGGCTGTAGAGGAACAGCTGGAACATTGCATGTTAGGTCACACTATTGACTTGAACAGTGGCTCCAAAGCAGGATCTTCATGCTGTTAAAAGTAGGAAGCCTTTTAAAAGTGTGCCCCAAATTGTTCAGTCAATAGTGTCAGAATAACTGTGCCCCTCTAAGAGTGCACACACACGTAAAAGGGTAAGATAGAAGGTTGTGGTTGTATGTCAGAGCCTTTCAAATTGAGGTTGTAGAGTGATTTAAAAAAAAAAAAAAAGCTTTGTCAAGCCAAGTGTATTTTTTGTGATTTCTTCTGTTTCCTTCTTGTGTGTATCAGGGCATTTCAGAAAGCTTTGGTCCTGAGAGATTTAAGTATTTTTCAAATTGCAATTTAAACTTAGAACCCAATAGCATGAAGGAGTTAAAGAGCTACAGCTGTCCCTTAAAGTATTCCATTAGTCAACTAACAAATGTCACCATGAACTCTTGGCAAGCAGTTTCTGACATTTCTGCCACAGGAAAAAAAATAAGACTCTTGAGCTGTGTCACAATGAAAAAATAATAATGCAAACAAGGATGTCCTAAGCTTAAATTATAAAAAGGTTGTAATAATTTGTATCGTAAGAGTATAATGATGTACACTGCCTTGTTTAAGTCCTTATATGTGATTTGTTACCATGTGGGCTTTTCAAAAAGTATATCGATAAGAGATACACTGATGGCACTGGAACTTGATTATACTCTTTGTGTTTGAAGTAACATGGTACTAGTGAATGGATTATGCTTAAATATGCCCACCACTCTTGCAAATAAATGGTTGGTCTGCTTTTACTTCATAAGTCTCCTTTTGCTGAATAGGGATGTTGCTTCTCTGACAACCTCTTATCAATTTAGCAATGCTGCTTAGTATATGACTTTGGATGCAGTACTGTCTGCTGATAATTTTGATGGTCCTTTGGCCCACCATGCTCTGTTCTCAGAGAAACCTTCAGAAAAGAGTGGGGAGTGGATGGGTAATGAGCTTTTCTCACAAGGTTCCTTAACTCAAATACTGATTGTAGAAGGAACTAATATCTTGTATGTTGCACTGTACGTTCAGCTTGACAAACTAGGATGTTGAAAGTAACAAGAGAGCCGACTTTAACCAGTGGTGGAATGAATTTCTCACAGAGTTGTCCCACAGTGGAATGGACTGCCTTAATAGTGAACTCCCTTCCAATGAAAATATTCAAGAAGATACTAGATGGCCATCTGTTAAAATACCATAAAAATATTTTCTGTACTGGCTAGATGTTTGGTTTAAGGTCCCTTCCAGCTCTAAATACTGTATTATAGATATGCAGTCTAGTTCTTGTTGTCTTGCAGTCTAAGATCTGTTTGTCCTGCACAGTTTTTAATCTGTACTTTTAGAACATCTATGATAAAAATAGTGACCCAAGGTAGTAAGGGAAAGTTAGAAATGACCCCCCAAAAGACATGTAGGCTGGGGAGGAAGCAGAAGCTTTTACAGGAATACAACGTAGAACTCTCCATTGTCACCACATATGGAATCAGCCTTACACATGGGACCTTATGTACTTTAAGAGCTCTGGGAATTTTGGGCTACACAGACAAGTGGAAGATGGTATTTCAACCCATTCATATTCAATATTTCCAATTTAAATATAGTCGTGACCCCTTTGTCCAAGTAATTTTGAGACCAGAAGTCCAAAGCAGAACCGGGACCCCACAGCTCTTAAGTAATGGTCCCTATCCTGCCTATGCCTATAGCCAGCCACACTGATTTCCAAGATATATGATTGTTTTGCTACAATTATGTTAGGGTGAAAATCTGTACATCAGAACTGTTAAATGCTAATTGTTTTTAAGTGCATGAGACCTGGGGCCTTCTCTTTCTACTTGCACTTTGCTTATAATAGTTTCCATTTGTAGATCTCAGGCTTATGTAAAGACCTTCATCCATTCACAAAAGTACTTGTCATTATTAGAATGGCATGTGGTCATTTAAGTAAAAAAAAATTATGTGGGTATTCTATTCATAGACCTCCTGTCTAACCAAGGCAAGTGTTAATTTTATTGACAGGTCATCTGAAGCCCTTTCCTCTTAGCCATACCAATTTTCTTCTGCCAAATCACTACACAATATGTTAATAAAATCAGTTAACACTAAGTGATAAAAACAGTGGCATTTTTGGTGAGTAACACTCAGTGGGGTGCTGACATACAGTTTGGGTAAAGTTATCAAACACCAAAGGCTGAAATCTGTGAGTACCAGGAACTGTGCATATAGGCTTAGAAATTGTGTACACTAGAATGTGCAGTGCTGTATTTTCAGAACGTTTTTTAAAATTAACACTGGATTTTTTGAATATTTCTAATTGGAACTATACTCTTTTTCAATAGTCCATTAAAACATCATACAGAAAAATTTTTAGTTTATTGTCATGTATTAGGCTAACATTCAGGGGGCCTCAGATTCCATATGTCTTCAAGTGGATTGATGAATTTCAGGTTAATTTGTGCCTGCCTCAGCCATCTCTATTTTACCTTGAGGTATCCCACAATCCTCTCCTCGTAGGTGCTGTTAAAACCTGTGTATCAGAAATTTTGTTTCAACTGTAAAAAAAATCATCTGTGTTAAAGCGAATAAAAAACGCATTTTGAATAACCAGTATACAGTATTTGTGCTTTTTTCCCTCCTCCCTTTCTCTTTTTGAGAAACTGGTTGGCATGACAGACAGTACCTGTCAATCAAATCACTCTCTGAGACTGCACTACATGTGGCCTCTGGATCATTTTTTCACCAAGGTACTCCAAGCAGCCACGTGGGCTTGAACTCAGGGACTGCAAGATTATGACCTGAGCTGAAGTCAGAGGCTTAACGGATTGAGCCACCTAGGCGCCCCTATTTTATGCCACTTTTTAATGCATGAAGAGAGAGCGTTGAGACTGGAAATTGGATCTTGACTCTCCACTTTATCTCTTCTTTATAATTTAAAGCAAATATTAAAAACCATCACAAAATATAGACAGAATATACATATTCCCTTTATTTTCTTGCCTGATATGCTGTCCAGATCTTAGGAAAACACAAAAATATAGGTGAGACAAATCAGAAAACAAAGGATAATTTTGTTAAATAACTCTGTTCTCTTGCTTCTCACATATTGGACTTTGAAGATACTTGCATTAGCATCAAATGACTTGAAATATCCATAGTGGTGACTTTTAAATTGTGGACACACATCTCTCAAGAGCACATAAGTTCATTACATTGATTCCATCTGTCACAGATTTAGGCTTCTTCTCCCCTTCCTCTATTTTTGCCTATAAGAACTTTGGGCAATTGAAATCACAGGGGAAAAAACTTTTTTTTTGGGGGGGGGCTACATGTACTGTTTCATCTCTGAGGATAATAATTTAACAAATTATTAGACCGTGCTTCAAATACAGCACCTACAATCCTTCTGATTAGGCTATAATAATGCAGCCTTTAGACTGTAGAAGATCATAGATTTAGAAGTCTCTTTAAAAGGATTTGCTCATTCAAAACTGATATTTTGAAAGCAAAATATTAGCTTTCTGTCTTTGCTGTTTTTCTGCCTAATTCATAACCCAGTGGGAAATCTCCATCTCTGGATGTCTTAACAAAGAATATAGATCCTCATTTTTTGGAAATAGTTTGGCTATGATCCTTCCAGGAAGTGGAGGGTGTGGTATAGATGGGTTTCTCTGCAGTTTTACGATTTAATTTAAAAATAAAAAAAAACGCTGGAAAATCAAGGCAGTGTTTTGAGTAAGGTCAGGATGGGAGTTGGGGCAGGCATCTTTACTTTGATTTGAACTACATGAAGTAGTTGTAACTACAACTTTTTATTTTTTATTTTTTTTATACATCAGCGATCCAGATAAGCATTTCACTTTTTTTCTCTCCTTGCTATGGAGATGTAAGATTCATTACAGTGGAGTGCTTTTCTTACCCTTGATTTAAGGGCAGGTAAACTGTGATACACCTTTTGATAAAATGTTAATATATTTTTTTCAAAACTGGTCGTTTTTCCCCCGTGGCTTTATCAAAGTATAATTGATGAATACAAATTATATATATTCAAGGTGCTCAACTTGATGATTTGATATACATATGCACTGTGAAATCATCACTGATATGAAGCTAATTAACATAACCATCACCTCCTGAGGGTTTTTTTTTTTTTGCTTTTAAATTTTTTCAAGTTACCATCACCAATGAAGCCCTCATTCTTTACTCCTTTCTCTTTAAGAGAAGGAAGGGATAATGATAGAAGTTAGGTATCTTTCAAGAATGAAAGAAGTTACTTTTTTAAATGTTTATTTATTTTGAGAGTACCGGGAACACACACGTGGGAGAGGGGCAGAGAGAGGGGGAGGGAGAGAATCCCAAGCAGGCTTCGTGCTATTAGTGCAGAGACCAGCACGGCGCGATCTCACAAAATTTGAGATCATGACCTGAGCTGAAATCAAAAGTAGGACGCTTAACTGACCGAGCCACCCAGGTGCCCCAAGAATTAAAGAAATTATTAAATGTCCCTTTATTGATATATTTCCAAAAATGTTGAGCAAGGATCTGAGTCTTAATTTTCTGGTGGAGGTGGTGATGTTTGTGTGAGGTGTTTTTGAGGAGGTTAAGGGTTACTAAAGTGCTTTCCCAGTGAGAATAAGCATCTTCACAACTCAAGATGTGAAGAAATTGCCATTTTTAGTCATGGAGGAACTGCTGCAGTGAACTATGTGTCTTTATAAATTGTTTTGGTCTTCTCTAAAGCAATACAAAGAATTTTGATTCAGCCATATTCAAGTGCTTTTTAAAATTTGTTTAAATGTTTTTATTTATTTTTGAGACAGAGAGAGACAGAGCATGAGCAGGGGAGGGGCAGAGAGAGAGGGAGACACAGAATTTGAAACAGGCTCCAGGCTCTGAGCTGTCAGCACAGAGCCCCACGCGGAGCTTGAACTCACAAGCTGTGAGATCATGACCTGAGCTGAAGTAGGACACTCAACCGACTGAGCCACCGAGGCGCCCCGTTTAAGTGCTTTTTTAAATGGTGAGTTTTGTGAGTGCAACTATGTGTATTTTTGACTAATCTCTCAATTCCTTTCATGCTTTATTAATTATGGGTAAATGTGTAATGAGTGTAACTCTAGCACCCCTGAATTTTATTCAGACAAACCAAGCTGTGCATCTTCTACTTAACTGATTGATAAAAAGGGATTGAGAAATGCTGCTATAGTGAAAGAAATAGCTCTTAATTCAGCATTAGCTGTATTGATTAGAATAAAAATACAAATCATGCCTTCTTGTGGTGCATTCATTAGGAAACAAGCGATAGGTTTATCTCTTCTTTTTCCTCTTTTATTGTTCCTGGCAGTCTTAAAAACAGCATATCCAAGGGTATGTTCTGTAATATATTGCTCAATATCAAGTCTGCTGATAGATGAACAAGTATTGGTATAAACTTTCAATCATCTCTTATTCCATTTGTTCCCAACGAGAAAACAGTGTCACCAGTAAGCACTTTAAAACCTTGTCTTTAGTTTAGTTTTTTTTTTTCTGATTATAAAAGTTATATACATCCATGGTAAAATAAATAAATAAATAAATCCAAACAAATCAAACTAAAGAACTAAAGAAACAGAAAAGCAAGACAAAGAAAATAAAAGTTATCTGTACTTTTAATACTCTGAGATAACCAGATTTTAATTATGTATTTTATTTATTTATTTATTTTTAAGTTTATTTATTTGAGAGAGAGAGAGTGTGTGTGTGTGCAAGCAGAGAGGCAGAGAGCAAGGGAGAGAATCTCAAGCAGGTTCCGAGTTATTAGCCCTGAGCCTGACACAGAGCTCAAGCTCACGAGTTATAAGATCATGACCTGAGCCGAAATCAAGAGTCAGACGCTTAACCAACTGAGCCACCCAGGAGCCCCATTAATATATTTATATAGTAAAGAAAATTGATATAATACTACACACACTGATTATAATCTTTCATTATATATATACTGAACTTTCCTCTAAGTCTTCCTGTATTCTTCTAGGAACTGTGTTTATTTTTTGCTAAGTTTTAAAGTTTATTTATTTAGAGAGACAGAGAGAGTGAGCAGGAGAGGGGTGGGGGTGGGGGCGGAGAAGGAATCCCAAACAGGCTTCACACCATCAGCACGAAATCTGATGCGGAGCCTGAACTCACCAACCATGAGATCATGACCTGAGCCAAAACCAATGTGGTTTTTTTTGTTGTTGTTGTTGTTGTTTATTTATTTATTTAGAGAGACAGAGAGATAGGAACTGTATTTAATGCTTGCATAATATTCTATTGAAGGATTTTCCATGATATATGTACTCAAACACTTATTGCTAGGCATTTAGATTGTTTCCCAACTCTCTCCTTTTATGAAACAGCAGTGAATGTCCCTAATATTAATCTTAATTAACATCTCTCTTTCTTTTTTATAATTTTTAAAATAATTTTTAAAATTTATCTTAGAAAGAGCTCAGACATGAGCTGGAAAGAGGATCAGAGGGGGAGAGAGAGAGGGACAGAGAGAGAGAGAATACTAAGCAGGCTCCATGGCCAGCATGGAGCCCAATGCAGGGCTCCATCTCATGACCCTGGGATCATGACCTGAGCCGAAATCAAGAGTCAGAGGCTCAACCCACTGAGCCACTCAGGCGCCCCTCTCTTTGTTTTCTATAAGTAAAATTTCTGAGTCAAAGATTGTGAATATTTATATGGCTTTTAATATATATTGGCAAATTACCCTCTAGAAAGTTGTCCCAAATTACATAAATACCAGTAGAATAAGAGGAGGCCTATTTTCCTAAACACTCCATCACTCATGGAGTATTATCTTCCTTTCAAACCACATTTACTCAATTTGATGGATGAAAAGTGGTCTCATGTTTTGATTTGCATATTCTTCATCCTTTGAGTGTAAATAGTTGTCATGTGTTTATTGACCATTTTTATTTTTTCTTGCATGAATAGCTCATTCTGGTCCTTAGCCACTTGGGTGGAGAACATTCATTTTTGTTTATTACTGATTTCTGGAAACTTTTTTTTATATATTATAGGTATTAACCTTTGATCTTATCCATACTGATGGTTTTCTACAATCCTCTCCCATATGTCTTACCTTTTAATTTTTTTTACAGTATTTTTAAATGTTTACTTATTCTTGAGAGAGAGAGAGAGAGAGAGAGCAGAGAAGAGGCAGAAAGAGAGGGAGACACAGATTTCGAAGAAGGCTCCAGGCTCCCAGCTGTCAGCACAGAGCCGGACACGGGGCTCGAACTCACAGACCGAGAGATCATGCCTGAGCCAAAGTCAGACTTTTAACTGACTAAGCCACCCAGGTGCCCCTTGTTTACAGTATTTTTAAAAAAACACTGACAGATTATTGAAAAGGTAATTTTCTAATGAAATAGAAAAGTAGGGTGGGTAGGGGAGAGAAAAATGCCTACTTGATCTGTCCTTTGTTCCTGAACGCATGAGACTATGTACTTATTTTTATTTTGAAAGGTTATGAGTCTAAGCTTATGTCACCATGATGAAAAAGAAGGCAGAAAGCAGAACAGTCATTCATCCAGCCTTTTTATCTGCATGATGCCCAATGTTTGATTTGGATTTATTGTTGTTATTTTAATAAGCCAATATTCTGAGATCTTGTGTAAATACAGTGATACAGCTCATCTTTCACCCACAAGAGGGCAATAAAGACCGCATAGTGTTCTGCCATAGACTAAGAAGAGGACAGACTGAAAGAGCTGAAGGGATGCCTAAAAAATATCCATGTAGTCCACCTCTTCCTTACTCTACAGGCTGGAATACTGAATTCTGGAGGTGTGAAATGACTTGTTCCAAGGCAGAGCTGGCTAGTCAAAGAGTTGAGTCCTATGCATTTTCCAGTTTACCATACTGTGATTTATCATATTGTGAGTTATTCAAATTGACACAAACTATAAACCCATACAGCTGATCCCAATTTAAAATGATTCGACTTATGATTTTTTGACCTTACAATGGTGCAAAAGAGATACACATTCAGTAGAAACCATACTATGAATTTTGACATTTATTTTTGAGAGATAGAGAGAGATAGAGCACATGCAGGGGAGGAGCAGAGAGAGAGGGAGACACAGAATCCAAAGCAGGCTCCAGGCTCCGAGCTGCCAGCACAGAGCCTGACGTGGGGCTCGAACTCACGAACCGCAAAATCATGGCCTGAGCCTAAGTCGGATGCTCAACCAACTGAGCCACTCAGATGCCCTCATACTTTGAATTTTGAATTTTGATCTTTCCCCCAGCTAGCAATATGTGGTGGATTATCTCATAAGCTGGGCAATGGCAATGACCCAGGACTTCCAGTCAGCTACAAGATCATGAGGGTGAACAACCCATATGCTGACAATCATTCTGTACCCTACAGCCATTCTGTTTTTCACTTTCATTACTGTATTCAATAAATGGCATGAGATAGTTGACACTTTATTTTACAATATACTTTGTTAGATGATTTTGTCCAACTGTAGGCTAATGTAAGTGTTCTGAGCATGTTTAAGGTAGGCTAGGCTAAGCTGTCATGTTCCGTAGAGTAGGTATATTAAATGCATTTTCTTCTTATGATATTTTCAACTTACGATAGGTTTATCGGGACATAACCCCACTGTAAGTGAGAAAGAGCTGTATCTTTTTTTTCTGATTTAAAAACTTTTTTGTCTTTTGAATAAGAGTCACATAACAACATTAAGCATTTTAAAGTGCTTTAAAGTACAACTTAGTGGCATTTAGTTGTGAATATATACGTTTTAATCTGGATTCAAATCCCAGTCCTGCCTCTAAGTAGGTGTGTTACCTTAGGCTAGTTACATAACCTTACTGAGTTTCAGTTTCTTCAGAGGTGTAGGAAGAAAATGTCTTCCTTAACAGGTTTTTGTGAGGATTACCAGAAATAATATTCACAAGTGCCTTTAATGTCCTTGGTACAGAATAGATAAGAAATTCTTTCTTTTCAAGATATTAATCCATTGCTCTCCATCAGGTATCAGTGTACTTATTTCATATTAAGAATAAAAACAGATTCCAGGGGTGCCTGGGTGGCTCAGTCAGTTAAGCATCCAACTTTGGCTCAGGTCAAAATCTCGCGGTTTGTGAGTTCGAGCCCCTTATCGGGTTCTGTGCTGACAGCTCAGAGCCTGGAGCCTGCTTCAGATTCTGTGTCTCCTCCTCTCTCTGCCCCTCCCATGCTCATGTTCTCTCTCTGTCTCTCAATAATAAATAAATGTTAAAAAAAAGAATAAAAACAGATTCCAGAGGAGACTTTTTCCCATTCCATGACCATTACTGCATTATTTATGTTGAATTTTAAATGCGCTCAGAGTTTAAAACTAATTAAAAAGAACTTCACAACTCAGGTTCTTGTGACATAGTTGGCAAAGATCGCAGTATTTAATAGATGCAAAGGCCCCCTTTAAACAAACAAAAGTCTTTGAGGAATTTTGAAAAATGGAGGATGATTCTAGTGAGGCACAGAAAGCATGATGATATGTGTGCTACTTTAGGTCAAATTTTAGAACTAACTCTAATGTAAGGTAATCCAATCCCCCTTTTTTTATATAAATAATAAAACTGAGGACCACAGAAGTTAAAGAAATTCCTGGTGTGACAGATCAGGCCTTGGAACATCCATATCCTACTTCTCCAGTGCTGTTTTCAGCACACTTCACTGTCTGGGACCAGGATTTATTTTTTTCATTTTCCCCCAGCTTTATCCAGATATAACTGACATAACATTGTGTCAGTTTAGGTAAGGTAACATAAGTAAACATAAACATATTTATACCTTACCTTTAGGTAAGGTAAACATAAGTTTAAGGTATACAATGTGATGACTTGATACATGTGTATGTTGCAAAGGGCTTAGTACAGTAAGGTTCACCTCATGTAACTACCATTTTGTTGTTGCTGCTGTTGTTATGGTGAGAACATTAAAGCTGTACCCTCTTAGCAACTTTTAAGTATAAAATACAGCACTGTTAACTATAATCATCATGCTGTACAATAGATCCCTGGCACTTATTCATCTTATGTTGTTTGAGAGATGCAGAAGAAAGAGGGATGGGGAAGAAATGAAAACAGAGGGGCAAAAAAAGGAAAAGTTCTAAGCAAAGCAGAGTTTAGACTTTAAACAGTGGAAGGAGAAGAAGCAAACAGTGGCAAGCAACTTTTGCGTGGAGAAAATTTTTAGAGTCAGTCATTCCCTTATTCCTCCCAAGGAAGTAACCCTAGGAAGTACTGAGAAGGTATGCCTCCCCAATAGCCTTCTACTTATTGAATAAACACAATATACTGAAAATCCTTGAAATCAGGAGCTGTTAGTTGTTGTTAGCATCCAAGTCTTTAAAAAGTCTTACGAAAAATTACTCACATGACTAAAATCTAAGTGGCCCTAATAAAAAGAACAAGACAAGAGATAACTGACAAAGATTTTTAAAATTCTGTTCTTCAGTCCCATAGTCTCCTTGTTCCTTTTATGTGCAAATAAAAAAGAAAAATAGTTACTGGCAATCAATTGTAAAAATTATTGTTTAATTTTATAGCAGTTGCTAGCTTTTTTTAGCTAAATCTCAGCCAAATGAGCTTTCTGATCTGTAGTGTTATTCTTTAGATTGTCATGGCTCTTTCTCCCAGTGAAATTTTTTAAAATAGATCTGGAGAGTTATTGTCTCTCTACATGATACACTTTTAATTGTTTTTTTTTCTAGAATCCTCCTTTAGTTACAGTGGTAAAAGCTAATTTATCTAAAATTCTGGCAGATTTTTCTTAACTGGCACTTGCACATTTCAATATTATAATGAGAATTAATGTTTATAATGATAATCCATAGACATTGTAAGAGACTAAATTACTTACTGGATCACTAAAGAAAAAAATAAGGGATATTAATTTTAGTCCATTCTATAGTATAGAAAAAAAGGTATTCCATGTATGATGTATATAGTTATTATGTGGGAAACAAAGGCAAAAGAAAAACTTTCCTTACAAATTATAAATCCTTGAGACAGGCAGACTGACCTCCCTCTAGGACCTCAGCTGCCTCGATGTTGACACTTTGCTAAGGGCAAAAGACAATCTTGGCTTAACATTATCCCGACCCCCAGGACCCTGTAAGTCTACTTTAACATATAAAAATTCCATTGGAAACTTCCTTTATGTCTACTCCCCAATATATATGTTAGCAATCATCCTCCAAGCATATGGCCTACTGATATATATCTGAAGGGTCTCATAACTAAGGTTTGCTAGACAGTGAAAAAATGATTTTTTCCTAACAACAGCTAGGCCCTTCAAGGTCCTGGAAACCTTGCTTCCAAAATTCCTTAGAGACTTATGCTATCCTTAACCTCCAAATTTGAAAGTATATAATCAGTCATCCAAAACAACCCCAGTGCAGCTCTTCCTGCCCATGGGTCCTGCTCGTGCACTGTAATAAAACCACCTTTTTTGCACAGAAGACATCTCAAATTCTTCCTTGACCATAGGTTCTGAACCAGGACATTTCCACATAATTTATGGTGTTCATGATAACATAAACCCAATACTCTACTTCCCTGGAATGGGGAGTTCATTTTTTTTTCCATTTCCCCTTTACCTTCATTTTCCCCCACAGGATCTAATTTTTTTTTTAATATATGAAATTTACTGTCAAATTGGTTTCCATGCAACACCCAGTGCTCATCCCAAAAGGTGCCCTCCTCAATACCCATCAGCCACCCTGCCCTCCCTCCCACCCCCCATCAACCCTCAGTTTGTTCTCAGTTTGTAACAGTCTCTTATGCTTTGGCTCTCTCGACTCTAACCTCTTTTCTTTTTTTTTTTTTTCCTTCCCCTCCCCCATGGGATTCTGTTACGTTTCTCAGGATCCACATAAGAGTGAAACCATATGGTATCTGTCTTTCTCTGTATGGCTTATTTCACTTAGCATCACACTCTCCAGTTCCATCCACGTTGCTACAAAAGGCCATATTTCATTTTTTCTCATTGCCACGTAGTATTCCATTGTGTATATAAACCACAATTTCTTTATCCATTCATCAGTTGATGGACATTTAGGCTCTTTCCACAATTTGGCTATTGTTGAGAGTGCTGCTATAAACATTGGGGGTACAAGTGTCCCTCTGCATCAGCACTCCTGTATCCCTTGGGTAAATTCCTAGCAGTGCTACTGCTGGGTCGTAGGCTAGGTCTATTTTTAATTTTCTGAGGAACCTCCACACTGCTTTCCAGAGCGGCTGCACCAATTTGCATTCCCACCAACAGTGCAAGAGGGTTCCTGTTTCTCCACATCCTCTCCAGCATCTATAGTCTCCTGATTTGTTCATTTTGGCCACTCTGACTGGTGTGAGGTGATATCTGAGTGTGGTTTTGATTTGTATTTCCCTGATAAGGAGCAACGTTGAACATCTTTTCATGTGCCTGTTGGCCATCCGGATGTCTTCTTTAGAGAAGTGTCTATTCATGTTTTCTGCCCATTTCTTCACTGGGTTATTTGTTTTTCGGGTGTGGAGTTTGATGAGCTCTTTATAGATTTTGGATACTAGCCCTTTGTCCGATATGTCATTTGCAAATATATTTTCCCATTTCATTGGTTGCCTTTTAGTTTTGTTGGTTGTTTCCTTTGCTGTGCAGAAGCTTTTTATCTTCATAAGGTCCCAGTAATTCACTTTTGCTTTTAATTCCCTTGCCTTTGGGGATGTGCCAAGTAAGAGATTGCTACGGCTGAGGTCAGAGAGGTCTTTTCCTGCTTTCTCCTCTAAGGTTTTGATGGTTTCCTGTCTCACATTCAGGTCCTTTATCCATTTTGAGTTTATTTTTGTGAATGGTGTGAGAAAGTGGTCTAGTTTCAACCTTCTGCATGTTGCTGTCCAGTTCTCCCAGCACCATTTGTTAAAGAGACTGTCTTTTTTCCATTGGATGTTCTTTCCTGCTTTGTCAAAGATGAGTTGGCCATACGTTTGTGGGTCTAGTTCTGGGGTTTCTATTCTATTCCATTGGTCTATGTGTCTGTTTTTATGCCAATACCATGCTGTCTTGATGATGACAGCTTTGTAGTAGAGGCTAAAGTCTGGGATTGTGATGCCTCCTGCTTTGGTCTTCTTCTTCAAAATGACTTTGGCTATTCGGGGCCTTTTGTGGTTCCATATGAATTTTAGGATTGCTTGTTCTAGTTTCAAGAAGAATGCTGGTGCAATTTTGATTGGGATTGCATTGAATGTGTAGATAGCTTTGGGTAGTATTGACATTTTGACAATATTTATTCTTCCAATCCATGAGCACGGAATGTCTTTCCATTTCTTTATATCTTCTTCAATTACCTGCATAAGCTTTCTATAGTTTTCAGCATACAGATCTTTTACAGCTTTGGTTAGGTTTATTCCTAGGTATTTGATGCTTCTTGGTGCAATTGTGAATGGGATCAGTTTCTTTATTTGTCTTTCTGTTGCTTCATTGTTAGTGTATAAGAATGCAACTGATTTCTGTACATTGATTTTGTATCCTGCAACTTTGCTGAATTCATGTATCAGTTCTAGCAGACTTTTGGTGGAGTCTATCGGATTTTCCATGTATAATATCATGTCATCTGCAAAAAGCGAAAGCTTGACTTCATCTTTGCCAATTTTGATGCCTTTGATTTCCTTTTGTTGTCTGATTGCTGATGCTAGAACTTCCAGCACTATGTTAAACAATAGCGGTGAGAGTGGGCATCCCTGTCGTGTTCCTGATCTCAGGGAAAAAGCTCTCAGTTTTTCCCCGTTGAGGATGATGTTAGCTGTGGGCTTTTCATAAATGGCTTTTATGATCTTTAAGTATGTTCCTTCTATCCCGACTTTCTCAAGGGTTTTTATTAAGAAAGGGTGCTGGATTTTGTCAAAGGCCTTTTCTGCATCGATTGACAGGATCATATGGTTCTTCTCTTTTTTTTTGTTAATGTGATGTATCACGTTGATCAATTTGCGAATGTTGAACCAGCCCTGCATCCCAGGAACGAATCCCACTTGATCATGGTGAATAATTCTTTTTATATGCTGTTGAATTCGATTTGCTAGTATCTTATTGAGAATTTTTGCATCCATATTCATCAGGGATATTGGCCTGTAGTTCTCTTTTTTACTGGGTCTCTGTCTGGTTTAGGAATCAAAGTAATACTGGCTTCATAGAATGAGTCTGGAAGTTTTCCTTCCCTTTCTATTTCTTGGAATAGCTTGAGAAGGATAGGTATTATCTCTGCTTTAAACGTCTGGTAGAACTCCCCTGGGAAGCCATCTGGTCCTGGACTCTTATTTGTTGGGAGATTTTTGATAACCGATTCAATTTCTTTGCTGGTTGTGGGTCTGTTCAAGCTTACTATTTCCTCCTGATTGAGTTTTGGAAGAGTGTGGGTGTTTAGGAATTTGTCCATTTCTTCCAGGTTGTCCAATTTGTTGGCATATAATTTCTCATAGTATTCCCTGATAATTGTTTGTATCTCTGAGGGATTGGTTGTAATAATTCCATTTTCATTCATGATTGAATCTATTTGGGTCATCTCCCTTTTCTTTTTGAGAAGCCTGGCTAGAGGTTTGTCAATTTTGTTTATTTTCTCAAAAAACCAACTCTTGGTTTCGTTGATCTGCTCTACCGTTTTTTTAGATTCTATATTGTTTATTTCTGCTCTGATCTTTATTATTTCTCTTCGTCTGCTGGGTTTAGGCTGCCTTTGTTGTTCTGCTTCTATTTCCTTTAGGTGTGCTGTTAGATTTTGTATTTGGGATTTTTCTTGTTTCTTGAGATAGGCCTGGATTGCAATGTATTTTCCTCTCAGGACTGCCTTCGCTGCGTCCCAAAGCGTTTGGATTGTTGTATTTTCATTTTCGTTTGTTTCCATATATTTTTTAATTTCTTCTCTAATTGCCTGGTTGACCCACTCATTCGTTAGTAGGGTGTTCTTTAACCTCCATGCTTTTGGAGGTTTTCCAGACTTTTTCCTGTGGTTGATTTCAAGCTTCATAGCATTGTGGTCTGAAAGTAGGCATGGTATAGTTTCAATTCTTGTAAACTTATGAAGGGCTGTTTTGTGACCCAGTATATGATCTATCTTGGAGAATGTTCCATGTGCACTCGAGAAGAAAGTATATTCTGTTGCTTTGGGATGCAGAGTTCTAACTAGATCTGTCAAGTCCATCTGATCCAATGTATCATTCAGGGCCCTTGTTTCTTTATTGACTGTGTGTCTAGATGATCTATCCATTTCTGTAAGTGGGGTGTTAAAGTCCCCTGCAATGACCACATTCTTATCAATAAGGTTGCTTATGTTTATGAGTAATTGTTTTATATATCTGGGGGCTCCAGTATTCGGCACATAGACATTTATAATTGTTAGCTCTTCCTGATGGATAGACCCTGTAATTATTATATAATGCCCTTCTTCATCTCTTGTTACAGCCTTTAATTTAAAGTCTAGTTTGTCTGATATAAGTATGGCTACTCCAGCTTTCTTTTGGCTTCCAGTAGCATGATAAATAGTTCTCCATCCCCTCACTCTCAATCTAAAGGTGTCCTCAGATCTAAAATGAGTCTCTTGTAGACAGCAAATAGATGGGTCTTGGTTTTTTATCCATTCTGATACCCTATGTCTTTTGGTTGGCGCATTTAATCCATTTACATTCAGTGTTATTATAGAAAGATACGGGTTTAGAGTCATTGTGATGTCTGTATGTTTTATGCTTGTAGTGATGTCTCTGGTACTTTGTCTCACAGGATCCCCCTTAGGATCTCTTGTAGGGCTGGTTTGGTGGTGACAAATTCCTTCAGTTTTTGTTTGTTTATCTCTCCTTCTATTCTAAATGACAGACTTGCTGGATAAAGGATTCTCGGCTGCATATTTTTTTCTGTTCAGCACACTGAAGATATCGTGCCAAGCCTTTCTGGCCTGCCAAGTTTCAAAGGAGAGATCAGTCACAAGTCTTATAGGTCTCCCTTTATATGTGAGGGCACGTTTATCCCTTGCTGCTTTCAGAATTTTCTCTTTATCCTTGTATTTTGCCAGTTTCACTATGATATGTCGTGCAGAAGATCGATTCAAGTTACGTCTGAAGGGAGTTCTCTGTGCCTCTTGGATTTCAATGCCTTTTTCCTCCCCCAGTTCAGGGAAGTTCTCAGCTATAATTTCTTCAAGTACCCCTTCAGCACCTTTCCCTCTCTCTTCCTCCTCTGGGATACCAATTATGCGTATATTATTTCTTTTTAGTGTATCACTTAGTTCTCTAAATTTCCCCTCATACTCCTGGATTTTTTTATCTCTCTTTCTCTCAGCTTCCTCTTTCTCCATAACTTTATCTTCTAGTTCACCTATTCTCTCCTCTGCCTCTTCAATCCGAGCTGTCGTGGTTTCCATTTTGTTTTGCATTTCGTTTAAAGCGTTTTTCAGCTCCTCGTGACTGTTCCTTAGTCCCTTGATCTCTGTGGCAAGAGATTCTCTGCTGTCCTGTATACTGTTTTCAAGCCCAGCGATTAATTTTATGACTATTATTCTAAATTCACTTTCTGTTATATTATTTAAATCCTTTTTGATCAGTTCATTAGCTGTTGTTATTTCCTGGAGATTCTTCTGAGGGGAATTCTTCCGTTTGGTCATTTTGGATAGTCCCTGGAGTGGTGAGGACCTGCAGGGCACTTCCCCTGTGCTGTGGTGTATAACTGGAGTTGGTGGGCGGGGCCGCAGTCCGACCTGATGTCTGCCCCCAGCCCACCGCTGGGGCCACAGTCAGACTGGTGTGTGCCTTCTCTTCCCCTCTCCTAGGGGCGGGATTCACTGTGGGGTGGGGTGGCCCGTCTGGGCTACTTGCACACTGCCAGGCTTGTGGTGCTGGGGATCTGGCGTATTAGCTGGGGTGGGTAGGCAAGGTGCACGGGGGCGGGAGGGGCAGGCTTAGCTCGCTTCTCCTTAGGTGATCCACTTCAGGAGGGGCCCTGTGGCAGCGGGAGGGAGTCAGATCCTCTGCTGGAGGTTTGGCTCCGCAGAAGCACAGAGTTGGGTGTTTGCGCGGAGCGAGCAAGTTCCCTGGCAGGAACTGGTTCCCTTTGGGATTTTGGCTGGGGGATGGGCGGGGGAGATGGCACTGGCGAGCGCCTTTGTTCCCCGCCAAGCTGAGCTCTGCCATTCGGGGGCTCAGCAGCTCTCCCTCCCTTTGTCCTCCAGCCTTCCCGCTTTCTGAGCAGAGCTGTTAACTTATGACCTCCCAGACGCTAAGTCGCGCTTGCTGTGGGAACACATCCGTCCGGCCCCTCCGCTTTTGCCAGCCAGACTCGGGGGCTCTGCTTGGCCGGCGAGCCGCCCCTCCGCCCCGGCTCCCTCCCGCCAGTCCGTGGAGCGCGCACCGCCTCGCCGCCCTTCCTACCCTCTTCCGTGGGCCTCTCCTCTGCGCTTGGCTCCGGAGACTCCTTTCTGGTAATCCTCTGGCGGTTTTCTGGGTTATTTAGGCAGGTGTAGGTGGAATCTAAGTGATCAGCAGGACGCGCGGTGAGCCCAGCGTCCTCCTACGCCGCCATCTTCAAAAGCCCCTCCTACAGGATCTAATTTCAAGAATGGTAGGTTATTTCTTCCAAATTCCACTGCATGTTTGAGTACTTTCACCAAATGCCTACCAAGTGATCATAGAATCAATCTGGAATACTGTAGGTGACAGGGAACTTACCATTTTATAATGCAGATGACTACATCTTTAAAAAGATGGCACACATTTCCTTACATGGAATCAAAATCTGACTTCTTATGAGTTCCACTGACTGATCCTAGGGACATTCAAAACAAGTGTTTCACATGACATAGATCTTCCAAAATTTGAAGACAGCTCTATCTCTCATAGATATAATTTTCATGACTTGAAATCTACCAGGCCTCAGTGAAATACAACATGCTTAAACCCATCATCTTCATAGTAGTAAATAAAGGTTTGTCCAGTGTCTACCCTGCACCAAACACTATTTGAGGTATGAGGCTGAAAAAGGATAAATGGGAAGCAGCAGGAGCACAAGTTGAGGTAGAAGAAAAAGCACAAAGAACCATTTAATTTCTGCTAAATAAAGTGGATGTATTTTGAAAGTAATAGGCAACAAGAGAATGGGTTTAATCAAAGAGGTGGAATGCTCAGGTTTGTGTTATGATATGATTACTCCAGTGATGTATGATGGGTTCTGGCGGACTAAGGTTGAGCAACCTAGAAGCAAGTGACCAATGACTATAACCATAGACTTGCCAGTTATGCAAGGCATTTGACTTTAACCTGCCAACATTTTCCAGGAATGCTCCACAGACCAGCAGACCACCTATGGCAGAACCACCTGGGGATCTTGTTAAAAACACAAATTCTTGGACCTCACTCTTCCTGCTAAATCCAGGTCTCGGGGCAGGAGGGTGGTGCAGACCAGGCATCTATATTTTACTGAGTTTTCTAGCCAGCTGTGATGCACATGGTCTGAGGGTTGGTGTTGAAAAGATTCAACGGCAGCAGTCAGAGGCAGTTTGACAAGTGAAAGCCAACAAGCCTGATTCTCTGAAAGCCTGACTCCTCCAAGGCAAAGGGCTTGGAAATGCCCTGGGCCCAAGGCAGGGACACACCTCAGCCCTCCTGCACACATCTTCCCTGCACTGTTTGCCTGGCTGGTGCCTTCTCTGTCTCAGGGTCAAGCCTACACACCACCTCCTCAAGAGTCCTTTCCTGGCTTAATACTTGATTGTGTGGGCATGCACAACATCCTGCTCTTTATTTTCTTCTGTTTATTACAAGTTGTAATCTCACATCCATGTGTGTGGTTCTTCATAAATTCTCTCCGCCCTCCTCACTAGACTTTAAGCTCCATGAAGTCCAGGTCCGTGCCTATTTTTCTCATTGCTGAGCACCCACAGCACCTAGTGCAGGGCCAAGCACAGGAAAATGGCAGCTACATACTTTGGAATGAATGCATGAATGAATAAATGAATAAATGAAGGCACGGATGAGGAGGCAGTGGTGACAGCCCCACCCTGGAGGACAATGCCGAGTAGCAATCCTCTGTGGGGCCAGTTCTAGCTTCTCTGTTGGCAAGGTTGCTTGCGATACCATTAATGGTGTTGAAAGGTGGCAAAACAGGGCCTGGTCCCCCTTCCTCCTAAGTTCCAGCCTCTTGGAAGAATCCTAGGTCACTCTGAAAATGTAAAGCAAACAGAGAAGTCAAGGCAGCCAAGTCTGAGGCAACAGGCCAGGGCAAGTGTCACATTTCCAGCTACTTGGCTGGGTACCTGGAGGCCAGGGAACTTGCTGCCCTCTTGCCCTGGTCCTGGCCTGCCCAGCCCCCTGGCTCCCGGAGGGTTAAGTACTGAAGGGAAGCACAATTTGCCACCCCAAAACATGCCCTTTGGCACAAGGATTATTTTAGGCTGATTATTTTTAAGAAACAGCAGACAGGTAAGAGACATTGACATTTACAATGGAAATCTCCATTTGTAGAGGTGTCTCCCTCTCTGTACCAGGAAGAAAAGGATGGCTAAATCTCAGAAACTCTTATCGCTGGGGAAGGCAACAACCTCAATCTGCATAGCAACCTTGCCCTTGCTTACTGTGCTTTGCTTGGTAACCTCCCAAAACTGAATCCACTCCACCCCCAACACCTTCCTTTGTCTTTAGCTGAAGATGATATTTGAGGCGGTGGCTTGTGGCATTTGGGGGAGTTACTCAGTTTTCCTGGGTCTGTCCCATGGATGCATGTTATTAAATGTGTGTTTATTTTTTTTCTCTTGTGAATCTGTCTTTTAATACAGGTGAGGGGGGCTGGTATCGGTCAAGAACCTAGAAGGGTACAGGGAAAACTATTTTCCCTTCCCCCACAGCCCCTATCCTGCCATATGCAGAGTCATGGGCAGGTGGCTGTGAAACCTGGGAGCATTGTTCTTCACAACAGTATTTCCAAGGGAACCTAGAAAATGAGGACGGTCACACATGGGTTTGCATGAAATCACATGCAATTTGTGTCAATCTGTATATATCCTTCAGGGGTGGCTCAGGTAATCTGCAAACCACATCTCATCACCAGAATGTCATGCCCCCTCCAGAATGAAAAGCCAGTCCCAGTGACTTGAACCCAGGGACAAATGAAAGATTTGAAAGGTCACCATTCAACAGAGCAAACTCTGGAGAAGGAAGGTCTCTGATGAGAGACACAGAGCTACCATTTATTGAGTGTTTCTTAAGGTTGTGTGCTGACTGCTGTACATGTGTTTGCAGGAATATTTTGAAGTAGGCACTATTGTTGTTCCTGTTTTACAGATGAGGAGACTGAGGCTTTGTCGGGCTAAACAGGTTTTCACAGCCATGCACCTCGGAAGAGGCAGAGCTAGGGTGTGAACCCAGGAAGGCTGTCTCCAGAGCCCACGCTCTGTATCACTAAACTGTATATGTTTCCTCATTTGTACAAGTGAAGATTCAGCCAGAGAAGCCAAGCCATGTGCCTGGAGTCACACAGCCAGATAGTGCCAGAGCTGGAACCAGAAATGAGGTCTCCTCTTCTCCACTCTGGATCTCTTCCCCACATGGCCCCATCTCTCTAGGTACAATAGGGATAACTTGACCTACTTTACCCAGCCAAGCAGAGTCCAACAGCCTAGACAGGGGCTGAGTTCTCCTCAATCCCATGACTGGGTTTTCTTTGACCCCTCAGCACTGCAAGGTTCTAAGGCTGGGAAGCATGGTGGAATCAAACCTCTGTTTGTCCAAAGCTTCTGAGAAGGATAACAGCAGATGTGCACTGTTGTTACCCTGCAGTGAAGAGCCTGCATGTGTCCCATCACCCTCAGGGACTCCCTGTCACAGGCTCTATAGAGAAAGCTCCCACCCTTGTCACTGTACCTCTTCTTCTGCTTGGCTCTGTTTCTGGCTAGCTGTGGGAGCTGGGGCCAGAGAGGTCACTGCCATCCAGGGCCTTTAATGAGAGGTTTTGTCATGCCCAGGCAGCAAAGATGAATAATTTAGTAAAGGAAGCCCAGGAAATTTTGTTTTTTCAGAAATGAGTCCCTTGACACTGGGAGAGGCAGAAAGGGCTGCATCTTATTATGGGTGTAATGGGGGTGGGATGACAGTGTACAGGAGAAGAGGAGGAAGGCTACACATGAGTTCTTAATAGTGTAGGTTTTCAGTAAAACGTTTTAAACAGAACAGTTATGGTAGATCAGAATTGATTTTTTAAGGATTCCTGACTCTAGTGAGTAGGGTGGATTGGATTGGGGGATAGAATAGAGAGGCAGGGAAAGCAAAGAGGAAGCTATTGCAGTCATTCATATTTCAATTCCAATGAGAGGGGGTAGAATAGAATGGACAGGATTAGATGTGGGTCATGAAGGAAGAGTCTAGTATGATTCTTTGGTTTCTGAGCAATGACTTCAGAGCAATCTTTAATTTGTTAGTTTCTCTCTTGAAATGTGTTATTTTAGCTGTGTTTGCAGAACCACAGCGGTCTTCCTGCCAGCATGGGATTTAGTGACAGCTATATCCTGGTGCAGAGCTGGAAGGTGGGGCAAGCTTTGAGCCACAGAGAGCACCTCCCAGCTTCCAACTATTCCTCCCCCAGTAACTTCATTGCTGTGGGATTTTCTTGAGGTAATCAACTCCTACTAATTCAACCTGAAGTTACATTACCTTTCTTTGCAGCCACTACCAAAGCTTCTTCCCTTTCTCCTTCCCTTCTTCCCTTCTTTCTTATTTCTCCCTTCCTCACATATTTTTGAGGCACTGGGCTAGGCATGAAGAACTCATTATCAATCATACCTCTTCGGTGGTTTCCTCATTGTTACTGCTCAGCTTTGTACTCCTATCTGGTACTAGTGCGATTCACTGGAGGAGATGGAGATAGGAAGATATTACTGTATTCAATGGATAACACTTAATACTGTGAGTATACTTAACCCTAATAAATTGCATCTTCTTAGAGCCAGCCTATGGTCACAATTTGTTAACATGGTTTCTTATCCTAATTCTGGCAGCCACTATATTTGCTATCACTTTCAACCCTTGTCATACACAGATTTAATATATCTTTCTTTACCTTACTTGTTGATTAAAAATTTGTTGTGCTGAAGGACAGAGCTTTTCAGTTTGACCTAAAACCACTAATTAGAACTTTTAGGATACAATCATTCAACTTATTACAAGCCCACCTAACTATATCATCCAATAATCAGTATTTTTTCCATCTTATCTGCAAGACTACCATGGAGATATTTAGTTAAATGTCTTCCTGAGGTCTGGGTACATTCTCTTATCACTTTGGCATAGATCGGAGATAAGCAACCTTCAAAAATCTATCCCATATGTTCATTTAACAACAGAGCCCCCAAATATATGATGCAAAAAAGGGGTCAGAATTGAAGGAGTAAATAAACAATTCAACAGTAATCATTACAGACTTCAATATCCAACTTTCCATAATAGAACAACTAGACAGATGATCTAGGAGGAAATAGAAAACTTGAAAAATATCATAGACCAAATAGACCTAAAGGACATCCATAGAAAACTTCACTGCAAAACAACAGAATATCTATTCTTCTCCAGTGCACAAGGAACATTCTCCAGGTTAGATCATATGTTGCACTATAACACAACACTCAGTAAAATACAAAGGATTGAAATTATATAAGGAATGTCCTCTGACCACAGTAGAATGGAATTAGAAATCATCAACAGCGGCACCTGGGGGGCTCAGTCGGTCGAGCATCAACTCTTGATTTCTGCTCGGGTCATGATCTCACTGTTAGTGGATTCAAGTCCCCGTTCTGAAAGCCCAGAACCTGCTTGGGATTCTCTCTCTCTCTCTCTCTCTCTCTCTCTCTCTGCCCCTCCCGCACTCATGCGTGTGTTCTCTCTCTCTCTCTCTCTCTCTCTCTCAAAATAAATAAATAAACATTTTTTTTTAAAAAAAGAAATAAACAGGGGCACCTGGGCGGCTCAGTTGGTTAACCGAACAACCGACTCTTCATTTCAGTCATGATCTCATGGTTTGTGAGATTGTGCCCCTTTTTGGGCTCTATGCTGACAGCATGGGAGCTGGCTTGGAATTATTTCTCCCCCTCTCTCTCTGCTCCTCCACTGCTTGCTGTCACACGTGCTCTCTCTCTCTAAGTAAATAAATAAACATTTTTTTAAGAAAACAAGTCAACAACAGGAGATTTGGAAATTTGGAAATTTGGGGAATTTACAAATATGTGGAAATTAAATAACACTCACCTAAATAACAAATGTATAAAAGGAGAAATCACACAAAAATTACAAAATACTTTGACATGAATGAAAATTAAAGTACAACATGCCTAAACTTAGAGGATGCAATGAAAGCAGTGCTTAGAGGGAAATTATAGCTGTAAACACCAATATTAAAGAAGAAAGATCTCAAATAATCTAACCTTTCACTTTGAGAAACTGGAAAAGAGTAATCTAAACCCTAACCAAGCAGAAAGAATGAAATAGCAAAGCTTAGAGTAGAAATAGATGAAATAGAGAATAAGAAAACAATAAAGAAAATTAATGAAACTAAAAATCGTTCCTTCGAAAGATCAACAAAGCTGACAAAACTTTAGCTAGAATCAACTAAGAAAAAAGAGAGAAGACTCAATTTATTAAAATTAAGAATGAAAGATCATCCTACAGGAATAAAAATTAGAGAGAAGGGGCAGTGACTATGAAGAAGTGTAGGTAAATAACTTAGATATTCCCTCCCAAAGCAAAGAAAGATACTTCCTTCCATAAGGACATGTTCCCACCACCCCTGTTTGAGCCCCAGGAAATGCACTTCTACCTTAGAACAACCACTTTGTCCCAGCTTGCAGCTACCCAGGGTTCAGGAACTCAGAGCATCTCACTAGGCAATCAAGAATTATTTTTTTTTAATTTTGAGAAGGACATTTACAAGACTCTTTCAGTCAACTTTAATCTCAGGGAAGAGTTAGCAAAAACAATAGTGGTCTGGCTCAACAGCAATCACTGAAAAACCATCTGAGGGAGGGTCGTATGAAAGACAAACTTCCCCAACTTCCCAGTTTTTTTTTTCTTGACTGCCTCTGGATTGATTAATTTCAGAGAAACTGAAGAGGGTCCAAAGGAAGAATCATCAAAATGATTAATAAAAGCAAGCTACCGAATGGTGTTAGGAGCTTCTAGTGAAGGACAAGAAAAGGGGATAGAGAGGGGGAGGCCCTGAAAGCTGAAGTCAAAGCAGCCATCAGAGACTGCATTGCTGCGGGGAGCTATGGGAGGAAAGGGCAAGCAGCCTGGGCCCAGCTCCCCACTAGCCATCGCCCAGCATTGGACCAGGCACTCTGGAGATCGACAGGCACATAAGGCTTGGTCTGTGCCCACAAAGATAGGGAGAAAGGGATATATCCACAAAGGGACAAATTACAGTTCAAGCCAAGAATACACGTGCTGTGAAGAAGCATTCATATGTGCCAAATGACTAGGGCAGAGATAAGTGCTCAGCATTCCTAGGAGGATGGGAACCTTCACAGGTAATGGGGCTGAAGCCTAGGGGGAAGGACAGGATTGGCTAAGCAGAGAGGAGGGAGAGCCACACAGGCCCGGGAGAACTGCAAGACCAAAATGCAGAAGGTGGGATAGGAGCAAGAAAGAGTGAAAATCCACACCTGGTGAAAGGTGCAGTTCTCAGAACAGACTAGCGGACACTAGCAAAGGCGTTTACAGTTTATGCTATGGGGTGAGGGCAGCCACTGAAGGCATATGAACAGGACAATGTCATAGTGCCAACCATGCTTTGGCAAGATGGATCTGTCTAGGCACAGTGGATTGGAGGCTAACACTAAGCCTTTTTTTTCCCCAAAATCTGAGCTCTTTATTTTTTTTTTTATTTTTTAATATGAAATTTATTGTCAAATTGGTTTCCATACAACTCCCAGTGCTCATCCCAACAGGTGCCCTCCTCAATGCCCATCATCCACTTTCCCATCCCCCAACCCCCCATCAACCCTCAGTTTATTCTCAGTATTTAAGAGTCTCTTATGGTTTGCCTCCTTCCCTCTCTGTAACTTATTTTCTCCCTTTCCTCCCCCCTGTTCTTCTGTTGAGTTTCTCAGGATCCACACATGAGTGAAAACATATGGTATCTGTCTTCTCTGCCTGACTTATTTCACTCTCCAGTTCCATCCACATTGCCACAAAAGGCCATATTTCATTTTTTCTCATTGCCAAGTAATATTCCATTGTATATATAAACCACAACTTCTTTATCCATTCATCAGTTGATGGACATTTAGGCTCTTTCCATAATTTGGCTATTAACACTAAGCCTCTAAGAAACCATATGCAGGGGCTTCTGGGTGGCTCAGTTGGTTAAGCATCTGACTCTTGGTTTCAGCACACGTCACAATCCTAAGGTTTGTGAGATGGAGCCCCGTGTCAGGCTCTGCGCTGACATTGTGGAGCCTGCTTGGGATTCATCCTCTCTCTCTCTCAAAATAAATAAATAAACATTAAAAAAAAAAGAAACCTCTTGCAGCTACAGCCACAGAAAATGTGTTCAAGCTCTGACAGGGACCAGGCCTCAGTTGACAAAGCCAGCTGGAATCCAAGATTTTCTCCAAAAGATGCAGTCTGGGTTCCACACCCTGAGACCACAGCCTTAGAAAGAAAGAAAGAAAGAAAGAAAGAAAGAAAGAAAGAAAGAAAGAAAGAAAGAAAGAGGAAAGGGAAAGAGAGGAAAAGAAAAGAAAAAAAAGAAAATAAAGATTGATTTTAGATGTAATGGGCACATTCCTAGAAAGGCATACACTACTGAAACTGACTCTAGAAGAAATAGAAAATAATAGGTAAAGAGATTAAATTAGTAACCAAAAAGCTTCCCACAGAGAAAAGCCCAGGACCAGATGGCTTTATTAATTAATTCCACAAAACTTTTAAAAAGGATTAACATCAATTCTTTGCAAGTTTTTTAAAAAAAATAGAGGAACAGGAAACACTTTGCAATTCATTGCATAAGGCCAGTATTACTATCCTGATACCAAAGTCAGATAAAGACATCATGAGAAAAGAAAATACAGACTAATAATCCTTATAAATATATATGTAAATATTCTCAACAAAATACTAGCAAACTGAGTGAGGCAATATATATAAAAGATTATACACCTTGACCAGGTGGGATTTATCCCAGGAATATAAGGCTGAACATGTGAAAATCAATTAGTGCAATTCACTATATTAATAGAATAAAGGGAAAAAACACATGATCATCTTAGTAGATGACAAAATTGAACACCCTTTCATGATAAAAAAAAAAAAACTCTCAACAAACTAGGAATACAACGGGACTTCCTCAACCTGGTAAAGGGCATCTATGAAAAACCTAATCTAACTTCACACATAATGGGGAAAGACTGAATGCTTTCTCCTTAGATCAGAAACAAGATATGAACTTTCTCCACTTTTATTCATTATTGTAATGGAAGTTCTAACCAGGGCAATTAGGCAAGAACAAGAAAAAAAGTATCCACATTGGAAATAAAGAATTAAGATTATCTCTATTCTCAGATGACATAATATTATATATTTAAAAATTTAAATGAACGTTAAACATAGAATTAGTAAATGACTCAGTAATTCTACTCATATGTATATACCTAAAAGAATTGAAAGTACATCTTGTCTCAAAAATTTGTACAGGAATGTTTATTGCAGCATTATTCATAATAGACAAAAAGACAGAAAAAAAAACAGATGTCCATTAACTGAAGAATAGATCAAATGCAGTATATCTATACAGTGGAATAAATGTTACTTGGTAATTGGATATAAAATTCAACAATTGATAGATGTATTATTGCCAACAAATAGAACAAAGTGCTGATATATGCTACAACATGGATGAGCCTCAAAAATATTATGCTAAAAGAAAGAAACCAGTCACAAAAGATCAGATATTATATGACACTATTTATATGAACTGTCCAGAACAGACAAATTCTTAGAGATGGAAAGTAGATTAGTGGTTGCCAAGAGCTGAGAGGGAGGGGTAGGATTATGGGAAGTGACTGTTAATGTGTATGGAATTTCTTTTGGGGGTGATGAAAATGTTCTAAAATTGTGGTGATGGTTGCACGACTCTGTGAACACAATGAATTGTACCCTTTAAATGGGTCAGTTGTTGGTGTGTGAATTATATCTCCATGAAATTGTTAAAAACTAATCTATCACACACTGATAGCCTAAAGTATGAGTTTATTTTCACAGCTAACTTCAAAGAAAAGAAGAGGCAAATAATAGCCTAGTCATCTTCCAGGAAAGCAAAAACTGTATCAAGCTACCTCCTAGATATTAGTCCCACTTACCCTTTAGATATATCAGAAACTCTATATACATCCAACCAGAAAAATTATGAGCAATTTCAAGAACAAAGGATTCCATTGTAGAAGAGCTATTTATTTGTTTAATTTGGACCTCAGGTGGCTAAGAATTGAATAGATTATACTCTTCATTTTTATTAAATGATCATTGTCATTCTGGGCGAGGCCTCTCTCTCTCCCTGTCTCTATTTTTCCTTCTTCCATGAATCTACTCTCATTTTCTTCTTCTACTTCAGGTACCCACTCTCATATGTTTAATATAGTTTGTAAACATGCTAGTACTCCTGTGAATTATGTGTTAGTGTTTTATGTAGTATATATTTTTTAGCTGTTTAATTTTTGATAAAATTTGTTCCACACTTTGTGGCTACATAATCTGCACAGTGGCATTTATGTTGTGGGACTCTTCCACATTGAGGGGACTAGGTGTCTCAAGTTCTGATTAGCTTGTTCTGGCCCTGGGCATCCGATCATCATTAATCTTATTTTGTCCTCAACATACCCTCCTTCTAGGATACACAGGACAGTTTTGTTACACAAATGTTTTTCTTAATTTCAAAGTCCCGCTCCCCTAAGATAGGAGGATGTGTCCCTGTCCTGTGGATCACAGAGCAATGGTTAAATGCAGAGACTCTGGAATCTGACTACCTAGGTTTAAATCTTGCTAGGAGCTGAATTGCTCCTTGCTAGGAGGAGGAAAAAATGGGGACGTTTTGTCTAAAGGGTACAAAATTTCAGTTATGCAAAATAAATAAGTTCTGGAAATCTACTTTACAACATAGTGCCTATGATTAACAATACTGTATTGTACACTTAAAATTTTGCTAAAAAGGTAGATCTTATGTTATGTGTTCTTACCACAAAAGGAAAAACAAAACAAAAGGGACAGAAGGAAACTTTTGGAGGTGGTGACTAACGTTATGGCATTGATAGTGGTGATGCTTTCAAATTGTACACGTATTTCCAAACACATCAGGTTTTAATATATTAAATGCCTACTGTTTTTTGGATGTCAGTAGTACCTCAATAAAGTGGTTTAGAAAATCTTAGTTCTAAGAGTGCCTGTTCGGCTCAGTTAAGCGATTGATTTCAGCTCTGGTCATGATCTCATGGGTTCATGGGTTCCAGCCCCGCCTGGGGTTCTGTGTGGACAGATCAGAGCCTGGAGCTTGGTTTGGATTCTGTGTCTTCCTCTCTTTCTCTCTTCCCTTCCCCCACTTGCGTTCTCTCTCTCTCTCTCTCTCTCTCTCTCTCTCTCTCTCTCTCTCTCTCTCTCCCAGATAAACATTAAAACTTTTTTTAATAGATTTTGGATACTAACACTTTATCTGATATGTCATTTGCAAATATCTTCTCCCATTCCGTCGGTTGCCTTTTAGTTTTGCTTATTGTTTCCTTGGCTGTGCAGAAGCTTTTTATTTTGATGCGGTCCCAGTAGTTCATTTTTGCTTTTGTTTCCCTTGCCTCAGGAGACCTGTTGAGTAAGAAGTTGCTGCGGGCAAGATCAGAGGTTTTTGCCTACTTTCTCCTCAAGGATTTTGATGGTTTCCTGTCTTGCATTCAGGTCCTTCATCCGTTTATTTTTGTGAATGGTGTAAGAAAATGCTCTGGTTTCATTCTTCTGCATGTTGCTGTCCAGTTTTCCCAGCACCATTTGTTAAAGAGACTGTCTTTCTTCCATTGGATATTCTTTCCTGCTTTGTCAAAGATGAGTTGGCCATACTTTTGTGGGTCCAATTCTGGAGTCTCTATTCTATTCCATTGGTCTATGTGTCTGTTTTTGTGCCAATACCATGCTCTCTTGATGATTACAGCTTTGGAGTAGAGACTAAAGTCAGGGATTGTGATGCTTCCTGCTTTGGTCTACTTCTTCAATATTTGGCTATTCAGGGTCTTTTGTGGGTCCATACAAATTTTAGGATCGCTTGTTCTAGCTTGGAGAAGAATGCTGGTGCAATTTTGATTGGGATTGCATTGAATGTGTAGATAGCTTTAGGTAGTATTGGCATTTTAACAATATTTATTCTTCTAACCCATGAGCATGGAATGTTTTTCCATTTCTTTATATCTTCTTGAATTTCCTTCCTAAGCTTTCTATAGTTTTCAGCATACAGATCTTTTACAGCTTTGGTTAGGTTTATTCCTAGGTATTTGATGCTTCTTGGTGCAATTGTGAATGGGATCAGTTTCTTTATTTGTCTTTCTGTTGCTTCATTGTTAGTGTATAAGAATGCAACTGATTTCTGTACATTGATTTTGTATCCTGCAACTTTGCTGAATTCATGTATCAGTTCTAGCAGACTTTTGGTGGAGTCTATCAGATTTTCCATGTATAATATCATGTCATCTGCAAAAAGCGAAAGCTTGACTTCATCTTTGCCAATTTTGATGCCTTTGATTTCCTTTTGTTGTCTGATTGCTGATGCTAGAACTTCCAGCACTATGTTAAACAACAGCGGTGAGAGTGGGCATCCCTGTCGTGTTCCTGATCTCAGCGGGAAAGCTCTCAGTTTTTCCCCATTGAGGATGATATTAGCTGTGGGATTTTCATAAATGGCTTTTATGATGTTTAAGTATGTTCTTTCTATCCCGACTTTCTTGAGGGTTTTCATTAAGAAAGAATGCTGAATTTTGTCAAATGCTTTTTCTGCAACAATTGACAGGATCATATGGTTCTTATCTTTTCTTTTATTAATGTGATGTATCACATTGATCGATTTGCGAATGTTGAACCAGCCCTGCAGCCCAGGAATGAATCCCACTTGATCATGGTGAATAATTCTTTTTATATGCTGTTGAATTCAATTTGCTAGTATCGTATTGAGAATTTTTACAACCATATTCATCAGGGATATTGGCCTGTAGTTCTCTTTTTTTGCTGGGTCTTTGTCTGGTTTAGGAATCAAAGTAATGCTGGCTTCATAGAATGAGTCTGGAAATTTTCCTTCCCTTTCTATTTTTTGGAAAAGCTTGAGAACGTTAGGTATTATCTCTGCTTTAAATGTCTGGTAGAATTCCCCCAGGGAAGCTATCTGGTCCTGGACTCTTATTTGTTGAGAGATTTTTGATAACTGGTTCAATTTCTTCACTGGATATGGGTCTGTTCAAATTTTCTATTTCTTCCTGTTTGAGTTTTGGAAGTGTGTGGGTGCTTACAAATTTGTCCATTTCTTCCAGGTTGTCTAGTTTATTGGCATATAATTTTTCATAGTATTCCCTGATAATTGCTTGTATTTCTGAGGGGTTGGTTGTCATAATTCCATTTTCATTCATGATTTTATCTATTTGGGTCATCTCCCTTTTCTTTTTGAGAAGCCTGGCTAAAGGTTTATCAATTTTGTTTATTTTTTTCAAAAAAACAACTCTTGGTTTCATTGATCTGCTCTACAGTTTTTTTAGACTCTATATTGTTTATTTCTGCTCTGATCTTTATTATTTCCCTTCTTCTGCTGGGTTTGGGGTGTCTTTGCTGTTCTGCTTGTATTTCCTTTATGTGTGCTGTTAGATTTTGTATTTGGGATTTTTCTTGTTTCTTGAGATAGGCCTGGATTGCAATGTATTTTCCTCTCAGGACTGCCTTCGCTGCATCCCAAAGCGTTTGGATTGTTGTCTTTTCATTTTTGTTTGTTTCCATATATTTTTAAATTTCTTCTCTAGTTGCCTGGGTGACCCATTCATTCTTTAGTTGGGTGTTCTTTAACCTCCATGCTTTTGGAGGTTTTCTAGACTTTTTCCTGTGGTTGACTTCAAGCTTCATAGGATTGTGGCCTGGAAGTGTGCATAGTATGATCTCAATTCTCGTATACTTATGAAGGCCTGTTTTGTGACCCAGTATATGACCTATCTTGGAGAATGTTCCATGTGCACTCGAGAAGAAAGTATATTCTGTTGCTTTCGGAAGCAGAGTTCTAAATATAACTGCTAAGCCCATCTGATCCAATGTGTCATTCAGGGCCCTTGCTTTTTTATTGATCCTGTGTCTAGATGATCTATCCATTGTTGTAAGTGGGATATTAAAGTCCTCTACAATTACCACATTCTTATCCATAAGGTTGCTTATGTTTGTGATTAATTGTTTTATATATTTGGGGGCTCCCATATTCGTCACATAGACATTTATAATTGTTAGCTCTTCCTGATGGATAGACCCTGTAATTATTATATAATGCCCTTCTTCATCTCTTGTTACAGCCTTTAATTTAAAGTCTAGTTTGTCTGATATAAGTATGGTTACACCAGCTTTCTTTTTATTTCCAGTAGCATCATTGATAGTTCTCCATCACCTCACTTTCAATCTGAAGGTGTCCTCAGGTCTAAAATGAAATGAGTCTCTTGTAGACAGCAAATAGATGGGTCTTGTTGTTGTTTTTTTTTTTAATCCATTCTGATACTCTATGTCTTTTGTTGGAGCATTTAGTTCATTTACATTCAATGTTATTATGGAAAGATATGGGTTTAGAGTCATTGTGATGTTTGTAGATTTCATGCTTCTAGTGATGTCTCTGGTACTTTATGGTCCTTGCAACATTTCACTCAGAGAATCACCCTTTAGGATCTCTTGTAGGGCTGGTTTAGTGGTGATGAATTCCTTCCGTTTTTGTTTGTTTGGGAAGACCTTTATCTCTCCTTCTATTCTGAATGACAGACTTGCTGGACAAAGGATTCTCAGCTGCATATTTTTTTTCCGTTCATCACATTGAAGATTTCCTGCCATTCTTTTCTGGCCTGCCAAGTTTCAGTAGATAGGTTTGCCACTAGTCTTATGGTTCTCCCTTTGTAAGTTAGAGGCTGTTTATCCCTACCTGCTTTCAGAATTTTCTCTTTATCCTTGTATTTTGCCAGTTTCACTATGGTATGTCGTGTAGAAGACCAATTCAAGTTATGTCTGAAGGGAGTTCTCTGTGCTTCTTGGGTTTCAATGCCTTTTTCCTCCCCCAGGTCAGGGAAGTTCTCAGCATGATTGGTTCAAGTACACCTTCAGCCCCTTTCTCTCTCTTCTTTTTCTTCTGGAATTCCTATGATACGGATATTGTTCCATTTGATGGCATCAGTTAGTTCTCTAATTCTCTCCTCATACTCCTGGATTTTTTTATCTCTCTTTTTCTCAGCTTCTTCTTTTTCCATAATTTTATCTTCTAATTCACCTATTCTCTCCTCTGCCTCTTCAATCCATGCTATGGCCACCTCCATTTTATTTTGCACCTCATTTATAGCATTTTTTAGCTCCTCATGACTATTTCTTAGTCCCTTGATCTCTGTAGCAATAGATTCTCTGCTGTCCTCTATGCTTTTTTTTCAAGCCCAGTGATTAATTTTATGACTATTATTCTAAATTCTTGTTCCATTTTATTGCTTATATCGTTTTTGATCAATTCGTTAGCGTCGCTACTTGCTGGAGTTTCTTTTGAGGAGAATTCTTCTGTTTCATCATTTTGGGTAGTCCCTGAGGTGGCTCCAAACTACAGGGAGCTTCTCCTGTGTTGTCCAGAGTAACTTGTGTTGGTGGGCGGGTCCACAGTCAGACCAGATGTCTGCTCCCAGCCCACCACTGGGGCCACAGTCAGACTGGTGTGTACCTTATCTGCCCCTTCTCCCAGGGGCAGACTCACTGTGGAGTGGTGTGGCCCTTGTCTGGGTTACTTGCACACTGCCAGGCTTGTGGTGCTGCTTTGATGGGATCTGGCATATTAGCTGGGGTGGATCCGCAAGGTGCACTGGGGTGGGGGGGCAGGCTTAGCTAGCTTTGTTATAGGTGATCCCTTGTGGGAGGGGCCCTGCAGAACTGGGAGGGAGGCTGACCCAGCAGAGGGATGGATCCACAGAAGCACAGCTTTGGACGTTTGCACAGTGCAAGCAAGTTGGGTTACGGGAACTGGTTCCCTTTGGAACTTTGGCTGGAAGATGGGAGAGGGAAATGGGGCTTGCCAACGTCTTTGTTCCCCCTCCAAGCTGAGCTCTGTCTTCCGTGGCTGAACACCTCTGCTTCCCAGCGTCCTCTCACCCTCCCTGCACTCTGAGAGCAGAGCTGTTGACTTTTAACATTCCAGATATTAAGTCTCGCTGGCTGTCAGAACTCATGCAGTCTGGCCCCTCCACTTTTGCAAGGGGCTCTGCCTTTCCCGTCGGGCTGCCCCTCCACAACCCAGGCTCCCTCTCCCCGGTCCGTGTAGCACACACCACCTTTCTGCCCTTCCTACTCTCTTCCATGGGCCTCTTGTCTACACTTGGCTCTGCAGAGTCTGTTCTGCTAGTCTTCTGGTGGTTTTCTGGGTTATTTAGGCAGTTGTGGGTGGAATCTAAGCAATCAGCAGGAGGAGGTGAGCCCAGCGTCCTCCTGTGCCACCATTGTCCCAGGTCTCTCTCGATTTTAAATGTTTTCTCAACCAATGAATACAAAAAGTACAGCTACTACCGTGGTGGAAAATTGAGAAAATTTTTAACTTGGAAAGAGATTCTCATACTCAAAATGCTTTGGAAAAACTGCTACTCAGTATGGTCTTTAACATGCCATGTATGAAACTGCAACATGATCCATTAGCACTGGTATTTACATTAATTTTTTATCTTAACATAAGAAAGAAATTTTTTTGTTCATATCTAACATAAAGTTCGACTCTGATGTAATCAGTTTATTTGTCAAAGGAATGATGCCTTTTTCACAATGAATGAGAAAAGCAAGTGCTTTTCAAAGAAATTGCCATAGAGAGAACATTTTGAAAACAAATATTTGAGAATGTTTCCTTCATCTTATGATTTTGCTGCTGAGCACTGCGTGTGACACCAATTTGCCCAGTTGTAAAAAATGAAGGTAATGGGACATCTAAAATTTGTCTAAAACATTCTACTCCAATAATTTGGGCTCATGTGTAAAAATATTGTAGCAGGCAAGAGCCACTGATTGCTGTCAGGGAGGGTGGAAATTTAATAGCCAAATCTTAACAAAAAGTTTTGCATAACTGCAGAGTGAGACCAAACAGTAGCGTGCTTTGCTAAGCACAGCTAATGTCGTATTGCAGCCATTTAGATCTATGAATCTTTGTGAGGTATCATTTTCAGCTATGACATCCATTAGATACAAGCACTGGTTTAAAATGAACTTAGTATTTCAAAATGTTAAACCATCATTTCAAAATTAATGAGGCATAGTCTGTCATAATGTTGTTACAAAAATATTTAAAACAATGTTTCAAATAAGAGATAAATTTGTACATAATCAAGTAAAATAAATTTATTTAAAAATATTATTATGTTTATCCCATCTTATAATTTTAAATGTTCCATTTTGCAAGATTTATAATGCATACATTAGTACAGCAGTACATGAATATAACATTAATTTTTAAATATAAATGTATTACAGGTTTTAATACATTTATATGTAATGACATACAAAACATCTCAAATTTTAATGTGCATGTACATCATCCTGGGATATTATTAAAGTGTAGTGTCTGATTCAGTAATTCTAGGGCAGGGTCTGGGTATGCATTTCTAATGAGTTCCCAGGAGATCCTGATGTCACTTGTCCTCAGACCACACTTTGAGAAGCATGGGGCAGACGTGTGGGTTCTAACATGTTTTACTATAGGGTTGCACCATCAGAGATGTTTGGAGATGACTAGGAATAGACTAAACTCCCTTCAGGTTATCCTTTGGAACTACCGCTTCTCTTAGTGGACTTTCTGGTAGGGACTGCGCTACAGTGACTTAGGTTCTGCTTCCTGACAAACACCTGGATGCAACTCATATCTACAGCTTTACCAGCCAGTTGAAGTGGGATAATATTGACATCCTCAAATTCAAACTGATGTGACCAATAATGGCACGTGTTCCAGCCTGGAACTGAGGGATGATAGTTGCCTCAGCCTCGGAGGACTCAGTGTAAGGATTCAGTGAGATAAGATGTCTGAAGTACTGTACTTTGTGGAAAGCTCAATAAAGTATCACTGTTATCATTGGAGGTGGGCTGCTTGTGGACTGGACCAAGACTTTTTTTTCAGTTATTCTGGGTCTTCTTCACCACTGAGACAAATAGGCCATCAAACCCCCATGTCATAAAGCATGACATCTAAATTTTTTTTTCAACCTGGAAATATTTTAAAGTATCTGTAACCACCTCAGCTACTAAAAACAAACAACAACAGGAATACACACACACACAGACACACACACACACAATCAGTAAAAACTCATAAACCACCTGTCTTCGAGAAATGTAATTTATTTGTGTGTCCACCCAGATAAACCAGTCACAGAATATATCCTATGATACTTTGTCTATGGAATTATTTACACTATTCACCAACAAGAAGTTGGAAACATGTACTGAAAATAGCAAATCTGGTTTTAGGAAAAATGTAGGCTTTCTTTCTAACAATAATTAGCTGAGCTATTTGTTTAGTAAAACACTCCTAGCTTGTAATAACATCATGTACATATAGGAGAATGCTTATGTTTCCATTCACATTTATTTTTTGTTAATGAGGACTGATTTAAGATTTTAAATCAAATGAAACTTTACCAAATTCATGTCTGGTATGTTTGGGATCATGGAAGGGAGCTTTGATTGCAAGAGCTATATCTCCCTTCTTTTTTTAATGTTTATTTTTAAGAGAGAGAGTGCGAGCAGGGGAAGGGCAGAGAGAGAGGGGGACACAGAATCCAAAGTAGGCTCCAGGCTTCGAGGTGTCAGCACAGAGCCCAACGTGCAGCTTGAACTCATATCGTGAGATCATGACCTAAGCCAAAGTCAGACATTCAACTGACTGAGCCACCCAGGTGCCCCCATTTCCCTTCTTTTTTTAAGCCACTCTACATGTGATCTCAAGTCATCAAATAGAATTGGAGCCATCTACACATTTTCAAATATCAGCTGGTTTGTTTGAAAAGCTCAGAATCCAGCTTTGTGGTTTTCCCCTTTCATGTTTGAAAGGCAGAGTTTCACATAACACATGGAGTATCCACGAAGCTAGTTCTTTGGAGCCTAGAGCTGGCTTACTGTCCATGTTGGTCAGCGAAACAGTACAAGGCCATTTAACATTTTTCAACCCTAAATACCATAGCATGTCAGCACTCTTTAGATACAGACTTGCATGCCTACACCTTCTTTTACTTGACCCTTTGTTTCTAAGGGGACTGTACAAGATTCTCCCTGATTCTGTTTTCCACCTTTTCTGTTAAATGATGTTCGTCTCATTCTTTACCACAAATCCTATTTCCCTCTCTAACCCTTTTTTGTCTTTGAGTTGAATTCTATAAGGGCAAAGACAACCTATTTTATTCACTGCTGTATTACCAACAGCTAACATAACACTTGGCACAGAGAATTTGTTAAATAAATATATGTTGAAATTTTGAATAAGATGTTAATGTTGTATTTATTTTGGTTATTTCATAATCTTGAAAATGCTCATTTCTTTACCTTATTTTTCTTTCCTTTGTAATAAATTAGACCAATTGAAGGAGTACCACAGCAGGAATACACAGACACCAAACTTTAGAGGACAACAAAAATTTAGAAAAGCATGGTTTATTGTTTCAAAGTGAACAAGGAAAATGTTCCCAGTTTATATTGACTTGAATTCCTTACCTGTGTATCAATGTAGGAAAAGGCCAAGCCTTAATCGCTTAAATGTAATAATAAATATTTCTTCCATTTATTACTTAATTTTCATCAAGCTAATGGTTAATGTCAAAATAGACACATTATCTATGCTCATAGTAAGGAAATTCAGAGAGAAGGGCCTTGTATCTTATACTGCTCTTCCATGACTTCTCAGATTCAGCCTGGATGAAAAGGAAAAGACATGCTGAATAGCCTGTGTTTATATAAATCCAGATCCATGTGCCCTCTGACTCCCCAGATGCCTGAGTGGGTGGAAGCATGCACATGCATTGTGACAGTGTATGCATAAATACTGTCACATGTAAGGTCAGAAGCAGAGTGACATGGAGAGAGCGAGTCACAAGTTGTTAGGACTCTAAATTGAAGTTTTGTTTTACTAAGGCCCTAGAAAACCAGAGCCACATGAAGTCATGGCCCTTAACCACCACCTCGCCCACATACTGAGGGGAGAACTCAGATGCCTATTGCAGTCAGCCAGTCAGATTGCTTCTTGCATACTCCCTGCCTCCACTCCATTTCACCCTGGAAGACCTCTCTGCTATGATTGAGGCTGAGATCTCTGAATGTAAGACCATTATATTTATCACTTTTCTACCCATACCACCCCCAAACGTGGCATTCCCAGGAGTTAGCACAAAGCTTAGTAGGTGCTCAATAAATGTTAATAGCCTGAATTAATGAATGAACAAATGTTGTTCTGGCCAGAGCTGCAGTATCTAAACCCTGCATAACTGCACTCAGTACTCACCCTGAAGATAGGACAAGCAATACAACTGACACTGTAAGAAAATTTTTCTTGTTTATACAGCTGCATCTTGATCTTTGGCTGATTTAAGCACAAAGAGAGCTCTTTCAGTTCAGAGAAAGGAGGTTTATGGTGTGTGGGAGAGCTAAGAACAATGGGCTCAATTGATAGACTGGAGATGCTCTCAGCATCTGAGAGCCTGGAAACTCCATCTATAGATCAGTCCCAGAGGGCAGAGCCAAATAAGGGCAGATGGAGAACATGGCTTTCTTGGGAACTGGCTTTCTGCAGCTCTGAGGCAAAAATACATTCACTCTATAGCACCCTGAATCAACTCTTCAAAATATGGTGCTGTGTCCTTGTTTTGCCAGGGCCTAAAAATAAGTCTTTGTCATATTTTTATGCTTTTTGTCTTAAAGTCATCCAACCAGACTTGCTTGTGGAATATTAATTGTGGTGAAGCAGAAATAAGGAGATTAAATTGAAACTACTATTCAATTGGAGCTCCTTAACTGATGACTGACTTGTTGCCACCAGGTAAAGTCGCCTTTCTCTACAATCATGCTCATTGCCAGATGCAACTATGGAACAATGAATCTACAGCTAATTTTAAGGCCACTTTCTTTAGGCTGGTCATTAGAGTGCTGTCCAAGAGTGCCATATTGTAGCTTAGGGTTGTAAAAAGGATTAAATGCTATTTGGGCTAGTGAGTGGACTGGCCATTCAAGGTAGTAAGTGTCACTAATTTACTTTAATAGTGCCCTGCCACAGACTGTTTAAATTTACATTGTCCTTACCATATCTGCTCTTCCTCTACCTTAAACCTTTTATCCAGTACTTTTCAGATAAAACTAAGCACTATTCATGTATGAAGACTGAACATCCAAACAATTGAAAGAGAAAGTAAGAATAACTTAATCCTCAACACAGCAGGGCTGGGGCACCATTATCATATTAAAGAAGTAACCATATTTCAACCTGAATGAACAAAACACTCTGAACCCCACTTCTAGAAGAAAAAAAACCAACAACCTTAAAACAGGTGTGTCCAAGCATATAGGCTTTTGCTCTATATATTTGACTAGAAGTTCTCACACATTAAGACCTGAATTCTACAAAAACAAAAAAACAAGCAAACAAAAACAAAAAACAAAAAAGCCCACCTGAGTTCTAGTCCAAGCTCAGATATGTGCCTACTGGGTTTACTTAGACTCTGTCTCAAGCTATAAAAATAGTAGTGATTTATCTATTCTATATTTCAGAAAATTGTTGTCAGAATAACATGGGTGACCTGAAAAATAAATGAGCTTCTTGAACACAGCACAATAAAGGCCTAATTATTCGAGTTTCTATTGTGGGGTTAAACAAAATAATTCATTCAAAGGACACGACGTTTGATTGAGAACATTCTTAATTTTATTTTTCTTTAATTTTATAAAATACATTTTGTAAGATAAGTTCCTAAAAGTTTATCCTTTATGTGTGTTAAATTGAAATTCTATATCAGAAATGAAGGAAACACTTTCAGTTAACTCTCTTCATGTGTGTATACGTGTGTATGTATGCGTGGGAGATTTTCAGGGAAAGGTTGGTTATTTGTTATGTTATTAAATCAAAACAAAACACAAGATATGGATTACTTCACTTTCATTGATCTTGATTGGTTTCTCACAGAATCTTTTCCATCTCCTCCTTCTATGCAGCCTTGAAGCTTATCTTGTATACTGGTCTGAAGACAAATATTAAGTATATTTTTGTAAATATCTTACATCTCCTTAAACGTTGCTGAAACCACTTTGGAGGAGGGAAAACAAAGTAGCTCTTTAAAACAAAAGAGCCATCTACAGTAATATCCATAAAATCTTTCTTTCGATAAAGACCACTCAGCCTTTTCTTTTTTAACCCAAAGTTAACAAACACAGAAAGAGAAGCCTGAAACCTGGGAGATATTCAAGTTTCAAACTCTTTCCATATTTCCATTTCCATGGAGCCTGATGGCTAAGGCATTTGGTTATATAATCTATACTAGGAGAATAACCTGTATGTTAAACCTGACTCTTTACACACCAAGATAACACTGCTAAATCAAATCATCCCCCACTAGCATAAAAAGAACAATCAAATAAGTTATTCAAATTGAGGTTCAAATTCACCAAATCTGTTTCGACCAAGAGCAGAATAATTTGGAGAAAATCTAGTAGATACATGGGACTAGCCAATTTTAAATATTATTTGCAATGTTTAATGTTCAATGTTCATCTGTTAAAGAATCATAATCAAAGAATCATTTCCTAGACCTTTCTGGTACAACCCAAAAAAAGTGATAAACAAATTGGAAAATGTGAAATATGCATCATTCTGAAACAAATCAAGATCTTCTAATTATCCTCTATGACTGAATGGATAATACCCCATGAAAAGAGCACCATTGTGAAGATATGACAGAGGCCAGATTATACAACTAATCAACAGAAAAAAGACACGCTATCTGAAGAGTTAGCTATCCTGTGTCTACCAGAGGGCTAGCTCAGTTTACACCGTTAGCCACTAACAACTGCTGCTCCTTCGGTCAGCCTTTTTATTTCATATGAGCTAGGTTCTCTCTGTTCTCAGCTCCTTGGAAACCACAGGGTTGTCATGGTAGCTGTTATCAAGGAGAAGGGCGTGAGAAGATGCTGACAACACCTTGCCTCTCTTCTCTAATAAGGTGTAAGGCCAAGTGCCCCCTTGGGTTACACAGACACTACGCTCCCTTATGCTATAAGTAAGGTTGGCTGAGTTAGGGCTTAAATAGTCCATCTCCATCAGGGTCAGTGCTCTCTTTCTATGGGTGAAAGATCCTTGCTTTGACCCTTTTCTCCCAGATGCAATAGGTAGATTTGGGCAAATGCTCCTATTGTTTTGTCTGCATTTTTTTTCTTCTATCTTCAGTGGTAAGAGGGAGACAGAAGTAGGTTCTTTGTTTTGTACACCAAGGAGAATATATTTGGCCCTGATAGGTGTCAAAGGGACCAGGTACATCCCTTCTCTCTACCTGAGTATCTTTCTTTCCACTTTGTTTCCATCGGCGGAAGTGCCTGAGAAGAAAACACTTCCTGGTCCTCAGGAGATGCTTGAAAATTGAATTAGAGCCTCCATTTCTTTGTGACTTGCAGTTGGGGAGTCACCATCTGAAGAATTTCCCATTTCTAGCAGGAGCCAGCTGTGAAGCAAAATGACTAAAAGAGGTACATAAGAGGGGAGAGTCCATAGAGAGACATTAATCACCACAAGACTCTCCTTTCTTGTTACACTCATCAAGTAAGAGGGCCAATCAGTGGCAAAGGCAAAGAGTTAACATGGGAGATGAAGCATCGTAGGCTGTGTGGTTAGAGCCTTGCTATTAGAGAAAGGGAAATTTCTACAGGAGATCAGAACTTGGTGCCTCGGCCCATGAGTTTAAGGACGGCAAAGTTGTAAGTGGCAGCAATCATGAAGGTGAGCTGTAGGAACAGAAGAGAAAATGCAAGTGAGAGTAGAAAAGAAAGCTCTCCCTCCTCTAAAGCTTTTTGGGAATAAGGAAGGATAGAAATAAAAACAGTTAAATAAAGGAAAATCCCCTTATCTGTGAAAAGCAGCGTGTCTCAAGCTTTTGTCCTACATACTTGACTAGAAGTCCTCTCTGAGACATCTCCTTCTAATGGCTCAGGCCCAGAGAATCAAATCAACAAGGATTTGTTGACCTATGTTAGGCCTGGCACTGGATTTTCCTCAATAAAGTGAACAATGCATGGGCTCTGCCATCATGCTATCCACATGTCTGAGTGATCTGGAGTCACAGGCTGCTTGCTGCAGACACACAGCCACAACATGCAGTACAATCCTCCCTGTTTAATCTATTACAGAATGAGGAACAACTCAAGTTTGTATAAAAGCCTCAGCAGTAGAAGCCAGGGGGGTTGCAAGCTCATCCTTGAACAGTCACTACTTATTTAATGACTACAGATAAATTCCTCACCCTTCAGTGCCCTAGGTTTTTAATCTGAACAATGAATGCACTCCATTGACACTGCACTGTAACACCATCAGCAGGACCTGGGGCATAGAATCACATTATAGTAATAACAGTTTATAATGTTAGAAGGTCCTCCCAGTATTTTTAGGAGAGTACCTAAATCCTTTGGAGAGTGCCCAAGGTGGATTCATATTTACAGCATATAGAATTCCAGGCTTTGGAAAATCATGTTTAGTAATGTATCAATGTTCTTGTCACTCATCTGACCAGGGTGTGTTGAGAATTAACTGCAATTTATGATTGCAAAGTACTTGGCAATATTACATGTTCTGTAAATGCTAAATATTATCATTTCTGACTATTAATCTCTTACCTTCTTTTTCCTCACACCACTTTGCTTGTTCCTGTCTAATTTCTGAAGTTTTTCCACCTTGGTAACCCAAAGTAGAAGTTCATAGTCTATACCTTTTTTTGTCTCTTCCCAGGAGCTTCTCTCAAGCATTTCAAAGTTAGGAATCTATCTTTTTGCCTTTCAGCATGGCTGTACCCAAGCTATCCCAGGACCATTTATTTGCTTAGATCATTCAGACAACTCACCAGGGAAACCAGTGTGGCTGCAGCTCCCACAAATGCAGCAATAAACAGGTGGAAGGTCATTTGGAACTGCAAGAAAATGCAAAAGGGATAAAAGTTTCTTGCAACTGCAAAAATATGTTCTGCTGTAAATCATGAATGCAGCTTTCTTAATATGTTAACATCTTTGTGCTAATTCTGCATCTATAACTAAATTGCCACTTCTTTGCATATAGGCCTCCTGTTCTTTTTTTTTTAATTTTTAACATTTATTTATTTTTGAGAGAGAGAGAGAAAGACAGAGACAGAGTGTGAGCAGGGGAGGGGTAGAGAGAGAAGGAGACACAGAATCTGAAGCAGGCTTCAGGCTCTGAGCTGTCAGCACAGAGCCTGATGCGGGGCTGGAACTCACGAGCTGTGAGATCATGACCTGAGCCGAAGTCAGACACTCAACCAACTGAGCCACCCAGGTGTCCCAGGTCTCCTGTTCTTTAATATACATCACAACACCTAGTCACATAGCATCCAGAGCACGGAATACTCATAAAATATTTTAATCAACTGGTTCCCGACAGTTATATCCAGGATTCCAAAATTTAAAGTCACAAAGTTTTTAACTTTTAAAGTTACTGCCATCTTCCTCAAGATTTACTTTTATTCCCCTGCCTCATTTGTATATGATATCCATTCCCAATACAGTGTTTTCCTTTTCAAATGTACTTTTTGTTTTTACTTCTCATTACAGATGGAAAGATTCCAAACTGAAAGTGTTTTGTAAAACCTATGAGTGTCTCTATGCACAAATCATTTTCTTGATAAGGTTTTTAACTAAAAGAATAAAATTTTTCATTTGGGGGTTTTGTCATTAAGCTCTATCTTTTCCTAAAGCTACAAATTTCTCCTTTAAGGAAGGAAGTCTTGGAATGGAAAGCTTTCTATGCAGCTCTAGGGAAAATAGATGTTTTAACAGCTACACTCAAAATCCAGCAAAGAGAAGTTGTGGTTTTTAAAATTGAAGGCCTTGTGTAGAAATTTGTATGGTACTAGCCAATTACATTGTAAAATAACTCAAATGGCCCACTCACCTCAGCTGTTTTGCAGATGGACAGAAGGTTGGAGCCACACACCTTGCCAGGGAAAGCATTCCATGGTAGAACACCTGAATAAGACACACAAGTCAACCAGGGTGAGTTGTGGAGTTGTGGGGCTCCATGAAGATTTTCTTTCAGGGCCCTTCTTCTATCCTTAATCATTCTGGCTGAAAATTTGGGTCCTACTAACAATCACAATCCCTTTTTTTTGTAAATATTTGCCAAAGAAGAAGAAGGTAAAGGAGGAGGAGGGGGAGTAGGTGGAGGAGGAGGTGGGGGGGGAGGAGAAGAGGAAGAAGGTGGTACTGAACCGTTGTGTAATCTGGTCTTTGTCTTTGAAATGTGCTGCTTCTGGGTTGGGAACAACAGTCAACCAGGCTAGAGCAGTGTGAACAGCCAAGAAAATTCCTACCACTTCCAAAAGAAGTTCCCTTTCAAGGGAAGAAGTCTCTCCAATTTCAGTGGAGAAGGATTAAAAAACTAAGAGCCAGGCATCCATAATATTTTCCCCTATAATTACCATCCTCATTATTCTAAGTAAAGGACAAAATATATAGTGCTTTCACAGGGGGTAGGAAGCCAAAGCACCCATATCCTAACTTACCATACATTCTGGCATCAGCACAGAGACTGCCTATACTGGCAGAGGTCTTGCTGGGGAAGGCAATAGATTGGCAGGTGGTCCACGTGTTGAAGTAAATGTACACAGGCACAGCAGAGCAGGCAAACACCAGGAGCCACACAACGGTCAGGGCATAGGTGATGCCCACAAACTAAAACAATTGAAATGGGGTGGTTAGAAATCAGCATCAGCCTGGAGATGTTGAAACACAAACTAGGAGATCCTGGAATGGCATGTGCCAGATATGAAACCAGATTCCAGAGATCTCCACCAAATTAAATTAGTAAGCAGGGCACCTCTGCCAACTGTCATTGGCAGTATCTACTAGAGAACTGGCCCCAAGTGTGTTGGAGGGTGGGGGAAATGGGTGGGGGTTGGAGTGAGGAGGATCCCTGGGTTAGAGAGGCTTCGGGAGATTTTTTGGCAGATAAGATGTAAAGAAATCAAAACAGATCCTGAAAGAAAGTCGTGCCATTTCTCAAACCTTAGGCTGAGCTTAGAAAATGTTCCTCGTCATAGGACTTTTGATCCCTAGTCATTGAGCAAAGCCAATAGGAGATTTAAATATCGGATCCAAAAACCTTTCTAAGCCAACTGCTGGCCACAGAAGACATCACCATAATCCATAGATACTCAACCCCCAAAGGATCTTAACTCTAGAGATGGAAAACCAATGTGTATCTCAGTAGAAGCATGGATAGCCCTCAAACAAAGATGCATTAAAAATGCAGATCTATGCTAGTTCCCTCTGGGACCTCCAACAGAGTAAAATCCCAGAATATTGTGAATTCCTCCTTGGAGTCAATTATTTTTTTCCATGATCCACCTTCCTTCTCAGATCAAGCACCTGTATCTCAATCCCATGAGTAGCATTTTAGACTCTTAGGCAGTCATATCTAATCTTGTTGTGGTCCCCACTAAGAGGAGAGTAAAGGAATACCAACAGATGTCTTAGAAATTGTCTGATTGTATGAAGTGTCCACAAAACTCATGCTTTTTCTTTCTTTCTTTCTTTCTTTTTTCTTTTTTTTTTTTTTTGAATGAAATTTTCTAGGGAACTTTTGAAAGTTGAGGCTAAGCCAGCTGGGCACCACGTTCTTCCTGACCTTCTCGTTCGGCTGTAGCCATCACTTCCTCACTCAAAAGCCAAGCCCCTAGAGAGGGCTCAGCCTTGGGTGGGGATGAGGCCACAGACTCACGCCCAATTGTCCCCCACCCCTTGTTATTGCCACAAAATCCTGAGGATGATCACCTTGTCGGGATGTCCTAGCCATTTTCCCAAACAATGACACACCCGCTCCAAAGAATGAGCTTGATGTTGGCCTCTGGAACCCCTCCCCTTCTGGCCCCCTGTTACCGTTGCGCTCAGGCCCTTGCCGCAGATGGTGGTCTTGTAGTCGCCAAAGATCTGCCTGACTGCACCGGTGGTGTAGAAGCCCTCAGCCAGCAGGAGGGCCCCATAAAGGAAGAAGAAAGAGGCAGTTCCATAGATGACATACTGGAAGGCATGGATCCTGCATTAACATATAGACAAAATATATCAGGAAATCTTATTGAGGACCCAGTTAGGGCCCTTCTTGCAAAAGTGAGGTGGACACTTGAGTGGGCACCTAAACAAGGCTAGGGATTCTTTAGGAAAATCACTAGGTTCCTCCTCAACCTCTCCACCTTATCTTTATTGAAGTAAAGAAAGACAAAGAGCATGGCCAATAGCACATGCTCCTCCACCCACCCCTTGCTTACCCTGTGACCTGAAGAACTAGGACTCTATTCTCCTTGGCCTGACCCTTCAGAGATATTCCTTCAGTAGGAGAAAGAAGAGACGAACTAGAGCAGGAGGAGGATGGATGAAGGAACAGGGGCCTAATATGCTCTAGGAACAAGAAAGTCTTAGTACGGGGGCCTGAGCAGAATCAAATGGTATATCAAACCAAGAGCAGCAGCCCCAATCTGTCCAGTCATTGGACCTTCCCTGAGTTCTCCATACCTATCACTGTAGAGGCTCCAACTCAGTCAATGTTAACCCTATGGGCAGAAGTTAGAACATGTGGGACAAAGCAAGTGCGGTGGGGGTGAAGGGGCAATGAGAAGTGGACTAGCCAGCAGACAACCCTCCCATTTCTGAATTTGGCACTTCCCCCCTTTTAGGCCTTAGATGAAGCATAGGTGAAATCTGCAAACAGAAGGAAGACTCAGAAATCCTGTCTGGCTCCACACTAATCCCCTACTAATCATTAAGGTACTGATGAGTCCTGTATGTCTCCAGGGAGAGACAGAAAGAGAGAAGGGTTCATGTAGGACAGGTACTTACACATTGATGAGATACTCATAGTCCTGGTAGTTTTTGGAGAAATAGGTTTCAATTAGCTTTTCTGTGCCAGTGAGTGCTTCATGTCCACAACCACAGAACAGTGCCACCCCAAAGAAACACAATCCAGTGGCCACCAAGGAAGCAAAGGGGGCCCCTACAAGACATCTTGCACAGCACTCCAACAAGCCTGGAGAAGAAGAAGGGGAAAAGTCATGTATGTTCCCTGTGTGGCTTGTGCCACTCATACTTCTTTGTCAGACAAGTCAAGGCCCATGCTCACATGCACAGATGGAGTAGTCACCCCAGATTCCAAAAGCAGAAGAGTCTGAGCTTTAGGCTTCTGGAATGTGAGATTGACCCCAAAACCATTACTTAGCTGTATTCTCTTTTTTTGGACTTTTTTTAATTTTTAAATTTTATTTAAATCCAAGATAGCTAACATATAGTGTAAAATGATTTCAGAAGTAGAATTTTGTGATTCAGCACTTACATAGAAAACCCAGTGCTCATTACAAGTGCCCTCCTTAATGCCCATCACCCATTTAGCCCATCCCCCACCCAACACCCCTCCAGCAACTCTCAGTTTACTCATGAAAATAAATCCTTACTTTTAATTCTTAGAATGTATGTGTTTCTTTGATAATTAGTCATTGAAGGGGCGCCTGGGTGGCTCAGTCTGTTAAGCATCTGACTTCAGCCCAGGTCATGATCCCGCAGTTCACGAGTTCAAGCCCCATGTTAGGCTCTGTGCCGACAGTTTGGATCCCAAAGCCTGCTTCAAATTCTGTGTCTCCCTCTCTCTCTTCCCTTCCCCCACTCGCACTCTGTCTCTCAAAAATAAACAAACATTTAAAAAATGTTTTAATAATAATTAGTCATTGAAGTAGCATGCTAGGGAGATTAGGCAATCATCCTCTCTTTTCTTATCATTCTGATTTGTTTGTTTTAGTCATTTATCAACTCTAATGGAGTACTTACTATTTGCCCAGTATTGTGCTAGGTGTTATGCGGGATGTGAAAACATAAAAGACATAGACTGTGCCATACGAGAATCTTTTGTTTACTAAGGAATAATGAGCTAGGTAGATCTAATATTTTAAACTAACAATTTCAGACAGCCAAGGAAATGGTTACAGAAGGTAAACAAGAGTTCCAGGAAGGGATGGGTGCAAGCCAGAGATATTGGTATTGTCAGACAAGATTTGAGCCTTGGAGAGCATTCCAGGTGGGAGAAACTTTGGAAATTGCATGCTCCTTGATATTCCTGAATACTGTGTGTATTTGCTGCATGGAATGCTTGCTTCTTCATCATCTAGAATGTTATGTGGAGAGCAGTCCAATGGGAAGGAGGAAATTGGCAGGGAGCAGAGGATAGTAATGGGAGGGTTACTATTGTTCACAGTAATAAAAATGCAAGCTTAATGATTTTTTAACACCTTGCATGACTGATTTGTCCCCCTATAATGCAGCTTGGCCAATGTCTGCACCCTCAGGCCTACACTGGAGTTCTGTCAAAACAGCTACAAAAAAACTCTATACAAAGTCAGAAAAACATAAAACATCTTTCTGGCATGACGAAAACACACCAAAGCCTGGGCACACGGTGTCTGAAAGTGCTAAGAGTCCCTGAGATCCCAAGACCTGTTACCCCAAGCCCCATGCCAATGTTGCTGAGAAAGAGGAAAGGCACACAAGAAGTCATAGGTTCTGAGAACAGCTGTGCCCCAAGTACTAGCCCCATGTTCTAAGTGCCACATGGAGCAAAACTTAACAAATGTCAAGTAAATGGCTGACTAAATGAGGAAAGGATGGCTCCTTCTGGCCACTTGGCCATATCCCAAATCTATACCTATATCAATATCGATATCAATATCAATATAGATATAGATACACATACATATGCTATCTGGTTTTATACATCTATTCACATATCATACAATATATATGATATATGAATTATTTTGTACATATATCATATATATATGGATTATATACAAATATACAGCTGATGTGCTGAGAAGCTGCTTTTGAAAAAGCACTTTGGAACGCCTTATAAAAAGAAAGCAGATTGTGCTAATTTCTACTTTTGAATATTTATTCAAAGCTCATTTGTCCATACCATTGTAGCAAGGACTAGGGGAGTCCTTTGCCCAACCCTCTTAATACTAGTAGTTTCTTTTTAGCCCTATGTGCTTAAACATCTGTTGGTTTGCATGGCTGATGCAATGTGAACAGATTTTGAAGGACCAAATTATCTCTGATGGGAAAGTTGAGGTAAAGGCATTTATCTCTGTTCTCAGAGCCACAGAATGAGTGAGTCCTATTACCCATCATCCCATAAAAAGACAACCCTTCCTTGGTCCTCAAAGAGCCTCTTCCTCAAAGATTCTGGTATGTGACACCAAAGATGAGGCTCAGGAGCTTCAGAAGCAAGCAGAGTAAGTAGCTAACATTTGCGGCAGAACTGAATTTTCATCCTTTTCTAAAAACTGAAGAACTACTTTCAGAAAATTTGGCCTCTATGAAAAGCAATCAATTTGTAGCTGTGCTGCTGTAAATGGAGGCAGAGTTTACTTAGTATGAACTTTGCAATAATGTTTGGGAAGAGTGTTTCATCAGAGCTGGCCCATGGTGTGTGTGTGTGTGTGTGTGTGTGTGTGTACGTGCATGTGCACGCATGCATGCATGCATGCAAATGTGCACGTGCACACATGTATATACCAGAAAGAAAGACACAGCAGGTGAAATTGATCATTGTTCTCAGGAAACATTAGAAAAATTGATCTTCCTCTTTCTCAACAGGTTAAGATACTAGATGCATCCTGTAAGTCAATAAAAGGAGCTTGGAAATAAACAGTGCTTTCCTACTCTGTCTATCCAACTCTTTCCCACCCCCAAACTCTTAGACTCTTCTAGTAAAGAAGGTCTCTGAAGCCTGAGGATGGGGGGAGGGGAAGGTCCGTGACCCCACTGTTCCCTCTCTCCCCAGCACAGGGTCAGGGCTTGGACAGAACCCTCCATAGCTCCCTTGGACAAAGAAGCCTTGTTTTTCCCTGAGATCTCAGGAACCTCATTGGTATTCTGCAGGGGCCTGCAGGCCTGGGGGTGGGGAAGGGGGTCAGACCCAGGGAAGAATGGCGGAACTGTTTATTTAGCCCAGAGTAAGGACAGCCATCCACCATAGCAAGTGACTGTCCTGTGCCACTCACTCACCCAGCTTTTTCACCCTGGGAAGAGCTAAACAGTCCAGGTGTGATTAGGGATGAAGGAATTTGAACTCTTGCTAGCCAAACAGGGAATCCACTCTAATTTAGTTAATATCCCCACCAGCGTTGTAAAGATAAGGAAAAATCCTCTTTAGTGAATCAAATCTCTTGATAATCATCCAAAAATAACCAGAGTGTCTTACGGAATATCTTTACTGAATGATAAAGGACTAAGCCTTGGAAGCAACTCTGGGTCATCAACTGATACACTTTTTTTTTTTTACATACATTTTTCCTCTATTCTCTTAGACCTCAAATAACTTAGCACCCCTTTTCTGTTCCTCTGACATTCAAAGCAAGGGTCAAGAGGGACATAGGTTTTAATGAATCTTTAATGCGGAGTTGGAAATAAATGGCCCCAGATAAATCTATCACTCTGGAGCTCTACATAGTTAAACTATATCAGCATACACATTACATGTCAATTTCTTTGTAATCAAAATGAAATGTTGGTTCTGATGCCATTTAAGTTCAGCAGAAGGGAAGAATCTCATTCAATCCATCCAAGCAAAAAATCAACTTTTGGATTCCGAAGGGGAAAAACTCAGAACATGCAAAAAAAAAATGTGTCTTCATCAAAGTAGTTGACAATCATAACGTTCTGAGAAAGGTCCACTGGGTTCACTTTGATTTTTTACAGCCCAAGAAATATCCTTGGGAATGTGTGAAGCCACAAGCTCTACATTTCAGTACCTTTCATGGTTGAAAGGGTATTGGTTTAATTTAGGAAGGCTATAATGGATTCTGGAGAAGTTCTCTGGCTCTCTCAAGAGACATGCTCATGTTTCCAGGCTAAAGACAGACTTTCACATGGTATAATTGGCATAAAAGAACTGTATAGTAATAACATTACCCAGTGCAACTCAATTGGATTAAACTGCCTGACTTTGGTGATAAGTTATAGAGAAAAATAAATACCTTTCCCAGTGTTTTCCTTTCATTTCTTTTGATGTGGATTCAGTACAATTATTAAGCATATATGCAGTAAGCTAGGCACTGTGAAAAACACATGGGAATTATAAAGCCTTGTCCCTTTCTTCAATGACATTTCAATCTTGGGGAGAACAAACTTGTGTCTGTGAATCAAAGACCAAAGCTACCTATAACCTAGTGTTAAAATGTACACGACCAAGTGCTCTGGGCAAAATGTAAGCAAAAGGTAAATACTCAGTGTTGGCTAGATTTATCTGCAAACTTCCAAAATGAGTCCAATCAATCTGTGATTGAACTTCAAACCCTTCTCACCAACGCTTTTCAGAGGAATCTAACAAAGATCATCAGGACCATTGTTACTCTTATCCAGACCCATGTCCATCCAAGGGATTGTGTTGATCCTGATGCTGTCTCTTTAAGCAGGAGCCAAGAGCTCCCAAGCCCTCTCTCCTTTCCTATGCCCTGGGAATGCCTCAAGGACCAGCTCCACGATGGAAATTCAGTGTGAATCTGGGAACTCATCAAAGGGAAGAGAGTAGGGGCTTTCATCGAAAGAGATGGTAGAAAGAGACCAATTGTGCCTTGCACAATTCTCAGCCTGTCCCTTGAATCCAGCTGACAAAGGGAAAGATAGAAGAACCCTGTACAATAGAGCTAAACAACAGGCAGGCTCATTGAGCAAAAAACTGGCCCCATCTCCCTAAGTCTCTAATCTGCACTACACTCTTACCCTCCTCCCAGAACCCACCCCTAACCTCACTCCATGAACAGAGGCCTCCTTGACTGGGGCCTATAATGGTTGACAGGGCCAAGATGCTAGAGCAGCCGTGACTGGTACTGGGGATGGATGAGGATCAGTGGGTGGGTTCTAGGAGTAAAACAACAATCATCAGGAGGTTCCAGAGACAAAGACTTTTGCTTCTGGCCTTATCCTGGTCAGACAAAGCCCTGCCTATAATCTTGTCTTCCCTACATGAACTCAGCACCTATACCACATTCAAGTGCTGAAAGGGGCCCTGCAGCCACTGGAGCATGGAAGTCAATCCTGCTGGATAGTCGAGTTATACGGATAAAGTTAAATAAAAAAGAATTTCAGCCTCTTCTTTGAACAGAAATTATATTATTTTTACCATAACAACAGCATTTGAGCCAACTTGTTTCCTATACTCCCTACTTCTCCCCAAACACACACACATACACACACACACACACACACACACACACACACACACACATGTGACAATTTATGCCCAAACATATGGAGGTTGGAATAGAACCTTGATTGTTAAACTCTGTCCTTGATACATTTTGTTCATTTTGCCCACTTATGCAGAAGTGGAAAAAGTACCCAGCAATAAGCTAAGAGATAACATTTTCTATACCTTATTCCTTATGTCAGTCTCTCACCATTTTTTTCCTCTCTCCTTGGTTGCAGTGTAAAGCTGATCTGGGGAACGTTGTTCTCTTACTTGGGATATCACTGACTCTTTTCCAGATCCCTGCCTAGCAGAGAGCTCAGAGGCAAGTGCAGATCTGAGATATCACCCTTAGGACCATTTTCAAATAGCCAAGGAGGAATTAATCAATCGGTACTTGTTGAACTTTTGAGGTAAGTTTGACACTGGATAGGCCCTAACAGTGGGAAAGAAAGGGAAACCTGCTCTGTTTGCATTCCAGACTGATGTGACTATTCCTGACCATATCGCTGCCCTGATTTCATCTTCTCTGGATCTGAAGTTCTGTAGGCAAGGATGGCATGTCTACAGTTGCTTTCTTTCAAGACCAAGAACTATACCCTGAGGATGGTTTTCAGGGTTTCAAGATAATACACAAAAAGGCAACAGGGAAAAAGATGCCACTGGCTGGGTGCCAGTGCCTTGATGGGTTTAGACACTATATGTCCCCTCCCACCCATCTCCCAGGGGGTTCTTAGGCCTTATTACTACTCACATAGCTTTGAAAGATTAGTTCTAGTTGTCAGGCTGTTGAGTAAACTTCTGGCTTTCATAGTGCAGAACCAGGGCAAAGGCTCCTCCAAGCAGAGCAGGCCTTTCAGTCTGCCTAACTCTCCAAGATCTCCTCTGGCTCTGCAAGGCTAAGGTGAGAAATGGGGTGGGGAAGGCTGTCCATGATCGTTTTGGTCAGTGTCTCTAGGAAGATTAAGTGAGTGTGCGGTTTTGGATCTGGTTTCTTTTTAGCTCTTGGCAGTCTTGTGCCATTCTTGCCATCCTGGTGGGATTCAGTTTGTATTCAGGAATTCTGTAAAACTGGACCCCTCCTCTGCTTCCACACTTCTTGTCTGAGCAACCCTCACTTAGTCTGCACCAGCCAAAACTATACTTACTGCTTGGCAAAGAGCCACCTTTGGAGGGAAGCATCACAGTCTGGTTACCAGGGTAACAGCCACTGTTCTCAGACAACAGGCTTGCAGGAGCCAATGTTTTGCTGTTCAGAAATGGCATTGTGTTACTGAGCAGGGAACAATCAGCTACTGCTCTTTAGCTCTTTTTTGTTTCCATTGTTATCCCAAAGACTCATTTGGAACATTCCCCTCCCAAGTCGGGAAAAGGTTTAATGAACTGTAATTTCCCCCATAAGCCTTTTGTATAGAGAATACTGAATTCAGTGTTCTTCTTTGTTTCTCATCCTATAGGATTCTATCTGGTCGACATAGTTAGCTCCCTGTTTCTGGAGGTGATTAAACAGAGCCGGTCTATTATTTATAAAGTACTTGAGATACTTTGTTATTGAATAATTGGAAACTCAATGGCTACTCTGTTATGTGCACCTGGCCCAAGAATTGCCCACCCCCAGGATCTGGGATCCAATACACAACCTCAACTTTGCCCTTATCTGTGGCAATTTCCCCTGGAGGAAATCATCCAACCTCCATGATATAGGAAACTGTCCCTGTGGTCACCTCATTTGTTCCTGCCTTTTCCTCACGGCTTTCATCCTCTGAGGAAGTAATATTTAGCATCATTCTTTACTCCCTTTCCATTTTTTAATTCACAACCTACCCAATCAGCTGCCCTCACATTATGTAGCGTTCCTGACATTACCAAGGGTAGGAATTGAGTTTCTCCAACATTCACCTCTCATCTGGCTACACTCAGTTGGTCAAATGATTCTTACCCAAGTGCACAAAGTGTACACAAAAAAAGTCCAAACCACTTTGGAAAGAGTTAAGAGTCAGCTTATACATGCATTATTTCATAATAAATGGTATTATCATTATTTACAATTGTTATAGAGCTTTCCCATTTTCAAAGGACATCCACAACATTAGTACTTGATTTTCACAACCCTGCAAGTAGACAAAGCAGTTATTGTTATCCCCATTTTCCAGAATATGAAGTGATAATTCACAGTGACCAACCCAAGGTCATGAAGTTCATAAGTGGCAGATATGGGATTCAAACCTGGTTGATTCTAGCCCTGCCCTCTTAATTATCCATGTTGAATACATGCTTCAAAAAGCTCTCTCAGGATGAAACAACCTAAAGGCTGACACCAGCTTAATATAATTGAAAACTGTTTTCCGTGGATGTTCCTGTAGTCTTCTGGGTACTATATTTGATGGTGAATACATACAATAATTGATTCTCATTTCACTTGGGATGTATTCAAGCTGCTACTCTTCTTTTGCCAAATGTGAGTGAGCAATGTCTACACATCTCTGTGACATCCTGTGTGGACAAAGACCCTCATGCTCTATACACCTTGCTCTAAGTAGACACTATGAAAGACCAGATAGCTTCTCTCTTTGTTCATGGAACCTGGAGAAGCCCTTAGTACTCAACCAAGTCAGCAAGATCCCTAAGGTCCCAGCAGCCTTCTTGTCATAGGAGCATAGGAGGGATTTAGAGTCTGAATCATGCCCTCAGAAAGGCTAAGTCTATGATATTAGTTAGATATGATCACCCATATATGTACACGTGCACACACACACACACACACATACCCTACCCATATCCATTGAGGCCTTTATTTTCATTTCCTGAACCCGAGATTGGCCTTTTCAGCCATAGCCAAGCCTGAATTCCATCTTGCTCAACTCCCCAATTTCCTTCTGATGTCAAACGGGGTCCAAATTTCATATCAAGCAAGCAGTCATTTTATACATCTGAAGGCTAGCAAACACTCAGTTGTCACCAGAAGAACCAGGGATGTCAGCTGACCCAGTCATTACCAGGGCCTAGGAACCGGGGAAAAGAGAAGGTAGAGGGAAGTGAGGGGGTAGGAGGACACATGACCATATCCAACCCTCTGGGCACTCTCTCCAAGGACCTGTGGTACTCTCCACGTACTGCTGGAGTTCTTGGGCAATAAAGCATCATTCTCAGTACAGCAGAAAAGGAGTTAACCTAATTGAGTGCTAAGGAATTAAAGACAAGTGCCAGAACACAGCTTATTGAAACCATTGGAAACCCAGAACCTTAAAGTTGGAAATTGTCTTGCAAATTTCTGTGCCTGCTTGAATCTTCCATGCTAAAGTTTTTGAAACTCACCCATGTCTTTGGAACTCTGACTCCAAATTGTAGCCGGCTGGCTAGTCTGCTTTGCGGCTGACTTTGTTCAGCTGGAAGGATCCTGGTCTCTCCAGTCTCCTTCTTCGGTCCTTTACTTTTTTCTGAGTATCTTTGTCCTCTTCTCCTGCAATGAAAAGGGCTTTCTGATTGACAGCCAACCCCCTTAAAGAGACAGGCCCCGCTTTCCTCCTCCTCTCCTCCTCCCCTTGTCCTCCCCTTGTCCCCACCTCCTTAGGGATACTCCCTTCTCTAAGAACTCCGTCTTCTCTTTCTGCCTTTCACTATCAATTGTTTCATTTTCTGTTTTTCAGTTTTTCTCTAAGCCTTGTCTGTGAGGAATTTCACTTTGATGCAGAGCATCTGGAATGTGGTTTGGGGCTAGAAACAAAAAGAGGTCCTAGGAACCTCCAAGTGATGCTTGGGTCTATTTGGTGTGGGATGTTGCAGTCCAAGTGTCAGAAGCCATAGAAGCTGTAACCATGGCCAGGGGCTCAGGGTCAGAAACCTAGATGTTATTCCCAGAGTACTTCCAACTCTGCCCCAACTCCACCTCTCACTCTTAGCTGCTCTTGGCCCTGTCTACCTTTCCCCTCCCCCCACCAACTCCTTAGCAAATAAGCATCCGTCCTCTACCCAGCTCTAAGAAACATAATTGAGAAGAAAATTTTGTCCTTTAAAATAATTTCTTCCAAATCCTTCTTGGTTTCAACTAAATGAGGACAAAACACAAGCTGTTGATTCCACGAACAGATTTTGACCAAGCTGGAGGAAGCTACAATTGTAATGATTTTATAGAAAGGATAACAGAGACCCCAGAGAGGTGACAAGACCTATGCAAATTCACAGAATAAGGTAAAGAGAAGGTCAGAGTTAGGGGTATGGGTGATTTCAAAGGAGGGTAATTAACCTTGAGACAAATCACTAACATGATCTGGGAATCAGGTGGTCAGTATTCAATCCTGAGACTGTAGTGTCATCAAAGAGCTAAGGCCAGGCTGGTGAGAGGCAAAGGGTGGGTTGGGGTGAAGCAGTGGCTGCCAATGAAGGTAGAGAGAAGGGGAAAGGAAATATAGTCCTTGCCTCAGAGAAAAAACACTAAGAAAAAAATGGCCAAGCAACAAAAACAGGGGAACAATATATGAAACCTACCTTACCAATAATACTTATTTCTAAAGACTGTGAAGGTATTTGAGGGCTCATTGTTAGGTGGGATTAGTCTGGGAAGGTTTCCTAGAAAAGGTGGATCTTAACTTAGTCTCCTTGTTAGTGCTCTCTTTCCCTTCAGGGGCCTCAGAGAGAGTCACCACTCTGTTGACCTTGAGGCCCACATTCTCCCATGGATGACCTATGAAGAAACTGGTTCGCATGTAACTGAAGGAATACTTGTTAGAAGACTCCACGAAAGAAGGTATGACCCCCACACACAAAAAACACATTTTTTCTAGAGCTTTGCCTTGGGGATAGAGAGGAGAAGAAAGAGGTACTGAACAGAGCTTAGAATCTTCCTGTGGGGAGGAGAATGGCAAAATTGTATCTTACAGTTTTCTCTTTGTGCTGTGACCTTGGACACATTCTGGCTTGAGCTCTGATGTTAGGTGAATCTTCTGCAGATGTCTCTGTGGATTCACCCAGGTCCTCAATCCTACAGTATTTGAGGCTTGTCCAGAGTCCTGTAGCTCTAGATCCTTTGCTCTTATACCAGCCCCAAAGAGACAGGATCTCTGGAAATGCTGCCCTTTTTGCAGAGCTGTATAGGAGCTTTGTAGAGCAGACCGTGTGACTGATGGCAGAAGTTTCCAGGACCCCTGACCTTGCTGACCCTGCTCTCCAGCCATAGATTCTACCTCCTGAGGAATCTGGGTTGTAGGATTGTGCCAACAATTAACTTCTGGATGATTGTTGTCAGAATCTCCCTGGAGGAGAGGGAAAACCAAAAGCAAGAAGTCACCAAATGTGTGCCTTTAACAGCTCAGATGGCTGAAGAAACTGAATCCAAACTCTGGGGGTTCTGATTTAGCAGGTGAGAGAGATGGTTTTTCACAGCTCAGATAGATGAGACAGCTCTGCATGCAGGGGAAATCGCTCGGGCTGTGTCTCCTCACAAATCTACCCCTAGATTCTCAGCAGCAGCTCTGGGGACTGTTAGCTACTTGGAAGAAAAGATGTGTTCCCAATAAACTCACAGGTTCCAATTTTTCAACCATGTTCCTCAAAATACACATTTCTCTTCTCCTTTCCTTCATCTCTATTGCCTTACCATTCATTCTATCTTCAGAAGTCTCAATCTTTCTGTTTCTGCTCTCCATCTCTGTCTTTCTTTTTCTCTCTCCACACTCTTTGATGGACCATGTCTTCCTGTATCCACCTTGATTTTATGTCCAGGGATGGCAAAGGTCTCAGGTAAGTCATGCTCACACTCCCCAGTGCCTTAAGGTTCCAGCTACCCAAGATCTAGTATGTTGTAGTCTGTATGTCCTGACTGCTTCATAACCCACTCACCACCCCTCTCCTGAGACCTCCCCACAGGCTCCACAGTGGTTTCTTTCCAGGTCCCCAAGGGTTGTGTGTGTGTGTGTGTGTGTGTGTGTGTGTGTGTGTTTTAATCTACCCACCCCCACCTATTTCTATGATACTGCTTCCAATAGTTCTGCTGGGTGCCCTTAGCAAAAGTTCTCCAGAGTTCACTTGGGTCCCTGGCAGTGCCCAGGGATTCCTCAAGAGGGCACTACCAGCCTTCTTGGTGACAGCCTGCTGCCTGTGCTGGGTGTTTGTGGGAACAATGCAGGATTGTATGAAACTAGTAAACAGTTTCCTTCATGAAATTCTGATAGTACCTCAGAGGATTTGGACCCTTCAATCATAGCTTGCTTTTGTTGTGCAGCTTTATTGCAAATAATTCCAAAACACTTGGATATTACTTCCACTCTCTGTGGTGTGATCCCATAGTAGCAGATTCTTGCAGGCCACTAGGCAAGTGGGTTCTTTTTGGCACATTGAATAGATTGAACTCTGAAACTCAGCAAAGTCCAGTGAATTGCCTCAGGAAACTAAACAAGGGCTATCGTGCCCAATCTTGTGGTCCATATCTTCCACCATGTCCACAGAGAAGATTGTAAAGTGGAACAGAGAAGTATAGTCCCAGTGAAAGCCTGAGATCACCTGCTAGCATTTAGGCTTCTGGAGCTGAAGCTCTGCTTCTCCTCCCCAAGATAATATCCTCCCAGACAAAATTTAGGAAGGCAAGTGGCTTCTTCTTCTTACAGCTTTTCTAGCCCTGGCACAAAAGGCTGGCTGGTTGGCAGGCAATATATTATGTCCTATGTACTTGTAACTAGAACTTTCCACACCCAACTTCATGCCAATTGGCTTGGCCATGCCTTTCTAGCCAACAGAACTGAGGGCTGAGGGCCAGAAATGTCACATACTTTGGGCTGGCATGGAGTGGGGGGAATGAAGGGTGCTCTCCTTCCTCTCCTGAAGATTCAGGAACAATACAAGAATTAATGGGGGCTGACGGTGTGTTGGGTATGGATTGTGGATTGTGGAGATGCCCATGACTTGGGGATAGTGTGAAAGGTAGCCTCGAAGCCAAAATAATCAGATGAATAAACTCAGGAGTACCTGGGGAGTGCCAAATAGCTACTAGCAAAATGGAGACATCAGTTGTCCACATAACGCACCTCCACCAACATGAACACTAAACCAGCTTTGGCACAGTGGTCCTTGCAAAAAGGCTGCATGTTTGATATAATCTCTGAGCACAGCAAAAATAATACCACTATCCTTGGCTGTCAAAAACTCACTTAATTTCTGAGGACTAATGTTATTTGCTCAATTTTACTGACGGTGTACAGAGGCAGCTTTCCCAATGCCACCCAGCAGGTAAAGTACAGAGCCACTGCTAGAGAATGCCTCTTTCCAGACTCCCATTGCTTGGAAGTTACTCATAAGATTTTTCTACTCCTAATGAATTTTTGAATAGAGAGCTTTTGGCCTGAGCAAGAACAGCCAGGGGCAGAATGGACAGACTTTGGGGTGCTGTGGCTGAAGTCTCCAACCCTCTGTACTTCTCAGGCTAAACCAGATGCCCATGTTAAAGATTCAGACAGGGCAAGTTGCATGCAGTTTGTAGATCAGCAGGATTGAAAATCAGTCAGTGGGGATTAGATGATACTAAGGGCTTCATTGTAGTTGTTAGGTGTGATAATAACATGGTGGTTATGTTTTTTTTTGTTTTTTTATTTATTTTTGGGACAGAGAGAGACAGAGCATGAACGGGGGAGGGGCAGAGAGAGAGGGAGACACAGAATCGGAAACAGCCTCCAGGCTCCGAGCCATCAGCCCAGAGCCTGACGCGGGGCTCGAACTCACGGACCGCGAGATCGTGACCTGGCTGAAGTCGGACGCTTAACCGACTGCGCCACCCAGGCGCCCCATGGTGGTTATGTTTTTTAAAGAGTCTTTATCAGAGATGCATAGAGAAATATTTATGGGTGAAATGTCGTGATGCCTGGGATTTTTTCTACTCCAGAAAATTATAATAAAAAAAGGTTAGATGAAATAACATTGTCCAAATGTTGAAAATTATTGAAGCTGGTTGGTAGGTACATGGAGTCACATTAAACTATTTTCTCTCCTTTGTGTATGGTTAAACTTGAGGTCAGAAAAGAGGAGTCATTAAAGTTAAGATTCAAGCTAATTCAGAAGGGAAAAAGAAAACCAAAGCTGGAGGCATCACAATTCCGGACTTCAAGCTGTATTACAAAGCTTTAGTAATCAAGACAATATGGTACTGGCACAAAAACAGACACATAGATCAATGGAACAGAATAGAAAACCCAGAAATGGACCCACAACTATAGGGTCAACTAATCTTTGATAAAGCAGGAAAGAATATCCAATAGAAAAAAAGACAGTCTCTTTAGCAAATAGTGCTAGGAAAACTGGACAGCAACATGCAGAAGAATGAACCTGAACCACTTTCTTACACCATATACAAAAATAAACTCAATATGGATTAAAGCCCTAAATGTAAGACAGGAAACCATCAAAATCCTACAGGGGAAAATAGGCAGTAACCTCTTTGACCTCGGTCTGAGAAAAGAACATTTTCAAGGGAAATCTCTGATCTTTCTAGAAAGATGCACATAGCCCGGTAAAAGTGGCCACTTGGGAGAAAGGGATGGGGGTATGGAGTGGGAGGAAGACTTTTCACTCTATGTCTTTTAGTATGGTGGGAATTTGTAATTATATGCATTTATTACTTTTTCTATTGAGAAATCTCATTTGAAAAATCTTTCGGGCACATTGAAAGACAGCAGTCTGCAAGCCTCTTGAGTCTGCTCCATACCCTTCTTTGCTTGTGTCTCTGAAACACTGACCTATTCTCAAACAAGGGCTGCCCCCAGTGACAGGAAAGGACTCCCAGGAACCCCTTCCAAGGCACAGCTGGATAGGGAGGAGGGGCTGCTCTTGCCTTGCTCCCCATGGGAGGAGAAGACATAAGCCCTTGAAAGCAAGAAATGTCCTCAGCCCAAAAGGCCACGTCTTCTGTCTTCCCAGGAAATAGGGCCCCTCCCTGCCCTTCTGCAGCCCCACAAACAATGAAGGCTACATCTGCCACTGAAGGGACCCTCTCAGGCAATTGTCCAGGCCTCTTTATTTCTTTTTTCAGTTACATTTTTAATGTTTTTATTTACTTTTGAGAGAGAGACAGACAGAGCACAAGCTGGGGAGGGGCAGAGAGAGAGGGAGACACAGGATCTGAAGCAGGAGGTTCCAGGCTCTGAGTTGTCAGCACAGAGCCTAATGCAGGGCTCGAACTCACAAACTGCAAGATTGTGACCTGAGCTGAAGTCAGATGCTTAACCAACTGAGCCACCCAAGTGCCCCCAGGCCTCTTTCTTTCAACACTGCTGCCTAGGAATGCCTTTTCAGAGATAGGATTATATCTCCTCTAAAGTAATAATAATTATTATTTTATATAAATATGTAAGAAGAAGAAGAAGAGGAAGAAGAAGAAGAAGAAGAAGAAGAAGAAGAAGAAGAAGAAGAAGAAGAAGAAGAAGAAGAAAACATTTTTAAATGGTCTGTCCCTTTCAGAGTCCTTCAGCTCTGGTTGCTTGTTCAGGTAAAAGTCACTTGGCTATAGATGACACCTCTTATGGAGCAGATTGTCTACCCTCAGGGCTGGGGTGCCTTCCTTGGGAAATTGTGCCAGCAGCCAGGATGGAGAAGAAAGGGGGCTTCAGTTTCCCCTGCTATGATCAGGGCACTCTAGGTAAGCAAATGATGCTAAGATCATGGTGCCAGAGCTTAAAGCAAATGACCCACACAGGGAGTCAGCTCTCCCCTGTCCTCTTAGGGTTTTGAGGCTTTCTTTCCCTCTCCTTTTCCCCCACCCTGGCCAGGCCCAGGAAGAGGCCAGGGTAGCTACTCTCCCACCAGCATGGGCTCCTCTTGCCACCTAGTAGGATGGGTAAGACACCCCTACCTTCCAACTATTCTTACCTTGGGAAACTTCATTCCTGTGGGACTTTCTCTGTGATGCCCAGGAGGACACAAGGGACACAGCCCCAGAGCTGAGACTAAAGGCAGACTATTGAGCTGGTACCTTTCCCATCCCCTAAAGCAAGGAGAGGTTAATCTTCCATCCTGGCCTGCCCCTTCCTAGGCAGTAGACACATTGGCCCCAAAGGAAAATGAATTCTCTTTTTAAGCACAATTAGTCTCAAACCATAAAGTCTAAGAAATGATTTGCCCAGAGGACCCTCCAAAGAGGGTTTTACATGCTCCTTGGGTTATCCTTGAAAAACCCTTCAAAATTTCTGAAGCACTGCAATTATTTCCACAGGCTGGATCCATCAGTTCTTGGAAGGGTTTCAAAGAATAGAGTGGCAGCAACTCCCCTTAGCCTCTACTCCCTCCCCACAGCAGGGGCCTTCAGAAAGAGAAGCAAATCCTCACTGGGATGTCCTCTCTCCCCTGACTATACCGCTGTTACCCAACCACAGAAGATCTACTCAACTCTTAGCCCACTGAGACCCCCTCCAAGGAGCTGGCCCTTAGAGAGAGACACTGAGCCTAAACTACAAGCTTAAAGAGACAATAGGGTTCTCCATTCTGGAAGTGAGCTGCCCAGCTGTCCTTAAATTTCCTCAAGAAGAGGGACATGAAGGTGGCTTGTGAATGCTGGTGTGGGACTGGCTGTCCCAATTAAAGTTGGTTTGGAGAACATGGCTAGTTCTTGGTTTCCTAGGAGTAGCCATCTTCTCTTTGTTGATAACTAAGCAAGAAAGAAATTTGGGGGGTGCCTGGGTGGCTTGGTCGGTTGAAAGCTCTTGATTTGGGCTCAGGTCATGATCCCAGGGTCATGGGATCAAGCCCCACATCGGGCTCCTCACTGAACATGGAGCCTGCTTAAGAATTCTCTCTCTCCCTCAGCCCCTCTCCCCAACTTGTGCTCATGTGCTCTCTCTCTAAAATAAATTTTAAAAATAAATAAATAAAATTTAAGAAAGAAGTTATTAGGAATGCAGCAGGAAGGATTTTAGCTAGATATTAAATGTGCTTTCCAGATGATCAGGGCTTTCTATGAACAATGGAATATGATGATTAAGAACACAGACTCTGAAATCAGACACCCCTGGCCTTGAATACCAGCTCTGTCAAATAGCAACTCTATGACTTTGGGCAATTCAACCCCTCTAGGTCTCTATTTTTTTATTCCTAGAAAGGTATAATAACAGCAGTAACCTCACTGGGTTATTGAGAAGGTTACAGAAGACAATAACATAAAATATTTAGCACAGTGCCCATGGTAAGTTATGATAACAATAACAATAACAATAATAATAACCAGTTGAGGTGACAGAGTATCTCTGAAAATGTTTAGTAAACACTTAACAAGCAGAGGCTGAGCTTAAATGATCTCTAGAACCAACACCTTTCAGACCTAGGATTCTTAGCCTTCCCCCCAAAACTTGTCCATGTTTAAAACAGACCTAAGGAAATGTGCTTAGAAGAGGTATTAAGATTCTTTGAGACTCAGCTAGCAGTTTAGCCATGTATTTGTTATCTTCCAACATCTCCAGCTCCTGTAGGTGTGTCCCTCATTAGCGTAACAAACCATCTAGATTTGCCAAGAAGTAAGAAGTTTCCTGAGATGTGGGAATTTCAGTGCTAAAAGTAGGTGAGTCCCAAGAAAACCAGGACAAGTTGGTCAGTCTACCCCAGCACTGGAGCCGGCTATAAGCGCCGTGCTTGAAGCAGTTCCCTCAAGGGCTGGCCAAAACAGCAGGTGTTAGGTTCTTTGCTGAAACCACGGAACAGGAAATTCCAAAACCCCTATTTCTCCACTCTCTGAAATACCATGCTCAGGTGAGTAGGCTTGCCAGATAAAATACACAATTGCCAATTGAATTTGCCTTTCAAATAAATGACAAATAATTGTTTAGGATGAGTATGTCACAAATACTGTATGGGATATACTTATACTACAAAAGTGTTTATTGTTTATCTCAAAGGCAAATTTAACTGGGCGTCCTGTATTTTTATTTGCTAATTCTGGCAACCCTATCAGCAAGAACAGTTTCTATGGCAAGCCAAGTTTGGTTCTGGGGGCAGGCCGGGTGGTGGAAGGGGAGGGTTGCTAGGGAAACCACAAACAAGAAATCACCGTTCCCTATAGACACACATTCTACTCTCCATTTTGGGCCCCCAATACCTTCATTTTGCAGGCCTTGGGGCCCAGAAGGGGGGGGGGGGTAGTGCAGCCACACCTAGCTTTAGGTAAGATTATTTGAGTCAAAGCAAGATGCAATGAACTCTGAGGCAGGCTGCATAATGGAATGGTTAGGAGTTTGGGTTTCGTACCATGCTAAATTGGGTTCATGTCCCACCCCAGCCTAGGACAAAGCACAAGTGCAGTTGTTAAGACTTAGAGCCTAACCTCCCTGTTTATCTTCTGTCTTCTCCTCTTCTCCTGTATCCAGTACTTTGCCAGGCTTTGAGGGGAACACAAAAAAATGGGAGGATTTCTAGACACACCTCTAGCCTAAGGGAGCTAACAACCACATAGGGAAAGCATATTAGAGACATTAACCAAGTGGAGATTCAAACATAGCCAGCATGGAGCACCTGCCTGTGGTTGGCCAGCCTTAAGTGCACATGTAAGCCAGATCAGTAGAGGGTCAGCCTGTCCTTTCACAGTCAGATAAAATTGGCTCCAGCCCCCCCGTCAAGGAAGCCTAGTGTCTTCCCCAAGGTTCCTGAGAATTCTAAGGGAGCTCAGAATCCCACGGCTAATGTGGTTTTCTGATTTGGGGCTCCTAATGAGCTTCTGATTCACAAAGAATTCATCTTCCATGGCTACTCCCCACTATTTTTCATCACACCAGACTGGGAATGCTCCTTTTCTTCCTGGATTTCTATGAAGACCTCTCACATGAAGCATTTATGCAAATAACATAATTTATCAAAGTTTGAGTAGATGAAGGGTCATATGTTATAGCAGTATAAACAATCAAAAATTGATTACTAAACAATCCTGCATTTAGAAGTTCTTGGCTGCATTACTATTTGGGAGTTCTGTGCAAACCATTCTCCTGTCATAGATCCACTCTTGCTTCTTTCTCCCTTCTCCCATTTCCTTTTTTTCCTTCTTTGTCCCACCCCAAATTCATGTTTGTTTCTTATGAAGGGCAGTTTAGCTACATATGTGTTATCTTCCAGTCCTTTCCATCAGAACTTCTCCTTCTTCCCTGCAATTGCCATATCAGAGTATTCTCCTTAAAAGAGACTGTCTTTTTCTGAACAGAAACCTTGGTGTCAACTAAGGAAAGAATCATTTTATCACCCCACTCCTCATGCAAAAACATAATCTTGGTTAGTTGCACAAGACATGAAGTAGGGTTTGTTATACCCATTTTTACACACGAGTAAACTGAGGCTTCTGAAACCCACAGCTAGCACTGAAAGAGTTAGGATTGAAACCCAGTTTTTCTCAGTCTGAGTCTAGTCTTCTTCCCACTACCCAGTACACTACAATTAGAGAACAAGTATGTCCAGGATGAGGGTTGCAGAAATTGCTCTCAGGTGAAGGGTTCCCTAACTGGGGGAGAAGGGTATACTGCAGGCTACAAGCCTCTCCCTGAGGCCAACTCCAGGGCCAGTAGAGCAGTGCCCACTATCTGCAGAAAAAATGCAGGCACCCAGATTCATTAGGCCACTGGATTCCTGAGCTGTTTAGTCTAGGTGCCAGTTGAGACACAACCTGGACACTTATGTTTTTTTAAACAAATTTTCCTTGTAGGTCTTATAGCAGCTGAAAGAAGTGAATACTGTTACTATGTACAATTTACAGATAAGCAAATTGAATATCAGAGAACTTAAGTGACTTGACTGAGGTCACACAGTTACTAAATGGCAGAAGCAAAAATGTAGGCTCTTGGACATCATACACTGTCAATGCCCTTCAGCCAAACACCACCAGGACATGCCTGCGGTTGATTCAAGCTGGGATTATTGTTCATTGCAACAAAGAGAGACACCTCAACATCCCCACTTTCCACCTTGTGTTGGCCTTCCTGGCAACAAGCAATAAGCTCAACTTGTTCAACCCCAGGTGTGCTCCTTGTGGTCTTTGGCTGGAGGACATTGACAGAAATGGAGGTTCACTGAGATTCAGTTGAAACACTCACTTCCTTGGACCCAGCTCTTCCACTTAGTAATAGTGACCATAGATCGCTTAGACTTCTTGTGTCTACTTGTTTGAGATACCAATCTGCCCATATCTGGGAAGTAAATTCATGCTGAGCTGAGCTCTGATATTTCATTGAATTTCTTCAGCTTTGGGTTTATTTTGCTTTTTTAAAAAAATGTTTATTTATTTTGAGAGAGAGAGAGATAGAGAGCGAGCAGGGAGAGAGGCAGAGAGAGGGAGACAGAGAATCCAAGCCGGCTCCACAACTGTCAGCACAGAGCCCTACGCAGGGCTTAAACCCACAAACCACGAACCTGCCCGTAACCCGAGCCAAACCGAGTCAGACACTTAACCACGCACCCTGTGTTTATTTTACTTTTTGAAAGGAGATCCTTTGGAGTATTTTTGGTTATCTGATTGGATTTATATTGTTCCTTGATGAAATTGTTTTCTAGCCTTCTTACACATGCCCTATAGTCTGTCTGCTTGTATAGTGCTGTTAATGTTGTTTTTAAGAGGAAAAGTCTATATGGAAAGGATGACATAGATTCGATAAACTTTTCCTTGTTCTGGCACAAGGGATATTCAGAAGGTCTCCTCAGACCAGTGTCTTTTAGATAAACTTTATCTCAGGTTATCATTTTAAAACCTTATGAAGACTTCTTAATCTTTCCTTTGTGTCCCTGAGACCTGCTTTCTTTAGCTGCACCTACCCAGAATCAGAGCTTTTTGTCTGCCCTTGGATTGGAGGTAATTGGCCTTCAACCAAACTCTGAGGGCAAAGTTCACCACCACCATCTTTACAGACTGAGTTCTCACAGGGTTTTCTCAGTCTAAAAATGCACCTCTTCTGGGCTACATACCTGCTTCCTCCATGTTTTCTCTCCCTGATGCTAAGTTGTATTCTTATCCCTCCAATTGGCACAGCTTCACCAGGGATATTTTAAATTGCAGTGTCCCCTTTGAGGGGATTTGGACATGAAAGAGAGGCATTTTAGAACAGAAATCAAAAGAAACCCTCATGAAGAGATTATCTTGTTTGTCTAAAAGAGAGATCAGGATTTTTTTTTTTAGCTTAGGAAATATCATCTCCTTGGTTTCCATATTTGAGAGATTAATAAATGTTATATTTTTAATTATACAGCTTGATAAAGTCAATGTTATATCAAAACCAGCATTGGGGCACCTCGGTGGCTCAGTTGGTTAAGCGTCCAACTTCCACTCAGGTCATGATCTCATGGTCCATGAGTTTGAGCCCTGCATCAGGCTCTGTACTGACAGCTTAGAGCCTGGAGCCTGCTTCAGATTCTAGGTCTCCATCTCTTTCTGCCCCTCCCCTCCTCAAAAATAAATAAAAGTTAAAAATTATATCAAAACGAGCTATATGCCACTCTTTTTTGTGTGTATACCTCAAAATCTATACTTCTACAGGTTAACTTTCTTCACCTTGCAGAGAAAGCATAACTAGCCCTTTGTAGTATAATCACATACTTGACTGTAGCTGGGTCTCTCTTCCTTTTTTACTTTGTTCTATTCTACTTTCTTTTTCCTCTCTTGTGAAACTTGAAATATTAACTTTTCAAAAAATAATTTAGTTATATTGCATATACCCTAGGGATATGTAGTCCAAATAAAGTCAAATTTGTCTAAAAGAAAATTTTAAAAATTACTGAACCATGTTACTTTTTGTGTATACTGGAAAGTATATTTACCTAATAGCTATTAGAAAATATCTAATAGCTTACTATAGCTATTAGAAAGTAAGAAGAGTCTTTACTTTCAGGATAAAAGAAGAATTTTAGTGTGATTCAGGGTCTTTAGCACACTATTTTGGTTTATTCGAGACTAAATTTAAATTTTTTATAATTGAAACTTCCTAAATTTCCCACATTGGCTTTATGAACTAAATAACTTGCCATTGTTTCTAAAAAGTGTTTAAATTGAAATAGGTGTAGAAAATTGTATTCAACTAAATAGAATAGTAATAATGGATATCTTTTCAAAATATTATGGAATTCTTAAAATGGTATGTCATAAGAATTCAGTGTGTTAGTTAAATTACAATCTCCAGGCAAACCATAAAGCACTCTCAAATACAGAGAACATACTGAGGACTGCTGGAGGGGTGTTGGGTGGGGGATGGGCTAAATCAGCGATGGGCATTAACGAAGGCACTTGTTGGGATGAGCACTGGGTATTATATGTAAGTGATGAATCACTAAATGTTACTCCTGAAACCATTATTACACTACATTTTAACTATCTTGGATTTAAATAAAATTTAAAAAAATAAGAAAAATGTTAAAAAATAAAATAAAATAAATTATAATTTCCAGATTCTTAGATAATTTTAAGAACTTAGACCTAAGTTAATTACAAATAATGTTAGGATGTCTGGATACTTCCAGAAAAAAAATAAATCAGATACAAATATATTTATTCTTGTTTTTTAGTAGCAATCAACTAACAAATTATGCAAACCCTTTTCAACGATATTATATATATATATATATATTTATATAGATAGATATTATATATATATATATATATATATATATATATATATAGACTCCTGAAACTGTTAAAATGGTAAACAATTTCTCATGGAGAAAAAAATTGCTAAATAATTTTTTACTTTCTGTTCTTTAGTTTTCTCTTATGTCTGAAGACAGAAAAGTTGGGTATTTTGATTAAAGATAAGAATTAATATAAACGGTTAGTTGTACTTGGTATAAGAATTACAGAGAAATAGAAACATGTATATAAGATAATGGATATTATTTTCATTTTGCTTATTTAAAAAGTTGTCATAGTTATTTAATATAACATATATTTTATTATAAGTACTGATAAGTTAATTATATTTAAAACTGTATATAAAAGCTTGAGATTATTGCCTATTTTCATATTTATATATCTGTGTATTCATAAATACATATATATAAAGATACATTAATAAATCCTTTATTAAAAATTGTTACATGAATAATGTTCCAAAGGAGTGAAATTAGAATATGGGTCTTTTTTATATAGAATGACTAAGTCTATGATCAGATTAGTAGAGGTTCCTTTCTGTCACCAAATTATTCTGTTAACTCTCAGAGCTTTGTGACATATTCTGAAATTGCTTTTTAAGCAATTCTTTACTTTTATAAAAAAAAGCTAATTTCCTAATAGACATTGTTGTTTATCATTAGGTAATTTTACAGTGTTAACAATAAATATTTCTTCCTTTAGATATTTATGATTTACCTTGTCCCTTCTAACAACTATTCTTAATTTTACCTTTCCCAATTGCAGAATAATAAAGCAATTAAGGTTTTTTATGCCTAAAAAATCTTTGAATTTTCTAAAATGGTCATTAAGTAACACAAAGATTTGCCCATTCACCTCATAAAAGAAAAGACAACAATAATTATGTTTCTCTAAATTTCTCCAACTTTTAAATCACACTGTTATAAGAACTTAGTATTAAAGTAATGTGACATATTAAAAATAGAGTTTATCTTCCAGATAAAAGTAAAATATGCAAATACTGATATCATTCTACGTTGATAATTTTCAAGTTAAAAGAAATATACCCCTCTTTAAACACAAAGACTGATATGATACCTCTCTACCAGAAGATTTTTCCAGGATTTTAGATTCACAATCTCTCTTTTCATTTTTGTTTATGAAGTTTCTAGATAGGCACTGGGGTACTAACTTAATTACATGGGAATGGTTAAAGGTATATTATTTCAGTTCTTCATTAGATCCAGTAGCTAAGACAAAGCACCTTGTCTAAGAGCTATTAACAACAATAGCAAACGTATAAAAACTTCAATTAGCTTAGTTCTGGATCACCTCTAAGCCCAATGGTTCCCTGTGCTGTGCAAACTCTTTTATGGACAAAAAGACATTCACCAATTTTCAGCTAACCTCCTAGGAAATACTGAAAGCCCTTTCACTGTCAGTTTCTGTGATACTTGAAACCCAATTAGGCTTCTTCATTTACTATGAATGGAGATGGAAACAACTTTCTGCTTACTTCTGTTAGGGAATTCTCAACATCCTACATAGACCTTCAGAGACCCTTTGGCCTGCTTTGCAAGAACTGTTCAACTTGACTCAAAAAACTGTTAAGGGGCATCTGAGTGGCTCATTCAGTTAAGCATCTGACTTCGGCTCAGGTCATGATCTCGTGCTTTGTGAGTTTGAACCCCTGTTCGGGATCTGTGCTGACAGCTCAGAATCTGGAACCTGCTTCAGATTCTGGGTCACTTTCTCTCATTGCTCCTCCCCCGCTCACACTTCCTTAGAGAATTATGTTTCTCTAGAAGTAATTTTTAATTTACCCCCCAATTACCCAGTTACCTCCCAAATAAAACACAAGTTACTCTGGAGAATTCCCAGAAGGGATAAACTGCCTCTTCATAGATACTATTCAAACTGTGGTTTCCACATTAGGAATAATACAACTGGCAAAGATGGTCCACAATTTATTTCTGACTCTAAAAAAAGTCATAAACAGCACAACCTCTAGTCAGAAAGCCCAACAAACTAGTCTAAATTCAGTATCCAGGGCTGTTATGGACAATCACATTACCTTTGATTTCCTTTTAACTAACCAAGGGGAATTTTATGCTATAGCAAATACTCCTTGTATGCCCATATACAAGATAAACAAAACAGCTGGGGAGGAGGGAAAGCCACTTGTTGCCTTGACTAATTATCATTTTGTTTCTGATAATTGTTAGTATTACAGTTTGCTGATGTATCCTATTCAGCAATTCAAATGCTGCTCCATAACCATTGTGACATCACAGGACTCAACAACTCATTCTTCACCATAAGGAGAACACATTAACCCTAGTCCTATTACAGACTACATTCTCTAAACAACTTCCTGATCAGCAAAATCTTGGCAACGGTGAGAATCTGGATATCACTGATTAGTGTCCTACAGCCTGACTTCATCTGCCCTTGGCTATAAAGGAGACACTAAAAAAGAAACAGGCATCCCCTGACAACTAGGACCTGGTCTGGTAGTATCAGTTGGGCCTTATTATTCTCCTGCTGAACAATGTCATAGAAAATCAATATCAGACAAGGCCATTCTGTGACCATGATGGGATCAAGACCAAAAAGACCAGTGTGGGGGGCAAGATAGCTCAATTGGGAGAGGATTAGAGTGGAAACACCGCTGTCTGAACACAGACAAAATATGAACATTATCTAAACCATAGAAACGACCAAATTTCTCCCAATTCTGGCTAATATGGGTGACTCCTTCTTCTTAAATTACATCTTTATCTTATCTCTAATCTCCCCTTTTTTTAGATAAGATTTTTTTTAATTTAAATTCAAGTTAGTTAACATACAGTGTAGTCTTGGCTTCAGGAGTAGAACCCAGTGATTCATCACTTAGTATGACACCCAGTGCTCATCCCAAAAAGTAGCCTCCTTAATACCCACCACCCATTTAACCCATCCCCCACCAACCTCCCCTCCAGCAATTCTCAATTTGTTCTCTGTATTTAGGAGTCTCTTTTGGTTTGCCTCCCTCTCTGTTTTTATCTTATTTTTATTTTTCTTTCACTTGTCCTATATTCATCTGTTGCGTTTCTCAAATTCCACATATGAGTGAAATGTTATGATATCTGTCTTTCTCTGACTTATTTCACTTAGCATAGTACTCTCTGGTTCCATCCACGTTGTTGCAAATGGTTAGATTTCATTCTTTTTCACCACTGAGTAGTGTATGTTTATATATATATATATATATATATATATACACACACACACACACACACACACATATATATACATATATATATGTATATATATGTATATATATATATATATATATATATTCTTTATCCATTCATCACTTGACGGACATTTGGGCTTTTTTCATAATTTGGCTATTGTTGATAGTGCTGCTATAAACATTGGGAAGTATGTGCCCCTTTGAATCAGCATTTTTGTATCCTTTGGATAAACACCTACTAGTGCAATTGCTGGGCTGTAAGGTAGTTCTATTTTTAATTTTTTGAGGAACCTCCATACTGTTTTCCAGAGTGGCTGCACCAGTTTGCATTCCAACCAACAGTGTAAAAGTGTTCCACTTTCTCTGAGATACCCAATTATAGAATTACTTCTGCTTCCTGACAGCATCCAATTCAGGTAAAACCCTACTTCATTAAACCCTCTCCCAAATCACTTAAGTTCAAATTCTGAAAGACCCCATGCTTCCCCATAGTGTGCATTCTTGCTTGCTAATATATATATATACATATATATATATATATACACATATATATGTGTATATATATATACATATATATGTATATGTATATATATATATGTATATATATATACACACACAAATACACACACACATTATCTTACTTTTATCCCACAAAGAAGAAATTATTATGATCATCATTTTGCAGATAATGAAACTGAGACTTTGAGAATTTAAATAACTTTTCCAAGACTACCCAGTTAGTAAGAAGAGAAACGCACACAAGAAACCAGGTCTTGTTCTTTGTATCATGTCATGCTGTTTTTAAAAGAGTATTTCAAGGGGGAGTGGGTTAGATTCCTAGCAATTGTTCTTAAAAAATCCATTTGCCAATAGGTTGCATCTTACTCTTAGTTCACATATTGGCATATCATCCCTTCCATGATTATTCCCAGCAACTTTGAATGCTCTCATTAAGCTTGCACACAGTAGTTGCTCATCAAATTGTGTGTGTGTGTGTGTGTGTGTGTGTGCACGTGCGCACACGTGTGAGTATGTGTGTGTTGTGGGTGGGTGGTGATGTACGTTGATGTGTTCTGTGATGTGCCCTGGAAACTGCACCTGGTTTCTTGAATCATCCAATCATATCTGCACAGAACAAAACCAAGCAAATCACTTCCTTCAGTCCCTTCCAGGCTGAGGAGATTGGGAGCTGAGGAGCTGGAACCACCCTGGTGAGAATGCTAGCTCAACACAGGGGTTGCAAGGGAACATGAAGGGAGGAGCCAGAGCCGCCACTGCAGAGCTTCTGACTAGTGCTGACAGTGGGGAATTGGCTGTCGGTCACTCAGCAAGGATGAAGTGAATTCTTAATGCTGTCAGCCTCTTGCCCACCTTGTTCTGGGCACAAGCGGTGGAGGAGAATGGTCAGAAAGGGTATGAGATATGGCCTCCACATCACAGAATTTACCTTAGCTTCCCACAATGAGACTACCTCCTGCCCCCTATTTTCTCCTTCCCATCTGCTGCCATGTGTTGAGATGCTAAAGGAAGCACTCTTGGGGAGAAGGGACCAGATGTGCTGGCTGATGTGGGCATGAGTCACAGCTGTGAGAACCCTCAGATGAAGAAGTGTGAGCATTCATTGACCTAAGCATGTCTGCTCTAGGATAATTACCGGTCAGGAATGTCTCAAGAGGTGTTGAGGATAAAGAAAGGGAGGGAGGCAAGGAACAAATTTCCAGCCATTTTCATGCAGCAGTGGTTTAGGGGCAGCGATCTCAAATTGTATGTTAAGGGAACAGGGGAGTTTGCCTGGAGGCTGTATCTGACTAAGGTCACTTTATTTGGATTATACTTTCATTAGGGGTGGCTTGGTGAGCAGGTGGCAGTCTGTAGCACTAAGAGTAGAGCTAAAGCTGCTGTCAGACACCCTTGGTTTTAGGTGTGATGAGAGGGGCTCCTTCTTTAGGCCAGCAGGCAACAGAGGAAACCAGAGAGATGGGACCAAGGAGGAAGGTCTGGAGTCTTGAGAAAGGGGCAGCAGAGGCAAACTATCTCAAAAACATTGGTTCCTTCCTGAGAATCAGCCAAAATAGTGGTTGCTTATGAGCTGCTGAAGCCCATGTTCAGGGCCTTCCCACAAGGGCACTGTGGATAGACAGTACAGAGGGTAAGCTACATATAGCCCAGGTGTAAGGGCTCTAAGACCAGATATCTTCTCCCCACAAAGTCCTAGCCTAATATGGTGCCTTATTCATGGCTGGTCTTTATTAAATAATTAGACAACATTTTCCCTTCTGCAGTCATAGATTTAAGAAGGAAATAGAATCATTGGCATGATCCATGGCATTCTTGATATTTGATTCTCCAAGCTTTGATCTGGATTGATAGAGTGGAGGGCTGACTAGGTCCATCTGGACTTCCATCGTCTTATTTATCCCACAACCACCAAAGCTACCAGCAGACTTTCCACTCCTCCTCTTAGAAAGTCCCAGCCCCAACAAAGACACAATGCCTCTTTCTCTGTCCCCAGCAGCTCAGCTGACACAGGCCAGCAGTTTTTAAAAAGAACCTCCTCTCACCCCCAACCAAAGTGGAGATAATGAATAGGAAAGAAAGTATCTGTAACATCAAATGGAAACATCTCAGAGCATTGACAAATTTACTGGAGTCCCTGGCTGGAAGGAGAGTAGAGTTTCCCAAAACATGTTTCAGAGGATGCCAGTTAGTTTCATTGGATGTTGAAAGGTGTAATTTAAAAAGGGGGCCCCTCAGGGCTCTGTTGGGGAAAGGCTGGGTTGGCCAAAGTTGAAAATAATAAGTGTTTCTACTTCAAAGCTTCTCAGAATCTCCAATACGCTAACGTGCATATGGTCTCTAAAAGATGAAGAGAATGAAGTTTGCAGCTAGAAGCAATTTATCAAGTACTTGATATGTGTTGGGCTCTGAAAGAAGTGCTTCACATGTATTAATCCTTATGTAATCTTCATCACATAGTAGATACCACTGTTCTCTTCATTCTGTAAATGAGGAAATTGAGGCACAGAGAGGTTAAGTAACCCATCACAAGCTGATACTTTAGGGGATTGCACTAGAGTATGGATCAGTGTGGCAGAGACCATACAGATGCTTACTGAACCCATTTCCTCTTCTTACAGGGCCCATCGCCAAGTTACATTTCCCAGGATTCCTTGCAATGAGGTGGTCATCCTTATTTTGGAATGTGAGCAGAAGTGATGTGTGTCCCCTCCAAGCATGGTAATTAAGAATGGGTGTGCCTCCTCTACTTCCTCTGTTTTCCCTCACCTGTTGGCAGAATGCAGAGGATCCAGTAAAGGGCTTCAGGGACATAAAGGTGGCCAAGCTACACTAGGAAATGAGCTTTAGTATCTGAATAACTGTGTACGTCAGTGCCCGCCAGCCCAGACCATCCTCATTCTCTCTAAGCAGCATAGATAAAAAATATCTGTTGATTACATTAAACTACTGAGATTTGGGGGTTGTGTGTTACAATATTTATCCTACCCTATTCTGACTAATATAATCAAGAAATTCTTTTTTTTCTAGAACATTTCCTGGGACAAAGATTCAGAGGATTTTACACTGAGGAATGGCTGTGTAGTATGAGCACCAGCTTCAAAGTCAGTCAGAAGTAGATTCCATTCTCAGTTCTGTGCAAGACATGCAACTTTGGGCAAGCCACTTAATTTTTCTGAGCTTCTGTCACCTAATTTCAAAGTGGAGATAATAATGCCAAACTCAGAAAGTAGTTGTGAAGATGAAGTAAGATCATGTACAGTAAGTGCATGACACATAGTAGGGGCTCATTAAAAGGTAGTTATTATCATTACAGGAAAGCCCTGGCACCCTGTCTGACACACAATCATAAGGATCTAATAAATAGTTGTTCTCTTTCTTTAATTCCTTTCCACATCTCCATAGCCTAAGGGCTGGGATGACTTGGTAAGAACCTTGTCTAGATTTCTACCCTCCCAGCTCCTTCCTAGCCAGTGCCTTCTTGGAAGCACCTTCTTTTACCTAACCCTCAGGAGCTGGACCATGCTGCAGCCTGATCCTATCCCAAACAAGCACCAAAGCCCCAAGTGAAATGTCTGGCTACTGAGGGCCTGCATCTTTAAAGGACTTTGTGGGATGAATCATGTTTGTCTTCCAGATTCAAGTCCTCAGCTCCAACTTCCTCTGGAGCCTCTAAGTTGACCTTATTGGCTGGGGGCAGGGGGCAGGGCTGCCACCCTCACTCCTAGTGTCTACTTTAAAGCTGCCTTCAGTGTGTATGGAGCAAATGTGAATTCAAGTGTCAGTCAACATGCAATTTGACTATGCAGTGTCAAATCCTGCATAGGAGCATACTCAGGCCCTGGGAAAAACAGAAGTAGCAGCAGCTATGGGCAGAGGGCTGATGGGTGAGGGGGGCAGGGTTGCCTGCTGCAAAGAGAATTCTAGTGCCAAGGGGATCCTTGATCTGTGGCAATATGTGACCACTCCAAGCATTGATCCAGAAAATTGAATTCACACACGCTCACCTCTTCCTAGATCAGGCATAATAAATGTTTCTTGCATCCTGTCCAGTTCCAATACCCTCCTAATCCCTCCCCACCAAAAGAAAATAAGTGAAAACCTCAGCTATTTTTAATTCTCTGCTTCTTCAAAGTTGGCCTGGATCTCTCAACTCTTTTTCATCTTCCCTCAGTGCTGGAATTTTCACTGATTTGAGATTCTCTTATTCCCTCAGGCTGATCAACTTCCTGAGGTAACCTCGTTGGTGGGTTGTACTGGTGGATGTCAGTGAGGAGCATGCCCTTGCTTGGGGCATGGATGGCCTTCCCTTGGCCCCTGTAGGCTATGACCTCCTCCCCAGCTCCCTCTGACATTTCCTCTGTTCTTGACTAGGAGGCTTAGGGTACCTACTACCAACCCCAATCTAGACCATTCTGTTCTCTGCATGAGGTAGATCACTGGTCCTCACAACCTCAAGGAAAGACAATGTTGGAACTCACCAAGCAGCACTGTTAGAGGTCTTCAGGGCTTCAGAGCTGATTACACTGGGCTGAGGCTGAGCCAAGAATCCCTGGAAAGAAATATTTAGAAAATGCCAGGGCACCTCATCAGTGAAGGTATCTAATAAGAATCCCTGGCAGCTTGGGAGTTGGGAACAAATCCTCCTGAGCCTATTCCCCACAAGAACTAAAACAACATCAATAGCAATTGTATTGGGGTGGGGTGGGGAGTAGATGACAACACATTTCCAAAGGTCAGACAAGCTCCAGCCTTGGAACGGCATGGCTGGTAGAGGAAGAGTCCATGATACACCTCATCCTACCTTGACTATGGGTGGAGGGTGGAGAAGGGAAAACAACTACAGCTAATAGTTATTGAGTGCTTAGTATGTGCTCCCACACTAACTGCTTTATAGACAATAATGCATTGAATCATAAAATATCCTTATAAGGAAGGTATTATTATCCCCCCTTTTTAATGTTTTAAATGTTTATTTATTATTGAGAGAGAGAGAGCATGGAAGGAACAGAGAGAGAGTGTGAGACAGCGGATCTGAAGCAGTGTCCGTGCTGAGAGCAGAGAGCCTGATGGGGATTTGAACTCACGAACCCTGAGATCATGACTTTAGCCAAAGTCAGATGCTTAACTGACTGAGCCACCCAGGTGCCCTACAATCACTTTTAATTCCTTCAGTTCCAGTTTTTTAATGTTTATTTATTTTTGAGAGAGAGAGCTAGTGGGGGAGAGGCAGAAGCAGAGAAAAGGGGAGACAGAGGATCCAAAGCAGGCTCTGTGCTGTCAGCAGAAAGCCAATGTGGGGCTTAAACTCATGAACTATAAGATCATGACCTGAGCTGAAGTCAGACACTTAACCGACTGAGCCACCCAGGCACTCCATATTATCCCCCTTTTAGAGGCAAGGCAACTGAGACATAGAAATGCTACACAGCAGGTAGGATGAAAACCAAGGTTTGTACCTAAACAATCTGCCTCCAAATCCCATGCTTCAAGCCACTATGCACACTGTGTAGATGAACCTGCTCTCCTGCCCTCTACCTCCTGATTTAGTCCTTCTCCACTCAGGACCTGGTTCCCTATGCCTGGGGGTGGGGGCAGAAAAAATCTTATTTCATTGCTTTAGTAATACCCTGGGCCAGTGTGGGCTTAGGGCATAGAGCAGGGAGACCCTCCTAGGAATGTGAGAAGGCCCAAAAAAAGAAGGGAGGAAGCACAGCTAAATCAGGAGTCTGGAGAAGGAGGTAGCTAGTAAAGTGGAGGGTGGAAGAAAATTCCCTCTACTCTTCAGGTAATACAACTGCTCCCCCAGCCCTCCTTACACACACACATGCATACACTCACATGCATATACTTCTGTGCTGAATTATTTCATCAGAAGGGCAGAGCAGGGCTGCCAGAGAAGAGATTGCTTGCTAGTTAGGAAGCTAGGCAAATGTGTCCTCCAGCTATACCTTTGAAAAAGATTAGAGCATTGGGGGCTGGGCAACATGCAGAGCTCCAGGAGCTCAGAGAGCACTCCTAGCTAGGGCAGATGCTAAGAAGACACTGGGCTGTCCTATAAGACTGGTTTATTAAAGGTTCTGTGAGCAAAACTTTGTGGAGAGCCTCCTCAACTCCCAATGAAATCCTAAGGCTCCATTCTGGAACTTCCCTAAGGAAGACTCAACAGAGGTTATCCAGAGGAAGTTTCATACCCTTCACTCTGGTTACCCTGCAGTACCCCTCCATCTTCTCAACCCATAGGCTACCTGAGAACAGTGCTCAGGCCCTGAGTTCTCTAAGTTTTGAACCCTCTGCATAAAAATACAGTCTGGTGGCTGACCCTTCAGTTCCCTGAAAATAAACTCACTAAACCTAAAACAAAGCCTTCCCACAATACTTCTCTTCCTGTGGCTCACCACCCTGTGTTGTTATAACATGTCTACCTCACATCATCAAACACCTCTACAATTGCCACCTACTTTTCTATTTTCACTCTTCTAATTTTATAGGCACATGGTCTCACATGTATGCACATGACTCAGTTTACTCATCTGTAAAATGAAGATGATGCTGCCTTGCATATCTTCTAGAAGTTTTAAGGATCTGATGCAATTGAGTTCTGAATGCTCTAGTAAGCACACAAAGTGCTCCATGTACTAAGAGACACATTCATCTCACCCACCAGGCTCTAAACTTCTCATCTACCTGATTATTTTATTCCTAGTGCTCAGCAGAATGTTTTGCACATAATAAATACCCAGTAAAATTGTGCTTCATGAATTTGAGATATGACTGGGAGAAGAGCATTTTAGGTCAAGCCTCTTACTGTGAGCTGCTCCACAGATTAAGTCTGGGACCAGGATCTTCCCATATCCCCAAAAGCAGCATCAGGTGACACCAAGTGGGAGCAAGGATGTGCTGGACTATAAGGAGATGGGGTCAAGGCAGTCTTTCCCCTCCATTAATGACAAGGAAGTAGCAGGGAGGGTAATAACAGGGACTAACATTGTGGTGGTAGAGAATGAAAGGGGGGCAGTAGGAGACATGGAAACTGTTTGGGTTCTCTCTCTGTGTTCATTCAAAACCATTTCATAGCCAGTGTGAATACGGTGAAGGAAGAAGGCTAAGTGGGATAGTTTTCACTCTAGCAGCAGACAGATGGCCTAAGACTTGAGAGAGGGGAAATTATCAGAGCCACAGACCTGAATAGGACCTTCGAGTTTACCTCCTTCATTTTACTGTTGAGGACCAAACCTGATGTAATTCACCCAAGGTCACAGAACCAGAGAAGGTCACAGCCATGACTGGAACCCCAGCAGCCCAGCAGCCCAATTCACAGACCCGTGTTCATTCTATTCTCCATTCTCCCACCAGGGGTATGTGGTTTTTTATTCTTTCATATCCCCTAGCCCATTTGATCTTCATGGTGACCCCAGGAGTTAAGCAGAACAAAGGCTGTCATTCCCACTTTATACCAGAGGAAATGGAAGCCTAGGGAGGTTTTTGCATTAACAGCCACAGATATTGGTGACATGGCCAGGAGTATAACCTAGGGCTCCTTACAGGACAGCAAAGTGGTTAAGGACTATACAGCTGGAGTCAGACAAACCTGGCTTTAAATCTCATCTCCACAGATAACTGCCCTTGAGACCTCTCTGGACCTCAGTTTTCTCAACTATTAACTGAGGAATGATAATAGTACTGACCTCAGAGGCACATGGAAAGTGCTCCATAACTCTTAATTCTTCCTATCTCTTTGCACTCTCTCCCCAACCTCAGTGCCTATCCCTTCATGAGTCCAAGTGGGAGGAGGGGGAGCGGCCGTTGATAAAAAAAAAAAAAAAGCTGACAAAGTGACCCTTGGAACATGTGGCCAGGAGTGTTCCTCTATCACCTGGCCCCAGCCCCTCCTCTTTCCCTCATCTAGCCAAGGACACTGGACAAAGGAGTACTCAGAGCAGACTGGCACTCCCCATGCCATTTGCATTCCTGGGCAGGAAGCCTGCAAAATCTTTAAATACAAACAAAAAATAAATGAATAAATCAGCAAATCCCAAATGCCTGACCTTGAAAGCCAAGAGACAGACAGATAGACAACAGATGTAGAGGAATGAGCCAGGAGGACTCAGGGTTCTGCAGCTTAGAAGTGGGGGGAGGGAGGTGGAGGTAAAGATGAAGGCAAGGAGATAAGTGCGCATAAATATGGATGCTCACATGGCTGAGTCCCTTTTTTCCCAGACAGACAGGCAAGCAGCTTTGTGGCCTGGTAGGACCAGGCTTCCATCTGCCTTAACACCACCAAAACTAAGGTCAATGTCAAGTCCTGACACTGGCCCAATAAGAATCCCAGCAAGCAGGAGATTGGTTAAGAAGAGAAGGAGAGTAAATCATAAATAACTGCTCTTTCCAAAATCTCTTCCCTTTTATGCCCCCATGTATACTTGTCTGTTCCTTTCCTATAGGGGCCAAGGCAGAGGACTGCCCCCAAAATGTGCCACTTTGACATATTGGTTGTTTTAAATAAAAGTTACTTAAGAGACATCCTGTGCAAGAAGGACACTCAAACCTTCCTCTTTCTCCCTGAAATCTGGAAATAAATCTCCCTTGTGAAAGGTACCCTCCCTGTACCAGGAGGTAAAAAGACATACTTATCACCAAAGTTGGGAAATTCGGGACTGAGAAGGCTGTATAATGATCTCTTATTACTTCTTACTAATTTACTACCTCAGCCCAAATTCTGTTTAGAATTCCTTACTAATTGAAGTTCCCAAAGCTAAGTCTTCTCTTTTCTGTCAATTCCTCACAGATTTATCGTCTTTTTGTCTAAAAAGTACAGAAGCTGCTTGCCTTGGTCATTTCTTCAGGTCTCAATTTCATCATTGGGCTTCCATGCACATGTAATAAAACTTCATGTTTTTTTTTTTCTGTTAATCTGCCTCATGTCAATTTAATTCTTAGTCCAGCTGAGAAATCTTGAAGGGTAGAGGAATAATTTTTCCTTTCCTACAATACCATTCTCTTGGTTCTTAGAACACTGGCCTGGGGGTGCCTGGGTGGGTCATTCAGTTAAGTAGCCCGCTCAGGTCATGATCTCATGGTTCCTGAGTTCCAGCCCTGGGTTGGGCTCTGTGCTGACAGCGTGGAGCCTGGAACCTGCTTCAGATTCTGTGTCTCCCTCTCTCTCTGCCCTGGTTCTGTCTTGGGACCTCTATGAGGGAATTTTATCCCTCAGCTACAAAATAGGTCAAAGTCACACTGGAGACCTGAAGCATTCCTGTCTGGTTGCTCTATTGTCACGACTCAAGTCTCACAGATTGCTCTTCCTAAACCTTGCCCTTGGGAACAAGAATTTTCCCACTCCTTACCTTACTTCTCTTCTTTGGCAGCATGTCACTAAAGGCCTCCAGAACTGGCCCTGTTCAGGCTGAGCCAGGCTGGGCTAAACAGGTTGGCCTCCAGCAGAAATGAAGGCTGAGGCAAATGAAAATCAGGTTTTCTGAGCACCTTCCTGCTAGGGACTTTTTAGCTCAGTATGTGGACTAAGTCTCTTGAACAGTATCACTGCCTTTGGGATCATTTCCTGTGTCCTTATATGGGGAGGGAAGTTTCCTTAAATGAGCTCTCAGGTGTCTTGGTTATGGAGCCCATTTCCCAGAGTAGCCAGGAGGTCTTTGGGCAGGTGTAGTGTTGTCTCAGTCAGGAGAAGAGGGAAAGCTTCTCCTCACCACTAAGTGAATGGATCCAGTACTGCCAGCCTGGCTACCCTAGTGATTTGGCACTTTGGGTCAAGTTCTCAATACAAAGATGGTAGGACTGGGGACATAAGGAACAGAGAGAACTCACATACCATTGAAAAACATTCAGGATGTGGAGACCTCTTGCTGGTCTCTAACCACATGCCCTTGTTTCACATTTGGTGTCCTCCAACAGGGGCACCTCTTCCAGGTGGACCTATTGGAAGCCATGGACAGATCCAAATGCCCAGGTGTTTGTCTCTTAGTACTCTCTACTCACCATGCCTTCCCTCTCAAAGAAAAAAAAAAAGAGATGAATCAGGAAAAAAGAAACTCACATTTGCTGAGCAAGTATTGGTTGCCAGACATGGCTTTGGGTACTTTCCTATACCTTCTCTCATTTCTTTCTATTTTATTTTCCTTTTTGGTGGGCAGGGAGCTGTGCCTTGCATGCAAAGAATGGCATTGATTAAAATTCTGTTAGAGTCACACTATCATTAGTTCATGCATGACCCACTTTTTTTAAAATTTTATTTCTATTTTTATTCATCCTACTTTATTTCTTTCCCTTTTTATTGTCCTTCGCAATCCAATCTCCTTTCTGGATGGACACCCACTCTTGTGTGTTTGCCTTACATAAATGAGACTGTTTTATACACCTCTTTATTCTTCTTTATTTCATGCAGTATCACAGTTATGGAGAGCTAATTAGGTTTTCATCTATGGATCTAGTGTGTTCACTTTGATTACTGCAAAGTGTTCCATGATTTGTATATTTTGCATTTTATGTATCCATTCCCCTGTTGATGGGCATTTAGGTTGTTTCCAACTTCTATTACAATATTGCAATGAACATTTTTATATAAGCCACTCTGTGTGCCTGTGAGAGCAGTTGCTGGGGGATATATACCCAGAAGTGGAATTGTTCTGCCATGGGGCATGTACAAACTTAAATTTTCTAAACACTTCCAAATTCCTCTCCAAAATGGCTATATCCATGTACATAATTCCTAGCAATGTGTGAGGATCCCTGTTTCCCTATATTGTTACCAACACTTGTTATTAGCTTACTCTTTTTAAATGTTTTGTCAGTCTGATGGGTATAAAAGAGCATTTTGCTGCTGTCTTAATTTGCCTTCCCCAATTATGAGGTTGAACATTTCTTCAGAGGATTATGATCCAGTTATTTGAACCTCCCCTTCTGTAAGTTGCCTATTTGTACATCTGTTGTTCTATCAGATTTCCTATCTCTTTTTTGCCCTACATATTCTGGATATTAACCTTTTTTTCTCATATACATTACAAATATTTTCTCCAAACCTGCCACCTCTGATTTTCCCATTGTGTCCCTCATAGAAGATGAATCTTTACTTTTAATGGACATTAATCAAATCCATCCACTTTTGCCTTTATGATGTATGTGCTCTCCACCTTGAGAAAACCTTTCTACCCCAATGCTACAAAGATGTTCTTCTACATTTTTTAGTTACTTGCATAGTTTTGCCTGTCATGTTTAAGTCTTCAATACCTCTAAAGTTTATTTTGTATATGGCATGAAATAAGCATATTTAATCTTATTTTTCTATATAATAAGCAAATTTTCCTGCTATTGCTACATTATGCTGGTTTCACATAGCATGGACCTTTCGTGTGGCCGTTGGTTCTTGAGCAGTAAGTCAAGACCAATTTACCAAGATCCTATTGTGTTACAAAACACTGAAGATGGAGTGTAGTGGAGTTTTTGACATAAAGCCAACCTGTAGAAAGCATGCCGTCTGTCTGGGAGAACAAAACATGGACACAAAAACTTGAGAGTATACACCCAACAACACCTAGGAGAGGATAAATATAGACCTTGGAAGCTGAAAATACAAGTTTGGAGGGTTAAAAGGGGAGCAGGGTCCCTATTCCCAGGTTAGGATGGACAAACAGCTTGATCTAAGGATGCTGGGATGCCATGTAATACCTTCACCCTGAGAAGTCCATCCAATCAAGCTAGCTTTATGTAGTTGCCCCAGGATGAAAGAGGACACAGGAGCCACTGAGACATCACCATTTGCCATGATCTGGCCTTCCTGGTGCACTCAGGGTTTCCTTCCCAGCTCTCCCTTCATGTAGCTCCTCAGCCCCAGGGTACCAATTAAGAAGGAAACAAGGTCATTTTTTTAATATGAAATTTATTGCCAAATTGGTTTCCATACAACGCCCAGTGCTCATCCTAACAGGTGCCCTCCTCAATACCCATCACCCACCCTCCCTTCCCTCCCACCCTCCATCAACCCTCAGTTTCCTCTCAGTTTTTAAGAGTCTCTTATGGCTTGGTTCCCTCCCTCTCTAACCTTTTTTTTTCCTTCCCCTCCCCCATGGTCTTCTGTTAACTTTCTCAGGATCCACATAAGAGTGAAAACATATGGTATCTCTCTCTCTCTGTATGACTTATTTCACTTAGCATAACACTCTCCAGTTCCATCCACGTTGCTACAAAAGGCCATATTTCATTCTTTTCATTGCCACATGTATTCCATTATGTATATAAACCACAATTTCTTCTTTTTTAAATATATAAAATTTATTGTCAAATTGGTTTCCATACAACACCCAGTGCTCATCCCAAAAGGTGCCCTCCTCAATACCCATCACCCACCCTCTCCTCCCTCCCACCCCCCATCAACCCTCAGTTTGTTCTCAGTTTTTAAGAGTCTCTTATGCTTTGGCTCTCTCCCACTCTAACCTCTTTTTTATTCCTTCCCCTCCCCCCATGGGTTTCTGTTAAGTTTCTCAGGATCCACATAAGAGTGAAAACATATGGTATCTGTCTTTCTCTGTCTGGCTTATTTCACTTAGCATCACACTCTCCAGTTCCATCCACGTTGCTACAAAGGGCCATATTTCATTCTTTCTCATTGCCATGTAGTACTCCATTGTGTATATAAACCACAATTTCTTTACCCATTCATCAGTTGATGGACATTTAGGCTCTTTCCATAATTTGGCTATTGTTGAAAGTGCTGCTATAAACATTGGGGTACAAGTGCCCCTATGCATCAGCACTCCTGTATCCCTTGGGCAAATTCCTAGCAGTGCTATTGCTGGGTCATAGGGTAGGTCTATTTTTAATTTTTTGAGGAACCTCCACACTATTTTCCAGAGCAGCTGCACCAGTTTGCATTCCCACCAACAGTGCAAGAGGGTTCCCATTTCTCCACATCCTCTCTAACATCTATAGTCTCCTGATTTGCTCATTTTAGCCACTCTGACTGGTGTGAGGTGATATCTGAGTGTGGTTTTGAGTTGTATTTCCCTGATGAGGAGCGACGTTGAGCATCTTTTCATGTGCCTGTTGGCCATCTGGATATCTTCTTTAGAGAAGTGTCTATTCAACAAGGTCATTTTTGACTAGAATCCAGGCACCCAGTCCACAAAATCTCTCTGAATCAGCTGTCTTTCTTAGAACAATGAACTGAATTGAAGGAAACTATTTATAGAACAAAAACAATATAATACCTTTGTAGCCCTCTAAGAGCCCATATTTTCTCCACAAATATGCTCTACCTTGGTCACCAGTGGCAAGAGGGCAGCAGATGGAGGGAGATGTAGTGGACTGGGTGCCTGGAATCCAGTTAAAAACTATCTTGAGGGTGTGGGAGACACTGGACAAAAGTTCCCTGACTGCCAGGACTGACCTGCCTCCCTGTTTCCAGAGGCCTCCCTCAGCCCAAATTCCTGGTTTGAGTTTGCCTATGCCTTTCATATTCTGTGACCAGAAAGGAAAAACTATGGAGGCTTTAGAGAGCTTCAGCAAACCCTCCTCCCCCACCAGTTCCCTTCCGCCTCAGGATGCTGCACCATGCCACCAAGGTGAAACATCTTGTGGCCCAAACCTGGCCCTCCCAGAAGTCTGCATTGCAAACACACACATTATTCTTAGCAGGGCAGCCTGTATTTAGTGTAGCCTGCATCAGGAGCTGATTTTCCTCCTAGTAATCTCCTTCTGCTTTAGTGGTTTGAGAGTTTGAAGGGAATGGGGGTAGGGAAATTAAGGGGAAGTGGGGGTGGGAAAGGAAAGCAAACAGAAATCATCAAAACCACCAAACAAAAATGCTCAAGCTCCCAGCTCCTTAATCCTCTCAGGCCCTACTCCTCACCATGGCAACCAGTAAACCTTCAGACCTTCTTAATCCTCAATCCAGTTGTTAGTGAAGAGAGGAGGCTGGCTGCTTTGCCTGGGATGATTTCAATACAGGGCAAATTAAACTGGTCCTGGAGAGATGTGGCAGTTGAAGGAAGGGGGAGCAGCACAGGGAGGAAAGGGAACACTGAGGTGAGGGATGGCAGGTTTTCATTAGGCAGCATCTCTCAGAAACTCTCTTGGGAAGGTGAGGAGGGCCTTCAGTGCCAACTTGGATTAACCCTCAAAGGTCCTGATGAAGGCCAGCCCTCCCCACTCTCTTACTTATTCCCCTCAGACAAGCCTCTGCAGTCTGAAGAATCCTTTGGTGGGTGGGTGTGGGGGGAGCAGTCAGCCCTTTGCAACCCGAAGTGATTTGCACCTTCTTTGGCCAAAAGCAGAAGGAGGAGATAGAAAGTAAAAGTCAGTGGATATCCACTTTCACCTTGCCCAAGAGGCATCTGGTCATTGGTGAGAGTGTAACTCTCCCCCAAGAAACATGAGGCACACTCAGGAAAAGTTCCTGGAAACTCAGCTAATCTGACAGCCAACTCTGCTTTGCCAGGCCTCACAAAGGCACCATTGCCACAGCCTTTGTTTGCTTTGGTCTGTCCACAAAACTGACCCTGACCCCCATGGAAAGAGAGCCAACTGCCAAAGTGAGCAGTCCTTCAAGTCATATCAGAGGCTCTATAATTCTCACTGGTGACTACTTTGGCAATTGTCTTTCCTAGGAAACTGAGGTTAGAGCTGGGGATGAAGCTAGAGCAGATTTACTGACCCACATAATAAGCTGGGCCTTGCCTCAGAAATCTGGTCTGAGGCTAGTCCCCGGGCAGCTCATACTGGCCCTACACAACAGCAGTGTAGGCAAATTCTTAGATCCTTTCCTAAATGCATGCTTTAACAAAGGAAAGGGAAGCAGTAAGAACAACAAATAGGAGGCCTCGGGAGTTTTACTCAGGTTCACAGCTAGTGAAGTGTTACTTGCTCAATTTGTTCTTAGTAGGTTTGGTTTCCCCTATTGCAAAGGGAACTGGATACTCCTTCCTTCTTAAAAGCATTATCTTCATTCATCTGTATGTTTTCCTGTACCTGATACCATCTGCGCACACTTTGTATTCCCTTAGTGAGCAGCTGAGTCCCAGAATTTGGAAAAATGATCATCTCCCCTTCGGCCTAACGTGTAAGACCTTAATGACTTAGAGTTATTAATTTCTGTGTCAGAGTGGAATCTTGCTTTCACTCACTCACTCACCAAACATTTACTGAAAATCACTTGACTAAAGTCCATGAGGGCAGGTGCCACATTTGATATTGCTCACCATTGTGTCTCCAGTCCCTGCTTGGCACACAGTGTATATTTAGTGAATTTTTTTTGAATGATGCCTACTATGTGTATGATCCCAAAGTTTGTTGATCACTCAAAATAACAGCAACAGCATATAAAGTTTTCCTTTATTGAATGATGACTATGTACCAGGGCCTGTGTTAAGTATTTCCTAAGTATACTCTCATTTAAACCTTATGACAACACTCAGGAGTAGAGAGTATTATTCAGTTCCATTCCATACATTAAAATAATGAGGCTCAAAGATGTTAATTAACCTTTCCAAATTCACATGGTTAATAAATGACAAAGCCTGGTACCAAACCCACATCTCTTGGAATCCAGAGCCTACTTCCCTATACCTCTGGTGTTAGGGAAGTGCTACTGAGATTAAAGTCATTATTTGGCTTCCCCAAATGCCAGTTGGCTTTTCACAGACATAGTTCCTTGACCACATACTTTATTCCCGGCAATGGCAAATCAGTTTTTCAGAAGAAGCCCAAGTGAGAGAGTGTGGGTTGCTAAACTTGCCTTTATACTAATCATATCCCTCACACAGGTACAAAGTTTTGCAGTTCACTTATCTCTCCTACAGTCCTCAAAGCAATCAAAAGAGGGAGTTCTGTTACTATTACTCACTTTACAGATAAGGACACTGAGGCTCAAGGAGATGATACAAATTGCTTAAGGTCACACAGCCAAGTAGTGGAGTTTGAATTAAATTCACTCTTTTCTGAATCTAAAACCCCAGAGCATAAGCCACTTGGCCTCCTTGTCATATAAGGCATTGGAAACCTTGTTTTGTGTCATGTGTCAATTCCCACTAAAGGATTGCAGCCTTCTATTCAAACAAGAATGATCTAGAGCCCTGGTGCCATATCTGAAATTGCCAACTCGGAGAAACTTGGCATCTCTCATGCACTGTCAGAAGTAGAAACACATCACTTTGCAGGAAAACCTTTTGATGTCTTCTCCACAAAGGTGTTGTCTGGGAATTAGCCTCCCCTCCCCGTTCCACCACCCTCAACTACAGAGGGATATGTGGTAAGATTCAGTGCAAGCTGGCAAGGGCTTCTGTGAGTTTGTTTATTTTTCCTAGCACCTAAATGAGGACCAGGAATGCATGTCATTCCTTATACCCATCTGTCTTCTTTCCCTTATGAGCATTCTTAATCATTTTTAAAGTCCGATGAATAAAAAAACAGGCCACCACCTCTAGAGATTACAACCCTGCTCCTTGGAAGCAGGAATTGATCATTAAGAGATCACTGTTTCATGGGGCAAAAGGCAACAGATTACTAGGGATTTGCAGCAGCCTAAGTAGGCTTAACTTCTAAGTGGCAAAGTGGCTTTGGCAAGGATCTTCAAGAATTCTGTTAGGAACTCATGTGTAGCCTTCCTCCTCTTCTCCTGTACACTGTCATCCCACCCCCATTACACCCATAATAAGATGCAGCCCTTTCTGCCTCTCCCAGTGTCAAGGGACTCATTTCTGAAAAAACAAAATTTCCTGGGCTTCCTTTACTAAATTATTCATCTTTGCTGCCTGGGCATGACAAAACCTCTCATTAAAGGCCCTGGATGGCAGTGACCTCTCTGGCCCCAGCTCCCACAGCTAGCCAGAAACAGAGCCAAGCAGAAGAAGAGGTACAGTGACAAGGGTGGGAGCTTTCTCTATAGAGCCTGTGACAGGGAGTCCCTGAGGGTGATGGGACACATGCAGGCTCTTCACTGCAGGGTAACAACAGTGCACATCTGCTGTTATCCTTCTCAGAAGCTTTGGACAAACAGAGGTTTAATTCCACCATGCTTCCCAGCCTTAGAACCTTGCAGTGCTGAGGGGTCAAAGAAAACCCAGTCATGGGATTGAGGAGAACTCAGCCCCTGTCTAGGCTGTTGGACTCTGCTTGGCTGGGTAAAGTAGGTCAAGTTATCCCTATTGTACCTAGAGAGATGGGGCCATGTGGGGAAGAGATCCAGAGTGGAGAAGAGGAGACCTCATTTCTGGTTCCAGCTCTGGCACTATCTGGCTGTGTGACTCCAGGCACATGGCTTGGCTTCTCTGGCTGAATCTTCACTTGTACAAATGAGGAAACATATACAGTTTAGTGATACAGAGCGTGGGCTCTGGAGACAGCCTTCCTGGGTTCACACCCTAGCTCTGCCTCTTCCGAGGTGCATGGCTGTGAAAACCTGTTTAGCCCGACAAAGCCTCAGTCTCCTCATCTGTAAAACAGGAACAACAATAGTGCCTACTTCAAAATATTCCTGCAAACACATGTACAGCAGTCAGCACACAACCTTAAGAAACACTCAATAAATGGTAGCTCTGTGTCTCTCATCAGAGACCTTCCTTCTCCAGAGTTTGCTCTGTTGAATGGTGACCTTTCAAATCTTTCATTTGTCCCTGGGTTCAAGTCACTGGGACTGGCTTTTCATTCTGGAGGGGGCATGACATTCTGGTGATGAGATGTGGTTTGCAGATTACCTGAGCCACCCCTGAAGGATATATACAGATTGACACAAATTGCATGTGATTTCATGCAAACCCATGTGTGACCGTCCTCATTTTCTAGGTTCCCTTGGAAATACTGTTGTGAAGAACAATGCTCCCAGGTTTCACAGCCACCTGCCCATGACTCTGCATATGGCAGGATAGGGGCTGTGGGGGAAGGGAAAATAGTTTTCCCTGTACCCTTCTAGGTTCTTGACCGATACCAGCCCCCCTCACCTGTATTAAAAGACAGATTCACAAGAGAAAAAAAATAAACACACATTTAATAACATGCATCCATGGGACAGACCCAGGAAAACTGAGTAACTCCCCCAAATGCCACAAGCCACCGCCTCAAATATCATCTTCAGCTAAAGACAAAGGAAGGTGTTGGGGGTGGAGTGGATTCAGTTTTGGGAGGTTACCAAGCAAAGCACAGTAAGCAAGGGCAAGGTTGCTATGCAGATTGAGGTTGTTGCCTTCCCCAGCGATAAGAGTTTCTGAGATTTAGCCATCCTTTTCTTCCTGGTACAGAGAGGGAGACACCTCTACAAATGGAGATTTCCATTGTAAATGTCAATGTCTCTTACCTGTCTGCTGTTTCTTAAAAATAATCAGCCTAAAATAATCCTTGTGCCAAAGGGCATGTTTTGGGGTGGCAAATTGTGCTTCCCTTCAGTACTTAACCCTCCGGGAGCCAGGGGGCTGGGCAGGCCAGGACCAGGGCAAGAGGGCAGCAAGTTCCCTGGCCTCCAGGTACCCAGCCAAGTAGCTGGAAATGTGACACTTGCCCTGGCCTGTTGCCTCAGACTTGGCTGCCTTGACTTCTCTGTTTGCTTTACATTTTCAGAGTGACCTAGGATTCTTCCAAGAGGCTGGAACTTAGGAGGAAGGGGGACCAGGCCCTGTTTTGCCACCTTTCAACACCATTAATGGTATCGCAAGCAACCTTGCCAACAGAGAAGCTAGAACTGGCCCCACAGAGGATTGCTACTCGGCATTGTCCTCCAGGGTGGGGCTGTCACCACTGCCTCCTCATCCGTGCCTTCATTTATTCATTTATTCATTCATGCATTCATTCCAAAGTATGTAGCTGCCATTTTCCTGTGCTTGGCCCTGCACTAGGTGCTGTGGGTGCTCAGCAATGAGAAAAATAGGCACGGACCTGGACTTCATGGAGCTTAAAGTCTAGTGAGGAGGGCGGAGAGAATTTATGAAGAACCACACACATGGATGTGAGATTACAACTTGTAATAAACAGAAGAAAATAAAGAGCAGGATGTTGTGCATGCCCACACAATCAAGTATTAAGCCAGGAAAGGACTCTTGAGGAGGTGGTGTGTAGGCTTGACCCTGAGACAGAGAAGGCACCAGCCAGGCAAACAGTGCAGGGAAGATGTGTGCAGGAGGGCTGAGGTGTGTCCCTGCCTTGGGCCCAGGGCATTTCCAAGCCCTTTGCCTTGGAGGAGTCAGGCTTTCAGAGAATCAGGCTTGTTGGCTTTCACTTGTCAAACTGACTCTGACTGCTGCCGTTGAATCTTTTCAACACCAACCCTCAGACCATGTGCATCACAGCTGGCTAGAAAACTCAGTAAAATATAGATGCCTGGGCTGTACTGTCCCCCAGAGATCTGGATTTAGCAGGTCGGGTGGAGCCTGAGAATTTGCATTTTTAATAAGGTCTCCTAGTGTTTCTGATGTTACCGGAACTTGAAAAGTCTCTTTACATACTATGGTTGTATAGAACGCGGAAGTTGGTTTGGTGGCAAAAGCCAAGCTATGTTATTATTGCCCATGTTTATGAACCTGGGTTAAATAGTGGCTTTCTCTCAAGAGCCTTCTGTGGTCCCTGCATGTGATTGTTTAATGTCAGGCTCTGAAGAGTGTGGGTTCCCTTCATCTTGGACTTTATGAGTGGATCTATTCTTAGGGTTACCATTTGTCCCAGCTTATTTGGGATTCTCCTCATTACATAAGTGAAAGTTCCATGTCCCAAGAAACCCCTCAGTATTGTCAAAACAGGATGATTAGTCACCTTAGTTTTTTAGAAAATTTTCCTCCTACCTTTACCTTGTAAAGCGAAGAGTCACTGTAAGTGCCTTGATATCCTTCTGGTCAAAGTGTTCCTTACTTCCTAAACTCCTTTCATCCATTTGGAAAGAGCTGCACAGAGTCCTTCTCCCTGGAGCTTCCCAGCATGTGCCCTCTCTTTTATTTCTGAACAGGTATCCTATCAAGAATGAACCATGACAACATGCCAGCAAGTCCCACAGCATAAGCAAGGTGCTAGAAATGGAAACACCAAGGGTTCACTGAGGGCTAAGCCCTGGACTTAGAAACTAGACCTGAAAGGAAGGATCAACTGCCAGATTCACAGGGTAGTGGAAAAGAAGACATATAGCATCACCATGGCAACCAGCCTCCAGAAGCCCTGAGCACCTGCTCCTTTCCACACAAGATTTCCCCAAACATGGATGTTTCTCACTTCCTTGTTTTTCTTTTCAATAAATATGTTAATTTTATTTCTCCTCATTTGTGCTTAATGTTCCAGTAGCAATTCAGCCTCTCCTTGCTCTCCACCCCTTCCCTGTTTCTCCCAAACCTTTTCTTCTGTTTCCCTATCCTTCCTTTCCCTTCTATCTCCTCTGTTGATTCTGCCTGTCCCCACAGCTTTCTGTCCCTCTCCTTGTGAACAATATTTCTAACCATCTCTTCTCCCAGAGGTAATCCCTCATCCAAGATGTTTTATCAGCTCCAGTTCTGACAACCGAGTAAATTTTGGTCTTTGCTTTCTGGGTAAGAATTATATGTCACTCCCTCCAAAGCCAACATTTTCTGTTCTTGTATCCTCCAGCTGGGGGGATACAGTGCAGTAAAATCACTTCAGCTCAAAGAGCAGACGAAGGGAAAGAAGGGTGCCAGGATCAAGAATAATCAAAATTTATCTTGTGCTGATTGTGACAGGCCCTATTATCACATGTAATCTTCCTGACAACACAATGGTAGATGTCCTATTTATTATCTCACTTTAGCAAATGGATAAACTGAGGCTTAGACTGGTCACATCTCTTGTAAAAGGTCACACAACTAGTAAGTGGTAGAACAAGTGGTAGTAAGGATTTAAACCGGGTAGTCTAGCACCAAAGTCTGCTCCTTTCATGACTACTTTCAGAAGAGGTTTAGGGAGAAAGCTCCCATCTTGACTCATTGAATGGAAAAGGGGTCCAGGCAAACCCTTTAATCAGCATTTTTTAGAAGGGGGTCTTGTCAAAAAAAAAGGCCTTAGACAAGAAATACATGTCTTTCTGGTTAGATACATGGGAGCAGTGGAGGAGAAAAAGGAGCAAGGGGGTTGAGAAGTCCTCACTGTGAACCTCTTCTCTCTTCAGACACTCAGTTCATGCATTTACTCATTCTTTCATCCATGCAACACACATTTAGCAAGTATTTCCCATAAGCCAGGCTCTGCTCCTCCTATCCATAGGCACCTGTGTTGTTGTGAAAGACTATTGGGTGCTAGGAGTCCTTTTTATGAGGCTTGGCTCTCCACTTGCCATGTATGAGCTTGATTCTGGGGACAAAATACTTGTGAGGGGGCACCTGAGTGGCTCAGTCAATTGAGCATCTGACTTCGGCTCAGGTCATGAACTCACAGTCTGTGAGTTTGAGCCCTGAATCTGGCTCTGTGCTTACAGTGCAGAGACTGCTTCAGATCCTCTGCTACTGACAGCATGGAGCCTGCTTTGGATCCTGTTTCCCTCTCTCTCTGTCCCTCTCCTGATCGTGCTCTCTATCTCTCTCAAAAATAAATAAATAAATAAACATTAAAAAATATTTGCTATCTGATGGAAATCATGGCTAAGGAAGTACCTGACATGATGCCTGATATAAGACGGGCCATCTTTGTAGAGATAGAATCGCTGCTACACCTGAAACAAGGGGATTGGTGCTGAATTCTTCCAGATATGGAATGGGTCTGGGAGTGCTGGACTGCCTACCAACTGTCTCAGGAGCGGGCTTTCTCACAGCAAGAGCAAGAGTGGGCTCTCATGGCGTATATCAACTTGTTTCTTGTAGCATGCAGCTTCCTCTTTCCAAATTGCTTATTTCTTGTGGTTGAAGAAGAGATTCAGCCATCTGTAGAAAACAACATTTGGTTCTGGCACCAATCTTCTATGCTGATGAGGTCTCTGGATAAAGAAAGACACTGCTGAGGCAACATTTTTTTTTTATCATTATCATTATCGTAATGGGACAATGTGTGTCCAGGGTTGCAAGGGAAGTTGGACCCACAGAACAGGGATTAAACAAATTGAGTAAATCGGGGGTGGGTAGCAAGATATTCTATGGGAACCTACTCATTTCTGTTTCTCTTTCTTGCTCTCTTCTCTCTTCTCTTCTCTCATGTCTCTCCTCAGCTTTTTTGGGGGGTGGGGAAAGAGAATGAGTTATTGAGTAAACAGTTGTGGAAGCAGCATGTGTGTGCATAATTTAGCTGACTTGTAGGTTAATATAAAGGGCCTTCCTTGGCCCTACTGCTGACCCTTTACTGCAAGCTAGCAACTTGGGAAGGCCAGATCACCCAGGCCTGTGCTTTGCTGGGAAGAGTTCGTGGTTACCACGTGCAGTGCAGAATGTAGATGTGCACATGCATGCCTTGCAGAGAGAGGCATAGGGAAAATGTCACAGAGCACAACACAGAAGATAGTTTGAGCTTTGTGTAGAAGGCAGCAATGTCATAGGGAGCAGCTGCCTTGGGAGCCAAAGTTTCTGAGGTCTACTCTCAGCTAGATCATCTATCATTTCACCTTTTTTGGTTTTCAGAAAGATGGGATTAGATTTGGTCTCTAATATCCTAGCCATTTCTAACATTCTATGACTTGGTGGTTGTGCATGAGATCTTGAGGAAAATTCCAGCCCCTCTTCTTCATTTGTCCCATGCAGGTAAGTCTCTCTTGTTGAATTTTAGTCTCCCTTCCCCCCATTCCTCACCACATTAATATGCTTCAAGCACCAAATGGAAGCCACAAGGCACTTCTAAACCACCTGAGAAGACATTCAAGGTTGCTACCATCTCTACTCATAGCTGGCTGGGCCAAGCTTCTGCATAAAGACATTAGAAGGAACTTGGGAATCAACTGCATTTCCTTCTACTCAACTCAGGCACAGTGCAGGATTGAAGAGGATATATGGTATGGCACAGGAGGCTGTAGAGTAGATCAGAAAAGAATCAAGCCCTTTAGAAAAAAAAATAGTTGCTGTGTTAATTTCATCCATGATTCTTTTGGTGGTTGAAAAGATTCACTTATCACTTTGAGATAATTTCATCACTAACCACAGCAAAGTTTGATTTAGAAGGAAGTATTGATTATGGATTGATTGTCCACTGTCCCTTAATGTTTTAAGGATCCAGTTTGCTCTCATTTGACTAAGGCAGTCAGTTGCGGGACAGGCCCACCTGGCTTTGTCTCCTGGCCTCGTGGCCAATCTGTTTGACCTTTGAGAAAAGAAGCCTATCCCATGACCAAGGCAGGCTGGAAAAAGTGCAGTTTTTTCCTACAAAAGTCTCCAGAGTATCCTTTGATTCCTAGGAAAGCAAGACACTTGTCCTTTCTCCATTCTCTACTCACCTCCTGAGACAAGGGGGATCTGAATGGCAGAATCAAGTCCTATGATGAATTAATTACTGTACTTCCTATTCCCTTCTTCTTCAAATGAAGAGACCTACCTCGATCCTCATTGGGCATCAATAAATTTCATTTAATCTCTAGAAGATGACACTCTGAATGTGCAGGTGAGTAGAGGTTTGAGTAGTTGCAGAGCACCGGAAAAGCCAGAGACAGAATATAGAATTAGACATGAGAAAGGCATCTAAGCATTTCCTGGCTACCAACTACAAGAAGAAGCCCAGTGTTATCTCTGTTTAAGTCAGTCTTATTGGTTGGCTTGGCTTTTACAAACTTAGTAAACATAGTATAGTTATGTTGGCAGAGGCAGAATAAGAGTACAGGTGCAGAATGTCAGGCAGAGAAGACAGAGATGAACAGTATTGTGGGTCTCAGTTTTCCCATCTGTGAAATGGATCTAGGGAAGACCAATAATAGCAGATAGATTGAAATTAATCAGTTAACAGCTAAAGACACTGAAATGTGCCTAATTATAGTTATGAATCCCACCAACTTAGAACAAAGAATCTTCTTTACCTCTGACCAGCTGGAAGCACTTGAATGCCAGAAACTTCCCTCCCACAGTAATGAGAACAGCGAACCCTCTTATAGTAAGGAGAAGAGGAGGGCCCTTTGGCGTCATTAGAGTTTATGGTGAACTCATTTCTACCCTAGGATTCAATGGATGTAATTAATTTGAGCTAAGACTCCTGACGCACTGGACTTTTTAGCACTGATTAACAGCTTCTCCAGGATATGGTCTCTGGTCTGAGGCATATATCTTTAGTTTAACTTTCTCTAGGAATCTTCTAACTGCTGCTGGTTGTTACTTGATCTCGAATGGAATCTCAGCAAACTTTTTCCCAGAATCTGAGCCACCAAAAAAGAGTCATTTCAAATTCTCTCCCTTCAGTAGCTCAGCATGAGCCGAGTTCCCCTGCCCATGCTTCCAGTTTCCTCCTGGATGCTTCTCTAAAGCACAAAAATGTTAGTCCTTATTCAATGAACCTTCTAAATGGTCCTCTTCTATTCCATTCTACCATTTCATAGACCTGACTCTGAACATGGAAAATAATTTGGTCTCTCAATGCAGGAGTGGTTGGTAGCAAAAGGTGGTGTATGTGACCTGTTGAGATTTAGAGTAGACTTTTGTCTGATTAACATCTCTGGTGACTCTTTGGGAGTGAGTCACTGATTAGAATCTGTTGCTTTGGGCCATATGCAGCATAAATTTTGCAAAATAAATTAACCTACCCTGTACAAAGACAAGTAGTTCAATTTGGCACCTTACCTAGGGATTCCAATTATTCTGCATAAGTAACTGTGGCTAAAAGGGTTTCATTAGTACAGTACATTTAGAAGCCACAGCCACAAACCAAAGAACAAGATCCACCTGCACTCAGGATGAAAAGGACTACTTATCACATCCCAGCTTCATCACACCTCACAGTCACACCCTTGGATAATTGCTGGCTGCAAGGGCATCTTCAGATTATCAAGAAGAGCTCTGTGTGTATGTGTGTTTGCATGCACACATGTGCACATGTTCAGACAAGAGTGCAAGATTAAGCTATGGCATTTTTCTAATGTTAAATTTCTAAGTCTTGCCATGTAAAATTTCCTAACTTAACTATATGATTGATACCATTAGTGCAAATTCAGCTTTCTGCCTAGTTCCATGTAGTCATCAATTAAACTTTTCCTTACTTCAGTGACCAATGTCCTATTGTAGCAGACATTGAATTTATTCATGGTAATACCAAAAAATAAAGAGAAAAGAAAAGACAGGAAGACAGAAAAAAAAACAGGCTGAAAGAAAGAAAGGAAAGACAAAGAAGAGAGGCAGGGGAGAGAGAGAATTGTAAATAATTGGAGGCCACTTAGAGAAGCACCACAGCAAGAGAGTTAAATGTGCTGTTAATCCCAACACTTCTAGTGAGGAGTGTGCTTATTAGCAGTTACAGACAGATATGTTTGCACCATTAGAGATACTCATGGGACTTGGACATGTGTATTCTGTTTAGGGTTGGATTATTGGGGGATAAGCTTCTTGGAAGGGTGTCTAGCAGGTGATGACCTGTGTGATGTTACTAGCAGACAGATTCTGGGATGGATGGAAATTAATCTCATTCCTCCCTGCTGAAAAGTAGTCTCTCTTTTTGTCAGGATATGGAATAAGTGCCCCACTCAAATGTTATGAGAGGTACTCAAGCCCTGGGGCACTGCTGATGACCCATGCAGATCCTTCTTTGGGAAAGAACTATATTACTACCCCACTAGAATATCAGCTACATAAGGGCATGGACTTCATCTGCTTTGTTCACTGCTGTAGGTCCAGCACCTAGAACATCTGGCATATGATTTGCACTCAGTAAATATTTGCTGAGTGCATGTATGAGTTGGTGGGAATGCAATGCATTCCAAACAGCAAATACTTACTCATCTTTCCAAATTCTGTTGGTTTAATGTTATGTAAGGGCTTCACACCCTACATGGCATGGATGATCACAATTCCCAAAGGAGTGAAATAAGATATTCATGAGCATGAACACAAGCAAAAACCAATTTACTTTCGAGGAGAGGCATGGCATGGTCCTATTGTCTCCAAAACAGAATGTTTCAGAGTTATGAGAGCCAAGAGACTAGGAAAGTCAATTCAAACTCTGTGGAAACCTTAATGAAACGCTCCTGCATGCCTAGTGAATTGCTCTCAAGTGGCTGATTGGACGAGGAATGATTCTGAGGGTCCAACAGGAGATAAATGGTTCATACTTGGGTGCTAGTCAATACACCTTCCCTGGCTAAAGCCTTACATCTCTGTTGTCCCCTGGACACTAAACATAAAGCCAACAGAGGCGGTACCATTGTTCACTGGTGTTATCTTGCTGGTGATACCTGGTTTGTCTTTGAGGACTCAGAGGAGCTCAGTAAACCTCTCTGTGGGTCAAGTTCAGATGCCTCAGGCTTTGTCTGTAAAACCCATGCTTGAAATATTCCATGAAAAGAAGAAAGGCTAATATTTGAAACATCAGACTTAAACCAGGCAGTCTCCAAAGGCCTTAGGAGAGCACAGAATGTGCCTGACACATCTGCCATTTTGTTCTTCTTCCTTCCTCTGGATGAATCGAGGACTGTGAAACTCCCAGCACTGCTACTACCTGCATACAGTATGCATGTCTCCTTGAGTCTGAGGGCCAAGGGGCTTCCCACCTCTGCTGGTAGTGCTCCCTCAGCACTAGAAGTTGAGCCTCCACTTTCGAGTAAACTGTCACATACGTGGAGGTTGAAAATGACCCTGAAAAGAAAAACTCACACACATCAATAAGATGCAGCCTTGCTCCTTGGAGATCCAATTGGTACTTGTTAGCAGTTGTCCTGGTACTTGTTAGCAGATTTTTAAAAAGGTGTTTGTCTTTTATTTCACCCCCCCTACCACCAAAAAAAAAAAATCTTACCTCAGTGCTTCTGAGAAGTACCTAATTCTCTGCAAATTTCATCAGACAGGGGACAGATCTTGCCTTTTGAGGTATACCCCAGACCAGTTTGTACGTCAATAGGTTGGACAGGCAGTATGAGAGATTGGGTCCAGGAAGGTATGCAAAGTGATTCTCCAGCTTCCTCCCAAAAGTAAGTCTTAGAAATCACTGAGTTAACCAAATAATATGCTGTCCTCCAGAATGAGGTTTCAGGAAGTCTGCTTGTCAGGAGGGGGCAATTGCCATTTTCTTTGCATCGGGCTGAAATGTGATAGACTCTTTCCTGGAATGAAACATTTATGAAAATGTGCTTAATCAATTTTTAGCAGCTCAGTAATTTTGTCATGATGAAATAATATCTTTTATCCTGAAAAACACTTTGCCTATTGTAGCCTCTACACAACCCCAACATTGGGGCCAATGTGGCCATCAATTGCAAAACAGGAAAACGGTGTGATACATTTTGGAACATGGAGAATCATATCCATCATAGTTTTATAATAAGAAGAGAAAGGGGATATACAGCAAAGCTGAACACAACTTTGTACCCTTCCCAGGCCAGAAATTGCTGAGGTCATCTGCAGAGAGTGTGGTTTCCTGTTGGCACAAGAACTCTTAAATAGGCATCTCCTCTGCCTCTTGTCAATTCCTAGGAGAAATTACCCAGTTCTTTGCCACCTCTCCATCCCTTCTCCTCCCAAAAACTTTGCTTCCAGAACCTTAGGAAAGCTGTACCCCTTCATCATGCCAGCCAGACATTTGGTCATCGCTACAGCCTCTCATAAGAAAGGATCTGTCTTCCCAACAAGCTGACCCTACTATGCTGTCACCACTCAAGGATCCCTCAGGGCTCACAGGTGAGATCAAGACAGTGCACCAGTCCCAAGGGGCTTATGACTTCCATTAGCCAAGAATTCCAGATGACTAAGAGGCCACAGGCCTAAGGGGCAAGGGAATAAAAACCTCTTCCTCATTTCTCCTTATTACCATTACCTCATGCTGGCCCTCTCTCTGAGTGTCAAACTTATCATTCTTGCCTGACAAAGATGCACAGGCACTGGATTCAGGGAAGCATCTCTGAGTGCCCAGGATGCATCTTTTAACAAATGTACACTATTTGCCTATAATGTGCCATGCTCTGGACTGGGCCCCAGGGAGTTGGTGGATAATATGTCTCTGCCCTCAGGGAGCTCACAGTACAGCAGGGGAGAGAGGTTAGTAAGCAGACAACTATAACGAAGTATGATGGGTGCTGTGAAGGGGGAAGGCCAGGGTCCTATGGGAACACATTGGAGGGTCTTCAAACCCAGACTTGATGGGGGTGGTGGCACTTCAAGAAGTCTTTCTTGGCGGGCCTAGGTGGCTCAGTCGGTTGAGCATCTGACTCTTGATATCGACTTAGGTGATGATCACAGGATTGTGGGATTGAGCCTTCAGCTCCTCACTGAGCATAGAGCCTGCTTAAGATTCTCTCTTTCTCTCTCTCTCTCTCTCTCTCTCTCTCTCTCTCTCTCTCTCTCCCCTTTCTCCCCTCTCCCCTGCTCTGTCTCTGTCTCTCTCTCTCTCTCTGTCTCTCTCTCTCTCTCTCTGTCTCTCTCTCTCTGAAATTAAAAAAAAAAAAACTATGGGTGCCTGGGTGGCTCAGTCAAACATCCGACTTTGGCTCAGGTCATGACCTCACAGTTTGTGAGTTCGAGCCCCGGGTCAGGCTCTGAGCTGAGAACTCAGAGTCTGGAGCCTGCTTCAGATTCTGTGTCTCCTTCTCTCTCTGCCCCCCAACCCATGTTCTCTCTCTCTCTCTCTCAAAAATAAACAAACATTACCAAAAAATGTTTTTAATTAAAAATTAAAAAAGAAGTCTTTCTTGAGAAAGTGACAATAACACTTAGTTTACAGGAATAAGTAAGAGAGGCAGGAAGAGTGCTTTGGTAGAGAGAACATGTGAAAATACCTGGAAGCTGGAGAGATGGTGACTCTAGACACATCAGTGGGTCAAGCAGAGTGACCAGATCATGCAGAACCTTGAACTTCAGCCTGAGATCAATAGGGAACAGTTGAGGCAGGGGAAATGACATGATTATGTTTGGCACAAGGAGTGCATTACACAGAGAAGACAAGTGCCTCTCCACACCCACACTTGCCCTTAGATGCTTAATCAGGAGCTCTGCCAGGAGAGGTTCTGGAAGATTTTCTTCCCACCTGTGCTTGTGCCTGCAGAGTGGGCACTGTGATGCTTACCAGAAATGAGGAGGGAGGGTGAGCAGGTGAAAGGACTGCTAAAAATGTTTTTAGGAAAATTAATACTTTGTTTGTTGTACTTACTGACCATATAAATGTTAGTTGCAGCTTGTAATGTCTCTAGTCCCAATTCCAAAAGCCCAATCCCCTCAATCAACATTTCAGTGTGTACTGTTCAAAATGATCTTCTTTCCATGTAATTTGTGATTAAAAAATTCCTCCTGTGAATAATAACACAGCCAAAGGGAGATGAAGTGCAAGTTCTATGCATTATTACCTTGTCATCATAACTCCCTCTAACAACCCAACGGGCCCTTAGAAGAGCTTGCAATCCCCAAAACCCCTTTCTAGTGATGCTGGGGGGGTTGCTGCAGTCAGCTCTGGGATCCCTGTAAAGTGGCACTGACCGTCCCCCTATGCACTCAGAACTCAGCAGAACTGGTACGAGAGTTTCCATTGAAGAAGATGAAAACACTTGGCTTCTTACTGTTGTGATTTAGAAGAGAGTAAGAGAATGGAGATAACAGGGAGGTTGAGAGAGAAACAGGGAATGGAGAGAAAGTGAGGGCCAAAGAAGAGGGAGAAGACAGACTCAAAAGGTGAGACACAGAGAAGAAACCAGGAGGGAGGTGGAGATAAAGAGAGGCTAGATGGAGGAAAACATCAGGGAAAAGGAGGAAGAGAGTAGAGGAAAAGAGAGAGGGAGACACACTGGAGGAAGTCTCAGTGCAGTTGAGCTGCTGCTCAGGAAAGTTGGGGGAAAGGTCTGGCAAGAGATGTGTTGCTGCTAAAGCACCTGGATGCTGCAAGCAAATGGGCAGAGGCCAGGGAGTAGATAGACCCCCTCTCCCTGCCTCTCTTTCCCATTCAGGGCTGGGTCACCAGATCATTGCTCTCGGCTGCTTTGCCTCCTCTGAAGCTTGCAAAGCTTACTGTTTGCCAGGCCTGCTCTGGCCCTGCCAGGGACACCTATCTCTTCCCACAGCCAAGCTGGGCTGGGGGAAGGGTATCAGGTAAAGAGAGTTTCCAAGAGTTATGGAGGGCTGGCCAAGATCACCAGAGACAACCTGAGGGAAGAAAGCAGTCAGGGAAAAGGATATGAAACTGCAAGGATGAAGGAGATGGGACAGGCAGACAGACAGATGGACAGACAGGCAGGCAGAACAATATGAGGAAGATTCCAAGGTTCCTCTGTATCATCCATGCCCTGTGTCTCCATCCAGAGGGTTGAGGAAAAGCCAACGCTGCCCTTGGCCTCCCTGTCACCTGCTCTCAAACCTGAAGCTGTCAGCTTGAGAACCCAATGCCTCCGCCTAAACCCTCTCAGGTCTTTTTCCCCCTTACAAAAATCATTAGGATGTTACAGCTCAGTCCCAGCTTAGCTCCAGGCTATAAGGGACACTGCTGGGGAGCTGGGAGCAGGGCAGCCTGCATGCATTCCTCCAGCTGGAGAGTTAGAAGCTGGACAGAACACCTCCAGCCCTCTCCAAGCGGCAGCAGAGGCTGCCCAAGGTCCTCCCCAACACACGACACTCTCTGAACCCCACTCCAGCTGCCAGGCGACTGTGCCTTTAAATTGATGCTTTAGGAGGGTGCATCTAGGGGGAGGTGGGAGGGAGGGCAACATCTTCCTACCAGTCGCCCTCCTTCCTTCCCTCCAAGACACTCCAGGGTTTGGTGAGTGCTGCCCAAAGAGAATCTCCTTCGGCTCCTTGGTAGGCAGGCAGGCAGGCTGAGGCCCTCCGGAGCCCCTGAGCAAGCCAGAGCAGGAGCTGGTAGGGTTATCCAAATCAGGATCATTTCCAGGGGGAATAGTTCTGGCCCCTGACTGGTAACGGCAGGGCAGAGAAGAGAGCAGAAGAGGAGGGAGAGTGCACAACTCCTAGCCTGGCCCCACAGGCTCCATGTGAGCAGACCAACTTGGAGGAAGGCTCTGTACTTTCTGCAGCATTCCCCTTGCTGGGATATCACACCTACCTTGGCAGCCAGGCTGAGAAAGAGCTCCAGGTTCCTTGTGGAATGACAACTCTTGTTCCTGCAACCCTCTCCTTCCTTCTCCTCTGGACCCTGCCAGGGCAAGTCCTCCTCAGGTGAGCTGATTCGGAGTGAGAAGAAGGTGCATGCAAACACTGGCTGGAGGCAGCAGGGGCTTCTGGCACAGTTTCCTCTAAGTTTACAAAAAAGCTTACAGTCTGGAGGGCTCCAGGGAAGGACACTCTCCCCCCAACCAGGACTTGGGAGGCTTTTGTGAGGAATGCCAAGGCCCCAGAGCTGGTGGGAAGGCTTCTGTATGGGTGAGATCTTTCTGGGCCTGGGTATGGGCTGGGTAGATGAGCCCCAGAACAGAGGTCATCTGTCCTGCCATCCTTTCCTGTCTCCCTACTAGTATGGCCACACACTGCTCAAATTCCTAAAAATGACACCAATGTCTGTCAGCTGCCCACCAAATAGGCTTCAAAGTAGCAGGGATTTGCTCTAAACCATATCAGAATGAAGCTGAGCTGAGCAAACCTTGTCCCTCTGCAGTCACCCTGCCTGTGCACATGTGGCTGCTTGCTGTCCCTGAAGGGGCACTAAGTGAAAATCATTTTCTGGGCTTGAGGGCAAGACATGCTTTCAGCTTCCTGTAAATATACTCCTACCCATTCCCACTTTCTCATGAGACCAGGAGCCAGTCTAGGTGGACAGGGTGAGTTGAGGAGGAAAGATAGCTGTGGCTTGGGCTGAAATGGTCATAAGAAGGGTGCCTTCTGAGGTGAAGAGGGCCAGGTGCCACGGTAATAACCTCCTCCTCCTTCTCTTAATTCAAGGAGCACACTAGTACTGCTTGTCTCTGAGGAGCCTCCTGCCTCACTGCTTACAGATACATTGGCTGGCAGGCAGGCAGGGATGTGATATGTGTGGGGCAAAAAACTTCCTAAGAGTGAAAAATAGCCCAGAGTAGAATGGCAGCTCAGCTGCAGTTGGTAGGAGGATGCAGGCAGAAGGGGGCACATGGTGGAGCTCATTGGCCTTCCTGGAGGGGAGGCTGCCTCAAGGCCCAAGCTTTAGTGGCAGCATTCCCACTTGGACAATTAGAGCAAGGCAAGACCTTAGGAAGTCTTGAGTCTAAGCCTTTCATTGTACATATAGAAACTTGAGTCCTAGAGAGGGGAGTGACCTGTCCAAGGTCACTCAGGCACCACCCAGTAGCAGAATCAGAGTTCTTCCTCTACCCCACCCCAGAAGCTTGCATGAGAAAAAAAATTTAGTTCTGGAACTATTGGGAGAGGTGACCTGAGAGTGGGGCCGAAGATGCTGGAGAGGGTCTGGCTGCTCCATGTACAGGACAATGTGGCCTCCCAGCAGGCAGGTGGTAGGTGGCCAGCAGCAGCACGTGGCCAGCATGGACATCCTGTAGTGAAGCCACAGATTTCTGCTTGCTCCAGCACCACCGCCAGCCTCCTTGGGTTTTCAGAGCATGCTTAAGCCACCTGCTCTGGCAGCCCCTGTTTGTAGCCTCAGTGGTCTCTGTCCCCAGAGTAAGGGCTTCCTTTGCTCAGGGGATTCAAAGAGGCAGGACTCTAGGACATCAGGTTGTGGCTTCCACTGATCTTCCCCCACTCTGGTTCCTTGGCAGCCCACCCTGGGCTGCTTGCATCATTGCATTGTGGTAGATGGACTTCGTTTTGAAGTCAATAGCTCTGGGTTAGAATCTTGGCTTTACCATTTACTAGCTGTATGATCATGAATAAGTCACTTTATCTTGCTGATCCTCAGTCTCCTCATATATACAAGGGGGATAATAATAACCTTTATCTGAGAGCACTGATGTGAGAACTAAACTAGATAAGGTGAGTAAAGCATGTAGCATGATGTCTTAGCTATTTTTCTTATTTTACTGATCACAGTGCATATGATCTATATGGCCTAGCATGGTGCACAGATGTACCAGGGTCTGTTGGCTCAAAGAGAATTAGACCCAGAAGGACAGTAGTCACCCTGCCTCCCAACCACAGAGTGTGGCAATAGTAGTGGCTGTGAGAGAGCTAACTCTTGTGGCTAGCACAATGATGATGGCAGGATGGAGCAGGAGGGCTAGGCCCAGCCAGGAGTCCAACCTGAGTTTGGCCCTGAGCCCTACCTTGGCCCTCAAGGCTGAGCTCCTGGTCCCTAGTCTAGCTGTTGGCTGGTAAGCAGACAAGAAGGCATGTGGAAGGAGTTTTGCTGCTCTTAGAAGGAAACTTGTCAGGGGAGAAGGGGCCCAGCCTCTAGGTTAGGCCAAAGCACACTGGTCCTTTCCTCAAAATCAAGCTGTTAGGGGGAAAAGATGGAAATTGACCTTTTTGGCATAGCCATCCTTCTGGGAGCCCTTCTCATGCTTCTAGAGACCTGCTACCTCACCTGTTTTGTTGCCAAAGAGAGGTTATATGCCTGAAGCTTCCCCAAGCATTAACTGAAATCCAGCTCAAAACATAGCTTCCTGTTGGACTAAACACCAGAAGCCAAGTCTCTCTCTCTCTCTAGAAGCTAGGTGAAGCTAGGTCCTTAGATCCTGAGTGGCTTAGCATGAAGGCTAAGCAACTAAAACCAACTCTCAGTGATGCAAATTGTCCCTGACTCCTTCCCATCCTTGGCTAAGCCAAAACGTTGCAGCAAACATGTTATTTCCAGTGAGTTGTCACTCTTCAAAACACCTTCAGAAAGAGAATACTAGGTTAGGCCTCAACCCCTTGGGTTTGAGCCCTGATCTTGTCACTCACCAACTTTGAGACTTTAGGGTAGGCCACTCCTCTTTTGGTTTGTGTCTTTATTAGATTCCATATATAAATGAGATCACACGGTATTTGTCTGTCTTTGTTTGACTTTTTTCACCTAGCATAATGCCCTCAAGATCCATGTTGTTACAAATGGCAGAACTTCCTTCTTTTTACAGCTGAATAATATTCTGTTGTGTGTGTGTGTGTACATATATATGTGTGTGTATGCGTGTGTGTATGTGTGTGTGTGTATACCATTTATCCATTTATTTGTTGATGGACACTTAGATTGTTTCCATATCTTGACTATTATAAATAGTGCTACAATAAACACAAGGTGTACATATATCTTTTTGAATTAGTGTTTTAATTTTCTTTGGATATATTCCCAAAAGTGTAATTGCTAGATTATATGGTCATTCTAGTTTTACTTTTTTGAGGAATCTCCATAATATTTTCTACAGTGGCTGTTCCAATCCCACAAGTCACTTTTCTCATCTGTCTTCACCTTCACTATACTGAGAATTGTGAGGGTAAAAAGATCTCATATATGTGAAAGCACTTTTTTAGGACTAACTATTGAGCTGCAGTGTTGGCTTATGGAGGTTTCTGTTCTCCTCATTTTGCAAATAGGTACCCAGACACCCATGTTCTCCTATCCTCCTGCCTGATGGAGAGACCAGCCAGAGGTGTGTAGGGACAGGAAAGTAGAGGGTCTGTGGTAAATGTAGAATACAACTGCCTCAGACTTCTTTATCTATCCTGTCCAGAGTGGCCTTGGCAAAAGAGGAAGTCAATTCTGGGACCAAAGGGCCCCAACCTATGTCCCCCTCTGATTTCCTGGACAAGCTTATGGGACGAACATCAGGATATGATGCCAGAATTCGACCCAATTTTAAAGGTAAGAAGCATTCATCCTACAAAAACCCTTTCTTCCCCACTCTTCTTTGGAGCGCACTGCCATGCCACCCCTATTGTCTGCCCCAAGAAGAGGAGGCTGGGGGCACAGGGCTAGCTCTTACAGTTCAGAAGGAGTGTCCCCTCCCTAGTGCCCATGGGTCTGTGTAGCTGGCACTGCCTTCTCCCAGAAGTGCCTTGGCCTTAAGCTCAGGGAGGGAGTCCTAGAACATGCTTCCAGACTCCTGGAATGCCCTGCCAATATGGCTGTGTTTTGCCACCTTTAGGCCCACCTGTGAACGTGACTTGCAACATCTTCATCAACAGTTTTGGCTCTGTCACTGAGACTACTATGGTAAGGAGTCTCTTTGTTCCCTGCTTCCATTCTGTGTGAATGGAAGAAACCCACCAGATACCGAACCTTTCCTCCCTCTGCCTTCCTCTCCCTGTTTCATGATCATGGCTAAAGCCATGGGATATCTGAAGTTGGTCACTGGGAGATATATTTCTCTAGCCTAGGGTTCAGTGGCTAAAGGCAGACTAGCCTAAGGAGCAGATGGCCAATCATGGGAGGTAGCTTGGTACAGAGCACAGTCTTTGGAATCAGACAAAACCCATGTTCAAGTCCTGACTCTACCATCTAATAGCTGTGTGACAGGTTACTTAAATCTCTCATTTCAGTTTCCTCATCTGTAAAATGGGGATCATAACAGTACCCTCCTCACAGTGTTGGTGTAAGATTTAAATGAGATGATGCATATAAATAAAGCACTTAGCAGAGAGCCCGGCACATAGTAAGTGCTTAATAAATGTCTTTTCCCTTCCCACCTGTGCCATATCAGGCCAAAGCAGGATCCTTATCCAGTGGAAAATATCCACTGCCCCTGAGATATGCTCCCAGCATTTCCTCCTCATGACCCTCCTGCCCATGACCCTCCTGCCCCTGCCCATGCTGGGTCCCTGGAATAACACTGCCTCTGAAGGGCCCATCTGTGCACCCTCCCAGGACTACCAGGTGAATGTCTTCTTACGGCAACAGTGGAATGACCCACGCCTAGCCTATGGAGAATATCCTGATGACTCTTTGGACCTTGATCCCTCCATGCTAGACTCTATCTGGAAGCCAGACCTGTTCTTTGCCAATGATAAAGGGGCCAGTTTCCATGAGGTGACCACAGACAACAAGTTACTGCGCATCTTCAAGAACGGGAATGTGCTCTACAGCATCAGGTGCACCTGGTGGATGCCCAGGAAAGTTTGGGTCAAGGGGAAGAAACCAGATGGAGGCTGAGGGGTGGAAAGAGGGTCCCCTGTGTTGTACTTGGCCGCAGTAAGCTGATGTCACTTCTTTTTTACTGTCCCTACCAGGCTGACCCTCATTTTGTCCTGCCCAATGGACCTCAAGAACTTCCCCATGGATATCCAGACCTGCACGATGCAGCTGGAGAGCTGTAAGTGTCTCTAGAGAGTCACAGAGCAAGGCTTGGAATATCAGGTAGTTAATCCCATCCCATGATATTCTAGACAAGGGCAACCCAGAGTGGGGACTTACCCTTACACACAATCAGTTGTTGGCACAGATGAGACTAGGAGCCAGGACCCACTAACGCGCCACCCAATGTGTTTTTCCATCCTCACACTGTTTACCGGTTTGGCTATTCCACAGGGCTGGGGAATGGGAAGGTACCAGCTTTACATACAAATGTGCTTGTGTTGGTTGTGGGGGGTTATTTTAAAGATACTTTCTCTGCCAAAATATATTCCCTCTCACAGTGCCTGGAGTAATTCTACCTTTACTTGCCCTGAATTAAGACATTCAAGATGCCTATAAAAATGCCAGAGACGGTAGAGGGGGTACTGAACCCTGATTGCTCATAAACAAAGATAACTTGTAGAGAACCAGAAGAGGACAATTCTAGGCATAGGACAGTGCCCAGAGTGTCAAGGTGAGCCAAGGGCTAGTCTGTGGCAGGGGTGCCAGCTTGTAGGGGCTGCCCCAATTGCAGAGAAGTCAAAGGATGACAAGTCTGGACCATCACCTATATGCAGTCCTTGGCCATCTCCTGTGAGATCAATACATATGCATTCAATTCTCAGAGAAGAAGGCTTCTCAGGCTGTTTCCAGCATATAATAACAATGATGGGTAGAATGTGGTCAGCTCTTTAGAGTTCAAACCACTTTCACATCCTGGTTCTTATTACCCCCTCACAACTGTGAATAGTTGGTAGAGCATTTTACCAAAAGGGAAATGACTTGCCCAAAGTCACACGGCTACTCTGAGTCAAGGCTCTACATTGGATATCTGTGGGCCTCAGTGTTTCTTCTTCCAATTCTACCTGACATGTGTGAACACAGTCAAATATATGGCAGGAGCCTTTACAAACTGCTAGCTGTGAGCAACTTGGCGTGTTCAGATGTTAACTCTCAATATCTGCCCCAGTTCAGGGCCCTGGCTAGGAGTCTGTGATATGCACATTGTCCCATGCATGACTTGCAGGGTACAAATAGTCTTTCCTCCCTGGGGTGAAGTGGCAGAAGGCCTAGCTCTGAGGCTGGTTCAGTTCAAGACATGTGGTCAGTACACATCCTTACTCCACTGGATTTGAGACAGGTCAGGAGGTTCCTAGCTGGGTTCCTTGACATATTTCCAACCCTTTTGACCTGCTTTATAGGTCTGCCAGAATAATTTCTCTCTGGGACTTTCTAAAGCTTGAGAACTAGATAGAAAGGAGTCTGAAATCTTTTTTCTTTACCTACTTAGGTTAGGCCCATAAGACAATTGACCAAGTACCCTCTTCAGAAAGGTTTCCCTTTCTAAGATGAGCATGAAGCTCCTAAAACCCAGGCCTTACCTCCTCATCTGTTCTTTCTGCTGGTTCTAACCCTCTCCCTACCCCACCCAGCACCACACTCTGCAGCCCTCTGCCATCTCTGTCACTTTTAGTTGGCTACACCATGAATGACCTCGTGTTTGAGTGGCTGGAAGATGCTCCTGCTGTCCAAGTGGCTGAGGGGCTGACTCTGCCCCAGTTTATCTTGCGGGATGAGAAGGATCTAGGCTACTGTACCAAGCATTACAACACAGGTAAAAACCAGGATCTTTACTGGCTGTAAGCCACAGAAGGGCCTCCAGAGGGAGGAAAGGGAACAAGGAAGCCAGCTTTTATTGAAAGTCCACTCTGTGCCAAATGTGCTAAGTGCTTCATATGCCTTATCTCATTATGGTAGGAATTTTTAGCCCCATTTTTCAGAAAGGGAAGACTAAGATTCTAAGAAGTTAAATCAACTTTCCAAGTCATATACCTAGAAAATGGCTGATTTAGAGTTCAAATCCAGTTCTAACTCCAAAGCCCATATTTTTGTCCCTATCACATGCTGCAGAGTAGATGGACCTGTGCCAGTGAGTGACAGTAGTGTCCCACCTGTCCTGGGGCCAACATTGTATAGAAAGTGGGGAATCTACATCTGAGAGTAGCCAATGGCTCTGCTGAACCAGGAAGTAATAGGCTTCAGGGCACTGGCAGGCTTAACATCCACGCCTCATACCACAGCCACCATCAACCAACTCTTGAACTGGTTTGTTTTCCCAGATGTGAAATGTGGACCAGGAAGTGGAGAAAGGTTGCTTTTCCAGCTTGAGCATCTGCTCCCTGCAGCTTCCCTAAGAACTACTTGTTCCTCAGTTGCCCTGGAAATTTGGCTACAAAGTGCTATGAACCTGAGGTAGAGGCTAGAGGCTAAAGAAGGGAAATCCTTGGGGCACCTTGGTGGCTCAGTCAGTTGAGCATCAAGCTCTTGATTTCAGCTCAGGTCATGATCTCACAGTTTCATGAGTTTGAGCCCCACATTGGGCTCTGTGCTGACAGCGCAGAGCCTACTTGGGATTTTCCTTCTCTGTCTGCCCTTCCCCTGTTCACACTCTCCCCACCTCTTTCAAAATAAACAAACTTTATCTTAAAAAATGGAGGTAGATCTTTCTATGGTGTACTGACACGCTTTGGGTACCACCTTATGAATATGTGTTTGTGTATGTAGGGGTGTGGGAAGTGGAGATAGGAACAAACCATTGAATTTAGAAAATGCTCATGGGAGTGGAAATCAGTAGAACTTGTATTGGGGAGAAAACTGGCAATTTGTGTATAGGTCAGTGGTTTTCAAACTTCAGTCTGCATTATATTTCCCTACGGAGCCTGTTAAAATGTTGATTCCTGAGCTCTGCCTACCAGAGATTCTTATTATATGCACTTGGAGTGATACCCAGAAATCTGCATTTAAAAAAAAATTATGTTTATTTATTTCTGAGACAAAGAGACAGAGCATGAGTGGGGGAGGGGCAGAGAGAGAGGGAGACACAGAATCCGAAGCAGGCTCCAGGCTCTGAGCTGTCAGCACAAAGCCCTACGTGGAGCTTGAACTCACAAACTGTGAGATCATAACCTGAGCCAAAGTTGGTCGCTCAACCAACTGAGACACCCAGGCGCCCCAGAAAGCTGCATTTGAACAAGCATCCTGAGGCTTCTGATGCATACTTTGAGAAGCATACTTTGAGAAACTTTAAAAGTTATTTTTTTCCCTATATGTTGATCTAGGAATCCCACTTCTCGGAATTTATTAGAAGGAAATAGTCCAAAATACCACATTGACTTTAGACCCCAAGAGGGTTCCTGGGTCACTGCTTATACAGCAAAGAAATTAGGACTGTTCTAAATATCCACCAACATGACAGAGGTTAAGTAAATTACACAGTGCATCTGTTTGGTGGAATATTATCCAGATGTTTAAAAGGATGCTTGCAAGATTATTATATCAACATTGAAAGTACAAGTGGAAAAGGTTAAGATTCAAAGTTGTATACACAGAATCATTATATTGTGGTAAAAGAAACAAACCAAAAGCATGTGTTTAAAAATCCTGGAAGGAAATATCACTAAATATTTCTAAAGTAATGTGATACAGTAGATAAAAGCAACAACTTTGGAGTAAGATAGAGCTGAGTTGGAATTCTGATTCTACCATTTACTATTGGGTGCCTTCAAGAAAACATAACTTAATCTCTTTGAGCCTCAGTATCCCTATATGTAAAACTGGAAATAATAATTTTACCTGCCCCAAAGAGTTGCTATGAAATTTTAATGAGATAAACTATATGAAATCAGGGCACTTAGTAGGGGCTTGATAAATGTGAGCTTATAAATATTATTTTTCTCTACTTCTCACTTCTTTCCTATACTAAATAAGTATTAATTTTTTAATTAAAAATAAAACTACCATTACCAAAACTAGATAAATAGATGGATAGATAGATAGAAAAAATGAAGGAAGGAAAGAAAATATGGACACCTAACAAAGACATGTCATAGCAAAAAGTCTGGGGTGGGGTGGACTCTGGGAAAAATAGGAGGTCACAGCATCACATAGCCATAATCAGTCATTGATGAAGTTACTAGCCTTGAGGAATCAGGCCTGATAAGAGCAAACCTAGTCCAGAATAAAATAGCAATATACACATCCCCTGCTTTTTGCTTTGGTTATCCTAAGCCTCTGCTGCTGGGAGAAGCTCTGAGCTAGTGTTTTCGTAGCCTCAGGGCATGGGAAGCAGGGTAAAGTGAAGATGGCTGGCAGAGGAGGCAGAGCATTGGTACATGTGCTTTGGACTAATGCACTTTTTATTGGTGGGATAGAATGCTGCTGCCTGATGCTCTCTGGGCACCTGCTGCCTGCTATCCAGAGCTGATGTCTATTGGACACTGTTTCCAGATATTTCCTATCCAGCTCTTCCCACTTGCTTAAGATACAGACAGTGTTTATTTCAGTGAATTGTTGCTAGAGAGCATCTGGGGTACCAGCAAGCTCAAGCAAGGCTGCTGAGACTTGGGCAGAGTCTAAGCTCATTGCTTTGTTAATAATGACGATAGCACCAACTACCCATGTGCTCAACGCCCCAAATACATTACCTAATTTCATTCCTCCAATGATGGAGTTGATATTATTGTTACTCTGTTTTATAGGCGAGGAAACTGAAGGTAAATTAGCTTGGGTGCTTTGCCTGAGGTCACACCGTATGTGGAAGGTTCAGAATTCAAACCAAGGCAGTCTGGCTCTGGAATCCTTCTGTGCTTAATCCTCTTGCTGTGTGGTCACAGGGAAGGCCCTCTTCTGGAAACTAGTGCTTGGACCAAGAGGCCAAGTCTTTGATGGCTGCTCTGACAGCTTCCTTAGAACAAACTTCTGGTGCTCCTTGGGACTATTTTGAAAGGCTCATTTATTTGCCCAGCTGAGGCTCCCAGAGGCTGACCTATAGAGATAGGGATGCCCTAGTCCTGCCTCTCAGGCTCAGCTGCAGGCTGGGAACCTGAGGCCTGATACCTCACCTCTTTCCTTACAGGGAAGTTCACCTGCATCGAGGTAAAGTTTCACCTGGAAAGGCAGATGGGCTACTATCTGATTCAGATGTACATCCCCAGCCTACTCATCGTTATCCTGTCCTGGGTCTCCTTCTGGATCAACATGGATGCCGCCCCTGCTCGTGTGGGCCTAGGCATAACCACTGTGCTCACCATGACAACTCAGAGCTCTGGCTCCCGAGCATCTTTGCCTAAGGTGAAGAGACATGCAAGAGAACTTGCTTGCCATAGTCCCATTCATAGTCCTGTTCCCTTCTGATCACTATTTGCCTTGGATTTAAGATAGAGGAGAGCCATTGAACAAGAGCAAGTGGCCGGAGTTTTCTCTTCCCCTACAACATACTGCTAATGATATTGCTAAAGATGTGGAAGATGAGGTTGTGGGTGTTGTCTGGGTAGGGACTGAGCAGACAGTGCCTGACTTACTCTGACTCTTATCTGGAAATACTAGCATGTCCAAAATCAAAAGACCTTTAGCAAGTAGAAAGTCCCACTCCCTCATAGTACAGATGAGATGAATAAAGCCCAGCGAGATAGAATAAACCTTCTCAAGGTCATGTCCCATAAGAAACAAAAAAAATATATAAGGATTTTAAACCAACATCTGTCTCTTACTATGTCAGAAGTTGGACACTATTATAAAGAGCTTTAGAGACAACGTCCATTCTTTTGGGGTGAGAACATTTTGAGGTAGCAAATGGCAGTTAAAGTCAGTGGACTCTGAACATTTGTGGCCTGGTGATGCTTTGATTACACAAAGAGATTTGTGCTCATGAAACTGGGCCCAGGTTCTTCCTGCCTTATGTCTTCATGTAGGGAATTAAGAGGTTACCTCAATGTCCTTACAGTCAGCAAGATTCTGAGAAATCAGGGAACAAACTGATTCATTCATTCAGTAAATATTTATTGAGCATGTACTATGTACCAGGCACTGTTCTAGGCCATGGAAAAATATAGGAAGCAAAAGCAACACAGTTACTTGTGGAACTTACTGTGAACATAGTCCCTCTCATTTTGATTTGATGGGAACCAGGCCCTGTGATCTCCCATCTCCCAGTGCTTATTCCTAAGAAGACGTTTACAGGGAACTTAAACAGGGTGTAATCTCAGCATCCATGGTGAATTTACAAACTTGCCATGGGATTGGTGTAGTGGTTAAGAGTAGGAGATTGGAGGCAGGAAGATTTGGGTTTAAGTTCCACCCTCATCATTTACCAATGGTATTCTTAGGTAAATTCCTTAACCTCTCAGTCTCTTTACCTGGGACACAGGAAAGAATATTACCTCTTCCATAAGGTTATTGAAAGAAATAAATAAGATAATGTATTAACACAGACAACAGTGTTTGGCACCTAGTAATCATTCAATAAATGTTTGTTATTGTTAAAATTGTTAGGTGTTAAGTGGAAAGAATGGAGTGGTGGACCTGGGGCTAAAGCAGCTGGTGATGCTCCCAATTATCTTTGAGTTGCTGGAAAACCTTTGAGGTAACCGAAGTCCTCTAGTGATAAACAGTGACAAAGTTCAGATTAGGATCAAGTGTTTCAGGGGAAGTTGTCAGAAAGTATTTCCTATAAATGTATTTCCTAAATGGACAGGGATATTGAAAAGGCTCTGAGAGACAGACAGGGTTTAGGCAAGGACGAAAGGGCCAGGTGGGGCTGTGATGGCTGTGTTGTGGTAGTAGACTTGTAGGAAAACCAGAGACAGAAAAGTAGTTCAGACCTTAGAAACCTGCCCTGGTTTATTGCAGCTGCCATGCAAGGAGATTCTTCTCTGACCTGCAGGGAGGTTGCAATTAGCGCCTTATTCTTGCCAAGATAACCTCCTTTTCTAGTCCCCTCCTGTGAGCAAGCACGATCTGTCTGCTCCTAGGAATCACTTAGTTTCCTCATTTGGAAAAAAAATGGACTTTGTTAGAGGGCTGTTTGTTTGCAGTATTTTGTGCCTTCTCATCATATTTTGATGACCTTTTTGTGGTCTCATTGACCAGTAAGCAAAATATGTAGGCATTCACCCCCAAAGTAAATAGACTCATTGGCCAGCCCACAAAGTAAGGGACTAAGTCAGGGAGCTTCTGTTCACTCTTGAGTTTGTGCAATGTTAGATTTGGGGAGACCCCTAAGGAAAGAGGTGGGATAAAGTCAGGGGCTTCTGGAAAGGTCAGTAATTTCGCTCCCAATACAACTCTAGTGTCCAGGATGAGAGAAGCAGAAGCTCACTTGTATGGAATTCAGCTGGCATGGCCATTCCTCATGCTCCCAGGAAACCACACTTTCTTTGCCTTTTGAGGGGCTCCCAAAGGCACTGATCACAGTCTCTTTGCCTGCTCTCAGTCTACATAGCTCTGGGTGGCTCAGACCAGGACAGAGGGCTAAATGGAAGTTTCTGCCAGAGACTGACAGAATTGACCTAAAGTTGCAGCAGGGAGGAGGGACCCAATTTTCTTGAGAAACTGTGATCTAAATGGCCCACTACTTCTGGGGCAGGTTTTAGTGAAGAGGGCCAAGAAAGCAAGCAGAAGCCAGCAGAGACAAATACACTGCTAAACCATCCACCCGTCCATCCATTCATTTACAAAATAATTGCTATGTGCCAGGCACTCAGCTAAGCCCTGAGAATAGAATAATGAACATAGTAGAGACAGTCTCTGCCATCAGAGAACTCACAATCTATTGAAGGAAATGGCCAGGTATATTTGATGGATGCTAAGAATGTGTAGGTAACCTGGGTACATATAGCAGGGGCAACCAAACCACACTGAGATGATTATGGAAGGCTTACCAGAGGATGTCATATATAAAGTGAACATTTAAAAGTTATCGAGGTTGGGGTACCTGGTTGGCTCAGTTGGTGGAGCATGTGACTCTTGATCTCAGGGTTGTGAGTTCAAGCCCCATGTTGGGTATAGAGATTACTTAAAAACAAAGTGTTTTTTTTAAAGCAATAGGTAAATGAGAAACACAGAGAGATTGTCTCCTTGGGAAACTACTGAAAAAATTTATCATGGGAGAGTCACAGATTACAAGAGGCAAGATGAGGCTGAAGAAGTAGGCAAGGGGCTAAATGTCATGCTAAGGGGAGCATAAACTGTATTGTAAAAATAATGGAGAGCCATGAAGGTTGTAAGCAGAGGAATGATATAATTAGGTTTACATTTTGAAAACAAAATTCTAGTTGCTGTCTGGAAAACATATTGTAGGTGGCAAGCATAGATGCAGGGAGACCATTTAAGAAAGTGTGGAGTCATTCAGATGAGCTAGGATAGTGAGTGGATGGATTCCACAGATATTTAAGGTGTATTATTGACACACTATTGTTAATAAGATTTCATTCCTGTGGCTTGAGGTGTCCTTTCTTTTGATGGTCCAAAGCCCTTCATGGACCTCCCTTGTCATTACCTTATTATGGATTTTCATAGCACTTACTTGACATCCCTGGGGACACAGTGGGACTGGGAGATGGTGAATGAAATAGGATGCCCTCTTAATAGGTGGCAAAGTGGAAACACCAAGGGATGCTTAATCAGGGTTGCCTTAGTGAAATTGTCTTAAAAGAGAGCAGGTTTTCTCAACCTTAGCACTATTGACCTTATAATTGTTGTGTGTATGTATGTCTATGTGTGGGGGGCGGGGGAGGAGTCCTGTGCATTATAGTATGTTTAGCAGCATCCCTGGCCTCTACCCACTAGATGCCAGTAGCAACCCTTCCCCAAATTGTGCAACTAAAAATATCTCTAAACATTGCCAAATGCGACTCAGGTGAAGAGGCAGGGGGGGGGGGGTGGCATCACAAGAACCACTACGGTAGAAGGTTTATCCAGTGAGACCTGCTCCTTACCTGGAGCCTGTAGCACCCTCACTGCCCAAAATAGCTGGTAAAAGAGGTTGTCTGTCATGAATCCTACTCCAACTGGGGAGTCCCATGAGGTGGGCTCAGCAGCTCAAAACTATGTAGGGGGTCCATCTGGTTCAAGAGGTGAAAGGACTTCATAAACCTAAGTTCTGTACCTCTCCTGGCCCCACTCAGCCAAAACCCCATTCCAGGAGAGGTAAATGTTCAATCTTCACAAGGGAAATGGAAGAAAAAAGTACTTAAAGTCTTCCAAGGCAGGTAGTGAGAGGAGAGCACTAAGAACCAGATAGGTAAATGCCAACAGCACCTTGAAATTAAAGAAGTGTCTATAGCTGGGGGTTGAGTGGCATTCCCTTGGGCCACCGAGCTCAATTCTTTAGGAGGGCCTCTCTTTTTTTATTATTATTTTGTATATGAAATGTAATTTATTGTCAAATTGGTTTGCATACAACATCCAGTGCTCATCCCAACAGGTGTGGCAGGTCCTCTCATAAAGAGCAGAAGAAAAAAAACACACAGGGTTAAGAGAATAATGGGGGTAGAGGAGGGAAAGGAAGGAATTCCTAGTCTGATATTGAGACTGCAGCTTCGATGAATAGCAGTGACGCTGAATTAAAAGCCCAGAACCCCCAAATCCTAGTGCCAACTTCTCACTGAGTAATCTTGGCTAAGACTTTTCCTCTTTAGGCCTCAAGTGTCCTCACACGTCTCACACGGGAATAACAAACCGTGCCCAATTTCCATTAGAGCTGTGAGAACCCTAGGAGATTAACAGAGGGCAAACAAAAGCAGTGTTCATGTTCATTGCTGTTTATTGAAAGAAGAGAATCAAAAGAAGGTAATAATGAAAAGAATAATAAACAGGAACAGAAGCAGAAGTGAGAAAGGAATAAAAGAAAGGAAAAGAAGTGTAGGGAGGAAAGGGAGATGGAAGTGGAGGGTGGAGAGTGCAGAGAAGTAAAGGATGATGGGTAGCCCGATCTCTTTCACAAGGGCCTTCAGGCAATGGGACATATTGTGGAAAGCTTCTTTAAAAACCAGGAGAAATTCAGGATAAAACTGAAGAATAGCAGGCAGTTGATATGGGCTGGCAAACAACTGGATAGACCATGGAAGGGCTCCAAGAAGGTTGACTGTTCTGTTGGTTGATGTTGCAGGTGTCCTACGTGAAGGCAATCGACATCTGGATGGCTGTGTGCCTGCTCTTCGTGTTCGCTGCCCTGCTGGAGTACGCTGCTGTCAATTTTGTCTCCCGTCAGCATAAGGAATTCATGCGACTTCGAAGAAGGCAGAGGCGCCAATGTATGGTAAATATAACTAGAGAGGGGCCCACTTCCTTTCTCCTTTGAACTCCTTCCTCCCTACTACTCCTCCCACAAACCAAGACCCAACATAGTGCTATAAGGTCTAGACAGGCAGTCAGGAACCCTGGATCCTAGTCTTAGGCTGGTCACAGATAAACTAAGTATTTTAACCTCTTTGATTCCATTTTTTTATCTGTCCAATGAGACGTTAATCCCTGTAAGAGCAGTCCAGTAGAGTGACTAAGAGCATGGACATACAGGGGTGCCTGGCTGGCTCAGTCAGAAAAGCACGTGACTCTCGGGGCACCTGGGTGGCTCAATCAGTTGAGCATCTGACTCTTGGTTTTGGCTGGGTCACGACCTCACAGTTCGTGGGTTCAAGCCCCAAATCGGGCTCTGTAATGCTCTGGTTTCTCTTCAAATCGCATAAATCTTTCACCTTTTACCAAATCGGGCTCTGTGCTGACAGTGCAGAGCCTACTTGGGATTCTCTCTCCCTCTCTCTGCCCCTCCCCTGCTCTCACTGTCTGTCTCTCTTTTAAAAAAAGAGCATGTGACTCTTGATATCAGGATCATGAGTTCAAGCCTCACATTGGGTATAGGGATCACTTAAAAATAAAATGTTTTTTTAAAAAAGCTATCGAGGTAAATGAGAGACACAGAGATATTGTCTCCTTGGGAAACTACTGAAATAATTTATCACGGGATAAATTAAAAAAAAAAGAGCATGAAACAGTGCCTCGCACATAGTAAACACTGAAAAAAATGTTAGCTAGTATTAGAACCATGTCAATTTAGTCAATATGAGATTACTTTGAGAATTAGTAATGGTTTTCCCTGGCTCTCCCCTCACCCAGGAGGAAGGTACCCCAGGTTGCCATACATTGATTGGTGGTTAAGAATTCAAGAGTCCGGCATTGGGGCCTTTCTAGGGAAGCATTATAAGAGGGTCCCCATAGCTAAGCTGGAATTGAAAACCACTACTTGCCTCTTCTGGCTGTTGGATTTCTTCACCTTGATCTTCATTGGGTGCATCAGAGTTGTTGGGTGTATCAGAGTTGTTGGGTGTGAGGTGTTGTTCTCCCTCACTCTTGTTTGTTAACCCCATTTCTTGTACAGCAGAATGATCACCCAGGGGAAATAGAGATCTTGCGACCCTGACAACAGAGGCAGATTGCCCCTTCCCATTGCCCAGACAATGGGTGCTAGGTATGTTGTCATGACAACAGAGGTTCCTGGGCCACTTTCACAGAAGCAAGTGCCCAATTATGTGCAAAGCCAAAAGCCTTTGCTGAGCTACATACTGGCGGCCTAATAATCAGAGTTCTGGTCTATCTTGAGCTCTGACTCCTTGTTTTCTGCCCAATTTGGAGGCTTTAAATCCAGAGAATATACACATATGACCTCTTAGGGGAGAGAAAATGATCTGATCCCACTGGCTGTAGCCTATTGGGGCCACTCCAGCACTAAGATTTTCTCTCTTCCAAATACCCCACCTCCCACCTCAGTTGCTTCTGGAGTGCCCAACCATATGTCCACACTAAAAATATCTTTAAAAGCCAACTCCTGGATCTCATGTCCCTAGCTAAGATCCCTTTCTGCTGAAAGCAGGGCTCCTGTTTCATCTATTGGTTTGTCAGAATTCATCAGTTCTTGCCTGGACTTTAGTCAGGCTGAGAAACATGCCCTCTAGTGGATTGATCCACAACTGCATCTCCTTGAGTAGGACTCCTTCAGGAGGCTTAAAACCTTTCCTCCTATCGCATGCTGAATGTTAGAAAAATAATATATAGACTTGACAGAAGGGAAAGAAAAGAGTGCTCCCTTTTTCCAAGGTAACTGTCACTATCCCCTCTTTATCTGTGTCAAACCTGCCTTCAGCTACCAAAATCTTATCTTTATAGGGGTTTTAATCTTGATGCCTTCTCAATGCCTACCTGCTGCCAAACAGTTCCAGTGTCCTTTTGCCAGCTAAATTGCCTTTGTGAGTGTCCTAGCAACAGAGTACTGCTGCAATTACTGTAGAACTACCCCAGGTTGACACTAGTCCCACCTCCTTCCCTGCACCTCTCCAGCCCCCAGCTGCCCACAGCCTATCCCTTCCTGGTCATATATATGTTGATCCTGACATCATAATGGAGTCTGTCATAACCAGTGCTCAATTATTACAAAGTTATAACTACGGCCTGGGCCCCACTTAGGCTCCTGAATCCTGCCAAAAAGTGGGCTGGGCTTATTACTAATATAAATAAAACCTGAAAATCAAAACCTGTGCCATTAGCCCATGTCCCTTTTTGTGTTTCCTAAAGCCATTACCATTGCAGTGGAACTGTAGCAGGAATCCTGGAGGCCACTGAGCTGGCAGGAAAAGTTTATGCAGAGTTAATCTATTTCCAGAACCTCTCTCTGGGCTGTGCTGTTCCAGCTAGAAAAGCAGGAGTGTTTGGTCTGAGAGGAGCCTCTTAGGGGAGGGGAGAGCAACCATATGATTTTCAGGGAGCCCTTAGCCAAGAGGAAGTTAGGAGTATTTTAGGAGCCAGCCAGCTGTTCATCCAGCTCCAGGCTTAATCATGTTCTCTAATCTCTCCTCAACCACCCATCTCCACTGCATGGTGGTCTTTTTTCATGTCACTGTCTAAAATAGTTTAATTTCTTTTCCATACATTTCTGCTTTGTCTTCCCAGTTAGGCTATGAGCTTCACAGGGAAGGGTCTGACTCTCTTTTTTTACAACCTCAGCAGGCCTTAGCACTAGGCTCTGGACACAGCAACCATGTTACCTATTCTACCAACCTTTGCAGGCTCATTGGAGAGGGCAGTATTTCAAGCTAAACAGAGAGGAGGCCTTGCCATTATCAGCAGAATAACTTGAGAAATGGAAGAAATTTCAAAATACTGCCAAGTTCTCTCAGGGGCTTGGTCCCAGAACCCTGCTTGCCTCTCTCCTTCTGCCAGCACTTCCCCCCACTCTCCAATCTCTTCTTTTCATTCACTTCAATACATACTACTAAATACCTATCACTCTTTCCCATCTCCACACCTTACCTCTCACATTGTTCATTCCTTCCCCAACTTGGTTTTGGAATATCTTTACTCTCTAGCACCCAGCTGTCCTCCCCTATAGATACCTGCAACAAAAATATTCTATTTCAATAGCCATGGAAGCCACTAAGTGGTGTTTATGTCTCCATTGTCCCTCCCCCTTCCCCAAACACACCTCAGAATTTGGCTTAAATAGATAATACTCCTATCCAAGACCCCAACCCTTGGATTTCAGACCACTTATCTTTGTCACCAACTGCAAGTGGTACAATATGTTAAAATCAAAAAGAGTCAAGGGCAGCTTACTCTAGAGGTCATATATTTTGTCCCATGAGGGATAGCTTTTTTTCAGCCTGGTAAATTTTTTCCAAATAATTCCCTTTAGATTTACTATGATTGGAGAAAAGAAGTAAATGAATCTATAGAAACAGAAAACGGCAGTTGGATTCAACTTTCTTTTTCAGAGTCTTTGGCAAACATATTCCATACTTTTATCCTCTAGCTGAGGAGCTGAGAAGCTGAGGAGGTAAGAATGAGCAGTGGGGAACTAGGGGTGTGAGGGACCCTGAAATGGAAAGCAAAAGAGGAAATTTTTTTTCCTCTCTCATGTTTCAATTACTTGAAAGATATTTTGTTTACCTCTGGTTCTTCATTTCCAAAGTGGGTCCAACACAAATGCCATGTAGGAAAAGTATAAAAATGAACTAGAAAATACAGGTGAGGTGAGACACGGCCTTTGGTGAAAGGTTATGGAAGTAACTTTGAACAGACAGCTAAGGCAGCCCTACTGCCACTCAGGGTCAAAGCAAAGCCACAGTAGTGAATTGCCTCTGGCCTACACATATACAACTCTCTTCACAGAGACTGGAAAAATCAAAGATTGGGTGGCAAAGCTCTCTGGTTGGCAGACTTATATTCTTCCTTATGCCAAAAGTGCCATTTTTTTAGAGGCTGAAGGGCATCAGGCCATTGTGCATGGGTGGGATAAGGAATAATCATTTTTTCTGCCAAGCACTTTGTAACTGAGTAAGACTCTCTTCTGAGTAGACTCTTCAGTTTGAGACGCTAAGAGGATGCCAGCTTCATGAGAACAAAGCCATTCCCTGTCTTATATTCTGAAGCATATGTCTCATCAGTCCATTCATTCATTCAACTGATATCTACTGGGTGCCTACTGGATACCAGGCACCATGCTGGGTACACGGCAGTGAACAAGACCAATGCCCTTCCCAAGGTCTGTCCTATGAGCCCACAGGAAACAGAGAAAGAGATGGAATCTGTTGGTAAATATCTGGCCTGAACTTGCCCATTCCTGATGCCCAGCGACAGACTCAGCCTTCTAGTGAAGTAATAATCAAGGGCTACTGGGACCCACCACACCAATATCTCACCTATGAAGCCACTTTTCAGTGTGTTACCATAGCTGCAAAGGTCCCATTATAAAGACTCTATGATGTCCTTCTAACTATACAATGTGTTTAAAACCTACTTTATCCACATTATATATATATATATATATATATATATATATATATACACACATATATACATGTATATATATACATATATAAATATACAGATATATGGCATATCAATTCAGTATACGTATACACTATTCTGTTTTCGCACTAAATGTCCTGAGTCTTAGGAAGCCCCCAGTCCTAGGCAAACCAAGGAGGTAGTAGGTATCATCCCACAAGGGGGCATTTCACTTTAGGTGATTTCTTAGATAGCTGAAGCTTTTACTCCTATAAACATCAACACTTGCAAAAATTGCAACCATCTTTGAATGAAGTATTTTTAGGTTCTAGTGTGTACTTAGCTGTCCTCTATTTTCCAGACTGTGAACCATCATTTATAATGGCAGTGTGTGCTTTAGAAGTAGACAAAATTAGGTGTGTCTGGGTTGTATATAAGCTAAGAGTAAATAGGCTGTGAGTAGGGGCCTGTAGGGCTCTCATATGAGTAAAACTCTCTCTATTGATAGCTCAGTGTCTTTGGTCCTTTCTCTTTTTATTTCTATGTCTCCTTCTTTATATCTCTCCCTCTCCCTCTTCCTCTATCTCTATCTTTCCCTCTATCTCTCTTTCTGTCCTTACTTACCTCACTTTCCAACTATTATAGCTACTTAAGGTTATCCACTGACTACTGGATAAATGAACTTTGTGTAGCTGCTACATTATTTAATGCTGATATAAAATTTATTTCCCCAATGCTAATGTGTTCATCATAATGCATATATTCTACATAAATGTAATATGTATTGGGTAATAAATGTTACCCTAGATGTACTGACCCCTTTGTCAAAATCTGCTGAGTTGCAGAGAAGCACATGTATCTGCAATAGAGTAATCAGCTTTACTGTAACTTGAATGACCAACGAGGTTATTTAAAACTTTTGGAATTTTCAGCTTTGAATGGAGATAAACAATTTTTTAAAAGATACTACATAGAAGGAGAATTAATCCTGCAGCTTTTGAAAGTCATTAAAGTCAAGTTCACCAAGTCTAAATATCTTAACTGTGCATTCTAAAGGTTTTATTGTTCTGTTTATTCTGTTGATCACCAGTCAGAGATAACTTGGCATTGAGATATCTTTCTCACAGTGGGTTGGCACTTCGCTGGGTTTTAGATGGCTTTAAATGATGTTATGCAATTTAAAAAGGCATCTTGGGGTTTATCTGCCAACGGAATCATAAAATATACCATATGTACCATGAATAGCTGCTGAGCATACATCTATCTCATGAGTTTTGTGGCCATAAAAAGCATGCAGTGGTCCTGTATACCAAGTTACCTGTCTGCTTAGCATCACCTATGAGATATTTCTGTGTGGCCTGGTCTCTATTCCTCTGCCTTAGAGCTATAACCTCAAATTCTGTCTTTTCTGCCATGTAATTTCAGGAGGAAGATATCATCCAAGAATGTCACTTCTATTTCCGTGGCTATGGCCTAGGCCACTGCCTGCAGGCAAGGGATGGAGGTCCAAAGGAGAGTTCTGATATTTATACCCCCCAACCTCCAGCCCCTCTTCTAAGGGAGGGAGAAACCATGAAGAAACTTTACGTGGAGCAAGCCAAGAGGATTGACACCATCTCCCAGGCTGTCTTCCCTTTCACTTTCCTCATCTTCAACATCTTCTACTGGGTTGTCTATAAAGTCCTACAGTCAGAAGATATCCACCAGGCACTGTGAATAGGGTACGGCTAAGGGCTAGAAAGTCCAGCTGTTGTCTTCCTGCTTCTTCTTGTGTGAGATTCCCCCTCCATTGGATTCCATCAGGAGCTTGGAGAGTTCATTTCTGGAACCTCAACAGCCAATCCCAAAGCTATGCATGTCTACACTGCATGGTGCCAGTGGTGGCTGTACTTAGAAAGATGGCTTATCTGCTCGAATCCGGTTATTCTCCATGCTATCCCATTTCTCATGAGAGTAAGGTTTGGCCATATTTCTGAGTCCAGGATGACCTTTTTCCCTTGATGGAGCCTGTCTGTTTTCCAATTCTCCAGTGGAGAATTTTCAGATCATTGCTACTATATTCTGGCATTTGTTATCTTAACCTGCATCATTCTTCATGCTGTTACCTCCCACCCAGAGCCTGGCCTTTGCTCTGTCCTCTGTCCCTCCTACCACAGGCTCAAATAGGGAGTCTTTTTCATCCGCAAGTGCTGCCTTTTGTGACACAGTCAGTTGTCCTTGACTATGGGAAGAAAGCAGGGTGACAGGTTCCCTACCTCTCAGCAAGGTGGGAACAGTCATGGGCTGCACTGAGGTAGGGTATTGCTATATTACTCAACAGAGAGGTCTTCAAATCTCCTAGGATGTTCAACACTGTCAGAAATGTGGTCAGGAATCTTAGACTCTCAGAAAATCCACCCTTCCAGATTCATCTGAACTTCCAGGTCTCAGAAATATTTGTTTTATTCCCTAACTAGTATGGTGGCAGGGTATGTTTGGCTGCTCAGGAGTGTAAAAAGAGAAAAATTCTTACTCTTTAAGAAACTTAGTGATGTTAGAAAACCTTCAAAAAAAAGTGAAATCCAAGGTAGTAGGACCTGGAAGGAGTAAAATATAGAAAATATCCTAAGAGAATCTTTTGTTGGCTGGGCTATCATTTGTTTCTTTTTCTCTGAAGTCTTTTTATTTCCCAGGATCCCTCATTTTCAACTTGCTCCTTAACCTTCTTTTAGTGAGCAAATAAAAGTGCCATTCAACTTTGTCCAGGATAACGTGGGCTTCAAGCTTCCTGGAAAGGAACTAGGCATATAGAAGACCCCGATCCTGGACAAACATTGACTTGGCCAACATCAGAGTAGTAGTTGTAGAAGTTAAAGACCCATAAGTTGCAGTTATTTCTTAACCCTTCTCTTGTTTTTCTTCTCCTTCCACAGTGAGTAAGGGTGGCAGTCAGTTGAAGCTACCAGAAATGTCAGAATAGAGAGGATGTGAAAGAGCCCATTTCAGGTCTGAAATACCAATGGGACATGGGGAAGCATGGGTCTGGTATGCCGAATCCTTTGAAATGACACAACTATGAAGCACTGAAAAAAGGGAAGATTAAAGTATAGGGCTAACAGCTGGAAGATGGGTGATCCAGTGATCTCTTAAATATCTTGTCCATTTCTCTGAACCTAGAATAAGTACCTATGTGAATCTAATCTCTCTCTCTCTCTCTCTCCCTCTCTTTCTCTCTGTTTCATTCCTCCCATCCCCTCCTTCCCTCTCTTACTCAAAATGGTGTTCCAAATTGAAAGTCAATAAATCCAATGACCAAAGCAAATCCTACAGTTAAAGCAAGAGCTCACCTCTTTCTTTCACTCTTTTTCCTATTGAGCTCATCTGCTCTTTTCTGTTCACTGAGATACTCCTCTCATCTGTCTCTTGGTTTTGAGGAGAGAATTTGGGCTGACCAGGGCAGCTGGACCAGAAGTTAATCTTACTGATGATATTAATTATAACTCTGGTGCCAACTGGATTCAAAACTAAAGGACTGGCTTAAGGGAGGAGATTAAGAGGGCAGAGAGTCCCTATTTTCCCATTTCTTCCTAGGTAGTGCCAATCAATGAGAGGCCACGAGCAATACCCCTTTGAAAGGAGCAGAGAGTATCTCTTTGATATTCTCCATGGCAGGGCTGGAGTGTCAGGCTGCTGCAGCCCGAAGGCGGGGGTAGTGGGGGGTGGACTATGGAGATGAGCTTACTGCACAGAGCTCTACTTGTTATAGATCTTGTCCAGATGGACCAACTGCACAAATCTGCCCTGTTGGAAGTCTCAAGAACAATGCCCTAGAGACAGCTACAGCACTGAGCAATAGAGCCTGCCCAACTGGGACTCAATTCAGTGCATCAGCTGGTGCTGGGAGCCAAAGAAGCCAAAGTACCAACCAACATAATAGCCCAAGGGAGTTCACAAAGCTACTGAGAGGCAATGCCAGGTGGAAGGTACTGTCTTTCCCCATCAGAGCCCCCAAGCGGAGAAGGGAGACATGGTGTCAGAATCAGGTGGAAATGACTTTCATTTTCCTCATCCTTACCACACATGTATGGAGGAGGGGTGATGGGAAAGCTGGATCCCACTGGAAGTATCTGACACCTACCAATCCATTCAGTCATGAAATTCTTGAATGTGGATGCTTTTCACCACAGTGAGTTGGCGAGAGGTCACAGAAGAGACTCACTTGAAAGTCACTTCCATTTATCCTCATAGTACTCATCCCTCCAGAGACCCACACTAACTTTCTGTTTTAAAACAGCATTTTTTCTTTTTTCTTTTTTTTAAGTAGGCTCCATTCCCAATGTGGGGGCTGAACTCATGACACTGAGATCAAGAGTTACATGCTCCACCAACTGAACTAGCCAGGCACTCCAAAATGGCATGTTTTCTAAAGGGGGAAAAAACTTCCTATATAAATAAAGTGCTTTGGGTGTTTTCATTAATTCATCATTAATCTTTAATGTCAGTTGAATATTTTATGCATATATTTTTCCAGAGAAAAGGGAGTTATTGTCATGCAGTTGTTGTTAAGGCTTTCTGATTTTCCATTTTCCCTTCAGTTTGCTCTGCTCTTTGGAAAACCAGGAATCTGTCTTCCTCTTTCCCCTCAATCCACCAGCAGGGCCTCTTGCTCTCCCAGAATTCACAGTAAATCAAAAAGAACTTTTGATGTGGAAGAAAGGTAGTGAATACAATCTATTCCTTTTACTTTCTCCCATAAGCATTTCTCCCCACCTATCACCAAAGAAATGACACTTATAGTTGAAATATTAAGTTCACTCTTAAAGTTATATTCCCTTTTCACTGAGCCATGCAAATGTCCCAACTTTGTCCAGAACCTATCACCTCCTGGAAATCTTTATATGTTTCCCCACTTGCCTCTCTCCCTTCTCAATTTACTATTCTCAAGATTGTAATTATTATTATCTTATTTATGACTGTCAAAATCTTAAATTTAAATACACTCTGTTGAGATTAAAGATCTTCCTAGGCTGCACTGCTGATAAAAGACAAATCAGCCAAGCATGGGAACTATCAAGGGATTAGGAACTCAGGTAGTATTATCACTTGTTGAATGGAAGAAATGTAGAATAAGCTCTTTGATGGCAGGGACTGCATCTTACACAGCTTTTTAGTTCATGCAGCTCCTGATACATAGCAATACTCAGTAGGTATATATAGAATGAAAGTATGCCTTCTCACATGGTTTATTATATAGCACATTTTTATTCATTCCCTTTTCATTAACCTATTGATCACAGAAAAATAGCCTTAGAAGGGGACTTATCAAATCAGATAGAACTCACACACACATGTGCATGCACACACACACACACCCAAGCTGGTCCTTGGGTATAATAGAACCAAAGTTAAGAAAACATCAAAACTTGGTAAATTGCATTGTTGAATGAAGAATGATAATGATCTGATTAAACATTAATACTATTCCAAATATGAAGACTAATAAATATCAAACTATATTTCAAAAACCAATCACCAAATGAAAACTCTGGCAGTGACAAGCGAGTACAGAAGTGGGGATTTTGGCATTACAATAATACACTTCTCCCTGATCCACATGCTGTTCCCACTGGAGAGCTAGTCATCCCTGAAAGGATAGCAATTCGGCTGTTCTCCCCAGCCCTATACTGCTTGCTCTATTATACTTCACATCTAGGATAACATTTACATTCTACAGACTTGGACTAGTGGCATCAGAACAGCTTGTTAGCAAATCTGAGGCTGGAAGGAGGAAGGACACCTGAGCCAGGAGCTTTCTCATTCAGAGTATTCTCTGCATGGAGGGATGAAGCATGGCTGCTGAAAAAGCCACCTGAAAAAGTCACATGAGAACTCAACTGTTGCTACTTGCCTGACTAGCTCTGTTTTTTTAGTCTCTGCTTTCACCATGGGACTACGTACAAATACCCAGGTTGCATTATACTGTGTGGTGCATTACAAGGAAGTACATACTCTCACTATCAATTCTCTGGAATAAGGGCAATTAGTACTATCAACTAAATTCAAGGGGAACATTTTTGTCTTACAGAGCTGGATCTAGAAAAATATGCACATATACTCTATTGTAATAGCTTCCATTCATGACAGTGTAGTGATTAAGGGCATGGTTATGGTACCAAACAGAGCCTAGGTTTGCATTACAGGTCCAATCCTCACTAGATATGGGCTCTTAGGCAAATGACTTCACCTCCCTCAGCCTCAGTTTCCTCTTCTAAAGGGTCATTTGAAGGCTCTGAAAGATCTAGCACACAATAACTATGTGGCCTTGAGCAAATCATTGAACCTGTGATTCAATGTTCACATCTGTTAAAAGAAGGTGATAACAGTACCAACCTCATAGGGTTATTGTGGGAATAAAATGGGATAACTTTGGAAAAGTGCTTAATTCAGTGCTTGGCACATAGTAAGTGCTCAGTAAAGATTAGCTATTACATGATCAGACCACATAATCATACACATATCAAATTTCTAGTACATGGACCTCTTTTTTAGTTTTTCAATCTTTCCACTCTTACTGGGTTCTTCCTGCTGATGTATATAACATGCTTACAAATTACATAACTGTGGCAAATTGCTTAATCTCTTTCTGAATCTCAGCTTTTTAAAAGAGAGAGAGAAAGAGAGAGGAGGAGGAGGAGGGGGAGAAGGAATAGGAGGTAGAGAAGGAGGAAGAGTGAAGGAAGGAGAAAAGTAGGGATGAGAGGAAAGGGGAGGGAGAGGAGGGGAGGGAGAGGAAAGAAAGGGAAAATCTCTCTCATTCAAAATGCAAAATAGGGGTACTTGGCTGGCTTGGTCAGTGGAGCATCAGGATTTTGATCTAAGAGTTATGGATTCAAGCCCCACATTGGGTGTAGAGATTACTTAAAAATAAAATTTTAAGGGGGTGCCTGGGTGGCTCAGTTGGTTGGGCGTTGACTTCAGCTCAGGTCATGATCTTTCAGTCCATGAGTTCAAGCCTTGCACTGGGCTCTGTGCTAACAACTCAGAGCCTGGATACTGCTTTGGATTCTGTGTCTCCCTCTCTCTCTGCCCCTCCCCCACTTGTGTTCTATCTCTCTCTCTCTCTCTCTCTCTCTCTCTCCCTCTCTCCCTCCCTCCCTCCCTCCTTTAAAAATAATAAACATTGAAAAATTAAAAAAATAAATAAAATCTTTTTAAAAAATGAAAAATAAAATCAAAACCACCTTTCATTTGATCCTGAATTTCCCTGCAGGTATTGACCTATTGTTCTCTTTTCATTCATCACCAACTTTCTTTTTTTTTTTTTAATTTATTTTTTAATATATGAAAGTTACTGTCAAATTGGTTTCCATACAACACCCAGGGCTCATCCCAAAAGGTGCCCTCCTCAATACCCATCACCCACCCTGCCCTCCCTCCCACCCCCCATCAACCCTCAGTTTGTTCTCAGTTTTTAACAGTCTCTTATGCTTTGGCTCTCTCCCACTCTAACCTCTTTTTTTTTTTTTTCCTTCCCCTCCCCCATGGTCTTCTGTTAAGTTTCTCAGGATCCACATAAGAGTGAAAACATATGGTATCTGTCTTTCTCTGTATGACTAATTTCACTTAGCATCACACTCTCCAGTTCCATCCATGTTGCTACAAAAGGCCATATTTCATTTTTTCTCATTGCCACGTAGTATTCCATTGTGTATATAAACCACAATTTCTTTATCCATTCATCAGTTGATGGACATTTAGGCTCTTTCCATAATTTGGCTATTGTTGAGAGTGCTGCTATAAACATTGGGGTACAAGTGCCCCTATGCATCAGTACTCCTGTATCCCTTGGATAAATTCCTAGCAGTGCTATTGCTGGGTCATAGGCTAGGTCTATTTTTAATTTTCTGAGGAACCTCCACACTGCTTTCCAGAGCGGCTGCACCAATTTGCATTCCCACCAACAGTGCAAGAGGGTTCCCGTCTCTCCACATCCTCTCCAGCATCTATAGTCTCCTGATTTGTTCATTTTGGCCACTCTGACTGGCGTGAGGTGATATCTGAGTGTGGTTTTGATTTGTATTTCCCTGATAAGGAGCGACGTTGAACATCTTTTCATGTGCCTGTTGGCCATCCGGATGTCTTCTTTAGAGAAGTGTCTATTCATGTTTTCTGCCCATTTCTTCACTGGGTTATTTGTTTTTCGGGTGTGGAGTTTGGTGAGCTCTTTATAGATTTTGGATACTAGCCCTTTGTCCGATATGTCATTTGTGAATATCTTTTCCCATTCCGTTGGTTGCCTTTTAGTTTTGTTGGTTGTTTCCTTTGCTGTGCAGAAGCTTTTTATCTTCATAAGGTCCCAGTAATTCACTTTTGCTTTTAATTCCCTTGCCTTTGGGGATGTGCCAAGTAAGAGATTGCTACGGCTGAGGTCAGAGAGGTCTTTTCCTGCTTTCTCCTCTAAGGTTTTGATGGTTTCCTGTCTCACATTCAGGTCCTTTATCCATTTTGAGTTTATTTTTGTGAATGGTGTGAGAAAGTGGTCTAGTTTCAACCTTCTGCATGTTGCTGTCCAGTTCTCCCAGCACCATTTGTTAAAGAGACTGTCTTTTTTCCATTGGATGTTCTTTCCTGCTTTGTCAAAGATTAGTTGGCCATACGTTTGCATCACCAACTTTCTTAAAAAGCCTATTCTTATTAGGTATTTCCACATGCTCACGACTACCATTTACTCTTTAACAGACTGTAACCTATCCTCTGCTTCCTCCCCTTATCTTCCTCATGAAAATGCTTTTCCCATGTTCCTCACACTTTCTTTTTAATTGCTATATCAAGTCAATACTTTTCTGTCCTAATGTCTCATGACTTCTTGTAACATTTGTCAGAGCTATCACAGTTTCTTTGAAATTCTCTTCTTCCTCGGCTTTCATTCTCCAGTGTCTTCACTTGCTCCTCTGGGCCATTGCTTCTTGGTTTTCCTTATTCTCCAGGATTACATCTTTGGATTTTACCTCCCTTTGTTGCATACTTATTGCTTGGCTGTTCTTAACTATTTTCATGGCTGTGATAACCTGTATGCAGATGGTTCTTGAATTTCTACCTTCAGTTCAGACTCTCCACCACTCTAGTCCTATTTTCCAATTCTCTGTTGAACCTTTCCACTGGACATCCCTCAAATACCTCAAATTCAACATGTCTATAGCCAAACAACTCACAATTTCTTTCAAACTTCCTCTCCCACTCCCTTCACCAATCTTCCCAATCTTGGTAAGTGGGACTTCCACCTACCCAATGACCTAAGCCAGAAACCTGGGAGTCATCCTTTACAACTCCTTCTTTCATAGCCCTCAGATCAAATCAATCACCAAGTCCTGCTGAGTCTACCTTTCAAATATTTCTTTTTTAATGTTCATTTATTTATTTTTGAGAGAGAGAGAGACAGCACAAGTGGAGGAGGGGCAGAGAGAGAGAGAGAGGGAGACACAGAATCCGAAGCAGGCTCCAGGCTTTGAGCTGTCAGCGCAGAGCCCAATGCAGGGCTCAAACTCAGGAACTGTGGGATCATGACCTGAGCTGAAATTGAACACTTAGACTGAGCCACCCAGGCACCCCTACCTTTGAAATATTTCTGAAATCTGTCCCCACCCCTTCTTTATTCTCCCTGACCTCATTTTGGTAGTTTCTTTTTTAAGTTTATTTATTTATTTTGAGAAAGCGAGGGGGTGAGGGGCAGAAAGAGAGGGAAAGAGAGAATCCCAAGCAGGCTCTGCACTGTTAGCACTGAGCCCACTGCAGGGCTCGAACCCACAGACAGTGAGATCATGACCTGGGCTGAAATCAAGAGTTGGAAGCTTAACAAGCTTAACAAACTGAGACACCCCAGGCACCCCTTGGTTCAACTTTTAATTCCAGTATCATTTTGTATCCTCCACACTATTGCTAACTTGGCCTTTCTAAAACACAAATCTATTTATGACACATTCTTGCTCTGAATCCATCAATAGCTCCCTATTGTCTTCAAGAAAAAGTCCACATTCCTTTTTTTTTAACTTAAAATTTTTTTTAATGTTTATTCATTTTTGAGAGAGAGACAGAGCATGAGCAGGGAAGGGAAGGGAGAGAGGGAGACACAGAATACAAGGTAGGTTCCAGGCTCTGAGCTGTCAGCACAGAGCCCGGCATGGGCTCAAACCCATGAACTGAGAGATCATGACCTGAGTTAAAGTTGGACACTCAACTGACTGAGCCATCCAGGCGCCCCATGGAAAAATTCCACATTTCTGAAATTGACCTCTAAGAGATTTTCTGCTCTGGACCCTGCCAGTTCCTCCAGCCTCTTCTCTCACCAGTCCCCTCAATCTCCTAAATGCACCCTGTCTTTGGCCATGTTGAAACACCCACAGAACCCTGAACTCAATAATTCAACCAGTTTAATGCTCTGTGCCTTTGTTGTTCCCTGGGCTTTTAAATGCCCTCCTATGAACTCTTCCACCTGAGGTATCCCTACTCATTTGTCAAAATTCTAACCAGATATCACATTTTCTGTGAAGCTGTCTCAAACACCTGTTGCCCCAACACTCAGACAAATTTTGGTTCTCCAATAACATTCTGTACATAGCTCTATATTTATACTTGTAAGATTATATAGGGTTCTTTTTATCTGTTTCCCTCATACATATATATGAGTTTGAGGTCAAGGATTTTCATGTATTTATCATTGAATTTCCCACACTGAGCTTACAGCATGAAATTAATTAGTGTTTGCTAGGTAATTTCTTTTTAGTGAGCACTGTAGTTCTTCAAAAAAAATTTTTTTCAAGCACCCAATTGCAACATCAGTTCTCACCAACTATACTTACTTTGCAAGGGGTGTATCATGAGGGACTATACTATCAAGGTAACAAGCAGGCTTGTAGCCTTTTTCTTTTCAAAGCAGTTAGGTGGCATGCCATTCTCAAAGTAAACCTTTAAGGTAAAAAAAAACATATATCCACACAAGAGATGAGGAAATGAGGCTCACAGAAGCCAAGTGACTCACCCAAGTCTCACGATGTTAGTGACAGTGGCAAAACCAAAACCCAGATTTTTCATTTCTCAGTTCAATGCCCTATTTACCTGGCAAAAGATTTTCAAAGTCACCTTCAAGAAACCCTACAATAGGCAGTCCCTCCCCCATCACACAACTATACACACATATTTCAGTTAGACTAACTTTAGTTTTGACTGATATATTTACTTCACCATAATATTTTGTTTGGGGTAGGGATAGGGGAAGCAAGAAGATAAGTTACTCCTGCTTTTAAAAATTTGAAAAACAGGGGCGCCTGGGTGGCGCAGTCGGTTAAGCGTCCGACTTCAGCCAGGTCACGATCTCGTGGTCCGTGAGTTCGAGCCCCGCGTCAGGCTCTGGGCTGATGGCTCGGAGCCTGGAGCCTGTTTCCGATTCTGTGTCTCCCTCTTTCTCTGCCCCTCCCCCGTTCATGCTCTGTCTCTCTCTGTCCAAAAATAAATAAAAAACGTTGAAAAAAAAAATTAAAAAAAAAAATTTGAAAAACAGGAGCGCCTGGGTGGCTCAGTCGGTTGAGCATCCGACTTTGGCTCAGGTCATGATCTCACAGTCCGTGAGTTTGAGCCCTGCATCGGGCTCTGTGCTGACAGCTCAGAGCCTGGAGCCTGCTTCGTATTCTGTGTCACCCTCTCTCTCTCTGTCCCTTCCCCGCTCATGCTCTTTCTCTCTCTGTCTCTCAAAAATGAATAAACATTAAAAAAATTTAAAAAATGAAAATTTGAAAAACAAAACTACATCATCTACAACTTTAAGAGGTAATTCATTTAACAGGTCAAGGGGTGTTACAACTGTATTATTTGGATAATAGTATATAAAAAGAGCTTGGTTTTTGAGTATAGTCCAAAATGAAAGGCAGTCATGACAAAATAATCTAACAATTGGACATCTTTTTGACTCTAAGCTCCCCTTCAAGTTATCAACCTACAGAAGTCCTGAATCTTTATTAACTTCCCTCCCCTTTCACTTACTGACAATGTTTTTCTGACTGATCACAGTCTTATCAGTCCTTAATTTAGCATGAATCCTTACCTACTTCAGGCAGTGAGTATAATTGTTATAAAGATAGCCCTGACCATCAGAAGGGCTAGAATGCTTGGGACTATGGTCACAGCAGCACATTTGCTATATTGACTGTATTTACCACTATTCCCACACAGAGAAACAAACAATTGGCTCTTTTAGAAAACGAATCTCTCATGGGATTTCCCATAAGGCATCTGGGTCAATGGATCACAATGTCTTGGAATTCTAGAACCTGGCACAACAGAGCTGGAAGGGCCTTCCCAGATCATTTAGTCTGGTCTGCTCATTAGACAACATGGGATACTGAGGCCTGATTGGGCAAAGCCCAGGCCCAGGTGTAATTCCCCTTTTTTTCAACTTAGTTGAAGCTATGAAGGGGAAGAATGGAAAAGAAAGTGAAAGACCAAAGGCTGTCATAATATGTTAACTTCAGAGGCTCATTTCTGAGACTGCTGTGACAGACTGAAGAAGATTAAAGGCCAAAGGTAATCTGCAACTGAGGAAACTGTCTTTGTGATGACCATTCAGTCCCCAATCTCTGCCATGTTAAACATTGGCTGATATCCATATTAGATATCCACAGTCCTCATAAAAAGAGGATAGCACAAATCTTGGCACCAGTTAGAAAATTACAGGTATAAAGTGGTCATGCCAAGGGGCACCTGGCTAGTTCAGTTGGTGAAGCAGGCAACTCTTGATCTTAAGGTTGTAAGTTTGAGCCCCATGTTATGTTGGGTATAGAGATTACTTAAAAATCTTTTAAAAAAATGGTCATGCCAAGCTCCAAATTCTACAAACTCAGGTGTTCTCCAGGTTTCTCTTGTGAATTTATTTGTGAATCCCTTAGGCTTAAGCTTCAAGTTGATCCTTTAAGGAAGGATACAATATGGTTTCTCAGTACATTGTTATCCTTCTACGAAATATACTCCACTGGTTTCTTCCTGCTTGTCTCTTAGGATTTCAAATTCCAACTGTATGAACCCTCTGCGCTCAAGGCCACCTAACAGAGTAGAGCAATGAATTATGGACATTTATCTAATTCATGTCTATCTGCTAATTATATATATTCTCTCTCCTGATATCCTGGTGGTGGATCCTTGTTCAGGGTAAAGGATTTGAGAGAGAGAGAGGGTCAAAACTAATAAATGTATCTTCAAAATATCACTGATACCATGTTTGATGTTATCCCTCAACCAAGAGATAACCAGTTAGGAAAGACTACAACTACAAAACAGTATGAATTTCTTCCCCTTAATTTTCCTGGGAGCAGGGCAGAGGCACACTGCCTTTCTGACATCCCCATTTACTATCTTACTAACCACTTGGGGGCTGAACCTAAGATGAAAATAAACCATCCCCTGGCATTAACGTCTACCCTAGGGTGAGGGTGAGTACTTTCTGATTATTTTTGGAAGATTTCTTAGAGCCACACTTTTGTTTCAGCTCCTCTCTGGGTACAGGACAACCTTCAATTTTTATTGGAAAATCTAATTCTTTTTTCTGTCTTTCCTTGAGTTCCTCCATTCAAGGAATATACCCTAGAGACCTGTTTGCCTTATTATGCCCAGACTCTTATGGTTAAGGAATGGATATTCCCTGAATGCCCTTGCAGACATTCTCCACTGTGCCATTTAGCCTCCTCATGGAAGGATAAAAGTCTAGTGTGGGTTAGCATAAGCATCCATTCTCTGAGTTTGACTCCCCAGTTTTACAGAGGACCTAACCCTGAGATTCAGGCTCTTGGTGCCCTGAAAATTCCCTAAATGAATCCAGGTAAGGCAAAATCCTTTACTAGAAATTTGGAGCTATCAAGTGAGTGCTCACTCAAGTGAGTGATCATCCTGAAGAGTGCACTCAGTTGTGAACTGCATTAAGGTAAGAATATCTTCTTCATCTGTAGCTAAGATCACAAGTGCTTAAAACAGTGGACGTGGGCAATAAATACCAGCTGAATGAACAAATACAAGTGTTAAAGTAAGTGCTTTTGGCTCTAGTGCCAAATCTCTCTGGTTGGAAAAATCAATAAGTTTTCTTTTGTTTTTGGAGGAGCAAGTGGTGGCAGGAACAGGTATGAGAGAATATGAGTCCACAAGATAATTGGAAGGCTAGGGTTTGGGGTAAGCTGAGATTTGAGCTCTTTGGGTTTAGTTTGTTTCAATAGATTTTTGTTTGTTTGTTTTTTCAATAGTCAGTGTTGTCTAATGATTTCCTCATTCTAGAGCCAAACACTTTTAAAGCTTTCCCTTTGCCCCTAGATGTAAGAACAGTCTCCTCAGGCTGGCTTTCACCTACCAATATTGCCTCATCTCCCTTGGGTTCATTCAAATTTTGGTGGAGCACCTACCACAATATGACAGGCACTGTACTAAATATATGGGCAACACAGTGAAGAAGAAACATAGCCCCTGCCCTCAGAGGGTTTATATTCTGGTGGGGGAGACAAACTTGTACTAAGTTATTAGAGAATAGTAAAATGGATAATATGTGGAAGTATCATGGAAATATTTAAGAGGGGGACTTGACCTAGTTGAGGTTAAAATTGGGGGAAGGGATGTCCTGAAGGCTTCCCCAAGACAGAGGCATTTAAGATATAACCTGAAGGAAAAATAAGGGGGAAGGAAGCAGGAAGGACATAAAGGGAGGCAAAAGAGAATGAAGGGGTCGGGGTAGGAGAGTTTTAAATAAGGAAGTGATGTAACATCTGCATTTTGCAAAGAACATTCTGAATGTAGCGTGGAGAAAAATTCTAGGGAGACAAGAGTAGGTTATTAGTTGAAAATAGTCCTAGCTTAAAAAGGGGAAAGTAGTGCATGCTAGGGGAATATAAAGCAAGGGTACTTAACCTGGAGATCAAGGAAGTCTTCTCTGAAGATGTGACATTTCAAGTGAGACCTGAAGTCTGGGTTAGCTATGATGAGGATTTTGGTGGGGGTGAGCAGTTGAAGGAAGTCTCTGACACAATAACCTTCTGCTTTAGCTAAAGCAGTCTTCATTTTTGTAATGCTTTGGTCCGAACCTGGAATCCCAACTACCTTTTCCTTCTAGCTAAATCATGTCTATCTTTCTAAGGCCTTCTCAAATCCCACCTTCTCTGATTCTGCCCAGATATGGCTTCTCTTGCTTCTAAACTCCAATGTTTGTCACTTAGAACTTAAAGATACACTATTTAGTATTGTTACTTAGCTGTACGCATATCCCCAAACTCCCTGCAAGCTCTTTGAATTTATGAACTGTCTTCTATTACTTTGGCGTCATCCAGGATACCTAGCCCAGTGATGGGCACATTAAATTACTCTCATGAAATAAATGAATGAGTGAATGAGGCACTATATAGTCCCTGCAGGCCTCCTTTAGTAACTCACTATTATCTGTGTAGCTGACAAGAAAAGGGGTCTGCTTTCTCTAAAAGATTTGTTACTTGCATCCAAAGACCTAAGATTTGAAATTGACAGCTCTTTCCCACTAGACACTGCTTCTCACCCCCTTCCAATCCTGCCTCCACCCCTCACCACCACCACCACCTTCTATTGTTTCTTCTGTCTTCTGGTTGTCAGCCAGGATGAGAAAATGGTCTAGCTGTCCTCAGAGACTTACGCCAGCCTGGACGGCTCTGCAGTGCCATGAAGGGCCAGGACTTTTGTTTACAGCTGGGACCATGGTGCAGTGGTGAGCACAGCTGACAGCCCCACTCTGGAGCAAACATCAATCTTCCTCTGTCCTCCTGGCCAAGTTTCACAGACCAGCTCTATTGAAAGCTGGCGGCACCCGCCTGGGTCTCACTGATGTCCCACCCACAACTCTGGCCTAGGAGCAGCTGGGTGAATCTCAGCTTTGTACCTTTTTAATAACTGCCCTTGCTATCTTCTCTGTCCCCAGTTTCTAATCGTGTTACCTCAAACTTCAAGGCCTTGAAAGAACATGTCCTCCTATGTCCCCACACTCTAAACAATGCCCCACCTCTCCAACCATATCTCACTTCCAGCAATGTACCAATACCCTTCTTTGCTCCGTGGCACAGTAAAAATACAACAAAAAGTACCAAACCACATAGTTTTCAATGTGTACTTTATGGAGACTACCTTTACAAACTGAGAAGACAGGTTCCAGGTCCTCAGGCATGAGTGCATGTATGTTCGTGTGTACATATGTTGTCTGTGTGAACTCTTTGCCTTCAGATGGCTTTCCCAACTGTTTTAAAAAGTACAAATCAGATAGGGCCTGGAGTCTTCAAAGAATATCCTTTGAGATTCCAAGTGAGGGCCTCTTTGCCACATATTCTGCTCCCTGGTCCCCTCCTTCCTTTTTAAACATTTTTTTATGTTTATTCATTTTTGAAAGAGACAGAGCACAAGCAGGGGTGGGGTGGAGAGAGAGGGGGACACAGAATCTGAAGCAGGTTCCAGACTCTGAGCCGTCAGCACAGAGCCCGACACGGGGCTTGAACTCACGAACTGTGAGATCATGACCCGAGCCAAAGTAGGATGCTCAACCAACTGAGCCACCCAGGTGCTCCTGGTCCCCTCCTTCCTTAATAGCTTTGCTCTCTCCAGCATTCACCTGTGATGGGAATGAAGCCTTTTTATACTACTAGCAGTCTCTTGTCCCCAGGTTCACTTTGTCTGTGATTCTCTTCCTGCTGGCTAACACAGCTTTAATTAATTAGTTGACACCCATTTCTGTGGTTTTCAAACTCCCTCCTCCCAATCCCAAATGTCCAATGGATATGATACACTTCTTTCACTAATAGTGGCTCATTACAGCGGTTTCTTCAGGGGTCTGGTGGAGGGGAACTGCAGGCCAGAGGAGATTCTTATAGAAGACCTTATCAGAATTTCTAATGCAGAGGCCTTATCAATCTAAAATATCCCCTCCCTGGATTTTTACATGGTACATCACTACTAAAGAGGTGTACATTCCACCCCACCCCTAAGTTAATTAGAACTCTTCTAAAGAGAAACTTTATGAGTGTTCTCTTCCTCACGACTAATGAAGCACCTTTTTTGGTCATTTTTAATTGTTTTATTATGGAAGACTTTTAAAAATACACAAACGTAGAAAGAATAGTATAATGAACTGCCATGTACCCATGGGGTTCATAAAGCTTCAACAATTTAAAGATGCAGCACTTTAAATACTACTGGTTTGTCCTCTTTAATAGTATGACAGCTGAAGTTTATGAAAGACATAGCTTTTATCATTCCCAGTAAAATGGGGACTGTGGGTGCAGCTTATAAGCATCAACAAATTATCTCTGGAAAAATGGCTCAAGGCAACCTCTTTGAGACGATGATCAGATTGTAGGAGTCAGAATACACTGGTGAAAACCAGTCCTTACCTCTGTTGGTTGATGTGTAACATGGATAACTTGACATGGTGATTCCAAGTAAATCCTGTGGTTCACAAAACCACAAACTTCGGTATATTGCATCCTAAACTACTGACTCAGGAAGTGGGAACCAAAGCATTATGTGCAAGTTTGGCATTCCAAGGTCACCAAAGACCACATTGATTAGATTTATGTTTCAGTCATTTGAAGTAACCTCTTTCTGCTAAATGGATGGGCCAGTTGATGCAGAGGAGGGTTGATTACAGGACAAAGGAGCTAAAAGAGAACAAACACCATAAAAGGATAAAACTTCCATGACTATTTCCATCCTTTGCCCTGTCATAGGCTAGCAAACTAGACTGATGCAGACTAATTTGCTGAACTGTTTTTGTAAAGTCCCTATGGAATGAAGCAGGTATAAATAGATAGAAAACATTATTTTTTTTAAATTTTATTTTTTATTTTTTAAAATTTACATCCAAATTAGTTAGCATATAGTGAAACAATGATTTCAGGAGTAGATTCCTTAATGCCCCTTACCCATTTAGCCCATCCCCCCTCCCACAACCCCTCCAATAACCCTCAGTTTGTTCTCCATATTTAAGAGTCTGTTTTGTTTTGTCCCCCTCCCTGTTTTTATATTATTTTTGTTTCCCTTCCCTTATATTCATCTGTTGTGTTTCTTAAAGTCCTCATATGAGTGAAGTCATATGATTTTTGTCTTTCTCTGACTGACTAATTTCACTTAGCATAATACCCTCCAGTTCCATCCATGTAGTTGCAAATGGCAAGATTTCATTCTTTTTGATTGCCGAGTAATACTCCATCCACATTTTCTTCATCCATTCATCCATCGATGGACATTTGGGCTCTTTCCATACTTTGGTTATTGTTGATAGTGCTGCTATAAACACGGGGGTGCAAGTGTCCCTTCGAAACAGCACACCTGTATCCTGTGGATAAATGCCCAGTAGTGCAATTGCTGGGTCATAGGGTATTTCTATTTTTTAGTTTTTTGAGGAATATCCATACTGTTTTCCAGAGTGGCTGCACCAATTTGCATTCCCAGAAAACATTATTATTTTTAAAAATATTATTTTGCTTAGCCTTGAAATATTAAGTTTTTTTCACTTTTAAATTAACCATTCTTTTAAATACCATCCAATAAGCTGGTCAGAACCAAATGAAAAAAAAATCCAAAATAACCTTAGAATGCAACAATTTCACCTACTATCCAGAAGCCATGAGAGGACACTGGTGTCCCTCTCCACTCTCCAGAAAAGACTGACCACTACCTTCCAGACTTAGGAAGGCTCTTAGTCACAAGGCAAGGGCAACCGATACAGTTACTATTAGGCAGAGCAGATTGTCCCTGCACAAGTGTACCCAACTAGAGGAAATTCATTCTTCGACTGCCCTGGTGGAGCTCCAACAGCCATGAGAAAGAAAAATATTTTTCTCATTGTTTCACTGGAGTGAACACTTCTCTACAATTTGTCTGCTCTCAGGTGGCTCGTGTTCCTAATTAGCACAAAGTCATTTTATGAGGAAATGATGGCCTTGAAAATAACAGAGATCTTGGAGCCACCTGGTGTTCTCTCTGAAGGCTGGTACCATAAACACTCGGTCTGGACTTGGGTCTTGAAGCCAATCAAAAAGTGACCTAAGCTATCTTTCCCTTCCAGTTGAAACAGATTGTGAAGACAATGACTCAGCTATAAATGTAAGAAGGAAGAAGAGTAACTCACATTTTCTGAGGACCCACTAAGTCAGGAATCTATGGAAGGTTTATCCTACTTAGTAAGTGGAAGGGGCAGGAGGGTATTTACATTGAAGAGGATAGCATGGCGTAATGAAGAAAAAAAACTTGGGCTTTGGAGTCAGAAAGAAATCTAAATATTTGCTCTGCCATTTGTTAGTTGGCAACTTTAAGTGAGTACTTAGCTTCTCTGGGCTTCAGTGGAAGATTCACTAAGATAACGTATGTAAAGAACTGAGCACAGTGCTGCCTGGCACATAGAAGGCATTCAGTTCCTATGACTTTTTCTGCTACTACCCTGACTTGAAAGCTAATTCACATTATTCACATCCTTGGCCTTGAGATCTCACTCAACAGAGTAGAACAGGATGGGTTCTACTAGAAAGAATATTGGAGTGAAAGTCAGGAGATGTAGGTCCCAATGCTAGACGTATCCTCCATTATAGTGCATTGGGTAAATTACTCCCCTCTCCTGACTCTGTCAATAAAACAGGAGAACATACCTAGCTCTGATAATGAAAGGAAAGAACAGATGGAATCACTTTGGCACCTGCCATGAATTATATACTATACTGGGTTCTTTTTCATGCTTTATAACTCTAAATCAGCACTGTACATACAGCTTTCTGGGATGGTAGAAATATCATGTACCTGTTGATGTTCAGTTTGGTACTAATACTAGCCATAAGTAGCTACTGAGCCCTTGAAATGTGGTTAGTACAACTGAGGATCTGAATTTTTAATTTTACTTAACTTTAATTCAAAGTTAAATACCCGCATGTCTAGTGGCTACTGCTTTAGATACTGCAGCTCTAACATTATGAAGTAGGAATATTTGTTCCCATTTAATGTATGGTAAAACTGAGGCTCAGAAAATTTAAAGAACTTGTTAAAAGTTACATAAACAGTAAGTACCTAAACCGGATTCAAAACTGAGCAGTAGAAAGTTTAGCAGGCTGGTACTGTGAGATATACCAGGAATTACCCAGACTCCACTACTTACAAGTCATATGAGCAAAGAAAAACAAATATAGTCTCTAGAACTACTTTCACCACCTATAAAATGATAATTACCACCTAATTAACAGACCTATTTTTGGGATTAATGTGTATAGAGCTATATAGTGTGGCCCACAATAGGCTTTCAACAACCATGTTTCCTCACTATCCTGGTTCCTCCCCCACACATAGAAGAGGTTCAGACATAAACTAAAACAGATTAAGTGTAGGATAGAGAGAACATTTGCGGAATAGAAAAGCAAGAAGGGAAACACTTATGAGCTTTTATGTGATATCTTATTATAGAAAAGAGATGAGGGAGGGTATGAAATCAAAATATTTCCATTTATTTGGTTTGCTTTTCTGCCCTCTACTTGGTGCTCTAGTCAATGTTAGGCAAAGCAGGGAACAAGGTAGGTGTAATGTATTTTGAGGCCCAGAAAGACAAGCTACTATAGCTGAACAACAGAGTACTGCCAAGGGCTTGGGCTCAAGAAGCAGGTAGTTTCAATCCTGACTCCTCCACTTGTATGCACTGAGAAAACAATTGAACACCTCTATACATTAGTTTTTAATCTTAAAATGGGACTGCTAATTTACAGGGTGTTGTACACCTGAAACTAATACAATATTGTATGTCAACTATACTTCAATAAAAAAGGACAAGAATTTTTGAAAAAATATACAGGGTGTCTCAATAAACAGATCATTTACTGTTTTGCTTTACATTCTGTAGCACCCTCTAGTGGAGTGTACAAAAATAAGCATTGCATTTCAGTCTTCCAAAGCACTGGTTTTAACTTCAGTGTACATAGGAATCAGCAGAACACTCTGTTATAACACAGATCACCAAACCCTACCCCTAAGATTTCTGATTCATTAGGTTTGAGGTGGGGCCTGAGCATCTGAATTTCTGACAATTTCCCCAAAGGTGGTAATAATGCAATGCTACTTGGTGTGTCTGGAAAACACACTTGAAGAACCACAGCTCTCAATCTTGCTCTCTCCCCTTTGTGTGTGCACGTGCACATGTGTGCATGTGCACGTGCACACACATGTATGATTGACATTGAAAGATATAATTTTTAGGGGCGCCTGGGTGGCTCACTCGGTTAAGCATCTGACTTCAGCCCAGGTCATGATCCCAAGCTTCGTGGGTTCGAGCCCCCCATGGGCTCTGTCCCAGGTCATAATCCCATGCTTCGTGGGATCGAGCCCCCAGACGGCCTCTGTGCTGATAGGTCAGAGCCTGGAGCCCACTTCAGATTCTGTGTCTCCCTCTCTCTCTGCCCCTCCCCTGCTTGCACTCTGTCTCACTGTCTCCCACAAATAAATAAACATTAAAAAAATAATAAAAATAGATATATTAATTTTTGTTTTTTTGAGTTTTATTGATTCATACCCATCTAATAAGGATTTTCTGCGAGAAGAATATCCATGTAAAGGATATGACACAGCATCTAAACTACAGAAAGCATGCAAAAAGCTGAGGGTCACAGAACATAAATTATTTGCCCAAGGTCTCAGAGCTAGGAAGTAGGGAATTAAAATTAGGTCTCCAGGCACCTGGGTTGCTCACTTGGTTGAGGGTCCAACTCTTGATTTCAGCTCAGGTCATGATCTCACTGTTTGTGAGATCAAACCCCATGTCAGTTCTGTGGTGACAGCACCCAGCCAGCTCAAGATTCTCTCTCTCCCTTTCTCTCTGCCCCTCTCCTGTCCATGCTTTCTACATAAACAAACCTTTAAAAATAAAAGTAAAATAAAATTAGGTCTCTAACTCCAAAGACATTAACAAAGTGTAGCGGTACCACTACAAAAAATAGGGTGCAAACACCCATATTTAATAAAAATGTCAAGATAAAAAGATCAGTTTTGAAAAGAAGGTGCACAGAAAGAATTCTATCTTCATCAGCATCAGGGCCTGGGGTCATTCATCAATTCTGACCCCCCAGAAAAGGCAAGGAGGAAATAAGAGAGGGCAGGAGGGGGGAATTTTTTTTTTTTAAAGGAAACAAGGAAAAACATCTAGATCTATGGCCATAGTCTTCTGCCTGGCTGGACTATTTACAGAAGTTAATTTTTTCCCTAGCAATGAAAGATATATATGATCCCTATAGATTGTGGAATTCAACAAATCAGAAAGAGGGGGAACAAAATCCCATAATTCCAGGCACTAAACAGCCAATCCTTTGCTGGGATTTGGTGGCATCTAGTGGCTGGCTCAAGAGGTATAAACCTCACCCAGAGAACTTTCTGGAAAATTAACTGAGTGCATAATTGCCTGAAGGGCACTGTGCTTGGAGATCAGGACAAAAAGGTAAGAGAGCCTCAGCCCCTACAGAAATTCGGAGTCTGTATAGATAGATAGATAGATAGATAGATGAATAGAGCGCGAGAGTGAGAGACTGAAGAAGGCTGTTACATACAGATATTGCTGGCAGAAAATTGTGTTTGTGCCAAGACAACTGCACCCAACTTTGTAGTTGGGGGATGGGAGAGGATACTAGAGAACGGTAAAGAAGCTGCTCCTTGGAATTGCTAATACGGGATTGGGAGGGTTTGGCTCTTAACTGAAGAACTATGGTTTAGAACAGAATTTTGGCAACAAAGAAAAACGTGGGAGGAAAGTGTATTTTTAGGGTCTGAAATTAAATTGATAGGAGAGACCAAAATATTTCTGGTAAAGGCTCCTTATTGGTTATGGTCGCCTTGACTTATTTTCCTTTTCATTAGAACAATTTTCAAACTCATAGGAAAGTAGAGAACATTCAGTACACAACGCGCGTGCATGAGCGCGCGCCCCTGCTCTGGGACACACACTGGCCCCAACACTAAGTCCCAACGCTAGGGGCGCACCCTTGAGCACACCCACCACCTCCAACACCACGAGGACTGCCGCGCGCGCGCACACCCTAACCCCAGAGCTACGCGAGCTCCCCCGCGCACAAACACAATGGCCCCAATACCACACCCCCACACCCCTCACACACATTAAAAACCCCGCTCTTTTTTTTTTCACTCCGAGAGTTGTGCAAGAGGTTGGGGGCGTGGCCCCAGGATTGACCTCGCGCTTCCCCACTCGCGGGAATCTTAGCTCATTTCCGCCCATCCTGTTTCCGCAGGCCACGTAGACACTTCCTTTCCCAGTGGAAAAAAAAAACCCATAATGCCTCCCTGCAGGAAAAAAAAAAAAAAAAAGAAAAGAAAAGGAAAAAAAAAAAAACTCTGGTCAGGGGAACTCTG